>NC_092686.1:20053665-20697831 GCF_964275005.1 Diadema setosum | reverse complement strand
CTTAGACCACAATGTATGAGCACTTTTGGAAAATATCATGTTTTACAATGCCATCAACTTAAGAAGCGATTTTGCTAGACACAGTGTGAGTAAAGTTGTAGAGAAAAATTCAAACATTCCCATGATGTAAATCTTATTACAAAGCTGTGATTACTTTGATTGCAAATAGTCAGTAGTGATGTTATTGTCCAGATCTGGGAGGTATGACTCTTGCAGGCACAACCAAAACAGAAAATTAGAATTTACACAAAAACCCCAATGAAACACTGCTAACCACATTTAATCCATTGCACACATATTATCTGAGTAAAGTTTTCATTGTACTGTGCAATCTATCAGTCGGTTTGGGCGGGGTTGTATGATGACTAAGTAAAATATGCAAACTTGGCAAGCTTTCAATTGAAACAAGCATGTGAACAATGCACATTAAATGTTGATTATTGGCTGGAAAGGGGGGGGGGGAGTATCAAGAATTCAAAGTCATTCAAAGACAGTCACGCAAAGAGGACACTTGTCTTTCGTGTATTAATGATATTGGTATCTCCATGGACATTCTCATTGTTCATATAAATGAGGAAGACAGGTTCATTAGGCTGAATTTGCTAAGGGACTGAAAATGACCAGTGAGGGAAGTATAGGCATTTTTTGTTTTGTTTTAGGCAACACCCAAGTGTACAAACCATCTGAAACAGGCTACATGCTGCAAATCTATATGCACAAAGATATGTTATGAGGTATTCATTGTCCTACTTCCAACCAGGGAGGTGGGATGAGAAACTTCCTACCTCGCTGTTCCACCATAAGGCCAATTGCTGTGCTACAGGATGACAATGTCCAGCCCCACAGAGCAAGAATAATGAACCCATTGAGGAAGTAACGGGTTGATTTTGTTATTACACACATCTTCTACATAGACACCTGCCACAGTATACTTGGGACTAGTCTTCAACAGGTTAACATGCTCCTTGAGGAGGAAGAAGTTGACTACAGAGAATGGCCTACAAACAGCCCAGATCAGATCCCTATAAAGCATCTGTGAGATGAACTTGGCCTAGCTGTGCAAAGTCGTGTCACTTACCAGACCACACAATAGCCAATCTCTGCAAGCTCCTAGTTGAGGAATGGGATGCTATCCCACAACAGTGAGTGAGGTCATTTTTTAACAATATATGAGGAGGGGATTTCAGGCTGTTGTCAATGCCTTTGGGGGTTACAACCACAATTGAACAGTTTGATTAAAAAACGACGATTGATATCATGTCTTTACTCTAATTCTGTTTGTCTTCTGCAAATGTGATGAGAGAGTATTTGTGATGATGAGAGTTTATTTGTTTGTGTCTACTGTAAAATTGTGGATTTGGCATTTGGCATACGTTTGTTGTTTGTCTCTGTTTTTTGTCATTGCCATGATTTTGCATTTGCTGTTCATGTGACAGGATGTTTTTCACTCAGATTAAAGGTCCAGTTTACCTTTGGGAGCAGTGATTTCAAAAATTTTCAAGATATCATATTTTATGCATATGTGTAGGTCTGTTGTATCATAAAACATCCTACCATATGAAATATTTGCAATAAAACCTAAAATATAAGGAGATATCAGGGTTTTTCTCAATAAACCGTAACTGTATACGGTTTAGTCTGGAAAATTTTTTATTATAACTATTGTTCACATTTTGTGTATTCAACAACATTTAACATCGATTATACGGATTCAAATTTTGACAGTGGTTGTTTCTATCCCTAACTCACATTTTAGAACTATTTTATAGCACTAATGCTTTCATCTGCAAATGGTAAATTATGCCTTTAACTAGCAAAATAAAACACTACATAATTTTTAACAATCAAATCAATTTTCTCAAATCAACTTTTCTCTTCCAATCCCACTCCCAGTTTACTTACCATGCACATTGCCCCTTTGACAAAACATGTCAAATATGGTAGGCCTACTGTCAGATAGAAAACCATATACAGCTTTAAGATGATACCAAACATGACAACTGTTATTCACAGAAATATGATCTATCAAATTTGAGTGTGCCTTTTTTTTTTGCTGGGTATATAAAATGCATGACTATGTAAGACAGTATGTATGTATGCAAATACCTATTCTCATATATAATTTACAAAACGTGAGTGTTGTAATGTTACAATGTTATATTTCAATGTTATATCATTTGACAGAACTACATTGATATGCTTGTGCATACTATGTCAAGCAGCACGGTTATTTGGTTGCGCAATAAAAATCTCATCAAGATATCGAGTTACTGTTCGTATCTGTCCTTCAAATTTGTCCTTTTTGCTTATATGAGTATGTTATGTGAACTGTATAGTAATTAAACAAAAAGAAACTACAATAACAGCAACCCATTCCAACAACAAGCAGTTCTCATTGCATGATATCTTGCACATTTTGTGTTCATTTATTGAGAATCCTACTTGTGTGCATATGATTATCGCATAATGATCAAAGCTAAACACACATGGAAACGTGTACGGGATCCTGCCATTTGCAAATTTCTCACTAATGAAAAAAAAAAATCTCACTAAGTAAAGCCAAACAAAACTTTAACAGAATAATCCTGCATATAAGATCCATTTTGTTGCTATTTTTTCAGTGATGTTGCCACAATTTTTTCAAATCAGAATTTTACGGGATTACACACTGTTCTTTGAAATTTATCTACATCATTCCGACAATCTATATGGCACTTCCCAGCTGCTTTTCAAGAACTGAAATGTGGCATATTTCTAACACAAGGACTTCAAAGTAACAACTTAGTGTGTTGAATGCTGATTTGTAACCAGAGAAGTCATCACTTTGAAATGTACTAGCTTAAACTGAGTTACTTACCAGCATCTAAATCCTCATAATTAGACCGATCCAAGATTGTAACAGTGTGCTGATCATGAGGTAGCTTGCAGCAGTAGCGACGAATGTTGACTGTGAGTACCAGCATGACAATGGGAATCTAAAAAAAAAAAAAAAGGATAAACATGAAAAAAATGGAAAAGAAATAAACTATAGACTGTCTCATACAAAGCGGTCCTGTGTTGGAATAAGCAATGCTTGAGCTAGGCATACCTCTATTCAGGACTATCCTTGTAAAGATTTTAGAGTGAAAATGAGATTCCTCACTAAAAGAGGGTTGAAAATAAACAGAGAAATAAAATCCTCAAAACACCACGGAACAGACAGCACCATCAATATGATAGTACTTGTACTGAGGAAGTGCATAGCCAGTGGCTATTAACAGCAATCAATTATAGACACTACCCTTAACAACCACCAAATAAACACACCCCAAACACACACACACACACAAACAAACAAACAATTTGAAGAAGAGGTCTTTAAACCTTTCAGAAGAATGTTTAAGCCATACTCACTGAGCTTGAAGTTTGTTTGGTTTTTTTTATCATGTGGGAATCTTTGAAAACAAATGCAAATGAGCTTCAGTGAGTGACACACATACCAATTTTTTTTTTTTTTTTTTTTTTTTTATGAAAGCAATATTTTTGCCTGCTTGTTATGAACTGTAACTGATATTGAAAGATTTGAATAAAATTTAATCTTTCACGACATTAAGTAAAAGCAACAAACCAAAGTCAATTTTCCATGACCAAAATGAACACATCTATGCAAGTGCTTCATCTTATTTTATTTGTTCATTGATAAAACATCCTCATTTTGGCTTTGAATTTCATTCAATGAGCTGGAAGCTCTGGCATACTGAAATTATGTGGACATTAACCGACCTTTGTCATGTCAAATCATACCTTTATAGCTCTTGCATCATGTTGTCTGACACTGTATTTATATTCTCTATGGTGCTCAAATCTCATGTAAGACTGATGCATCACCATCTACAAATTGTGCACTTTAGAACAACAAATTGGCAGATTCATATATTGAAGCCATTGGACACTGCTCAGAAGCAAGTGTAGGAAGGCTTTCCCAAGTCATTGGTGTAAAGAATCCCCTGCCCACTTACTCTATTTTGCAGCAGCTGTAATATCATGAAACTAAAACAACAAAATGTTTCATGGTCTCTCTTGAGGAAGGCATTGTGGAGAGGAATATCACATGTTTGCTGTTGTTGAGGTTGTTTGTGAGGACAACCAACCTTGTTGGCTTTATTGTTTATTATTGCTCCTAACATTACAATCAATTCCTTCACTATTAATCTAGTTGCTTAAGAAAAGGAATTTAGCAAAGACTTTTGCACAAGCCAGTGGTGGTGTATTGAAGGGTAATGACAACATCATTACATCTAGCTAGCACATGTTATTACAGTCAGACCATTAAGTTATGTTACTCCCGCACGCACTGCGCACGGGGCTGCTTCGTGCGGCTGCGTGCGGTTTCGCACGGGTGCGCGCGGCTCCGTGCCATTTCATACGGCCTCGTGCGGGTGCGTGCGCTTCTGTACGCCCCCGTGCGACCCCGTGCGACCTCGTGCGCCTCCGTGCGGCTGCGTGCCAGTCTGTGCGCCTCCGTGCGGCTGCGTGCCACCGTCGAGTGCGGACCATCTGGCACGCTACCGTGCGAGGTGTTGGCACGGTACCGTGCGTGGTGCTGGCACGCTACCGTGCGAGTCCGTGCGAATCTAGCATCCTGCTAGTCCCGACACGGGACTCTTATCTTTTTTTCACTCTCTCATACGCCCTCATTGGCGGTATACGAAGGCAGTCTAGGCAGTGGACTAGCATCCTGCGTGCGAATCCACTGGAGGCCGTGCGTGCATGCATTGTAAATAATAATATCCCTTTTGTAAGTGTGTGCTCATGACTATGTGTGCGCCTGCGTGTCCATGTCTGTGGATCCGTGCCCATGCCTGTGTGCCTGCAAGCGATCGCGAGAAGACGATACGATGTACACACTGTACAATGTTCAATAAAAGCCCTTACAAGTCTGTGCAACTGCGTATTACATGTAAACACTCATGCCTGTCCAAAAATGGACGATTTTCTACATTGCAGAGATCACTTGCAATCTTTCTAAGAATATGGAGTACCATCACCGTGTGTACATGTATCTCTCCTTGCAAAGAAATTAGAAAAATTGTGTGGTTGTATGTGTGTCTTTATCACTCGATAACTTGAACAGTGTAGAAATAATCATGGTAATAATCACAATTAACAACAACAGAGAAAAACTATTGTATTTACATCAAGGGAACCATTTGTTGATGATGATGATGATGATGATGATGATCACTCAAAAGGTAATAATATATGTACATTGTAGATGTTCCATATTGTTACATTATCAGTATGGTGTATTAGTATTTTTACTATTTTTGCCTCTCTTAAAAAAAAAAAAAACACACACACACACATTCTTTGTCCTTTCTGATATTCCCCGAAAGCTTTGAAATATATGTAGAGCTTACACATTGTCGTAAGCAGGAGATAAAAAAAAAAAACATCGTCGCTGCAGGATAGGTCGGTACATTAACAGTTTCCGTCTCGATAGGTTTGTAATCTTGGCAAAATATATATATACATATACATAGATTAAGAAATATAAATATACATTTATATATATATATATATATATTATATACATATACACAAATATATATAGATATTGATTGAATCGTTTCTTTATTCAAGAAAATGTTTTACATTACACCACCGGTCTAGTTATCCCAAGGTTTCTTTGAAAATGCTGCAAGCATCAAAATATCAAACATCGTAATTTTTTATATACAATTTCCCGTGAATGCTAAGCGTATGAGAGAAAGAGATAGAAAAGAACAAAAAACTTCTGCCATATGTCTTGTTTCTCGCTTTATTGCAGCGTATGTCATTGTCGAAGTATAAATGCTATGATAAATGTTGGTAACAACCACATGAGAACTTGCACATTCGATTCCCAACAACCATTAAATCATTGGGGTCCGTAAAAAAGGTTACATAATACATACGAAGCACCTCATTATAATGTATTCGATGGACCGGTGCAGAAAAACTGGCTGTCTGTAATCGGCCTTTGAACATCTCTATTATGCTCATAATCCCCGACTTTTCAGATGGCGGCTACGAGCGCGTCCAGGGATGTTTTTGTATCAACATTCTGACTATTCATGGAGGTACAATGTAACCTGATACTCTGGCCACCTGGTCTATTCAAAGTATTATTGCGTAATACACGCGCGTAATTATGTTAGGCTGTGTTTCACCATGATGAATATATAGGACCCCGTAGTAGCAATATCGGCTCTTGCGTTGTATGAATGCTATACAGGGATCCTCCATTTGGTTCGTTGGTCAAGTATATGGATTCTTTTAACGATCTTATAAGCAGGCTGTCATTCATAAGTATGACAGAAAAACAAACAACAACTTCAAGCAACATCGAAGTTGAGTTTCGCGAACTAATCTTCCATTTGAGTTGGTTTCTCGGTTTTGTTTCAACAATTTTTATAATGTTGACAAAAGCCTGATGGGATGTTCAATATTCAATTAAATCATTGCACCTTTCTCGCAATCTTTGACAACTAATGATGACTAAACCTGTGAAATCCACGATTTATTTATTCATTTATCTATTTTTTTGTATAGAGACGTTTTCTTTCTGAATTTATCTATCATGACTGCCTCCAGATTTCGACCATAATTATATGTCTTAGGTTTCCATGGGATCAATAAAGGAGATCAACGAGCGCATTTGTAGGTTTCCTGTCGGGTTTAATGTTGCAAAGTTTATGTGCAATCACGATTCACTTACAACCCTATATACACCGTAATGTCGGGATGAGATATTGTTCACTACACATCAAGTGAGATTAAATCTTACACAGTGTACTGTGATATGATATATATGATAAAAGTCATCAGCAAACGGGATAGATTATTGTTTTGTCTATGTGTGTGTGTGTGTGTGTGTGCGTGTGTGTGTGTGAGAGAGAGAGAGAGAGACATGAGAAAGGGTGGAGAATATATATATATATATATATATATATATATATTTATATAATTATATATTCACTTACAACTATATGATCTTATAAAACACATGTTCAAGTCAGTTGACGGAACATTTATAAGCTCTTCCGGTCTGCCTATGAAACATCGGAGTCTATGCGATAAGAAGAAAGATTGAGAGATAGAGAGAAAAAAATAAAATAGGCTGGTCTTCTAAATTTTGTTCGATGAATGGTAATCTTAACACACTTTTGCAAACGAAATGAAATATCATACACGGCTAGGTTTGCCTATAATCTGTGTTATGGTGATATCTTATTAGATTATACATAATAATACGGGCAAAGTATCTTAGATAAGTGATCGCCACCATCGATGAGGATATTCAATCTAGACGACTAATTGAAGATGATGAGAATAAAGAAGACATAGTGGATAGCTGGAAAGGAAAGTAATGTGATGCAATGAGATAAAAATGAAGGAGCACGAATCGAGGCAAATGTATTACAAAGGAAGAGAAAATGGCATATTCGAGTGTTCAAAATGGTTAAACATTATGCGAAGATTTCGTAGTCATTTTTTTTTTCTGTGTCTGTGTGTGTGTGTACGTTTGTTTTCTAATTTTACTGTTATGTATTCAAACTCGTCGACAAAATAAAAGAAAAAAAGATAGCGCCATGAATATGTTCATAATTCAATCTCAGTTTCCTCTCACTATATCCTATCACTTCAAAAAAACGTATTCAAATTAGAATGCCCGTAGACAATTCAAATTCGTCTCCATGTGAGAGAGCGTCTTTTCAAACAGGGTCGGAGGTGACCATTCCCGAATTCGACGCAGAAGTTAATTCAATTTAGCAACAACAAAAAAAGGCTGGCCATCGCGTATACTCCAGCAGCTGTAGAAGAAGCCGACATGATCATAGAAGTATGACAAGCACAAGCCACACAGGCTTGAAGGCCTAAAATTATTACATCACTTGAGAAAATAAGGAAAAGGCAATATCTTTGTTGAAATAAACAACATTTCTCCTGGCATTCTTCAATCTCTCATAACAGACGGCTAATTTTGCTGAATTGTTCTTCTCTTATGTCATGAGTGTAAATCAATATTTGCTTATTTATTGTTTATACAGTACCAGTCATCCCCCGATAAAAGACAAGAAAGAAATGAAGAACTAATCTCATTCAATAAGCATAATGTATAAAGGAAATGAGCATTTGCTGCAATCGTTTATGAATATGAAAATGCTGCAATGTGCATGAGTGCGCGAAGTCTAATGGAATGAAAAAATGTAGTCCTACCTAAATGCATATATATCCTTATATATATATATATATATGTTACGCTGGCACGATAAGTGAATAAACCACTTCAATAGCAGCATGAAAACATTTGATTTCATCGATACACATGAGATAAGACAAGAACATTTCATGCTTTTATTGCCCAAAATACCTTGCTCCTAAACAAAGTGTTCAATTGAAGCGATGGGTTATCACAGGTCCATCTCTCACAAAATTAATCACTCTTCACAAATTTGACGCGCTTTCTACGAAGGCAAATGCATTCTATGGACCGGTGCAGAAAAAAAGAGACCGTCTGTAATCGGCCTTTGAACTTCTCTATTATGCTCATAATCCCCGACTTTTCTAGGAGCGCGTCCAGGAATGTCTTTATATCAACATCCTGTCTATTCAATAAGGTACAATGTAACCTGATACTCTGGCCACCTGGTCTATTCAAAGTATTCTTGCGTAAAACATTCGCATATGTTAGGCTGTGTTTCACCATGATGAATATATAGGACCCCATAAAGGCAATAACCATCGGATCTTGCGTTGCATGAATGTTATACAGAATATCCTCTATTTGGTTTGTTGGCCAAGTAGATTATTTGAACGACCTGTAAATGACATAATCAGACTGTCATTCATAGGTATGAGAGAAAGAAAAAAAAACAACTTCAAGCAACATCCAAGTTGAGTTTCGCAGACCAATCTTTCATTTGAGTTAGTTTCTCGGTTTTGTTTCAGCAATTATCCCTTTCATAATGTTGACAAGAGCCTGATGGGATTTTCAATATTCAAATAAATCATTGCATCTTTCTTGCTTTCTTTGACAACTTATGATAACTAAATCTGAAAAAATCCATGCTATTGCGGTACCTGCCATCCACACAGAAGTTTCTTCTCTTTTTTTTTTGTATAAGAAGTTTGCTTTCTGGAATTATCCATTATGTCTGCCTACAGATATGACTTAAGGTTTCCATGGGATTTAATAAAAGAGATCAACGAGCACATTTGTGATTCAACAGTAGGGGTTAAATGCTGCCAATTGTATGTACAATGTTATAATTGACTTAAAACTCTACTGCCAAGAAGTATTGCTCATTACGAATCACATGTAATAAGATTTCACATAGTGATAAGACAGAAGTTATTTGTTATAATATTATTATGATGAAAACTCATCACTAACCGGAAAGACTATTGTTTTGTGGAATTTGTATATTTGATAGAACATTTATGAGGTCTTCCGGTCTTCAGGCGAAACACTGGAATCTATAGCGATGAGAAGAAAGATTGAAAGGGAGAGAAAGAGAGAGGGAGAAAAATAGGCTGGTCTTCTAAATGTTGTTTGATGAATGTACATATATTAGATATTGTTGTATATATATATATATGTATATATATATATATATATATATATATATATATATATATATATATATATATAATACAGGCAAAGCATCATCGAGAAGTGATCTTCACTAATGATATTATTCAATCAAAGAATTGGATAACTGGAAAGAGAGGGAGAGAGATCAAAGAGGGTGGGGGGGGGGAGAAATATGATGGTCTTCTAAATTCTTTTTGATAGATGGTAATCCGATCACACTTTAGCAATCGAAATGTAATGTTACATCCGGTCAGGTTTGCCTATCTGTGTTATGGCAATATCTTTTGAGATTGTATATACGGGCAAAATATCTGTATACGTTTGTAGGCGGGAATGAAGTGGATAGCCGGAAAGGAAAGTGATGAAATGTAATGGGAAAGAATAAAGGAGCACTAATCGAAGGAAATGTATCATAAAAGAAAAGTAATGGAAACTTGATTATAAATAATGGCACATTATGCAAAGATTTTGCAGTCGTTTTTCTGTATGTTTTTATTTCAATTTCATAGTTAAGTAATTCATAATCGCCAACAAAAAATAGCTTCCTGAAGATGGCCATTCAGGTTTGTTTTCCCTTCGCTATATGCTATCCCTTCAAATGTAGCATGAACACACTTCAATTTATAGTCCATGGGCCAAGACCCGAAAAATGGGTTGTTGGTACCACCTGAGGTGGCAAAACCTTTTTGGTGTCAGTTTGTTTTCGGGCAGAGATATGCTTATCAAGCTATGATAGCATTTCCAAATGAGTAGCTTAGTCATAAAAAAATGTTGTTTTTTTTTTAAACCAATTTGGTCTCGTTTTTATATCCCTATACTTCTGAATCGAAACTAACCGCTATAAAAAGAAGAGCACTGTCTTCCGTACGTCCACAGGTGTTCTGTTGTAAGCGCGATGCGCTTAGTCTTTATTCAAGGCAGCGAAGGGAATATCCAAAGGGTTATGATGTCCACAGCTGTCACGCGGTGCGCTTATATAGTCTTCATCTGGACCAATGTACCGTTATCATATCTAAAGTTCCTCATATAAGGGATTATCTACACTATTTTTATACCACCCTCTAAACAAATAAATCAATTTTAAACAAAAATCACTCTGTTTATTTACAATATTATTCATTATAATGTATTGTAGTGTACCGGTCCATTGTATTTGCATTATCCTTTTTTGTTGGATGAAAACAAAGCGACATCGGCGTGGTGTTAGCGTTTTCACACTAGCGTTTTTGCCGGAAAATGATAGATAATTGCAAAATACGGTAAAATTCAAGAGGAATCTTTTTTTTTTTTTTTGGTTGTTGTTGTTGTTGTTTTAAGATAAAAGGATATACACTGTATCATAAGCTTTGGATATTCCCTTCGCCGTCTAGAATAAAGACTAAGCGCACCGCGTTTACAACAGAATACCTGTGAACATATACCATAGAGCTGCATTTTACAGCTCTACGGAACATACAGAAAACAGTACTCCTGTGCTTATTTTTAAGGATGTGCCTCTCTTAATGATTGCGATTGATGTTCAACTATTTCTTTCACGCAAGCTTGAAAAGGAAGAAGCTAAAATTCAGGCAAGGAGACGAGTTTTCTTCCATGAGATACAATCATTAAGACATACATCTATTCCCGAAAGTTGTGTGATTGCTTATGTGCTAAAGAATTGTGTCCATTACATGAATCAGGCACTATACAAAACGGTTGAAATCTACTGAAAGTCGAACTTGTTTTTTTTTTTTTCATTTCCATTTAAAGCGGGGATAGACTAGAAATTTGTTTGTCTATACTGACAGGAGACATTACATTTTCCAGTTCATGCTCTGCATTTAAACAGTCACCATATTTTCGTGGTCAGAATCAGATAATGGACAAATGATATATTATAAAAATGAAATTACGAAACTACGAACACGCCATATGTGCAAATATTATGAACTTCAATGAATTAAACTTACTTGTGATATTCTGCATAAAAAACAAGCACGCCGATTAGATAATTTAATAGAATTAATAGAACACACAGCAATATCATGCATGGCGGATCAAATCAAGTTCAATTGGTGAGAAAGCTACATGAAGTTAAAAAGTTGACTTCTTTTCGTTTCTCTTTCAATTCATGAAGACAGAATTACATTGTATATCTAATGAAGAGGATTGTCTCTGTTGCGAACGATCGCTATATATAGCACTGTTAGTCGTCTGCGCAAATCCTAATCCCTAAATACTTAAATTTTTGCTTGATAATGTAATAACCCTGCTTATAACTTTATAAAGGACTCGCAAATTCAAAGTTTCAAAACGTATACTAAAATATTATATTGCACACGGTGTATTTCAAAAAACATTTTGAATGCGTTGTGTGTAAGCATGTTAATAGCATCAATCTGCCTTTTATTTTCCGTACGTAAAGCGCACAGAAACGTAACCAAACGTTACCAAATACAGTGAAATGCATTGTACGGCGTGGTACTATCATTAGAAGTATATCCCATTCCTTTTTACTTTTATTTGCTAGAAGCAGTCGTCAAACCATGCGTCATTTTCGACGACATCATTTAGGAATTAGAATGTATGAAAATAATCGGTACTCATTTATTTTGCGCTACTGACATAGCATTTACATTTTCCAACTTTTATTGACATGCAGTATTATGTTACTGTATGGTTACGATTACGAATGTTGGTTATGAATTCAAAAGACTGGTTTATTAATCGAAATATAAAGGTAATAGCTGTTTTGAAAGTAGTTCGATGCAAATTCAAAACGCAATCGAAATCATCGTCATAGGGGAACTGATATCTCTAGAAAACTTGTTGAGGCTAGTAAAGATTGCCATATGCAATCTTTGTAGAAAGTTTTGACTTAGGCCATCTTTCGGATATTTTGAGAAATTATATAAAGAAAATTATTTGTTTTGATTATGTCAAGAATTAGTTTGAACTATGAGAACAAAAAGGCGCGGTTACCCAAACAATGTCGTAGTTCGAAAAGACATGATGGGTAAAGTGAATTCATGACTTGACTAATCCTTACTGAATTGATGATCACTACTGTAAACTATCAGTTATGTCTTGTAGATGATACCTCTGTAATCGTAGTCAAAATTCTTTTGAGCGATGAGACGAAAACCAACAAACAAAATGCCGTGTATCATCGCTCGAGATTCCAACATTTGGCGTCACCCGACCAACAATAAGTGTCGAATCAAATGGAATATCATGTTGTGGGTTAGCAGACTGTGTTACGATTTTTAAATGTTTCGAGCAGTTGTTTAAAAAAAAAAGAGAAAATGAGGCAAAGTTCAAAAAATTAGAAAAAAGCACGTAAATGCCGGCGATCATGTTTGATAATCAAAGTAAGAGATTATAATCGGCCGTGCGGATGTATATGATTGCCTTATTTACATGTCTGATTTCTGTAAACTATGTTATATTTAAATGTAAGTTCCCTTTCCTCCTTGATAAAAGTTGTGTTGGGTTTTCGCTATAGGCATTTATTAGGAAACACTGTAAAAACGACAACAAATGCGTACTATACATCAAGAGATGACCTATACATACATGAAACACAAAAATTTGTGTACGTTCTGATATAATGCAACTGCTTGTTTGTTAGTTAGTTAGTTTGTTTGTTTGTTTGTTTTGAATTACCATGGTCTTTGTTGAGGGAAAGATGAAGAAAACTAGTAGAGTGTATTACTCTCAAATCCGGATAATTGCGATAAGTGTGTATCCCCGCCCTTTCTATACAGGTAAACGATTTAAGCTTGGTATGCTATTATAAAAGCCTGCATGTGTCACGCAGAAGAACTGATTCCGCAATCACTTTTAACCTTTCATAAAATTCACGTTTTAAGATAGTAACGACAGCTTGTAGGAGATAGAGTAACTTAGCGTCCCTGACTGTGGTTCTGAAGACAAAAGGGGACTGAAAAATTCTTTTACAAACTAGCAGACATAATGCCGATCCTCCAACACTGTTGCTCCATTCAGTCACTGATTCTGCTATCAATGGCGAAGAAAGAATACTGGTTGCGTCTTTATCCACCCCTTGATAGCAGGAAGTTTACCTTTCATTGTTTAAGGCTTCGTTGATGCGGGGTTTACTCGGATACAAGGCGTGAACAGTGTCGTCCGAGTTCTTTCATTTGAAATTCCTCAGAATACGCAATTCAATGGGCAATTAGCGCTGCTACTTCGCAAAGCTGTTAGCCAAATTCTTTGCAGACTTGACCTCTCACATGTCAGCTACACGCAATACACGACAAACAGCTATCATTACAAACATTCTGATTAAAAAACAAAACAAAATGAAGAAGCACACTTTTGAGTAGCGACACAGCTTTCTGTCCCTTTCTCAGATAGGTCCTACCTCTAAAAAAATACACAGATGACAAGAGTCAGAGTATCCTCAAAAGGGAACACGACCTACATTGTATTTGGGCATTAATAATGTTTATCTTCCGATTTCTCTCCATGCCGTCGCGGCCCAAACCATCATAAGAAATAAGGCAATAAGTTTTATTAACCAGGGAAACAATAGTATGCATTACATAAATTTGGCGAATTATCACACGAATTGTCGACTTAATAAAAACGAGAATACATGTAATTGACAACTTTTAGGCCCTACTATATCTCCAGAGATGAACTTTAAACAGCAAGGCACATACCAGGGAAAGAAAGTTATGATTATTTGAATGAATTCATTAATGAGGCCAATTAATAACCGTTGTAAAAGTACACACTCGCATACAGAGGTTTCAAGTTCGATTATTATGATCATTGTATTAGCTCATAGATAAAGTATTATAAATTCTGCGTGATCGTTCGTTGGAATTATTTTTTTCAGCGCGATTTGTGCGTCACATCAATCACCACTTCATGAAATGGAGGGCATGTATCAAACGAAACTCGCTGGTCATGCAATCGATAGCCTTGGTCAGCTCACTATTATTGCGTAATTCTAAAGCCCTCACCGCTTGACCGCCGCGCGCACCATGCTTTGTTTTGTCTTCAATGGGGTCAAGAGCAATGCCTCATTAGCATACACCCTAGAAACGGAGGTGGAGTCTCAATCGGGCAAGAACAATAGGTGCGAAACGCAACGCAAAGGCGAGCGTTCGAAAAAAATGTAACCGAAAAAATTGTCTCAGAAAAACTGTGATTTGGGACACTTGTACTCATTTTTACACGCTGAAATTTTCTGTACAAACAGATAAAACATCAAGGAATCAAAATCCGTATAAAAAAATTTCGACCCGAGCACTGCTTCCCCTTCATTTGCGGCTCATTACGGGAAAACTCGCCGTGGGACTTATGACTCATTTTGTCGGAGCGCCACACACGTGATGCGCTCCGTCGGAATGAGTCAAAAGTCGCAAAAAATGAGATCGTAGTTATGCCTATATGTGAATTCTACAGACACTAAGCTTTACACTGATATGTAATACAACTCATTTGGACATCCCTATGGATCATAGAAACGAATATTATCTACGCTTATGATGTCAGTCCATTTTCTAAATAACGGAGAAAATCGCTCTTAAAGTTCGGGCTATGTTCAAGCTAACAACCTGTTTCTTTCACTATAGACGAAACAATACAACAGTCCTGCTTAGCGATGGCGTTTACGCTCAATCGCACGCACTACCGTATACGGCATAGCTTGGATGTGTAAGATGGCAAATGACCCAATCGCAGGACAGGTCTATCATTAACTATTCTAACCAATACGGCAGCCCGAATGTAAACTGAAGTGCGTTTGTGTCCGTGACGCTGCCGCCGCATGAATGAGTCGGTAAGCGTTGTGTGTCGGCTGCGGTGACTTAGTTGCCGCAAGTTTTTAACTCACAAACAATAGGAAACAGTAGAAAGAAAGAAAGAAAGGCACGCAATGCGTATTACAACAAGCGTCTTTTAGCGAGGGCCTTGATCGCTTCCATTCTCCTCCCATATTGTTGTCAGTGGAAACTAAAGGAGATGCGTTTAGCAAGTACCAATACCTATAGTCCATGGGCCAAGACCCGAAAAATGGGTTGTTGGTACCACTCGAGGTGGCAAAACCTTTTTGGTGTCATTTTGTTTGTCGGACATAGATACGCTTATCAAGCTATGATAGCATTTCCAAATGAGTAGCTTAGTCATAATAAATGAATTTTTAACCAATTTGGTTTCGTTTTTATATCCCTATACTTCTGAATCGAAACTAACCGCTATACAAAGGAGAGCACTGCCTTCTGTATGTCCACAGGTGTTCTGTTGTAAACGCGATGCGCTTAGTCTTTATTCAAGGCAGCGAAGGGAATATCCAAAGGGTTATGATGTCCACAGCTGTCACGCGGTGCAATGCGCTTAGTCTTTATCTACAACAATGTACCGTTATCATATCTAAAGTTCCTAATAAAAGGGATTATCTATACTGTTTTTATACCACCCTCTCAACAAATACATCAATTATAAACAAAAATCACTCTGTTCATTTACAACATTATCAATTATAATGTATTGTAGTGTACCGGTACATTGATTTTGCATAATATTTCATTGTTTGAATGGAAATAAAGCGACATTGGCATGGTATTAGCGTTTTCACCGTAGCGTTTTCAGCGGAAAATGATAAATAATTGCTTTGTTGTTGTTGTTGTTTTTAGATAAAGGGATATACACTGTTAAGCTTTGGATATTCCCTTCGCCGTCTTGAATATTAGACTAAGCGCCGTGGATATCATAACCCTTGGATATTCCCTTCGCTGCCTTGAATAAAGACTAAGCGCACCGCGTTTACAACAGAACACCTGTGAACATACAGAAGACAGTACTCTTCTTTGTATAGCGGTTGGTCTCGATTCAGAAGTAGAGGGATATAACAACGAGACCAAATTGGTTTAAAATTAATTTACTATGACTAAGCTACTCATTTGGAAATGCTATCATAGCTTGATAGGCATATCTATGCCCGACAAACAAAATGACACCAAAAAGGTATTGCCACCTCAGATGGTACCAATATCTGGCCTGGCCCATGGACTACTAGAGTGAATAGAACCTGAGAACCCATTGTAGGGGGGGGGGGGGGGATACAAAAGACAGCATCAATAGAGGAAGTTAATGAAGTTAATTAACGATAGTCGTCTTTTCAGATCGTGTTCTTTGCGTGTACTAAAAACCCTCTAATAATGCACATGGTCGTAATGTTGCAGAGGATCAACGACTGCTTTCGTGCCTGCTCTGCTGCAGCTGTATACAGCCGTAACATTCTGAATTCCCGCCATATTAGGCACATTTCCCTTATAGGCGTTGCGTCCACATTATCTATCGCTTTTATCGCGCTTGCCAAAGCTGCACATAATTTATACTATACGTATCAGAAGCAAATGTTGATGTATAGGCCTAACAGCTTCATGTTGTTTTTTTTTTTATAATTATGATTGTATCATATTAATTTGAAATTATAGTGCTTCTTATTCTCGGTCACTTTTATGATACCATAGCATATAAAGAACCATTAACTTGTAGCTTAAACCTATTTTTATTTTTGTTTATTATTATTTTTTTTTTTTTACAGAACACCACATTTACAGTTGCAATCTTTCTGCATTTGAGAAGTTGAGTATAGACCGATAGTCATATTTACAATTATATTCGGAATTAATGCTTTAAAGGCCGTCGTCGTATCGTTTTGTATTCACAAATCTTATACTGAAATAAGTAATTGCTTGATTACTTTCGGGTAAAGGAACCACCGGAAAAGGAACGCATTTATCTGTTTATTTTTTTTTTCTTAACGAACCTAAGCTAATAGCGAACCATATGAATTGTGTGATCTATGAACCTTCAGAATAATCAATAACCCCCCCCCCCAACAAAAGGAAGCATTTCGTAGTGCGTCTCAGTACTCCTGTGTTTGTTTTTAAGGATGTGGCTTCTCTTTATGATTGCGATTGATGTTCAACTATTTCTTTCCCGCAAGCTTGAAAAAGAAGAAGCTAAAATTCAGGCAAGGAGACGAGTTTTCTTCGATAAGATACAATCATTAAGACATAAATTTATTCCCAATTAAGTTGTGTGATTGCTTAATATGCGCTAAAGAATTTTGCCCATTATATGTATCAGGCACTAAACAAAACAGTTGAAATCTACTGAAAATTGAACTTCGTTTCCTTTCTTCTTTTTTTTTTTTTTTTGGTGTGTAATTTCATTTCCATTTCAAGCGGGGATAGACGACTAGAAATTAGTTTGTCTATACTGGTGGGAGACATTAGTGTTCCAGTACATACTCCGCATTTAAACAGTTGTCATATTTTCGTAGTCATAATCAGATAATGGACACGTGATATATTATAAAAATGAAAATACAAAACAACGAACACGTCATATGTACAAACATTATTAGCTTCAATGAATTATACTTACCTGAAATATTCTGCATTAAAAAAAAACACGTGTGCCAATTAAACAATATCAAATTAAACAATATCATAGAATTAATAGAACACACAGCGATATCATGCACGGCAGATCAAATCAAGTTCAGTTGGTGAGAAAGCTCATTGAAGTTATAAAGTTGACTTATTTACGTTTTCCTTTCTATTTATGAAAACAGAATTACATTGTATATCTATTGAAGCGGATTGTCTCTGTTGCAAACTATTGCCAAAGATAGCATTGTTAATCTTCTGAGCAAATCCGAATCCTTAAAGTACTGTAATTTTTGCTTGAATTAATAATGTAATAACCCATTATAATTATAAAGGACTCGCAAATTTAAAGTTTCAAACCGAATACTAAAACATTACATTGTACACGGTCTATTTCAAAAAATCATTTGAATGCGTTGTGTTAGCATTTAATAGCATCAATCTGCCTTTTATTTTCCGTACGTAAAGCGCACAAAAACGTAACCGACATTACCAAATACAGTGGAATGCCTTGTACGGCGTGATATTATCATTAGAAGTATATCCCATTCCTTTTACTTTTCTTTGCTTGAAGCAGTAGTCAAACCATGTGTCATTTTCGAAGCGACATCACTTGGGAATTAGAATGTATGAAGATGATCGTTACTCGCGCTATTATTATACCATTTGCATTTTCCAACTGTTATTGACAGTATTTTGTTACTGTATGCTTACGATTACGAATGTCGGTTATCAATTCAAAAGACTAGTTCATCAATCGAACTATAAAGGTATATAATAGTTGTGTTGAAAGTAATTCGGTACAAGTTCAAAACGCAATCGAAGTCATCGTCACAGGGTGAACTAATAGCTCTCTAAAAAACTTGTTTAGGCCGTAAAGATTGGCGTATGCAATCTTTGTAGAAAGTTTTGACTGAGGCCATCTTTTGAGTATTTTGAGAAATTATATGAAGATTTTTTTTTTAAATTATGTAAAGAATTAGTTTGATTTTGACTATGAGAATAAAAAGGCGCGGTTACCTCAATCATGTCGAAGTTCGATTAGGCATGATGGGTAAAGTGAATTCATGACTTGTTGAGAGAGAGAGAAGACAGAGAGAGAGAGAGAGGCCAAGCAAGAGGCAATAGGCTACTTGTTCATAATGCCCACCGACAGACACAAACAAGGTATATCACAGCTAGTAGACGCTTATAATTGACCATGTCAGTTACGCTGGGGTCGCTCATAACACACAAAGGGCCTCCATGGAACACGTCAATTTCTATATGTGGGACAGTACAATATTTTCGAGATTTCGTGCCGAGTAAAGGAATGATATCCTTATGATTTCTGCTGGCGCGCGCTGCTGACCCATCAAATCATCACGTTACACCTTAGGTATCATCTTATAGCTGGATAATAATTTTCCTTTTACATGGTATGCGTTCGTTAGTGCCCTACAATGAAAAAGAAGACTCTTTGGGGAATTTTAGACGAGTATGTGAACCCATTATTTCCGGGACATCGGTAATGAATTAGCCATGCACGAAGTCGATGACCTTTCATGTCGCTCTTGGAAAATTTAAACAATATTGCATTCAGGTTTTAACCTTAACCTGTCAAATAAAAAAAAAAAAAAATCATGTGAAAACGTAATTCAGTGATCATGATCTGCGGGGTCAACTCGAGGTCACCCGTGCGAGAACTTGGATATTCTAGACGGGGTTTTTCGGCTTGCCGACTGACTGGCAATAAGCAAGCAAGGGTTTGAAGCTCCTTGGCGCAAGTAACAAGCCTTTCGTATTGTCGGGAATCGTCTCATTTCACGCTTGCGCTGAAACTGTCGGCCGGGGAATGGCGCATGGACTCGCACGCGGTATACACCTGATACACACGTACCGTGTAAGCACTGCGGGAACCAGGGAGGTGAGATGGGATCATGCGGGAACCAAGCACTGGCGGCACGGGGCCGTGCGAAATCGCACCCAAAAGCCGCACGGGTCCGTGCGCCCGACCCGCACGGGACCGTGCGCCAGACCCGCACGGGTCCGTGCGACAGCGTGCGAGGGAGTATGGATCCGCACGCAGGCGTGCGGATCTGCACGGGGGCGTGCAGATCCGCACGGAGGTGCACGACTACGCACGGGTGCGTACAGGGGCGCACGGAGCCATACGCTCCCGTGCGAGATCGCACGAACCTGTGCGCAGCCGCACGAAGCGACCCCGTGCGCAGTGCGTGCGGGAGTAACATAACATAATGGTCTGACTGTATGTCTGGTATAAGTTCTGTGAACAATAAACTTTAAGCCTTCATTTTCTCCCTGCGATTTTGACTCAAATCTCACTGCCTTGTTTGAATACATGAATTGTACATGAAGCAAAGTAACTTTTATGTATGGATTCAAGTTGCAACAATGTTAGCAACTGTAAACCAAAAAACAAACAAACAAAAACCCACACATTTATGAATAATTTGTCTGGCAATATCTTTTCAACCAAGGCAAGGGAAGCTAGGAATCAAGCAGTATCCAGCAGACTGACTGGAGAGAAAAACAAGATAGAGACAGTGCTCAGACTGAATTCATCCTACATTTGGCTGTAAGAGAATCTCTTGACAAACATTTCTCACTCCTGAAATTTGATAAAGATGGAGTGGCGATGCAGCAGACTAGATGGGAGATATCTCTGCCTGCTTCTTGAACACGCTCTTATCTTGAAATGTGACACCATGATGTCCAATACAGCTTGATTAGAAAAATCTGAGTTTTCCATATTTCAGCACACTCCCTCATAGGAAGAAAATACACCAAGCACATTTTTTTTTTCTTCTTCATGTCAGTGCACTCATGTGCAGCTTCCATACTGGAAAATTACAATTGCAGGATTCACAGTGAATGTACACTAGTTGAATCAAAGCAGTGACACAACTTCAACAGAAAAGTGAACATTTGAGCCAAATCACATATATGACACAGTAAAACATCTATTGGATTTATCAACTCTTATGGACATTGAAGAGTGGCTATGACTGAGATCCGTTGTATTTGTGTGTGTGTGTGTGTGTGTGTGTATTATTCCCATTTCACTTCTAATGTGTTACACATGATGTATTGAGGAAATTTGTGTTAAATTGAAACAAATAAAGCCAATGAAAAAATTCCTGACTCTGTTGGTTTGTTGCTGTACATTACTGCACATCAGTATGGCATCAAGTTGCTGCAATGGCAACACATTCACAAAGTATATAGCAATAATTTACTCACAACTCATTTGATTCTATACTTACACTGCTTTACATATAGACAGTATGGGCATTAAGTAATGTGTTCGTAAAAGGTGTATTATATATGGTTGATCAGCAAAGACTGATAACTTTATCGTAACAAAGTATAAGATATGTGAGATCATTCATGGTAGAAAATATAAAAGACAGGGACACCAGGAGATGCACAGACTACCAGGCTGATGCGATTGCTGTAAAATTCATCAAGAGTATACAATTTCATATACCGTGCCTCCATGCATGACACTTCACTGTTGATTCATCTTTATGTCATGAGGTATGGATATCATTTCCATGAAATGCAGAGATAGCTCACACTGTATTCTTATAGGACAGAGACCTGAGGAGATGGCTTATGGAAATGGGGCACTCAAAGACATTGCAGTATTTAAAAAAAGGAGACTTGTTTTGTGATGAAGCCTTCATTTGAATGGCATCATTGGAAAGTTAAAGTTATGGCCGCTGGCATCTTGAAAACTCAAACTACCTGGCATGATATGATCATGGCACACACTAGGCTGGATGGCTTTTATTCCACACACAAAAAAAAAGAAAAGCTGAACAATGGCAAAATTTGTATTTACATTGTCATTCTGCTTTAAAAATTTGGAAACTACTCAGATCAATGATGTCAAATATGTGCTCTAATGATGATATATCTTGGCATAGATCAAATTAAAAAATATATATTGTAGGAGATGATGAAAAAGATTAACTTATGGATAGCAAAGAGCACAGACCTTGGTTATTTCATCATGCAAGAAAAGTGAAAATATGTTTAATTCTATATTTTCTCATAACCATCATATCTATATTACATCGAAAAACTTCAGCATGGTCATTCCTGCACAACACTGAAAGGCTTCAATTCTCCAGAGAATTCCAGACAATGCCCCTGCCTGTCTATGAGAGGATTTCAACAACAGCAGCATTTACACACATTCAAAATTAATAGACTAAAAAAAAACTGTGGGTTTTTTTTTTTTGCAACACAATGCCATAACTGTTAATTCTTCTGTGTGGAGACAAAAAAAAAATAATAATAATCATGAACTCTCATGATTCTCTACGTAATATGAACATCAATCCAGCTTGATTTTTTTTTTTTTTCTGGAACTCTTGTGACGTGTGTGAACAGCATGCAAAGAGAAAATCAATTCTTGTAAATCCCGCAATGCAACTCGCCACACTAGATTTGAAGATCTTGGGCAAGACAGAAAAAACAAATCTGATAATACAAATCAACCTCCTCATTTCAACAGCATTTTGAAAGCAAAAAGTCATTGTTAGGGAATAATGTGCATATTGAAGTAAGCTTCCACGTTTGTGTCTGGAACAACTGGACTTGTCAGTTCTGATGCAGCTGAAGCTGTGAATCTCAGACTTTTACACATCTTTAAATCAAACCACATGAGTGCCAAATTTCTCTTGAATTGCTTCAAAACTGGATAAATTCAATCTGCTTTTCCCTGATTTTAAGGGCATAATGTGCTGTTACCATGGCAACATAGTTTCCACTACTCTTGAAAAATATGCCTTGCGCAACTTCTGATCTCCCTCATGTGGGAGGAGGAGGTCTATTTGCCTCCCACACCCTCTCCCAGCACATTCCCCTGAATATGAATGCATCATAAATCATCATTAGTGCCAAATTTCCTCTCAATCACTATCAAAGTACAGAAGAATTTCAATCTGCAAGGCTTCTTCTCAATTTGGGGGCCACAGTGCACTGTTGCCATGGCAATGTACATTCTGCTACTATTACAAATTTGTCCTGCACAACTTCACATCAAATCAAACAAGTGTACCAAATTTGATTTAAATCACTTAAAAACTGGAAAATTTAAGTTCCATCTGCAAGGCATTTTCTTGATTTGGGGATTATATTGTACATGGCAAGGGACTTCCAGTACTCTTTAAAAATTTCTCCTGCACTACTTTGTGTCACAGGTAACCTTTGTGCCAAACTTCTTCAGAATCGTGTAAAAACTGGAGATAAATTTCAATCCGAGAGGCATTTTCCTGATGTGAGCTCTGAAGGTTATAATGCACAATTACCATGGCAGTACCCTAAGCTTTCTTGTACTCTTGAAAAGTGTCTTGCATAACTTTATATGCCGTTTCTCTTATGTGTCAATATTAAATTCTTGTGAATTGCTGAAAAACTGGGGAAGTGGTTGGATCAGCAAGTCTTTCCCCCGGACTTTAGAGTCATAATATGCCGTCACCATGGCAACATACACTTTCTACTGTTGTAAAAAGAAAAATGTGTCTTGCACAACATTATAATGAGCTCAACATGTGGGTAAGATTTCTTCTGAATCCTTGAAAATTGGAGAAGTAGCTTGATCTGTAACATTTGCATCAGACAGACTTCTTGCCCACCAACCGACTGACCACACTCTGATTCCCATATCCACATTGGATTCTTCTATCTGCTTATCACAGTTGACTATTTTCTACGTACAAATAGTCTGGCAGTACAGACTCTGATATAACTCTAAAAAGAGACATCACACAAACTACAAAAGACAGAAATGCCTTCAACATTTGACAAATGTTGTTTTGCAACACACAAACCTCAAGTGGCACATTCTTTCTCATTCTTTTTCTCTCTTGAATTTTGATTTACACAGACTGTGCATATCACAGCACAGCCATGGGATAGTATGATGAATAATTTGTGCCAGTTGGTCATTTATCATGCTTTGTTCATGGACATCTTTCAAGCTGCTAACACACCAAGGTGGTTGCAATCCATTTACCTATCATAAAATGCAATACAATCATAATCAGCCTATGTAGTAAGTCATAATGGCAAAGTTGGCTCAACAAATACATGCTGCCTTCAAAGAAAATGTAAAACTCTAAAAAAAACCCTCATAACAAAAATGATACAAACTATTCTGAGAAATAAAAGATACATCTGGCAGTCATCAGAACCACCGTATATCCCAATTTTCGGTCAAATTTTCAATTTTGAGATTTTCATTCATTTCGATAGTGGACATTCTGTTTATAAATATTGTGAAATTCTCAGTTTCTAATTTGGATTAATTTTTGTATAATCATCACTTTTAATGGAGTCTTGCCATTTCACTTTGTTATAAAAATCACTTTTCCCCATAGACGCGCATGTGTAAAAACAGCGATATGCCAACCTCTCCCATATACGACAGTTCAGATAACTGCAAATACAGTGTGCGTGATAAACCAAACTGTTGTATATCAGGCACATTGACTTTGCACTTAAAGGACAAGTTAACCTTCATAAACATAAGGTTTGAGAGAATGCAGCAATATTAGTAGAACACATCAGTGAAAGTTTGAGGAAAATTGGACAATCGATGCAAAAGTTATGAATTTTTAAATTTTTTGTGTTGGAACCGCTGGACGAGGAGACTACTAAGGCTCGTGATGTCATATGAGTACAACAGTATAAAGAAAATGTAAAGAAAATTCAACATATTTTCACTTTTCTTCGCATAATAAAAGAGCACTTGACTTGCCTCTTTCTAAAGGCAATGGGAATATGATATTACCCATAACATATATCAGTAACGAGTCAAGGGAATGTGTACTTTTTTCAAAAGATGAAATTTTGTGAAATTCTCATTATATTTTCCTTATATTGTTGTACGCATGTTACATCATACACTGCAGTAGTCTTCTCATCCAGCGGTGACTGCACAAAAACTTCAAAAATTCATAACTTTTGAACAGATTGTCCGGTTTTCCTCAAACTTTCAACGATGTGTTCTACTAATATTGCTACATTCTCTCAATCCTTATGTTAATGAAGGTGAACTTGTCCTTTAATTTTAGTGATATCAATGGTTCGGTGAGCACAAGTACTGTGTATCAGGTCGACCAAACTATTGGGCAGACACATGTCTCAAATGACAACGGTCTTTGCAGACTGAAAAAACATATATGTACCGTATAAGCTGTTATTTTCGTGGACAGATATTTTCGCGAAATAGAAGGTCACAGACATTTTCGCGTGATGTTGTTTTCGTGAATTGACACCAATGCTATCTTGCATGCATTGTTACTCTAGTGTATGGCAACATTTTTGTGTGTTGTTAAATTCGCGATCCAACTGTGATTCGCAAAATTCACGAAAATTAAACCCTCACAAAAATAACCACTTATTCAGTAGCTCTCTTGCAATATCTCTCATATTTCCTAACAATACAATTTGATGAAAACATCACACATTACAGTAAGAATTAAAGTCTGATGTATGACAGAAATAATTGGAAATGTGTAGCATTCATGGTTGAAAAAATGGGTAGACTTCAACTGCAATTATCTTGAAATATCATTCTACACGTACATTATGTGAAAATTGAAAATATGATGGTTCGGATGTTGTTGTGTTTTAAAAAGAATTATATGGGATGCTCTTACAAAATAATTTGCCCAAAATTATATACATATATAATATATATATATATATATATATATATATATATATATATATACTTTTTTTTTGGTGGGGGGGGGGGGGAGGGGGATGACCACCAATGATATATAGAAGTCTGAGGAATTATACCACTTAACAACTTTGTTGGAGATTCATTGTTGCTGCTACAAACCTGTTACACTTTTAAAACACTCCTTTTTAATGACATCATATTTCAGATATTCAAATAACCAGCAACCGTGATCTAGATTATCAAAAATATCACTAGGAAGAGACCACCATCAGCATTACTGAAATGCATTCACTATTTGTTTGACAATCCATTACTCCATTAATTCACGCAGCAGGGATATATTAGCACTAATGAAATCAATACTTAGTGGACTGTACACTGCTCTTCATTAATTTGGCTCAGTTCCATTGATGGACATTTTATAATTTGTGGTGTTTAATTGCTTGAATCACAATCATTGTCTAATGAAGTGTCTCATAATGACTCATCCCCCCCCCCCCACCACAAAAAACAAGGTAGATTCAGCAATAGCTTGGTAAATGCAAACAAGCCATAGAGTGCAATTACATATTAGGCTTAAATGTCAAAAAGAAATAAAAAATGGCATGGAGCCCTGGACAAATCCATCAAATTGTGATTATTACTCCTTGCAGAGATGTGGCGTCAAAATGTCTCCTGTTATTTGTAAACAAATTGGTTGATTGCAAACCAATTCCTCATCACTAGATGCATTCACATTTAAATGACCGTGATATAAAAAACCACAGTACTGTAAAGCAAGATATTTCCATGGCATTAAATTTTCGTGAACTGGAGCCCACGGCCTTTTTCGCGGCATGAAATTGTCACTGGTATTCAATGAATATAGTGTAGTCATGAACTTTTGCATGCATTTGATTTCACTAATGCTGGCTCTTGAAAAAAAGAAAAAGTGAATTAAAAGGCATGCGAGCATTCCTTGTTTTACAGTAATTTGTGGCACCATTCTGATTACCAAAGTAGCATGGTAATAGATACTGCAGTAATTCACGTGGTATTGTTCTCATTCACAAAATACTGTTATATTTCTAAACAGTAAGTACACCTCTCCCAGTACATGTATAAGCACTGCTCTGAACATTTTATTATCTCCTGTACCACACTGAAATTATATGAACTTTGTGTTATTATAAATCATATTTTATGAATTTTTATTCATGATTACATTTGGATTCTAGTTGATCCATCTTGCATAATCTACTCCATCAAACAATTTAGAGCTTCACAGTCATTTGCAAGTACAATGTACATGTATTACAGTACATAAATATACATACCTACGATACACCTTCACATCATGCAATTGCAAATAGTGCTGGAGAAGACAGAAAGTGTGTCAGGTCACTTCAGAAATAATAGCTGCATGATCTGAGGTATTTGAATACATGCATGCATATTTTGTGCAAAGTTTTAATTACCATTCTAAATATTATGATATTTTGTGATGTATTCTGTGGTGTATTTGCATCTACATTACAGATTACTGCACAAAATTTGCGATGGTTCACTGCAAATTTGAATATTTCCATTGTGAGTACAAGAGACCAAGCCCTGTCTGATTATTCTTTTTCATTTGGGGCTCATCCAAACCCTTCACACTAATGAAAGCCATGTGTTAATTGAATATTACTCAACCTGAACTGCAATATAAATGCTTTAATAACAAGAGACCGGGGGTCACGCGCTCACCTGAGTATCGCAAGTTCACCTTCCACGCATTATTTAAATATTCCTTAATGTTGGGGGGGGGGGATTTAGGGGGCCCACCAAGAGGGACATGGTGCCCATTTGAAGGAAATGAGATTCTATCCCCCTCAGAGGGATGCTACCTGCTAAGTTTGGCAAAAATTTATCATGAGGTTTCCAAGAAGAAGATGAACATATCATGTACAATTTAGGCCCCATTAGGACCCCTCCGCATCCCCTCTCCCGAGTCCCAAGGGGGGAGGGGCACCCCTGATTCCGTCATGAACAAACTTCAAACTACAGTCATCAGTGTACTAACTCATAGTATTAACTAAGCCCTATCACTTCTGGTTCTATAGAAGATTTTTTTTTTTTTTTATAGATTCCATGGTTTTTGTGTGTGTGTGTGTGTGTTTTTTTTTTTTTTTTTTTTTTTTTTTTTTTTTTTTTTGGGGGGGGGGGGGTCCTTATTGGGGCAAGGTGCCCACTTGAACATATTGAGATCCATCCCCCAAGGAATGCTACCTGCCAAGTTTGGTGAAAATCAGTCACAGGAATCTCAAAGCGAAGATGAAAATGTACAATTTAGGCCCCACCCCGGTCCCAAGGGGGGCACCCCTGATTCCGCCATGAACAAACTTCAAACTACAGTCATCAATGTACTAACTCCTAGTATTAACTAAGCCCTATCACTTCTGGTTCTAGAGAAGAAGATTTTAAAGATTCCTTAATTTTAAAGGGTATGGACCCCCTGGGGGGCCCCCAGGTGGGCCATGGTGCCCATGTGAACAACTTGAGATTCTGGTTCTAGAGTAGAAGATTTAAATATTCCTTAATGTTGGGTGGGGGGGGGGGGATTGGGCCCCCTAGGGGCCCACCAAGAGGGACATGGTGCCCATTTGAAGGAAATGAGATTCTATCCCCCTAGGGATGCTACCTGCCAAGTTTGGTGAAAATCAGTCATGGGGTTCTCAAGAAGAAGATGAAAATGTAAAAAGTTAACGCACGACGCACGACGGATGACGCACGACAGACGGCGGACGGTGGACGAAAAGCGATCGCAATAGCTCACTAGAGCCTTCGGCTTAGGTGAGCTTATAATTCACAATTCTTGTATAGTGCATTATCATATTTCTGAATGTCTCTAAATGCTTTGGTGACATGTCTTTAAAAGGACTGCAGGAAAGCCACGTCTATGTTTCCAGAGTGAATACATCATGACAGTGAAGCAACTTGCTTGACTCATGAAGATTTGTAGCAAGTACGGGAATGTCATAAAATTGTCAAACTGGGTAATGAAGTTTAAGGCAAACTAATGTTTCTTTTCTGGATAGAAACCACATTACACGAAAAGCTGAAAGTGGAATAAATACCACAAACTTACAGCTGGGAGAGAATAATGCCTTAATAGAAAGATAATATAGTGCATTCAAAGATAAATAGAAAAGACATCTTTTAGCAGAAATTTCAGGATTTGGATGACGTTAGAGTAGAAATAAATTATGCATAACACTTATGGCTAAGCACAAGCAGCTTATGCCTACACAAATAGGAATTACACAAGTCATTCTGTGGCACAATGACTATGACGCACTTCTAGTGTACAAAACAGCTTTCCAAAGCTTCCATCTGACTTGTTATTCATGTCTACTTTCTAAATTGCTGATTTTGATGAGTGTGTCTTAACATGTTTACAGTAGACTACATATTCATTGGTACCCCTTTTCAAAACAGGGCAGTCATCCTTATATAATTCTGAAAAAAAAGAATACTATTGTATGAACAACTTTTGTATGAACAAGATTTTTTTTCAGCTATTCTCAGCTAACTCACTAACATCTACATACATAACAACAAAGCTGTCAAAGCATTTCATGGATAGGTATAGATTCAGAAAAAGCTTGGTAAACGGTAATATGAAGTCGCAGTCCTCTATGTCATCTGTTAGGCCTTAATCCCTACCCATGGTGTAACATTAGTTTTTAAAAAGATAGGAAGGACACCACGAGTAACATGTTTTAAACTCACAGGAAACTAGATATTATGTCATATATATTACGTCATATATATTCAAAATAAGTACATAAACTGACTTCTTCCTCTATGCTGTGTTTGCATGTCACACTTTTGTTGTTAAAAAATAAGCCATTTTCTTCAACAAAATGTACTACAGCAAAGAAAATCATTGAATTATGACCAACTTAACGTCTTTCACATACATAAAAGATTTTTGTTTTAAAAAATACCACAGCTTAATTTGAAACAAAAGAAATATGGCATTTTGCAAATGTCTGTGCTAATTTCTCTCTAGTATTGTAAAAATACACATATTGCACATCTACAGCATGTGAAGGTTGCTTGTCAAATCTGAACTATACAAGTCAAGTCCATACTCACTGACTCATTAAAGCTTATGCACAGTAGTGCTCAAGGGCAAAGTTTGTGCATGGTTGGATTCCCAAAGAGACACGGAATGAACATATTCTAATAAGATTATGGAGCAACAACTACATGAAGAAATGGTTTTGCAACAAGAGTAAGCTTAAATCCATTTCAAAATATGCTGTTAGTAATAACTGTGTACTCAGACATATGCTTAGAAGATACACTGTAGTTCATTCACCAATTTGAGAAGACATTTTGCAGGTTTTTTGCTTTTTATGCACTTTATCAACAATTTCCAGGTTGGGTTGGACTTAAGTTTTGTTAAAGAGATTCTAAAATATGACCCAATGATCCCTATAGTGTGAGGCTGCACTAAATGAAAATACACTTCAGAATAAGCAGAATTAAAAAAAAAAACTCATATATAAATCTTAATCTTCTGTTCTTTAAAATGCAATTCCACATCATGTTCATGTTGACTGGAATACATTAAGTCAGATGAACAAAATGGGACTTAAAAATAAAGTTATGGAATCCTAAAAGTTTACATGTTTTTACCACATAGTGATACTGGTAACAACAGCATATTTTATATGCAAAATAGAAGAGACAAAAATGTCATCACTTCACAATTATGCAAGTGGTTTGAGCATAAAAATATTGTAACATTCATGTTTTGGGTTAATAAAATCTAGCAAATGCAACTACTTTCCTCCAAAAGGAGATTGTGTCAAGACTACAGCTACAATAATATCATGTAAAGAATACATCTTATCCTTATGATGTAATGTCAAGAATCAATGCTTAGAGGAGATTCATCTGCAGGTTAACGGGAGACTTGACAATGTGAGGTGACAGCATCATCACCCCCACCAATTTGCATTATAATGGTTAGAACTAATATCATGGTTTTCATTCATTAAAACAAGAGAATTAACCTTCATATTTCATAAGTTTCTTTTAGGTCAAAGTTTTGATTAAACCTTTACCATTCTTCTTGTCTAATCAGATTCTATTTATGAAAGCTTACTTGAACATGACATGGAATTGCACTTTAACTTTCATCTGGTTGACTTGATTTACTGCAAAGATGCCGATGGACACAAGGAAAGAAGGTCAATGCTTAAAAACATATCTAATGAAGATATATACACACCTGGAAAGCAGCCATGATCCAGAAGGCATATTTGACATTTGTTTGTTCTTGGGCATCTTCAAGGGAATTAATGGTAGGTAGAATTTCCTTTAGGCTGGAAACATCGCTACTACTGCGTACTACAATGGGTAGCATAGATTCACTGGAGTTGGAGGAGACATTGGACACCATCAGTGAGCAGTCTGTGTTGAGAAGAAATGGCTCCGCAAGGAGTGGACTGATGACTGCCCCAAGACCATAGCAGAAATGGAGTGCCTGTAGGTGATTACAGTCAGACTTCATCTACTTACATCTCAAACAGGAAATATGCTCAATTATAGCAAAAAGCACATTAACCCTCTGCGTGCCACATTAATTTCCTGTCCATGGGAATATGTGTGATATTTTGTGATTTTGTGCACATTTGACTCATTGGTACAGAAAGCATTAATGATTTTTGGAATATCAAATGCTACAGAATTTGTTTCCCTTTGTAAAACTTCTATTCCTCACATAGTCAGTATTGATAACAGCTTGTAGCCCACATTCAGAGAGTAATACAGAATTAAAGACAAAGTGGGTGCTATTCCCCAAACCCCCACATACCACAAATCTTAGTCATTCTATACTGGCTACACGTATCATACTCTTTGAAACTCTATGGCCTGAATTCACGAAGATGGTACAAATGAACCATGGTTTAAACCATGGACAAAAACCATGCAGCGCCAAGTGTCGCACAGAATATTTCGTTACGAAATTGATCATTTCGTCGACAAAATGACCGTTTCGTTAACGAGATTATCTTCGTGGACGAAATGTTCATTTAGTTACAAAATAATCATTTCATTGATTGATACAGAGCGTGGCCAAATGCACGGCCAATTTTGGCCCCACATTTGGCCTTTTGCATGTTTACACTGAAATGAAGGCAGGCTCGGCCCCGCACTGTAAATGGGGTCCTAATGTTGGCCATATTTTGCTTATTTACTTATTAAATAAAATTAAATTTCACTTAATGATAAAGCATGTAAAATAAAAGTCAATCCCGCCCACAAATTTTGTGCAAAAGTGTAAAGCAGAGCTCTATCATGTGAAAACGTTTAAAACTGTACCATCCTGGAAAGCCGGTTTTATCACTTTTCCACAAAACACTAATATGGAATAATCTTGAAGTATAATTCTTTACAGATAGATATATCAGATTAGTGCCCACGTATGCCCAGTTGAGTAATTTTCATCTTTATTTCAGCATTTTTTTTTGTGCAATTTTTATTCGTGCATCCTCGTGTCTGTACCACCTACCTTTCATAAGAAGGGATAGCAAAAAGTAATTACCATCACAAAGATATCTCTTCCTTTGAAAGTGGCTGGTGATTGTGCAATGAGACACGAGTCAATTGTCTTCCTATCTGCGTGGCAGATCCTGTTTGGTACATGCTTCAAATATTTTTGAGCGGCGACATCGAACATCTAGCAAAGGAAATAAGACGGTTGTGACTCCATTCTCTTGAACCCCCTTGCTAAGACAAAGTTATGTGCTTGAAATACTCTTCCCCATTTTGATGGATGCAGAACAGCAAATGTGACATATTAAGGAATTTGTGTTTTAAGATTGTGATATCTAGTATGCAGTCTGCAGACTCACCTGGAGAAATGGAGAGACCAGTTTGCCATAGATCTTCAGGAGCGAGACATTGGCCACTGTGTCAATGATGCCCATAAAGAAACCCATGATGGCAAGGTTGACGAGGAGGATGACGAGGGTGTCACATTTGGGGATCAAGCTGAGTGTGATGCCTATCATAGTGTTGGCCACAAGGAGGATGGGGTCTGCACAGTACCTGCACAAGGATTGACCAGAATCATACAGGTTTAACATTCAACTAGGACATTTTATCAGAGAGAGTGACAGAGTCTTTCATGCACATGTTGATTGAGTGAATGCAGCAATATTAGTAAAACCCATCAGTGAAAGTTTGAAGAACATTGGACAATCCCATCAAAAGTTATGAATAATATTTGAAGTTTTGGGGCCGCCACCACTGGATGAGAAGACTACTACAGATAATGACATCACATATGGAAAACGATATATATAAAATACAGGAAAATTCAACATTTTTTTTTTCAGTTTTCGAGGATAATGAATGAGCACTATAGACATATCTCTTTCAGAAAGCAAGGGGAAAATCATTACCCTTGACATATATGTCAGTAACAAATCTAGGGGATGTGTACTTTTCTTGTAAAATGCTAATTTGTGGAATTTCTTTCTATTTTCTTCATATTATTTCCATATTTGAGGTCATGATCTGTAGCAGTCTTCTCATCTAGTGGTGGTGGTATCAAAACTCGTATTCATAACTTTTATATGGATTATCTGATTTTCCTGAAACATTCACTGGCATGTTCTAATAATATTGCTGCATTCACTCTATCAACAGGTATTTTTGGGTTTCATTTCCCTTAAAGTAAAAACATTTCTTCATCATACAACAAACATTTGACACTTTTATACTATAGGCTTTTATATCATAATCTAGGCTTATCTCATCAAATAACCATCAATGACTAAATCTATTTGAATATTTTTAAACTTTGGTAATACATTATTGGAGAAAATGTTTCTGCATTACTCAATTTGTGTTACAATTGATGTTACTATTCAAAGAACAGCCCTTCAATTGACTTTGACATCATTGATCCTGCCAAAGACTTACTACTCAAAATATCATGTAATTTATGCCAAGAAACAGAAAATAATATTCATTGACACCATCACAGATGTTGTTTACATTCCATTGTTTGCTTGTTGAAAAATAAGAGGTAATGAACCCTAAACTTATTATGAATATAATGAACTAATTCAGTTGTTACACAAAGGAAGGTTTATTTGACATTACCACTAATCAGAATAAATCACAAGTCTATTTACTACTGGTGCTGAAGGAATAACTGCAATCAACTTGACCTTTTTTTCTTCTCCTAATCGAGGCTCAAAGACAGTATCATGGGAAAAAGATTTCCATATAATCTATTTGCATGCTTTTCTTGAATAACTGATCACTAACAAGTTGAACTCTACTTTCAGATGACAGCAGGGAATAGACAAATATCCAACTGGATTCAATAATGGTATCAGATGATTCCATAACATGATTCTCAGGGTTACATAGCCATTAAACCAGATTTTAGTATACTTTTGTTGGGTTACTCTACTTGATGTACACAACTCTCACTAATAACTTGGTATACCAGTGATGCAAACTGAATCAAGCCTGACCAGTTTAGCAATCCACAAGGCAATTTTAACCAGTGTAAAATTCTAATGAAGTACTGGCATCTAAGTCCAGATTACTTTGTCTGTACAGAAGGTGACATGAAAACCATTTCCCATATAATATAATCTCAAGGATTTCAACCTGTAATTTTATGTCACCCCACACCATCGAATTGCAAAAAGAAAATTTACAGAACAAAATATACTCTGATTATTATTAATGATGATAATACTACTTTATTTTTTGCAATTTTTCTATCAGGGTATTTAAGTGTTTATGGTTGATAGCCAACATACTTAGATCCTTCTTACATGTATATGGAGGTCAATTGTCTCAGTTCTGCAGAATAGTGTTCTAAAAATTGGAAGAAGCTATGTTAAATGATTTTCACTGTTTGTCTCTTGAAGTCTCTTCTAGAGCCATGCTTTTCAACTTGTGATCCATGATGCTCTTGCAGGGATTTTGGCCAAAAATGAAAAAAAAAAAATCTAACTGGACCTCAAAAAAAAGAAAAAAAAAAAGCTGTTGGAGCTTAATTGGGTCTCGGCTTAAAAAAGGTTGAGAAGCACAGTCCTAGAGTACAGGCCTAGAGAGTGACATGCTGTACACTATTTGACAGCAAAAAATTCAATGACCAGTCCTGTTATCACTTGCAGCCTTGTAACGATCTCTGTACATACACTTAACGAGGAAGGACAAACAAAATGGTCCTAGTGATGACATTCAGGGAGATAACATGTTGGACAACACAGGTTGGAATACCATACAGCATTCATGGCTGGATCATATAAGGATCACAGCAACCATATGTGTTTGATTTGTAGATGGTTGCTATGCGATTGAAAGGATGTGTGAATTATTTCATTCTAAATGGATATAGATGCACATATGTCTGTCATTATGTATTTCCCCATTCACCATGTAATAGATAATTGGGTGGATGAAATGAAAGAATTACGACACCTTTCTAAAGCAAAATTTGAAAGTTCTATGAGACATTTGAAAGTTCTATGAGACACAACTTCATTGACTGTGTGAGCTACTCAGTTTCATTTTCTTGCCCACATACAAGAACTGTTAACTGCACTAAGAAAATATTATCATTACACTTTCAATACTATGAAGATATTTAAAACACTAGAAATTTAAGGAGGTTGATTTCGTGCCAAAGTGACTTCTATTAGCCAACATATATACACATGCACACACACAATATGTAATGCCCAGTGACTGATATCACAACCACTGCTTAACTAACATTACAATGCATTCTACATGACCAGTTGCAAGCCATGTCCTGACTGATGAACAGACTTTGTATTCTGGATAAGTTATATGGCCTAGTATTTCTTGAGACAATAGAGAGCAGAGATGTATGGAGCTATTCAAGACTTTTAGATTCCCTGTTCTTTCTTTCAGATGAAGATGATACAAAAACCTGAAATTAACAAAATCATTCATTTTATTTTTTTAATCATTATTATTATTATCATCATCATTATTACTGATATGCAATTTGTGGCAATGCAATAAGTTTGTGGGCACTTTGTTGATATCATCCTTACTCTCTATACTTTTGTGGATAGTAATTTCTTGCTTTCATCCATCCAGATACTTTATATTTGGGTGCAGTGGGCAAAAACCAAAACTTGATTAGCAATGACTCTGACAAATCATGTGGATAAATCAGCTAATTGTTGTACAATGCCTTTCAAATCCCATTGGAATCATATCATATTGATGTTGCCATAACAACAATTGATGATATACCTTTGGTCCTTCTTTTTCAAGGATTTTGTGGGTAGATCATATTCACCATAGTCACCATAAGGCCCGTTCACACACAAGGGAAAAAGTGCGATTAAAAATCGATTTTCTTATCACGATCAAAATTTCGAAATTTTTTCCAGTGTGGTCAGAAAAATCTCACTAAATGCCGCGATCCTTATCGCGATCCAACTCGCACTATTAGTGTGATTTTTCAGAATAATCGCGATTATTTTGCCAAGCGTCGTGTGTGTGAGCGCGATCGAGATTTGGAAATCGGTATTTTTAATCCCATCGTTCGTAGCGCGTGCGAAACTCTATTGGGACTGCGGGGTCAGTCTTCGGTCATGCAAGATTCGCGCATGCGCAGTTTGGCCACTGATCGTTCTTTCCTTGCTGCGAAGTGCGATTTTTCCCTGTGTATGAACGGTCAAAAAAAAAATCGAAATTTGGATCGCGATTGAAATTTCAATTTTCGTTGTTTGTGAACGGGCCTATAGTCATCATAGTCACCTGAACCCATTTTGAAATTAGCAAGTATTGTTATATCAGATACTGAACTCACATACAGCATAATAATGTACAATAGGCTTAAATATACCAGGTACATAATCAGGATAGCTCTTCATTAAAATTATCAAAACAAGCCAATTTTGCCATCTGAGAGTAACCATGATATTCTTGATTCATAATTCATCTAATAGTTCTATTGCATAGATTTTAAAGTCCTTTGGAGCAGATAGTTGTCTTTTTTAAAGGGAATTACCCCCCCCCCCCCACACACACACACACAAATGTTTGTAGATTCATTAAATGCAGAAATAGTACTAGTTCACATCAGTAAATTTTAGGAAAACAGTTATGATTTTTTTTTTTTGGATTAAATCCATGTGCCTCCATGCTGGATAAGAAGAATACAATAGTTCATCACTTTACAAAAGAACAACAGTATAAAGAAGATTAAAGAGAATTTCAGACATTTCAAATTTCTAGCATAATGAAAGAGTCACTTACCACTTTCAGGAAGGGGGAATAATATTATCTTTCACATACATCAGTAAATCATTAAAGGAGTGTGTACTTTTCACACACAAACACACAAAATAAACATTTTGTGGAATTCTCTTCAAATCGTTGCCATACCAAGACACCACAAAATTGTAGCAGTCTTTTTATCCAGTTATGATGACAAGAATTTATAACCACAACTTTCTAAATTCGTAACATTTAAAAAGATTGGTGTTTGTTTGTTTGTTTGTTTTAATTTCACTGTACTGTGCTACTAATTTCTGTATTCACTGAATCTACATGTGTATTTGACAGTAAATTGCCCTTTAAGGCAGCTGGACAGCACGCTAATGTAATGATTTTGTACATTATATATAATCCACAGTTTTAACACATTTTTTCTTTTCTTTTTCCTTTTAGAATTTGCAAAAGTATCATCTACAATACCAGTAACCCTTATATGCAGAGCTGCAATGCTGTCCCCCCCCCCCCCCCCTCCCCCAGCCCAAGTAGGTTACTGACTACTGTTTTCCAAATTATGTTTCTGTCTGATCTTATTGCCAACAAGTATCAGCACTTGGTGTGGTTTGGATTTCACAAAAAGACAAACAAACAAGCAATTATTTCTTCCATGCATCCTGAAGGCATTCCATCTGAGGTATTGTTGACTGTTGAGCATCAAACTATCACAAACATTCACACTAGACATTGTGTATTCATGGGTGTCATAATGAATTCATGAACAACTGATCACAGTACTGATCACATACTGTACACATAGTTCGGCCTACAGCATGTTTCATACTACCTGATACATTGAAGAGTGAACAGAGAACTCAAACTGGGAGGCGGTTCACCCCTATGGTGTCACAGACACTAATTACCATAATACTTGACTTAACCGGGCACTCCCTGCATATGGGACTATGTGACAAGAGGTCATGAATCCAATGCATAATTGAAAGCTGTACATTCATTGCCATTAGTTTTGTTACCTACAGGTACTTGCAATTGAAGAGTTTGTTTGCAAAAACAGATAAGTCCATATTTGCCAAATGGAGATATTTGCGATTAATGGTCAAGAAAAATAAAGAGAATAATAAGAAAAAATTGCTTCTTTTAACCATAACTTTAAAAATGTACCTTCATATGTAGTGACCGATATTAAAAGGTATTATTTTGTACTTTATGACAGAGACCGTACTTCAAAATGTTCAAAAATGGACTTATCGGTTTTTGCGAACAAACTCTTCAATTGTTAAATAGTATAATGCACTAAAGACTTGAAGTCTTTAAAACATTGATCCTGAGAAAGTCTCCGCTGACAGTTCTGAGTTGAGATCACCACATACTCTATAAGAAAAATATTGTGATGGGCAAGCTGAAGTGAGGTCTACAATGATTCTCTCTGAGACACAACAGCATTTGCAAGTTACATGTACTAACATTTCACATTCAAACTTGCAACAGCTCTTCTGAAATTTTCCCACCTTGTAATTTTAATAAAACGCATGAAATACTTTCGAGTCAAGACTCATGTGTATAAGAAGCAATGGGGCAACAAGAGTCTTGTGTGTCTCCCCAGTTTTCATGGCCCATGAAACAATAATTATTTGACCCATGCTAACATCAAAATAGTGCTGATGTTATAGTATGATGTATAACTATGGCTAACGTGAGGGGGAAGATTCGTGTCTCCACGCTTGATCAGCTCTGATGCAATATGCAGGCAATGCACTTTGACTAGGTGAACGGATATCACATCGCTCTCGTGAGGTCCCATGAGGGCCCCACAAGCCTCTGCCATCACCGGAATCTCCATTTCATCCAGAGGCACGTCATGGCATGCATCCTCACATGCACCCACAACCAATTTATCAGCATGAACATGAACAAAGAAGAATTGAATTGAGTACACCGTTTCCACCATATACACTTCTTTGATATTTTTAGATGTACCATTCTCTGTGTGATATGATGCAGATATAACTAATTTCTGAAAATTCTGAGATCTAAGAATTTATTCTGAAATCATCATACAAGGTATCAAAGAGCGTAAAAAATTTATCAGTTGCTTTGCTGTCCTAAAAATATGAAAAGTGGTAGGGGATGCAAAGGAGGGGCGAAGCCTTCATTGTGGAAAATAGATAAATACATTAGAAAAAAACAACAACAATTTCCCCTCACGGTTCTCTTGTCTGCTTTCATTCCTTTAGCCTAGCCATTTCCCTCAATGTAGTCATTGAGAAATAATGTCATGCTAAAAATCACTACAGCTAAACATGAGCCTTTGTACAAAAGATGTCACAGTCATATATGAACAATAAAGTGACTGTTAAAGTTCTCATCTAATGCCACATTACAATCATTTATCCAACATTAGAATTTAGTATGTTTTCCCTCCCTTGAACAGAATTAAGGGGATCTTCCCTGCTATACCAAGGAGTTGGAAAAAAAAACACTGCTGGGGCAATTACAGACAGAAATTATCAGGAGAGATATTTCATAGCCACAAATCAGACGAAAGTGATTACAAAGATATACAGACATGACTAAATAAACAAGAAGCTACCTTCTATTGGATACACCTGATCTTTCATACATCATATCCCCTTTTCGACAAAACTGCATATACATGTATCTGCAGAAATGCACTATCTACAGAAGGGCAGTTGCCCAATCATAGATCTTGACAAATGCATGCATTCATAAGTCGACTAAGCACAGAAGCACAGCCAAACATTCTGTGATACATGTATGACGTCGCATCAAAAAGCAATCAAGGAATAAAACCTGTCAATAGAGAAAGGAAGATGATACTCCATCAATAATTAGCATGATGCTACCATATACTACTTAAAATGCTGCAAATGTGAATTTCCACATACATGGTCAAACTTCAGCAGCCTTGTGGCTTGTAGTTTAAGTTTCCTAACTGCTGAAGACAATACTGTAAAACGAGGAATGTTTGCGTACACCTTAATTTCGCAAATTTCGCGAGAACCAAGATTCACGAAATTAATTCGCACGCAAAGGCTTTTGTCTACACCATATGCGTTGAATGCCAGAGGCACTTCACAAAAATTCCATGCTGTAAAGAAGGCCATCAGTTCCAATTCGCGAAAATTTAATGCCTCTAAAATATCATGTTTTACAACAAGCAATCTTTCTGGGGCTTCTTCCCTGCTGTTTTAACCCATTAGTAACTGAAATGCCTGAAACCGCTCGTCTTATTACTCCCAAAACCACCAACTGTTTTTGAAATGATTTAATGTTTTATTGATTTTGTGGGGGGTTTCGTGCAGAATAATAATCATATAATTGGGGGTTTCATGCAGGATATATAATCATATAATTTGAAAGAGGTCAAAGGTCAACAAAAGTATGTTAGAATTATATCTGTGATACACCATTCTCTTGGTGAAGTCTTGATAGGCTTCCAAATAAACATAACTTATAATGGACAAAAATTAATATGCAGTGAGCTATTTTACAATGTACATCACTTAGAAAATTGTCGAAATGACAGCAATGTTGCTGCACCTTCCAGGGAACCACAGGTCATTGTGTACAGAACCTTCAGATTGCTAAAGGGTTAGAAAGAGCAAACTGGGAAGAGCCATACTTTGGTGCTCCCATGGACAAAAATGGTGAAATTTCTTTTGTGACTCTAATCTAAAATGAAAATATCTTATCAAACACCAGTACCAGTATTCACTTTGATTGATCCAGGATACTTAAAATTTCTACTTTCCCACAAAAAAAAAAGGAAAAAATTTTAAAAAATGGAATTCATTTTTAGTTTGTTTGACATTCTAATATTCTAGACATGTTTTTTATGCCCATTCATTAATTGAATCAACCTACATTTTCATTTCTATGGCTTTTCACACCATAACTTATCTGCCCAGAATTAGGAAATACAGTTTACATACGATGCAAAAATGAAATCCACTGATGTTCACTTTGAGGAATGAACGTGATATTCCCTTTCCCTAAAGGAAACTATTTCCCATTTGATTCTATCCCTCCCACGACATTATATCCCTTTTGGAATATTCCAACTAACGCTACTGCTGGCAGGGGAAAAAAAAGACTTTTATCTTCCTGTAGGCAAATTGCAGTAGTGTTTAACCTGATGTTTAGTTTTGATTTTGGTGACATTGTACACGTTTCGACACGTAGGCTTGAACAAGGCACTCATTAGACTGACATATGAGCCCTCAAACAGATGTCTAATGCCATAAACATTTCCAAATTTGTTTTTCCATTACAACAGCTGCAGATGACGGGGTGTGGTTGGAGCCACAGTACCCATGTTGACTTAAACATTTATTCTTTCTGTGTTTCATGAAAATCATAATAACCAGGAAATGCATTTGGTAAATAGCAGCACTCACATACATTGTACGTATAGCTACAACTACAATAGTGCCTTTAGTTGCAATATCATGTACATGTTTTAATTAGCTTTGAAAGGCACAGCAGTCTTCATAGTTACCACAGAGTCCTATGGCATGAAAATAAATCTAAATAATTGCAATATACATTAAAGGGATCGTACAGTTTTGGTTGAGACCTAATTTCAGGTTTCTAACATTTTTTGGTGAGATAGTGAGAAACCTCTTATGAAATATGAAAGAGCATGTAATTCTATGAGGAATTCAACATTTATTTGATGAAAATTGGTTTTGAATGGCTGAGATATCCAAAAAAGAGCGATTCTATAAAGTGTGGGACCCACACTTTACTACAATCGCTTTGTTTTTATTATCATTATTATTATTATTTATTCAGCAATTCAACATACAATACACGCGGACATAAAATACAAACTTTGTTTTTTCACTTTGTTTTACTTTGGTTTTTTTTTTTTTACTTTGTTTTACTTTGTTTTTGGATGTTTCAGTCACTCCAAACCCGATTTTCATCAAATAAACCTTGAATTCCTCTTAAAATGGTATGCTCTGTACTATATCATAAGTGTGTTCTTAGTATCTTGCAAAAAGTTAAAAGCCCAATTCTCATCTCCACCAATACTGTACCATCCCTTTAACTGCCTGAGATTAGCTTAGGAGCAAGATTTTTTGTCCTCTGGCATAAATAGTCTGCCTGTTTTACGGAGTTGGACCAATATGTCACCAAAATATCGCTTTTGTCTATGGCATTTCTACCAGACATATGACCCTGGAAAGTGAAGTCAAGTTCTTGGACAATCTATAATACTAAACCATGGCTTTGCTTGTTGTGATTTGTTTTGAATTTTGTTTATTTCATATCAGAAATTAAGGAAGACAATGCAGCAAGTTTGATCAATTCTTATGACCGCATGTAACTTCATAAATGCATTACATTCCTCCATTAATGTGCACATTTCTATGTGATCAGTTAAAGGCATAATTTACCATTTGCAGATGAAAGCATTAGTGCTTTAAAATAGTTCTAAAATGTGAGTTAGGGATAGAAACAACCACTGTCAAAATTTGAATCCGTATAATGGATGTTAAGTGTTGTTAAATACACAAAATGTGAACAATAGTTATAATAAAAATGTTTCCAGACTAAACCGTATACAGTTACGGTTTACTGAGAAAAATCCTGATATCTCCTTATATTTTAGGTTTTATGGCAAATATTTCATATGGTAGGATGTTTTATGATACAACAGACCTACACATATGCATTAAATGTGATATCTTGAACATTTTTGAAATCACTGCTCCCAAAGGTATACTGGACCTTTAAGGAGGAAGAAGAATGTTCATGATGTTTACTTCACTGAGAATACCAAAAAGAGGGTTGTTTGGAATGATAGAAGATAATTCATTGGCAAACAAGCAAGAATTGAACAAAAGCAAACATACATTCAAAAGCAAACGTACATTCCAAGTTATAGTGAGGCATTTTAGAAATGGCATGTCCTCAATGAGTGATACATTAATTTGTGAAGTGTCAAAGCAAACATGATTTACATTTCTATGATACACATTTCTGTTATGTTTGACCAGTCCTGATCCAGAGGTTTTGTCTATAGATGTGAGTTTTGCTTTGCTCTGGGTGATCATATGATCTGAATGGTTTGACATCTATGAGATTAAAGGGGACTTCCATCTTGATATTATGTTGCTCAAAAAGAAAAATCAGTAACGCAGATCAATGAAAATTTTGAGGGAAAAATTTGACACACACAAAAAAGTTATGAACAGTTAATTATAGACAGCGAGGCAAATTGGCAGCTCTGTGTGACATCTAGATGTTGAGCAGCTCTACATTCCATTTGTACACAAAAAGTGACAAATCTTCAGTTTTACTAACAAGAATTTTTTTCCATACCAATATGTCAGTTGATCCCACATGTAGAATCCGCTTTTCATAAACCTACTGCTTAATTTTCCAATGAATTAAGTGTCTTTTTCTTTTTTATGTACAATTGCATTGCATCGTGTGTTATGCAAAGTACTGGGCAGATATAATATGAGATTTGTAGTATGTATGTATTGTACATGTATGCACGGTTAGAGGGATGAGGATTGTGATAACTGTAAAACTTCATGTATCAGTGAAGTACATGTACAGCTCTACCCCTGTTGGAAATAGCAAATGCCAAAGGCTAAGGTTTTAAGGAGCATAACCAAACATGCAACCCCAAAGGGCATGCAATATCATTTTGTAATTTTAATCAAAATTTACATTCTCCTATATACACTTCAGCAGTATTTGCACACAAATATTGATTTATAGCCATTTTTATTTGACTAAGACTCTACATGGTTGCTATTGTTTGCTCAACTCAATGCTTGCTGAATGAATGAGGATAGTCTGATATTGATACTGTATGGACCACAATACACTGAAGTTGACACAAAATGTGGATTCAAGAACTGAATATAATATGCATATTTCACAATAGCATGCACTGTAGCAGTAACTTCATGTGCTCTATGTGTATACATAGAAACAAAGAAAATACTGATGGCCACAAACTTTCTGCAAAAGTTCAATCCTTGTTAACATTGATATCAATAAACAGAGTCATGTAACACAAATTAGTGGAAGTTTACAATTTTATCAAAGAAAAACATCCAGACATGGTATGTTGAAGAATTGTGTTTTCCAGAAACAGTCAAACATCTGAAATTAAAGTGATGCAATGATGTAATTGATTGACATTTTTTTTCACTGATCTGTAAAAAAAAAAAAATAACATAATGTTTTTAATGACTTTGCAGCTAGTACATATCTCATATTTTACAAGCTACCATTATTCTAATTACTACCAATTTAAGCATAACTTGATACTGAGGGTACAATATCCTAATTTCATTTCATCCTTTTCTTAACCACTGTTTCTTAGAACTTGCACTTAGTCAGATTTCAATAAAGCTTTCATTTATTTTGGTCTTATATACTCTGGTTAAGCTTTTAGATGTTTATAGAACTAAGTCTTCAATTTGATTAAGGCATATGAATGATTAACATAATATCTAATATTAAAAAAACCTGTCATATAGATGATCTTACTGCAATTTCATGTTCCAAGTACTGAAACAAAATAAGGGTGACATGTTTCAAACATAGTTCAAGTTTGAAAGCCAGTGGCTGCAATTTGATGGTATTAAAGTTTGTTAATGATTACTGAAATTGATTGATGATTAATCTGTAGGCACTTGAAGCTGTCACATCTGTTTACATATTGGTACTGTACTTACACACATCATTCTACAGGGCAGCATGCTGCAATCATCCAGGCAATTAACATGCTGTCCTAGAGGTGAAGTTTTAAGAACAGCAGCTCATTTAGGGGAAAATTTATCTCACTCTGAATATCAGCGGTAAAACCCACACACATGCACACTGACAAAAGAGATTTGGTAAATGAAAGGTAATCACTGAGAGGTGATCATTTCAAAGTCTCTTTTAAAATTAAGTATCCTAGTACAATCTCAATGAAATCTCAAAGTTCCAACTGAAGAATCACATCCTTTCCATAATAACCTTTATTTGCTTGCTTATGAATTATGTTATGAATCTTTCATGTAAAATTTTCTGACATTTCCCTGATGAATTCAGTCTGGATACATCAAAGATATTGTCTACATATCCATGCACAAGTAGCTATCTTCCATTTATTATGACATGAAAGATTTAATCATTAGCAAAAAACAAATCTAAGTCACTGTCTTTCTGTGGCAAACAAATTTTAAAAGATCAACTGCCCTAATTTTCCTGTTCACTAAGAATTTTTTCTTTTAATATGTTCAATCAACAGTTGTAGTAGGAGGTCTATTCACACATTCACAACAATTCAGTTAGTGGATTGCCATATAAAAAGTAATTTTATCCACCACTATACACAAATGGCCAAACCTCACTGGGCTGGAAGAGAAGCAGCGTATAAATCTCTGAACTGCATGTGTCTAAACATCAAAGACTGAAACATGACTGGAGTTTAATTAGTGTGGTGAGTTTGCATCAGAAGATTTTATTTTAATCATTAAAAAAAAAATAGATTGACTAATTTTTGCATCACAATAAAGATTGCAATAGTGAGTTTTGTGTCCTGTCCCGTCACAAGAATTACTGGTTTTGCATAGCATTCCAAAAAAAAAACATAATTTTTATAATAATAATGACAATAATAATAATAATAATAATAATAATAATGAAGAGTTATAATTGATTATATAGCTGATTTATAGTTATAAGTGTCTATATAGCTGATTTCTATTTTTTTTATAGATTATAGATTATAGTTTATAGTTTATAGGTTATAGTTTATAGATATAAACAATTAGATAATTGTTTATATAGCTGATTATAATTGATTATATAGCTGATTTCTATCATAAGTCTATGGCAGCCTGTGTAGTATTACAGGAAATTTATAATCCATTATTACCCAGAAATCTTGCTGTTGGTAGATTGCCTCCTACGTCATCATTCAAGCTTCATTTTCTGGTCATATGACTTACTTTCAATGGCTTGTTTACTTTGTGTGATCATCATGACTGATGTCAAACATATAATGTACATACTATATTACACATTGATAGAATCTTGAAATAATTGAAGACATTTCCTTCAAACATTGTCTTTAGGGAATAAACTAGAAATATCACTGAAGGTGATAAGTACCCCTACATAGCACTTCTAATCTGGTACACTGCAGAGAATAATAAACAATATCATTTAACCGATACATACAAACTGTAAATGCTTGCAGCACAGACATCACATGTGGCAAATTTCTTTTGAATCGCTTAAAAAATGCAAAAATTGTATGATCTGCTTTTTCCTCAATTTGGGGCCACAATGCACTATTACCATGGCAATGCACTCTCTGGTACTCTCAAATATATGTCTTGCACAACTTTACATCACATGTGCCTAATTTCTTTTGAGTAAGTGACCACCTGCTGATTTTGACACTGAAGATATACCCCCTTCAAACTTTGTTTGGCAAGGGTAGAAATAATGCTTGAGACTCCATTGCCCTTAGCGGCACTCAGATACACAATATTGATACAGGACATTGTCCACACATTCTTGTTTCTGGTCTGGTTTACTCATATTTTCATCTATCTTTTGCTTACATTGTCTTTTTGTGACAAGTTCAAGAGTTTTCTGAAATTTTCTCCTGCAGTAGAATTCAATGGGATGGTAAAATGAAAATGACAATGGGTTTTCTGTGGCCCCATCTTTCAGTTTTGGATGAAAAATTAGATTATCCCGATTACGGAGGGACAAGCCAGTATTGATGATAAATTTCATGCAACGTGATATACTAGATAGGCAGAGAGTTTGGAGAGGTTCTATACAGATGATCTGATACAAGCAAATGAATACTTTCAAGAAAGTACATACATGCATGATATCTTCATAAATTTAGTTCGACTCTTGACTGCTGATGTAAGCAAGACGTGGTAGTAAAGAATTGTGACCATCTATGGGTGCATTTTTCTGAGGCAGAATCATATAATCCTAAATGCATTTGAGGCAGTTTCAGGTGATAGATAAATGCAACTATGTTTTCAAATGCATAGAAATGCTGATTTGAAATACCAAAAAAGGGCAATTTGAAAAGCGTTTGAGACTACAATCGCCTTTCTGCGAGCAGATACGCAATTCCGCTATAAAACGCCTTTATATCGTTGGGTTGCCAAGGTCAACTTCTAGCTGTTTTCTTCGGTTGTGGAGAAAAGCGAGCATGCCATTCTACCAATTGTTTGTGCATGAATGATGAAGGAATGTGTATGTATGCATGTTTGGTGGTATGCAATTGACCTCTACTTCCCCGTTCAAATGGTGCAAAGCAGCTGTGCAGTGACAACGCTCAAATTGTGATAAGAATATGGTTAGATAAACATGACATCCTGAGAATTGCATTTCAAACTACATTCATAATCGGCATTCAAAACATGTTTTGAAACATGATTCTTTTTCTTGCGTTTCCAACCTTTCACACCTATCAAGATTGCTTTAATTTGAAACATGATTGTAATGAAGCATCACTACAATCATGTTTCAAATTGAAGCACTCTTGCCAAGTGAATGCAAACTGGAATCTCAGAGGGTGATTTGGGATGTAATTCCAGTCATGTTTCAGAATGGTCAGGAGGTGTTTTCCAATCAAACTGTGCCAGAATTAAGCAACACGATGACCATGTGAATGTATAACTGAACTCCAGTCGTGTTTTGGGGCAAAGATTACGGTAACTTACCAATCACTCCCCAAGAAAGATGGATCAAGAGTGACTGATGGGAACTTAGAAAGATGCCAAACCTCCCCTCATCACTCAAGATTCAAAACCACAGGATCTGTGAAGCCTTCATTGGTTGTGCGAACAAACGATGATTTGAATCGTAATTGCTATCGCATTTGTAATTCAGCATTCAAATTCAGCACTCTCTGTAAATGTAAAAGCATGGTTAGGTAAACTCAGCCTACATTGTATATGTCACTGGATTTCATGACAGCTCTCAAACAACAGACCACCCTTCAAAATGAAACACAAAATGCAGTCAAACGCTACAGAAAAATGTTTTTCTCTTTCATCGTAATGTAGGATCACGGAATGTGCAAATATGATAACTTGTAATGCATCCAGGCCTACTGAGCTTTTATCCTTTTTACATGTAGGGCAAAGTGTCCATTTGCAGTGTCTTCTATTCTCTAACAAAATGTTTAAGGATAATCTCTCTCATACAGGCAGTATGAACAAAAGTCAGGAAGGCAATGCATGAAGCAACTTTGAAATACCCACGTGTCATGGCCATCCCAAGAAATGTCCTGGAAATAATGAATCACCGAAAGCAATCATAATGGCTGACTCACGTATGACTGTACTACCACTGATAATGTGGTAGGTGTCTGTGAGCTAGAAAGTGAGATGAGAGGATATGTAATGACATCCTTGATGTCTTCTCTCATTTAGACAGCATGTGATGGGTGCAATATACATGTAGCTTTGCTCATCATTGCATGATCACATAATTACAATCTTTTTGTGCTCTACTGGTTCCCCCCCCCCCCCCTCTTTTTCATGTCTGCTTCTGAGACATTATAGGTATGGAGAAGGAGTAGTTACATAACCATACTTTTGAGTTGCATTTCTGTTTTTTAAGGTTATTTCTCAGTGTTTGTTTGTCTTGTCTGCATAGAGAACAAACATTAAATGTAAGACTCTGGGGAGCAAATCGGGTGCACGTCACGAGACTGACACCCACGAGTCATACAGTCCACAAGTCATATGGCTCACAAGTCATATATACAGCCCATGAGTCATATACAGCTCACAAGTCATACAGCCCATGAGTTCGACACTAAGCCAACAAGGCCCACGAGACTGACACATTACGCGCCGCATGTTATATCTGTCAAACTCGTGGGCTGTTTTTACCTAGTGTCGAACTCACAGGCTTTATTTGCCTAGTGTCGAACTCATGGGCTGTATGACTCGTGAGCTGTACGACTCATGAACCTAGCTGTTTTCAATGTCGAACTCGTGGGCTGTATGACTCGTGGGTGTCGGTCTAGTGGGATGACCCCAGCAAATCAATAGCCTCAAGTCTGATCTTTCAATCAAATCAATTACTAGGATCTTTAAAAGACATCCTAAGATGTGACATGCAAATTCTGACTACATATGTAAGCTCTTAATTAGTTCACTCTGTTACTATCTCCCACCTGCACACAAGGCGTGTCTTCATCAGCCCGAAGTTCAAACTAGCGGGACATTTTGCGGTCTTAGAAAATAGCCCGATAGAGCGAATGTGCGTCTTCATCAGCTCGAACAGCCTACTTCGGGAAATTAGTCCGAAAATTGACGCATGCGCACTTTGCATCATTACTCTGCCTAGCTCGCTGTTCGAAAGTGGATTTCCCCGCTCAAAATCTCCTACAACACCGTATGTACGATACTACAACCAGGGAGGTGAGCAGTACAGCAAATTCTCTCCAAAGGGATATTAATAACGCTACTCTTCTGTCCATTAATTGACACATCTTATATGAAATGAACGAATTGCAATGTTTAAACAAGTCCAAAATACACACAATCTGCAAGAATCTTTAGCTAAGGTAGAGTGGACCAGAAGAAGAAGTTTACAAAAAACAGCTTGCATGCACAGAATCACCTCCTTGGTTTTAAAGATGTCAACGTGCAACAGTAGGCCTAGTACACACATGTGATCCTTGAATACGCCGTGAGTGTATGCACTATATAATCACCAGCTTGTACAAGCGCTTTCAATAGCCAGCTGGCTAACCAGAAGCGTGGAGGGATCGAGAAAATTTCGGGCTGATGGAGACGCACCCGAAATAGCGCGCTATTTCACGAATTAGCGCTCTAGTTCACGAACTAGACCAAGATTTGGGGGGAAATTTTCCCGATCAAATAGCGCGCTATTTGCGTCTTCACTACACAGATAGCGCGCTATCTTGACATCGGACTAGTTTGGTAACCGCAAGATAGCGCGCTATTTTGAAACTTCGGGCTGATGAAGACACGCCTACAGTTGGCCACACAATTATGACCAATCTTGCATATATATACAATGGGAAAACCTCAGCCTGTGCATGAATGCAGACATACAGTATACAAGAGTAAAACAGGCCGAGTGTCAAGCCCTTAAACAGTATTTTCTACAACTACAATGCATACTCTATTGTACCACAGCAACACATTAAAGAATATTATAAAATGGGTTCAAGAATGTAGCCAATTGGAAGCGCTGAAATGAGTCACGTGTGCGTGCATTAATTTCTTAGTAAATGCACTAAGAAGAGTCTCTCTTCCACCTCCCTGGCCTGACGTACGTCACAATGTTTACACTAGCAGTGCGCACTCAATCAGTTGTTACAAGTGCGTCACGCGCTACTATACGCGCTGTCAATCCTGTAAACAACTTCTAGTTCGGGCCGCGGGCTGCCACAACAGCCGGCGGCCTTTCTTGTGCATAACACGTGGCGTACGTATACTCTTATACGTACGTACAGTACTTATGTGCGGGATTTCCGAGTGCGACGTGCGTAAATGTTTGGGACGAACATCTTCGGACATATTAACTTTTGAGCGAGTGCTACATGTAGCTGACTGGTATTGACCCACAAAGGTACGTGAATAATGCTGTTAGTTTTCGACCCATTTTATAAAACAAATGATGCACAGGATTATTTTGTGGCGTTAGTGAAGGTGCGGCGCACTCTTGAGTATTGACAACGGTTGCAAGCATGCACTCGGCTGCGCCTCGTGCATGTCACACCATTGTCAATACAGTTGAACCTCTCGTATCCGGACAAGTCGGGACCGGGGCTCGTCCGGATAAGGGATTTGGCCGGATACGGGAGACTCAATGCTTTATACATGTACATATACATACACATGTACTGATGTAGCCCATTGTAGTACCACATGTAGTAATGTGTATACTGCAACCTTTTCATTGTTACATTTGGGGATGTTTCGGGATGTTGAAATGTCTGAAGGTAAGCAATTTGGAAGGAAATTTGATGCTATGTATGTTAATCATATTGGAAGTAATATGTAGTTCATGTGTGTTTGGGTAGGAGTTCTCAAGGAGTTGGGAATCCCCCTTTCTTCCTGTGATTATTAAAAAAAAATCACGGCGAGATTGCGTCCGGATAATAGAGAGATCCGGATAAAGGGAGGCCGGATAATAGAGGTTCAACTGTACTCTCGAGCGCGCCGCACCTTCACTAACACACTCTATCCTGTGCATCATTTGTATAAAGAATGAACCACTTTGAACAATGTTAGAGCATACATGTGTACCTCTGCACTTTCAATGGAGAGCACTGTTATGAACTGACACATCAACCTCCACAATGAATGCCAGTTGGCCCAATTATGTACATGACCCATTTTCTTAATGCATATGTCCTTGGTTTGAATCTCAGAAACCAACTGAAAAAATCCTTCAATGCTGATATCAGCAAACATTTATTTCTCATGATTAAAGGATCTCCTAAACTTGAAAAATGACCAAAATCAATCAATAAACAAACACATTATACGTATACATAAATAAACTAGAGAAGCACTCTGAGAGCACAGACCTCCGCCAAGCAGCTCATTTCCACCACTGATCTTGTATGCTTCCGTAGAGATCAGTGATTTCTACCCATATGTGCATGCTGAAAATAATCCAATTTCCCAATGAATAGAAACCTTTTGTTACGTCATCAACATCAGCTGCGCAGCGCACCTTGCCCTGGACCAGAAACTAGAGAATGCACTCTAGTGCACGTATGAAAACCTCAAAAATGCGCAGTTTGAACTCACAAGTTCATACCTGTAAAAATAGTGAAAATCCTTCATAAAACCATAAAAATTCCTGGATCACTATCAAAATTTAATCATCTGTTATCTGTGTCATACTCAATCTTCTCTGTAAGTTTCATCCAAATCTAAACTAACTTTTTGAAATATTTTGCACACGGACAAACAAACAAATAAACAAACCAACGTCGAAGATAACACAACCTCCTCCCTTGGCGGAGGTAATGAAATGCTCACCAAGAAAAGAGTAAGTTGAAGAATATGACCATGCCTACGATCCATACCCCCCCCCCCAAAAAAAAAAAAGGGGTGGGGGACTCCTTGAAGCAACTACACTGTAACAAATGAAATTTGTAAGATCACAACTGCTGATCGGTTAATTTACAGATCAGCAGTTGTGATCTTACAAATTTCATTTGTTAGAGGGAAACAAATTAAAGAAAATTCCAACCTCAACCTTCACACCTCTTTAATATTCTCTTGCAACTTCACTATACTTCACATAATCTTGAGTTCACACTGAACCTGGGAAATTATGAAAATGCATTATTATTTTTTTTTTTTAAGAACCACTGAATCAAACACATTCCCACACAGTTGGAAATTTGAACACATCAATCATGACAAAACTGAAAATGACTGAAGAATCTTCCGCCTTTGTATACCATTCAGACTGGCCAAGAGCATACAGACCATAGCTCAAGTCAAGTATCAGGACAGTGTCCCCTTACTGCTTGAGTCTGAAATCTGAACAAGTGACTCTGAAGCTTGGGGTAATGAAATCCCCAACATTCATGGTCGCTGAGATTATCTATTTTCAGATTCCTTCAAGTTGTTGTTGTTTTTTACATTCATGAAGTTGTTGTTTTTTTTTTTTATCTATTCATCCAGCCAATGCTGAAAGGCATATATGTGAGCCATTCTCAACTGTGCAGGCAGTGTAGCCAGGCACAAAGATGCAATTTGCTGGTACATTGCAAAGTGATAAGGTACCATCACAATACCATGCCAGTAGCATAGAGTGCTTACTACTTGGCTGGCTGAACACTATTCACCTCACTGAAGCACACTACTGTAAACATGGCCTCAAATAGAATTTTAGAACTGCACTGTTACATGAATTCTATATCCTTGTACTACATAAAAGTATATGACACATATATTCAACATGATCTTGAGATAAATGTTGCATTTCCAGCTACATGTATCTCCATGAGGGGTGTATACTGCTGGTGACACTTGTATCACTACAGCCATCCCAACTCACTCTTGTCAATATCAAAAGTGGTCCGAAAGTTCAGTTACCGGTATTCTTTGCCAGCTTTTTGAACTCACACTCTGGCATTAAGTGTTGTCTCATTTGTCATTCGTATGTTACTAACTGTCCATGTGAATGTCCATGCAAAGCTGCAGTATCTTATATCTTTATTTCAAATAATAATTATCAGGGTTCTGTCAGTTTGCCCTAGCTGCTATATGTTTATGTGCAGGATTTCCTGCAATATGTTAGCAATTTCAGTGCAGCAGGTAATTACTGATAAGGTTGTTTTCATGACAATGTTTTTTTTTACAAGCAGGTAATTACTGATAAGGTTGTTTTCATGACAATGTTTTTTACAAGGCATAACAGATGTGTCTAGGCTTATACAGTAATGTAATATTATAACAGTAATGTAATGGTTGTTGTGTCTCAGTTCCACTGTCAGACCTGATTAATATGTTAAAGTTTGCAGCATACATTTGCAGCTGCAGACTGATCACAATCTGATTCCTCATAAATGATTGGTAAGTTATATCCTGCATCTTAACCTTTTTGGGAAAAACTCTGCTAAGGTTATGCTGAAAGTGGAAGAAAATATCAATCTAGATTTCTGGGTGGACTGCATCAGACTTTAGCCACCTCAGTCTCAACATGTTGAACATTGATGACTGCCCTATATTGAATGCAGCATCCATGAGGTATGTACTGCTGGTGATACTTGTACCACTGGGGCCATCCCAATTCACTCTTGTCAATATCACTTTGATATGATCCCCTTTGCAAATGCTCTGCCTCTGGTAGGAAAACACAGCTTTGTGGAAAGGTGCATGTGTGTGTTCACAAGATTCATCATAGGAAGTATTGGTGCACCTACAGCCACAAAACATCATGTTGGCTCTCCAATTAAAAGGCTTCAAAATACTTGAAAACTGTACATTCATGGATAGAAGTTGCTAAACAAACACAACAAGGTTCAAATACTTTTAGTCCTATAAAACATTCCATACATAGGAGTCACAAAACTTGCATTCTTGGGAAGTTAGCCTATTTTTTTTTCCCCCAGCTGGGCAGAATGTTCCATGTTTGAATTTCAAACATAAAATACTCATTTACCGCACTACATTATGCTTACCTTTCAAAACATAAAAGAATATTGAAATGTGTGAGCATTATGTGAGCATACTTGCAGTCAAAATGGAAAAAGCAGCAATGTCTTTTCTCTGGCAATTGTAAACTGAAATAATTTAATCCTCAAAACTTAGCTGTTATTTCAGACAACTTTCCTTCCAGTTCATTTGTGTATAATATATGGACATCTGCACACTTCTACAACACATAAATATGACACTTAACTTAGTAATATCATGAATCAATAATGCTGCCTAAATCAATATTTCCCTACATTTCAACATTTAGGGCAAAATCCAGTATTAACAACAAAAATTGAACTTGTTTGACTGCTACCCTATGTATCTTGCGTATTTCATACCAATTTTATCGAATTGCACATGACAAGCACTATGATGACAATACCTGGAAAATAAGCAATTTGAGACAAAGCAGACCCATGTGGAAATGGCACGCATCCCAAAGTATCTTTATCATTTTAAACAGTCTCAATGAACATTCAGCCCATAGTAATTATAATTATCTGTAGAGTGATATATTGCCATGACAACAGATTAGCTCATCTCAGCCAAGCTCGTGCTCATATATCACAACCATGATAAGAAATAAAAAAAAAAAAAACATGTACAATTACATACTTCACACCTGTCAACCCTAAAATTCAGCAAACTGGAATCAACTGGGAGAAGATAATGCAAAAATATGAAATTTAACCCATTTCCATTACATTACTATTAGCAGGTAATAATAAAGCAAGAGAAAAACTACTTTCCTCAAAATAAGATAAAATAAAATGAAACAAAATAAGAATGCCTGTATTTCATGGGAGCAGTTTGACAGGTATAATTGTTTTTAAACTCCAAAGATCTACACTATCTCATAGATGTTAATGATTACAGTGATATGAAGCAATTTAGCTTAGTTACAAACAAAATTTTGTTTCATTTTAACCATAGACTTACTACACATGGACATTCACCATTTCATTAATCAATGCATGCTTCTGTCTTTGTCAAATGTGTCACAAAAACATTTTAAACATTCTTCCCGGCTTTAATCTTTTGATCTCTGCAGACAGCAAGCCATGGCAAAACACAATGCAGCTCTGAAAAATATATTAAACTAACTGTGCAGAAGGTAATAACTGTCCTAAATCATGGAAAATGCATGTGCAGTTGTGGTAAATAGTTTACAATCACTGCTCACACATTTTCATTAGCAAAATAGAGGTAATCTTAACTAGAAAGCCAACTTTTTAGCTAATTGATTATGATTCGTAACTGTTCTCATTTTCCACCTTATCCAGAGTAAAAACAAATAGTGAGGGAAGAGGATATGCCTGTCTTACTATTACAGAAAGTCACTGTGAGTGAAAGCAAGCAAACCGGTAATTTCCAATCCAATAGAACATGAAATTAGTCAAGTTCTAAAGTGTGCTGCTTCTTATCATTCAAAGACATTTCCATCTGAAAAGGCACACCAGCCAAATAAGACTGGAATTAGAGAAACAAGTTGTTTTGTCAGTTAGATACATCTTTATGCAATTATCATTTTTGAGACATCTGTATGTACATCTGTAGGCCTACTCATTAAAGGGATCGTATAGTTTTGGTCGAGACCTAATTTCACGTTTCTAGCATTTTTTGGTGAGATAATGAGAAACCTCTAATGAAATATGAAAAAGTATGTAATTCTATGAGGAATTCAATGTTTATGATGAAAATTGGTTTTGAAATGGCTGAGATATCCAAATGATAAGAACGATTCTAATAAAGTGTGGGATCCACACTTTATCACGATCCCTTTGTTTTACTTTGGTTTTGGATGCTTCAGTCATTCCAAACCCGATTTTCATCAAGTAAACCTTGAATTCCTCTTAAAATGGTATGCTCTGTATTATATCATAAGTGTTTTCTTGGTATCTCACAAAAAGTTAAAAGCCCAATTCTCATCTCCACCAATACTGTACCATCCCTTTAAGATGTGCATAATCAGGCGGCAGTGGATCTTGTACTTCGAGGTGGTTAGATTCATTGAAAGTCCATTCGTTAGTAGGTCCATGATTTCAACAAATGCAAGAATTACCTTTTTTTTTAATAACAGACATGTTTATTATTTAACACAAATTAAATGTTTTGGGGCATCTGGTCTAAGCTTTTGAAAATCATGAATGCTTTCTCTCACATTACTACTATATTAGATCAGCTCAACTTCAGTTGGTGGATCCTCCAAGTCACATACATGTACAATTGTATGTTAACATTTAAATAGTCTCATAAAGTCATTCATATTCTTATTGCTGTTGTTCTCATCACTCCCCATCTCCCATGAGTACCATTTTAGTAATATGGATCTCACAAGGTAGCCTGAATAGATAATAATGATAATGATGATGACAATAATAAGAGTAGCCTCTTTAGTTTAAGTTGCCACTGCTCTCCCAGAGGGCCCTGCCATTATTATAAGCATTGCCTGCCAGGTGCCCATTTATACACCTGAGTTGAGAGGAATATAGTGGGTAAAAACATCTGGTCCAGAGACGAAAGCACTGGGCAGGAATTGAATTTGGGTCTTCTGATTGGGAATGAGAGTCTTCACCACAATGACACGGTGCCCCCATAAATGTATACCAGTACCACAGACAAACTGACAGTTTGAGAACTTATGAATGATTGGATGTATCATGGAGCTACTCTCTACGGATATATCATGGATGTATCATGGAGCAACTCTCTATGGATATATCATTCAGATTATGATGTACATCTTTTTACAAATGGCATAATAATGAAGACAACACATTTCAGAAGGGTTTGATTTAACTTGAATGCATATATCTCAGCAAAGCTCGAACACAAGTAACAGTAGCTTCAGTGCCACAGGAACAAACTCTCCATTCCACACTAAGAAGTGACATTTCCTAGTTTGGATGCTGTGCTTATTTCTAGGAGGAATCTGTGTTGCTCAACAGCAGTCAAGTGCTGTTTGTGCACTTGATACTCACTGAAAGAGGATGATGTAGAAAGACGATGATAGTCCAGTTGTTTAAAGGATGAGTTCACCTTGATATATGTGTGGATTTGGTGAATGCTGTAACCACATTGATAGAACACATCAGTGAAAGTTTGAGGAAAATCAGACAATCCATTCAAAAGTTATGAATTTTTGAATTTCCTGTGCTGCCATCACTGGATGAGAAGACTAACTACATTTTCTAATGTCGCATGCGTAGAACAATACAAAGAAAATATACAGAGATTTTGAACCACAAAATAACACTTTTTTCCTTTTTTTTTGTGTGGAAAGTACTCATTTCTTGGACTTGTTACTGGTGCACAAATGTTGAGGGTAATATCATCCCCCCCCCCCTGCCTTCAAAAAGAGGCAAGTGCTCTTTTACTATGCTTGTACACGTAAGGAAAGTGAAAATACAATTTGTATGTTGAATAAGTTACATTTTCTTTATCATTTCATGTTTTCATTCTATGCAAGTAACATCACAAACTTAAGTACATATGTAGTCTTCACATCCAGCAATGGTAGCAATGAAACTTCAAAAATTCATAACTTTTTAACAGATTGTCAAATTTTTCTCAAACTTTCACTAATATGTTTTACTTGTATTGCTGCAATCACTCAATCCACACTGATATACTAAGGTTAACTTGTCCTTTAACCTTATAAACTCTTCACTCTTGAACACAATAATTACACAAAATGTTATTCTAAACAATTTTGTGCTCAGTAAAAATATCCTACAGTAGATATCCTGCAAAAAAAAAAAAAAAAAATCTATTTCTTCAATAAGCAACATGTCATATCAAAGTCTTTCCTTTGAGAATGGATATGCACTGAAATGCTTTAATATATTTCATGTCACCTTTTAATTGCACATATCTCAGTGATGATTTCTTAATTATGTGTATAGCTCTTGAAAACCCTCCAGAATTGAGGGATATATTATAACCTTAATATATGTGTGAAGTATATTGCTAGGTTATATGCACGCAAAAGAAAGTAGACGTTGACTCAGTGGCTGCAATTACCGGACTGACTTTATTTCAGTCTATGTACATCTTTTATACAGTGAGTTCCATGGGAACGGAAGGGGTTGTGGTCAGCAGTGGTCAGTAAGGAATGCATCCAGTCTAACCACTGGCGTCTTACAGCAGATAAGAGAAAGATGATAGATAGTGTGGCATAGGAAGAACAGAGAGTTACTGTTATCAGAGAGGAGAGAAAACAGGGCTGGAAGTAGAGAGGGTGAGAGCAAGAGCGGAAATGATAGTATAGTAGTCTCAACCTCAGACTTACATAAGATCAGTTTATCACACTCCTCCCCCTTAGAATTGTTTTTGGTTTTTCCAAAAATGGTTCTCATCAATTAACACAACATTATTTAACCCAAAAGTGAAATCTTAATTCTTTTGAATATCAGTATCTTATTTGAATATTATCTAAACACTTCCAAATGCCTAACATTTCCAGATACATTATCTAATCAATTCGGTCTGTTCGACTTATTTTGCAGTTTGTTATATTCTGAAGTCACCTTTCTTATATTCAGGGAGGTATAACTGTGTGTGTGTACCACGTCAAATGTATCAACACACGAAAACCAAAATTATAATGTCCAAATGAACTGTCCATTTGAGTTCAGCTGTGAAACAAGGAGTTACAAAATCATGCTTTCTTAACTTTGAACTTAATTTCAACCTTGAATTGTCCGAAGTGTCCGGCATTTTTACAAGTGTTATTTACAACTGCCTCCTCAATGTGGTATTGGCTCCCCAAAGCGTTCAGGGTATTTTCGCTGGCGGTTAGACCTGCGAAGTGCTGGTGCTTCGTCATCATGGTCTTGTTGTGCATTGTTGTTCCCCTCCCCACGTGGATGAGGAAGGAACACATCCGCGGTCACATCGTCGTTGTCATAGCGACGTCGGATGTGCTCGATGTGTCGCCTGCAGATGCGATCATCTGCCAGCCTCAGCGTATATTGGACACCGTCGATAGAGATGACTTCGCCTGACATCCACTGCGGACCGCTGGCGAAGTTTTTCACGTACACGCGATCTCCGATGCAAAAATCGCGAGCTTTAGCACGCTGATCGTGCTTCTGTTTCTGATCATGTTGCTTTCGCTGAACGCGCTCCTCCATGTTGGGTTTCACACAATCAAATCGCGAACGGGGAATGCGATTGAAGAGAAGTTGCGCAGGAGGGGTCCCGGTTGTTGGATGAGGTGTGATGCGGTATGCCATCAGAAATCGCGACAACTTCGTTTCGATTGTGCCGTTGGTCATGCGCTTCATTGCAGCTTTAAAGGACTGCACTGCTCTTTCTGCCAGCCCATTTGATGATGGATGAAAAGGTGCAGTGCGAACATGACGGATTCCATTCAGCTGTAGAAATTGCTGAAATTCGTCGCTTGTGAACACGCTTCCATTGTCGGTGACAATAAGCTCTGGCAGGCCATGTATCGCGAAGGTTTCGCGTAGCTTCTCAATTGTGATTGAGCTGGTTGCCTTGTAGACTGGAAAGATATCCATCCATTTCGAATGCGAATCTACCAACACAAGAAACATACGGCCCATGAATGGCCCTGCATAATCCAAGTGAATTCGCGACCATGGCTTTCGTGGCCACTCCCATGGATGAAGTGGTGCTGCTGGCGGCAACTTCCGAGATTGCTGACACTCCTTGCAATTTTTCACTTTGCTCTCCAGGTCACCATCCATCCCAGGCCACCAGAAATAACTGCGAGCGAGCGATTTCATTCGCGAGATCCCGGGATGAGCTTCATGCAGCTCCTCAGTGAGCTGATTTCTCCCTTGTGGAGGTATCACAACACGTGCTCCCCACATGATGCAGCCATCATACACACACAACTCATCCCGCCTCCTGAAATAAGGCGAAATTTCCTCATCACACTTTAACGGCCATCCACGAAGAACATATTCGCGCACTCGCGACAAAATTGGATCCTTCGCGGTCCACTGCCTGATCGATGTCGGTGTGACGGGTGTCGACTCCAGGTGTTGCATAACTAGCACGTAGTCTGCTGGTTTGGGGATGCGCATACTAGGGTCCAGCTTTAGCCGTGCTAGCCAGTTCCTCCCCAGTAAATTCGGCCCATCACCTTCGACAACTAGCAAAGGAAGTTCCAGGACCTGGGCATCATGCCTCACATTCACTTTGCATGCGCCCACTACCGGTATTTTGTCCCCTGTGTAAGTTCTTAACACCACATCAGACTGTGACAGCTGGGGTTGATGTTTCCATGCCCGATAAGTTGCCTCGCTCACTATCGATAGGGTAGCTCCTGTATCGATCTCCATCACAGTGTTATTATGTGAAATCCCCAACTCGAGCAACATCGGAGCCTCCTTTTTTGGCGATGCCTGCGCCTTGTGCATGAAGTACTCTAGCTCCTCCATGTTGTGCCTGGGTGGTGTCGACTGTTCCGCGCTAATCTCAGCTAGGAACTGCGTTTGGACCTCCGTCCTCTGCCCGGAATTAGTCTTGCTCCGGCAGACTTTTGCAAAGTGTCCACGCTTTCCGCAATTATGGCAAGTGGCGTCGACTGCCTTGCACTTGCCCTTCTCGTGCCCCTGTCCACAGCGATAGCACGAGTTGCGATGTTGAGCTCCGGTTTTGTTCTTTTTGTGATCTGTCTGCTGCCTGAACACTTTGTTTGTAGCACCATTCTCGCGTAGAGCCTGTGTTGATTGCAGATCACACACATTTCTTTCTGCCATCTCCACACTTGTCGCAATGTCAACGGCCTTGGCGAGATCAAGTTTCTTCTCAGCTAGAAGAATACGTTGGATCCGATCATGTCTGATGCCGCAGACTAATCGATCGCGAATCATCTCCCCTAGAGTAGAACCATAATTGCAGTGCTCTGCCATTGACTTTAGTGCAGCTATGAATTCACTGATTGTTTCTGAGTCTTTTCGGAAACGGCTGTTGAACTTGCACCGTTCAACAATCTCACTTGGTGCTGGGGTGTAATGCTCCGTCATTACCTGGACAAGTTCAGCATACTTCTTGTCCGCTGGCTTGGCTGGAGAAACGAGACTGCGGAGAAGGCTGTAAGCTGCCGGCCCGATGACAGTCAGCAATGTAGCTTTCCTCTTCTCCTCTGCTTCAATCCCATTTGCTTTGAAATACAGGTCCAATCTCTCTATGTATTGGCACCAGTCGATTCCCTCTCGGAATTCTTCGATATTTCCTACCAAACCAGCCATTTTACAGAAGTTTAATCCTCGTCGCCAGTATTATAACCTTAATATATGTGTGAAGTATATTGCTAGGTTATATGCACGCAAAAGAAAGTAGACGTTGACTCAGTGGCTGCAATTACCGGACTGACTTTATTTCAGTCTATGTACATCTTTTATACAGTGAGTTCCATGGGAACGGAAGGGGTTGTGGTCAGCAGTGGTCAGTAAGGAATGCATCCAGTCTAACCACTGGCGTCTTACAGCAGATAAGAGAAAGATGATAGATAGTGTGGCATAGGAAGAACAGAGAGTTACTGTTATCAGAGAGGAGAGAAAACAGGGCTGGAAGTAGAGAGGGTGAGAGCAAGAGCGGAAATGATAGTATAGTAGTCTCAACCTCAGACTTACATAAGATCAGTTTATCACAGGATATTTCTTTGTTATCATTGCTAAAACTAAAAAGTATTTGGAACTGGAATCTTTGTACAACAGTAATTAAGTCAACTTGATATCTAATCTGTACCTGATCTGATTCTGTATCAATTATCAACACTTTTATTGAATAGTTGATATGATGTATAAATTATAGTACAGAAGCAATGGTGACCACCTACATGTACTTCAACATGCAACACGTAAGAGATATGGGTCCCTAGTGAAACAGTTATTGATTTTTAACACAGCGGTTTGGCCTGGCATAATTATTCACCTTGTCACTCTACACCATGTCTCCATTGGACAGGAATAACACTATGGTTGTGTGTCAGGTATTGATTGTGCAACTGTGCTTAGACACTTCTTATATCATGTTAAATGGGACCTTCATGTGCAATGGCACAATTTTCTCCTTCTCTGCCCTATTTCTACTATTTCATGAATAAAAATTTAATGTATACCTCAAATGAATCCTTGATAATTGAAAATGAGTTGAATGTTAGCAGTGTAAAGCTAAACTCTTACCTTCTTTTAAGAAAAGTTCGCATAAACAGTTAGTTCACGTTGCTTTATGTCATAGGGAAATATGAGAACTCCAGTCTATTTTAATTTCTAATAACACAAATAATGCACAGGTGATTCGTTAGTGAAGATACAGTTCACTTGCTGATATTTACAATGGTGTAACATGCACAAGACACAGCTGAGTGCATGTTGCATGGCACTGTGAATACCCGAGAGTGAACTGCATCTCCACTAACGTAACTTACTTACAACTGTGGGTTATTTGTTGTATAAAATGGGTCTATGAACTATTTTTCACTTATCAATCTCTATTGGAGAATACCAGTCAGCTACATTTAGAACTTGCTCAAAATCCAAGACGTCCGAAGAAATGTACCAAACACAAACTAAGAAAATGTTTACCCACTTGTGATGTCAGTGAGCATAATTACAGTGTACAGTAAGCCATCTAAATACTCACAATGTCATATATTTGAGCAATGATATCTCTGAGCCGTTGTTAGTACCAGTCATTAGTATCAGTCACTGGTAAAAACTTTGCCTGCTGGCCATGTTAGGCAAAACGAAAGACTGGTAACCTGATTGCTCTCAGCCAGTCATTTGATTGGGATCCGTATCACCATTTTATACAAAAGATAAAAACTGTAGTATATGGTGAATTTTCATCATCGGTCCAACAGTGCTATAAATATCTATGAGATAATTTGTATGTGCTTTGACATTTCTAAAGGGCACTGCTATCTACACAAACTGTATATGTAAGTGTGTAGAATATTGTAGAATGTCAACCTCTCTCAGTAAAAGATATCACTGTTAAAGGGGACATTTTGGTATCATGTTAAGAGCTTGAGTCCATACAAAACTCCACAGCCTTCCTGTATCATAAATTCAAATTAACACTTTTACTTCTGAGCTGCATGCAGACTTTGTTAAGCATTTAAGTTCTAACTGGGAGTTCACAATTAACAACATGACAAATGCCTTACTGTTCAACTCCAAAATATATTGTTTCTTCAACTTCGCTCAATTCTACTGATGTGCGGGTTTGACAGCATAACTTTCAGTGAAGAGGACACTTAGTTCAACAAATTTTCTTCCAAGCATACCAATTCCATATAGTTACTATACTGTACCTGTCTTGAAAGAAGCAGGTCTGAGAGCAGGGATGACAAGGGAATTAACTTTGACAGAAAATAACAGAATAAACCCTTCTCGACTGTCTCCTCACACGCAGCATGCTCATTTCAGAGCAGTGGTCAGATTATATCAGGTCCTAATTTTGGTTGTTGATTTTTCTTTTGTTCCATGGTATGATATAGACCCAATAATAATGATAGTGATAGTAATGATAATAATAACAATAACAATACATTGTACATTGCACATTTTCCATCATGCAAACGTACATGTTCAAATGTGCTTTACTACTAGATTATTAAAATTAAAGACTCAAACGACTGATATATTTTTTTCCTATCTCAGAAATAACATTAATAATTACTGTTATAGGGAGGATGTCTGTACAAAAAGTGCACACATTAATAGTGTTTGTTCTAGTTGTAAATGTTGGTATATAATGTATTACGTTGTGATGGTGTTTGGATCGTGTTTGTTCCACTTTGTGTCCTGTCTTTGTGTGTACTGTACATGAATGTATTATGTACATGAATATAAGTGTTTGATATCAAATGCACCAAGAATTTCCATGGTGAACAAGTTAATCAATGAAGGCAATATATGAAATCAACAAAAATGAAGTGAAATTAGACAGGTAGCAAGAAATTGACTAGTTAAACATGACTTTCCAAACATGGCATATACTGTATACTATTGGGGCCTCACAACAGCTCTTCAACACAATCATGTATGATGCTGCTACAGTAGATGTAAATGCAAGCTCACAGACACCAAACTGTGATTTTAATCAAATCTGCTTGAGGGAATTAACTTTTTCTATCGTGAAGGATGGGACACAATATGCAACTTAATTGTGTTACCTTGTAACAGAATGTCTCATCACATTTGTTTTAATTCTGTTTTGTTTTTAGGTAAATTCATTATGCATTAATCATGTGAGGAATACACCCATAGGCCTACTCACAAACCCCATCATAAATGTGCTGCCGATTTTTCTTTACTCGCTGAATACAATGTCACACATGTAAATGAGGCATAGTATCTGCATTTGTTTCTTTTCTGATTCAATATGTATTTACAGACATCAGTGGTAGACCGTCCCTCATTTGGTTTCCTCTTCAGTATGGCTGGACGTTACCCTGCTTACCAGTGATTTCATGATTACATAATATATATTTAGCATCTGCCCTAGGCTATCTTGAACTTCATGCACTCTGACATTAGCAACATCATAAAAAATAAGACTTCCGATATTGCTCATTATGTGACCCGCCACAAGAAAACGATCTGAAAGTCGAGGGAGGTCAATTTTCTGAAAATGACATGACATTATTCCCTTACTCTCCCACTTTAATTTCAGATATAAACACGACTCATAAAAGTTCTCTGTTGCAGAGATATTGATGATTTTATGAGAGCATGTTACGTGGTCTAGGAGATCAGAGTTACGAGGAAACCACCTTCACAGTTTTCTTTCCGACGCAATCGTGATCAAGGGGAGGTAAGACAGTTTTCACCTTTTGACAATAGCAGGTCCGCTCATAACAACCTCCACAATGTTCATTCAAAATAAGCGCCAGCGGTCTATGCACATCCAATCAACAGGCAGGATGCCATGCACTGACCAATAAGAGCACTCCCTCGTTGTTAGGGGCGGAGTCTATCTGCAGCGCTAAATCCAAAGCTTCGGACACGTTTCTGTTCCGTTGAAAGATGGAAAATCATGGCCCAGAAAAATGCTGATTTCTTGCCTTTCCTTTAATCATTTACCTTCGAAATTTTGGCAAATGATAGACAAAACATTAGACTACAACATTATACCAACAACAAAAACTTGACGGTTTTGACTAATTTTGATGATCTGACTTCAAACTCGATTTTCTCAGCTCAGCCTTTTGTTGTGGCAGGTCACATCTACGGTATAACACTACTTCAATCCATAAGGGGAAATGCAGAATAAATGATAGTTTGGGGAAATTTTGATAAAAAGACTAGGCCCTAATATTAAAAAAAGAAGAATGCAAATATTGCCCTTTTTTGAAAAATTATGCATTAACATGAACTCAATGAAGCATTGAATTGACAAGAGCACAAAATGCATCTTATACCACTGAATTCAGTATGTTAATAAGAAAATACAACTTTTTATGAGAAAAAGCAGATTCTCACAATGACCCGTTTTCTATGCACATCCAAAATATACATGTATCCATTTTTTTTTTTTTTTTGCATCGCTGACAATCTCCCCTAATTTGTATTGATGGTACAGTCCTCAATCCACACACATTACGCAATCTGTGTCTACTGTGGTGTAGTCCTTAGGCTCAAGATCAATAAAGTATTGAAAACATTGTCAAGGGAAATAAAAAATGTCACATTTGGAGAGAATTCCCCTTAAGAGACCTCATTTTCTGACATATATTCGCCCTATGGACCATTTTCATATACGTATATTACATATATAAATATAATATACAAACACACAATTTTATGTACTGCAGTGTCTTTATCGGAGGGGTGAACAGTTCTTAGTGACCCATGGATTGACCTTATGATCTGCAAAAGATCAGAAATCATTTCAGAATTTAGGCCTCTGCTGTCTTCATTGAGAGTCCATTTAACTCTGGGACCAACCAAGATTGCTCTTAATTCTCTGAACATATTCCTGGAAATAGAATGAAATATAGTTACAATATAATTCATAATATATAATAAATACAAAAAATGAACAAAAAATATCTTCTCCAATTCTGCCCACTGCCTAGCAAGTTTCATTGCTACACTCAAACAAAGGACTCTAAAAGAGAAAACTTGGTTTGCTCCATCATCAAATTAGATCTCCTAACATCATGATTATATCAGATCCACTAGTCCACTTTCATAAATCTGGGCATTTTATATAAATATAGGTCTACTCCTTGGAGTACTAAATTTTCCTCTAAAGACATTAAAACTCACCTGTCTACCAGCAGTCCCCCAGCCATAGAGCCTATGAGAATACTAAGAGATTGGGCAAGAAATGCCCAACTCATTTCGATCAAGGTGCTCCCGGTTTGGCAACCTAAATCTTCTAGGGTAGGGCCGAGTAAGGCAACACACATCCCAAAACTTCCGAATACACTGCAATAGGTGATAGTCGACAGTAAGTTTGCCTTGAACAGCGATTTGGCGGTGTGCACTTCTGTTTTTTTGTCGCCGCCGGTAGGTGAATCTGGTCCATCAACGTCCTCTGAAGTCCCATCCTGATAGGTGGAAAGTCCATCGTCACTGTAGTTTCCAGTGGTTTTTGTCGTGTTCGTCATCATGAAGTAAAGCACGATATTTCTTCTCGCCGCATCAAACTGAAGTATATGACACCACCTCTGGACGCGTCTACCGGTCTGATACGGACCAGTCAAACAACACAATTCACGCCCCCGCCGCACCGACTCGGGGAATAAGTGACATCTGTACTGAATCGATTTAACAATCACTTGCTTTTCCTCGCAACGTCCCCCATAAATTGCCGTTGAGTCAGACCATCAACTTCACGGACACGCTGGAAACACGAAGGACATGGATAAAACTTGGAGTTAAACATTTACCGACTCGAGCACTCACACCAGTCTGTGTTGATCAACCTTACACACACACCGCAATCATACAGCTACAATGCAATCGTTATAATTCTCGCACTACCAAGGAGCAAGTGATATAGCTGCGATTAGCGAGGTAGGGAAAAACACAAAAGCGACACAACACGCATCCACTGGGCTGTGCACCGCTTGACAGAAAAAAAAAAAAAATCTCACGCACCAGGCAAGCCCACGTATCGTTAATACCAAGTCGAGCAAGGATAGCTTGCGGGAACCAGTGGCGCCATGTCGCTGATAGGCGTGGGATTTACCTCAAGCTCATGATTGCATGCTGCTCCGCAAATATTGCTTGAAATCCTGATACGCGTCAAAACCTTCGTTTTGATTGGTTGTTTGGTTGTTGTTTTGACTTTTATTTGTCGGTAAGGGGGGGGGGGGGAAGGCAATAAATTTGCAATAATGCCAATATCAGTACATATATCAAAGATCATCTGATTGTAGATTGCTTGTTGTTCCAAAAACAAACAAACAAAGAAATCATGGGGGTATAAGGAGTAAATCAGTTGCCCTCAAGAGTCATTTGTTTATATGTGCTTTCTAGTAGGATTGTACAGAATGTAATTTCTTATCATTTATCAGTTCCATTTGCTTTCATGTACATGTGTGTGTAATGATTTTTGTATTTCATAATTCACGTTTTCTCACTGCGCCTTGAGCACATTAGTCATGCGGAATTGGCGCATATTAAGTCCCCTGTATTATATATTTATATATACGTGTATATACACACTCAGCAAAAACGGAAAGTAAACACTTTTTCGAGTTCATATTTTTCCATAGGAGATTTTGATGAAAATCTATTTACAGCCCGACCTCTCCTATCTGGACATGTCGGACAGGCGCTCATCCGGATAAGGGATTCGGCCGGATATGAAGACTCAATTTTTAATGCACGCAATGGTAGCTATAGGCCCTCAATTTTGCATGAACGTGACTGTCACGTCCTCGTCAGCTGGTCTGCATTCAGAATTTTCTGATCATTTGCTCAAAGAACGATCGCCTGTACTGTGAACCCCTGATTTTAATGATTTTTTTTTTTTGTCCACGTTCTTCCTGAGATCACAAGGGTAGTGAATATCTGATTGCAAGTTATTTAGATGACAATTTGATTGGAATGTATGCTAATTATGTTGAGAATAATATATAATTCATGTGAGTTTGTGTAGGGATTCTGTCCGACTTTAGAATCCCCCTTTCCCCTGTAATTATTCGATTGGAAAAAAAAAAATCAAGTCGAGATCGCGTCCGGATAATGGAGAGATCCGGATAGAGGGAGGCCGGATAGGAGAGGTCGGACTGTATGTACCATATCAAAGGTAGTGGCCATCAACCTAGTAGGGTAATACAATGAAAAACTTTACAAATGAGTGAACACAGTCGTTTTTGTCCTCCAAGGTACAAACGTAAGAATGGGAAAAATTGATATGTTGTCTTCCATTTGTAAATGTCCTTCAAGATAACAATGATAACAAAAGACTATGCAGTCTAACACAATGAGAGACATGACTGATAAAGCAAAATTAATTTCCGTTTTTTTTTTATTACTTTAGAATCTCCAACAAAAACAAAGTTGGAAACTAAAGGGGGAAAATAAGAATTTCTGTCAACTCAATATTCAAAATGACATAGGGAGTAATTAGCACAGAGATGATGAAATGAACAGATTCCTTTTTGTAGTTCATTCTTTATTTCGTAATTTAAGATTTCACGAGACAAATTCAAGAGCCAAATAGTATTTACATTTTTCCGAACTTGAAAAAAAATTCTACCGTTTTTTCTTAATATTGCCTCTTCTCTTATTTCATTTGATTTTGGATTAAAGAGAATATTCTTCATTTTTCTCCAAGATTTTAGCCTTTATTCATCTTTTGGCTGCAAATATATTGCAAAGATCATGGGCTTATTTTGCAACTTAATTCATGTTACTTATTGTGTTAAAATAGTCCTTTGTTCTAATTGTTATATAGAAGAACACTTCCGCATGAATGACAACTTGTTTATTTTTGCAGTTTTTACTTTTGTGTCTTAGAAGAGGAAATAGAACAAAGGCGTTCACTCATTTTCAAAGTTTCCTTTTTTATTGACCTATACCAGGTTGATAGCTAATGAAATGACCTTTAACATGGTATATAAAACATGAACTTTTAGACAAATATTCATGAGAAATATAGAGTTAAAAAGTGTTTACTTTTTTGAGTGTAAATATTAGATGACAAAGTAAAGAAGCAATGCATTTTCACGCCAAACAGTAATATCTATTTATACCAAATTTTTGACACATGAATAGGCCTACGTCTTCTTCAGGGTTGACATGAATGATAGGTAACCTCCCGCTCATGATTGTATGTTTATACTCCCCAAATATGGTTTTAAATCCCAATACGGGTGTAAGTTTAATAACCAATATTTATATAGCGCCTTTTTCTTTACAGACTCAAAGCGCTTCAACAATTTTAACACAGTACAAGAAATCGACAATATTTAAAAAACAAAACAAAACAGAGAAAAGACAAAGCAAATCAAATAAACAATGATTGTCAGATCACTAGCAGTGGATAAAAGCTATAAGGTGGTCTTACTTTTGGAACAAATAAGTTTTCAACAGTCTTTTAAAGGGATGGTAACAGTATTGGCGAGGATGAGAATTGGGCTTTTAACTTTTTGCGAGATACCAAGGAAACACTTATGAAATAGTACAGAGCTGACTATTTTAAAAGGAATTCAAAGTTTATTTGATGAAAATCGGGTTTGGAATGGCTGAGACATCCAAAAACAGGGTAAAACAAAGCGATCGTAATAAAGTGTGGGTCCTACACTTATTAGAATCGCTCTGTTTTGGATATCTCAGCCATTTCAAAACCAATTTTCATCAAATAAACGTCGAATTCCCCATGGAATTACATGCTCTTTCATATTTCATAAGAGGTTTCTCATTATCTTGCCAAAAAATGTTAGAAACCTGAAATTAGGTCTCAACCAAAACTATACGATCCCTTTAAATTGATCTGTGTTAACTGCTGATTGGATGTGTGTGTGTGTGGGGGGGGGGGGGGGGGAATGATCCAGGATTGAGGTGCCGCAATACTGAAGGCGCGACGTCCGGCTGTGTTGTTGTTGTTCGGGTTCTTGGGGTGGTAAGCACAGTACGTGTGGTGGACCTGAGGTTATACCAGGGAGGTGCACCTCCCTGGTTATACGTTGACTGGCGGATGTGGAGGAGCTCAGAAAGAATCATACGCTGGTACGTCATTATGGAGGGCTTGTTATGATAATATATGTACAAGTGTAGCAGTCTTGAATTCAATTCTCTTAGAGATAGAAAGCCAATGCAGATCATTCATAAAGGAGTGTCACACGGGTGAACTTGGGCTTGTTATATACACTAATTTAGCAGCATGATTTTGAGGAAACTTTAAACGTTGGAGATTTTGTGACGTAGAGCCATAATTATAGTGAACTATCACAGTAATCTAGTCTGGAGAGTACAAGCGCTCTCACTGCGTCATGTGCAGAAGACTCATCAACTTTCATCAACTTTTCGGTTTGTTTGGTTCTTATTTTGACTTTTATTTGTCGGCAAAGGGGAGGGGGGGGGGTAGCAGCCACCTGAAGGAGACGTCTGGTGCATGCATCGAAAATTTGGTATCAAATATCACTGTTGGACTTGACAATGCATTACTTCTTTATTGTCTTTTCTATTCCGTTTGGTACCAACACTTACCCGAACATGAAGTTTACTTGCCCAAAAAGAAAGTAGAAAGATATAAGAAAATGACACAGAGAATCATTTGCAAGTCAAAAACTTGATAAAACACAATTATTTTGAATGAACCACATGTTATTGGATCGCATGCTTAAACATATTGGAGTAACGGGACCTGTGGAAGAACAGTCATAATCATTTTGCAAATAATGACTGAACGGGCAATCACCCGTTTCTTCTGTACGTATATGCAATGTATATGCAACTTGTAACGTGTGTATTTTTTTTTCAATCTGAAGACGGAAATAAAAACAACAAACAACAACAACAACAAACTTGGTTCGATCGAATATTAGTGTTGCAATGCATTGGGGCTTCTTCCCATAACTGTTGGAAAGCTGCTTAAATGACATTAAAGTCATTGCATCACTAAACAGTCATTATCTCTGACATTCATGCTGACTTCATGGGTCTGAAGGGGTAAAGGTGAAAAAAAGAAAGTGGCTTCAGAACTTTTTACTTGCCCAATGCCGGCAAGCATTTTATCTCATTGTTCCAAAACACTTGCCCGACTTTGACTTTGACTTGCCCTGGGCAATAGCGGGCAATATTGCTTTATAATGCATCATTATAGGTGTTACAAAAGCATTTCCACTTTTGATCCTTAATAGTTGGAAAACTATATCAGATAACATTGTCATTGATATGAGTAATAGCTAAATAGTGTACAATTTAGTTGGAGGTGATTTGAGTATGAAAACATAATCAGTTTCGTTAAATCTATGAATGATTTTAAAGTTAGGTTCCAGATTTTGGTCACATTTCAACCCTCTTGAACTTCACACAGGAACCCGAATACCCCATTTTCATAGCTCTGCTGACTAGGCTTCTGGTCTCTTACTCCAAGGCACATGAATGCTTTATTAATAATTCATGGTGGATTGCCCTGGACACTGCTAGACTGAATTCGTGGTAAAGGTAAAAGTTAGCACCTGTTTCCATGTGCTAGCATACACTATATTTCAGGATGAATAAAGACTATCTGTGATGGTGGAATTCCTCATGATCAATGATAAAGCATTCAAACTCTGGCCGCGGTCTGGGTGTTAACCCCACCCTTCCATACACACCAACTGACCCTTGTGCAAAGTTAAAGTTTTGTACGGAGGGTTGAAAATAGAGCAAAATCTGAATCCTAACTTAAAAATTAATCTTGAATTTCATAAAAGTGATATATACTTTCATTTTTAACTACCTCCGACAAAATTGTATACTATTCAGCGCGAACTTTTGTGACATAATATATCAAAATTGCATTAAAAAACAATCATGATAGTTTCATTCGGTAATCAAACATTGTCCAATTACTCACTTCACAATCAGCATGAGAGTCAACACAGTTTATGTTGTACAAAATCAATGAAGCAGTGCGCAAGATCTTTACCCTGTAACATATAAATCTTGCTCAAAAGAGAGCCAATATAAATATATCCCTCGAACCATGTTGCTGTTTGGGTGGCATCGAACATAGGAAATCCGTGAATTTGACATCCCGTACGGATACGGATACATACGGATACAATAGTCATTCATGATTAGGTATCCTCAATTTCTCCTCCGACAAATACATCGCTGCTTCAAAACGGAGCTCCATGTCATGAAAGAGACACCATTTTTGCCAGATTTTACAGTATGTACTGATTATTCTGTCATTTTACAATGTCGTTAAGTTTGTATCCAGAGAAGAATGTAAGCTATCGCTTATCAATAATAACAGCGCACGAGCGAAAAACGCAAAGCACGTGCCTTCCTCAAGCGGAAGTACTTATTCACGATCATATTACTCTAGGTATTACCATGTACAATGTACTATGATTTACATCCCCCCTCCCTCCTCCTCCTCTCTCTCTCTCTCTCTCTCTCTCTCTCGTCGGCCAATTTATATTGATCTTATTTTAGGGTATTTTTGAACGTTGCTGGTATTGCTCGCGTTACGTAAGGCAGTGCAAGTTACCCCATGCTAAAAATATGGAACTTAGTCACTGTTTGGATCGGAGCTTATACTATCTTCGGTATAGGCCCCTAACAGTAAGAAGGCTAGTCTGAAATACCGGAGATAAGTAATGGTACCATGCATGTAGGAAGGGCGAAATAAAGGACAATAAGTGTGATTATCCCATCAGTAAGTCACATGAACGACAAAAGTTGACGTGCTCTATGAGGCAAACAAAGAGGATATTGACTTCCTGTAAGAGATCTGACTTGTCTTGCTTCACAGATTCAGTGACTATATAGGTATAGGTGATGGTTGCCCAAAATTTACGATATAGTGGTGGATCCAGGGGGAGCACACCGGGCGCCCCCCTTTTTTTAAACCAAAATAAATAAAACGAAAAAATGGGGGGGGGGGGGCGTGCGTCCCCCCTTTAATTTTGTAAAGACGCTCCCACCCTTTAGTTACGGAATTCCTGGATCCGCCCCTGCGATGTGATGTTGGGATACCCGTCCCCGTCCATGACTTGACATTACCGAGTTTTCGCTCAGCGACGGATGAAACTCTATATCACTGCTCACGTTGTAGAAACTAGAAATGCATTATTAGCGAGCTTTATAGATCTGCAACGCGAACACTACGACGACACAAACTCCCGGGTTGAACAATGGAAACAGCTGTCTCGCGCCATTTTTCGCCTATATAACACTTCTTTAAAACGTAATCAACGTCGTCTTAGCCAGGCTCGCATCGCAGATCTGAAGCTCGCCATTACCTCTGCCAAGGAGGTTAGAAAAATGTTTTTGCCGGGATTGGTTGGTTGATCGGTTTGCTTTTAACATACTGTTGGTCAAAAAGGTGGAATAATTTTGTTTTGAATAAAAGTCGACCGATTTGTTTGCATTTAAAAGACTGTCTGTACGCAATATGGCATGTTATTGGTTACGAAATGTCACCCCATTATTGATTTCAGGTGATATTTGAACATGAGGAATGTGTTATTACGTACCGAAGTTACCTTGTGCAGACTATAAAGCCCTGTGCAGTTGAAATATTGCCTTTTTTGCTGATTTTGCACCGCGTAGAGAAGGTTTATCATTTACCAAGATCCCTGTTCTGTGTGCATTAAAAATCGGTACAGAATCCCCCTAGACTATACCCGGTCCAATGCTGACGGCAATGCGCGAGAGAGTGATAGCGCTTAGCCATGAGGGCTACAAGCAGGCTCGTATAGGATAAATCCTAGGGATTTCACAGGGTACAATCTCTAAAACTCTTAAGCGTCATCGTAAGAGAGGAAATGTACTGCCACGGCAATCACCAGGACGTCCCAGACTGATAACAAGTAGAGATGATCGCCAACTGTTGAAATTTTAGCCGTAGAAACCGGAAGTTGCCCTCGAGTCGTCTTCCATGCTTGTGGAGGAGACATCATGGAATCAACGTCTCAAGATCAACAGTCAATCTCAGATTGATACAACATGGCTCCTGAGCACGATGATTGGCTATAGATGTCCACGCCTGACGGTTCGCCACGGGGTAGCTAGTCTCCTTTGGGCCAGGCAGCACAGGACGTTTCCACTGGGACATTGGAAACACGTTATTTTCATGGACGAGAGCCAGTTCGCCCTTGACCGTAGAAATGGGAGATAGCGAGTTCATCGGTTAGCAGGGGAAAGCCTTCAGGATGACTGTGTCTACGAGACAACCCAAGATGGAGGAGGCCCAGCGATGGTGTGGGCCGGAATCCATTACGGAGGAAAAACGCCACGAGTGGTACCGGGTGGTACCACTAGTGGCGTTTACTTATCTGGTGAACGCCGCTGTCCGCAGGGAGATATTGGAGTTCCACTGCCTTCCATATGAAAGACATGTGTATGGATTCAATTTCCGACTGCAGAATGATAACGCTAGGCCGTACAGGATAGCTGTAGTTAGAGAATTCCTAGAGGTAGAGGGGGTTTAGCAGTTGCCATGGCCAGCTTGTTCGCCAGATATGAACCCCACAGAACATGAATGGGATGACCTAGGCCGAGCCATCAACGGCAGAGAGGTCATTCCTCAAAATCTGCAGGAGTTGGCAGCTGCGTTCAGAGAAGAGTGGGAAGCCATACCTGTCGATGTCATCAACAACCTGGTGGACAGCATGCCACAACGCCTACGCGCACTGATTCGTGCTAGGGGCGGATATACCCGGGGTGGACATACCCGAAATGTCCACCCTAATGTGAAATCTTTAGAATAAAGACTCAATTTGATGTGAACTTGTCAATGGAATCACAAAACAAGTTTTCTGGAAAATTGAATGACGTTTAAAACAAATATTCTATTGATAAAATTTCTTTTGTAATATTATCAATATTGTTTCATGCCCATAGTTTATAATGATTTAGACATAATTGTCAAAAATCACTGTGAAAGTGTGTAAGTGGCAAGATAATAAAATTAAGTGATTGATATAAATCAAACATATTATTTTCCAAGCACATTGTAATAGATATGCCGTTAAAGTTTGAGAAAAAAATATTCCACCTTTATGACCAACAGTGTATAAAGTTATGAACGGATCTCTACCTGCGCTTTCCGGATGCTTTTCTAGTTTGGTATTTATGCTCCGCTGCTATTGATGGCCGGCCGACCCGGCTGCTATTGATACCCGGCCGACACAGAACCACGGGAAGATATCCACATGCATTGAAAATCAAACCAATATGCCCTTAGGCCCTATACTTCCCAATGCTACAAGGAAATAATTTGAGCTTTGCGTCAAGTATTTAGGTAATTTTACGTAGACCTTACGGACTAAAGGGAAAGGGCTTGAAAAAGACACACGCTAGCTTCCTTTAACCTTATTTTGACATGGGCTTTGTGTCAACTTTCCCTTACTTCTAACCTATATAACATATAAATCAAAGGTAGTTGTGTTTCCTGGGCCTCCTATTTGTATATCCGCACACCAATTTGAAGATAATGTTAGATCTTTCAATCCTCTCAAATGAAATGAAAATCCAACACTATTAAAAAAAAAAGGCGTTCATCAGAAAGCTATCTAGCTGAAAACACGCCGACTAACTACAAGAAGCATTCGATCAGCCCCGACGAATTGAAGGCTGCATCACTTCTAATCATGTTTCTATTATACAGATTAAAAGAATCCAGTTAGACTCAATGCATATTGGTTAATGCAAGCTTATAAAAAACCCAATATCAAGTATAAAAAAAAGACGAATGAAACGGAAACCTAAGCAAAGAAGCTCGTCCCGCAGGGATGAATGGCAAAAATAAACAAGTGTAGATGATACAAATAGATAATACTAATACACAAGAAATGGAATACACGAACAATGTTGATTAGATGAAAGATATGAACAAAGATATATATATATATATATATATATATATATATATATATATATATATATATATATATATATATATCACGTACATAGATTTACATACATCAACCTGATTTATTTGATGTTTCTAAGAGGTGTAAGCCGTTGCTTTTATGATTGGAAATGTATTGAAAAGATCATAACCATATCCCACACTATTGCGGCATCACTGCCAGGGGCAAAATTCAAGAAAATCAAGTACAGTACTGCTGCAGATACAAATTAAGAACTCGCTATTCATATTCTCATTTTCCTGAACCTTGAATAGTTTATACAGCACACATATTATCTGGCATCCGTATTATCTTGATGTATCTTAATGTTTCAAATGACTGTGTATTTGGACTTCATAAAATTTTTGGACGAACTGCTTTATCCTTAATGTTGATAATTAGAGTTAGAAAAAAGAAACTTATAAAATATAATCCGGCAAGATGAAAACTATAATGGAAGGAATGGCTTGCGTAATGAAGTTAAATGTTGCAATTTTGTAACAGATATTTCTGTAGGACTGAATGCCGACAATGGGTCAACTGGGCTGAAGTGGAAATTTGTCGTTCTTTCTTACACAGTTATCTGAATAGAACCCTACTTCATTTTCGGATTAAGGGACCTTATTTCATTTTCGGACTAATGTACTTTCGGAATAATGAACCTTCCTATTAACAAACTTTTTAAAAAAAATTTCCGGATTAACGTGCACCTTATTTCGTTTTCGGATTAACGGACATTATTTTATTCTCGGAGTTGCGAGGGCATCCTCTTCAGTGTTGCCACTGCTCTCCAAAAGACCCCTGCCATTATTATTACCCTAGCGTTGCCTGCCAGGTACCCATTTTTACACCTGGGTCAAGAGGGACACGGTGGGTAAAACATCTTGTCCAAGGACATAACCACTGGGCGGAAATCTGATTGGGAGTCGGGAGTCTTGTCAACTGTGCCACGCCCCTTGTTAGATTTTTAATCACGAATTCAAACCTTCAACCGTGACCCCATCTTTTGCCCCTTCCCATTACCAATATGCTTCTATAAAGTCCCACTGCACGAACATTGCCACGCAATTATAATGTTGTTAAACATAATGCAGCGCAGCTATACAGATCATTGGTATCGACATGCGTACGTGAATCGAGAATGTAATTTTCTCGACATCCTAGAAAAGAAACATGCACGGATCTGGCCTACTTTATGGAAGTCAAAAGATTACCCCGCTGTCCTCGCTGATAGAGGATAGGGAGACTGTTATCTGATATTAATGACTATGCAATGAAATCTCAAATTACCACAGCATGCATTTTATGGTTCTCTATTAATTTAATGACACAGGAAGTTATCTTGAAAATTGCCTATTCTATTTCAAATATCTAATCCCGTAATAATCAATAATTTTACTGCATTTTTGGTGAATATACATAATTTAGGGAGCAATAGAAAACGATTGTATGAACGTCTGGCATCAAGCAGGAGGAGATGCTACCCCCACCCCCCCCCCCACACACACACACACTAACACACACAACTTACAAAATATGAAAGATACATGAAAATACAGAAAGAATAAAAAGAAAACTGGGCTATACATCTACAGCTCCTCGAGAAATCATGGAAATGATATTTGTCTTAACATGGTCAGCGAGTCGGGAAGGCACATACTTTTCATTAAAACAATATTGTGAGTTTTTTTCATATTTTCTGATATTGTGACAGCGCAACAGAGTTAAATAGTTTTCATCTATAGAAGGCGGCTCATAAAATTGATCTAAAAACTGACAATTTTTGAACTAATCATCCGATTTCCCTTGAAGTTTTACCGAGTGATTAACAGATCTTGTTACATAATATACAGAATCTACAGCTGTTTGGGGAAAACTTGTCCTTTAACTAATCAACTCTCTACAAGTTGATGAGATTGTCAAACACTGCACGGTACACAGGTTATCCACCAAAACAATGCACCTGACGTGATATTGTCAACGATTATCGTCTACCGTTTTTGTACCAAATTTTTTTTTCTTTATTACGACTTATGTGTTGGTAGCGTAACTCTGGCCGGTTGGTTTTGCCAGCATTGTAAAGATTTTATGTAATGTTTGCAGTGTTTATTATGAAAATGATTAACAGGTTCAAATTCATTAATTCACCGTGGAAATATTACATCGTATTTGACCATGCCCTCTTATGTATATCCATCTGCCTCTATCAACGGCGTAAATCCGTACTGAGGAGGGGGGGGGGGGGGATGATCGGCGATAGTCACCATCACCACGATTACAAGCCCATAACCGGACCGGCGCAGCCTGTGGGGGGGGGGGGGGGGGAAGCTTGGTGCCCCCCACCCCCACCCACCCACCCACACACACACACACACACACACACTTTACAGGGATCGAATGTCCCACTCTTTTGCATGAAATATGAAGTGGGAGCGGAAGTGGCAGCAAGTTTTCAGACCTTAAAAGTATGAAGACCTTTTTTGTTGTTTCTCTTGTCTTTTGATTTTTCTTTCTTCTTTACTGACATGCGATTTTGCCCCCCCACCTTTCCAAAAACGTAGCGTAGCCCTGAATAATGCCCAAATAAATTCAATAAAGTGGTAATATTATGGATCTCCATTTTCTTTTATATGTAATTATGCAGTAGATATTTCTCCTGTAGCTAGAACTTTATTGTGTTTTTCAATTTTCTTGACTTAAGTCAATAAAGCAATCATACGCAGGGGCAAGGGGCATCGTTCCGTTTTAATGATGGTGGGTGGGGTGGGACTTGGAGTTTGAATATCTGTGCGAGGGAGCGGAGCGACCGAGCGGGGGGAGGGTGTGGGAGGGGGGTGTCCCCCCTCCCACACGAGGAAGATTTTGCGTTTTCAGACCTGAAATTCAGCGATATGGTGCACACTTTTAGTGAAAATATAGATTTTTTCCTATCAGAAAAAAAGTAAGAAAAAGAAATATTCATAGATAATTGAATGACTAAATCGTGATATATCATGATATCGTAGGTAGCAGTACATTTTGATGTAGATTATTATTGAACAATTTTGCCTATGAAATTTATTGTATCATTTAAATAACTTCGTGTATTAATTATTACACTGAATATCATGAACGCGAGCGAGCCCGAGCGAGCGGAGCGGGCGAGGGGGTGGTGGGAGGGGATGTCCCCCTTCCATGGTGAGAACTTTTTGCATTTTGATGTTGTACATGGTTTTTGATGCTTGTTTTTGAGCGTTTTGTCAACTTGAAACAGTCCCACTTGTTTAAGGTAGCAAGATATTTTAATATCGATTATTATTAAACAATTTGGTTATAAAATGGTATCATTTAAATCAATTACTTGTATTAATTCTTACACTGAATATCATGAACGCGACCGAACCCGAGCGAGCGGAGCTAGAGAGGGAGGGGGAGGGTGAGAACGGTGAGAACTTTTTGCATTTGATGTTGTAAATGGTGCAATTTGATAATAATAATAATAATAATAATTGTTTTGGATATAAACTCCAAATTTTATTGTCCAAGAATGAAAATTCTTTTTGCCCAATTGATCGTGGGCCCGGCAGCCACTGAGCAGCGCCAGATCGACGTTGCTCTAACCTTTTCAACTGTTGAACGGCAAACAAGGTAGCAGCAACTCCCATCTTTTAACGTCTTTTGGTATGACGCGGCCGGGGTTTGAACCCACGACCTCCCGATTGTGAGGGCAGCCGCTCTACTCACTGAGCCAACACATTTGATGCCTGTTTTTGCGCGTTTTATCGATTTCAAACAGTCCCACTTGTATAAGGAAGCATATTATTTTGATGTAGATTATACAATGAACAATTTGCCTATAAAATCATTAATTATCATTATCATATCATTAATTAAAGTCATTGTATTAATTTTTACGACGAATAATTATCATGAACGTTGTCTGTTAAGCAATTCAAACAGAAAAAGCACGCACACGAGGGTGTAGATAAGGGGCATTTCTCCTCCCACAGTTTTTGCATTTTCAAACCTGAAATTCAGCGATTTGGTGCAAACTTTTGGTGCAATACTTTTAATTTTTTTCCAGCGGTTCCCCCCCCCCAAAAAAAAAAAAATGATAATGGAAATAGATAGGGCTTTTTCAGGGAAGTGTTAAAATCATGGAATTTAGCTCTTATTCCGAGTGAGCATCATCCTGTGTGTATGTACAAAGTCTAGTAAAGTAGAGCTAAGGAGGGTGTGGGAGGGGGGTTCCCCTTCCACTCGACGGAGCTTTTGCGTTATTAGAATTGAAATAAAGCGATCTGAAGCACACTTTTTGTGGAAAACTCGGAAATTGTCATCCCCCAAAGCGTACTAAGTCTATAGAGGGGACCAGGGAGGTGAGAGGCACCTCCCTGGAGGGGACCAAGCAATGGGAGGGTGGCAAGATACGTCTCCCATTTTCGAGGGAGCTTTTTTTTTCAGTTTTATATCTGAAATTCAACAATCTGGTGCACACTTTTGTTGGAATATCTAGAAATTATTTTGTCAATCAGAGAAGGTGGGAGGGGATAAGCCTTATTCCCCATTCCTACACGAGGGAGATTCTGTACATTCTGACTGCATTTAATCGTTTTGGTGCATACATTTTGTGTTGGAAAACTGTCTATGTTCAAAGTGTAGCCATGCTTGCACAGTCTACTTGTATGGATGGTGCGGGGGGAGGGACGGGCGAGCAGGGAGAAGGCGTGGGCGAGTGCTATTACCACCCTTCACGTATAAGAGGGAGCTTTTGCCTTTTTAAAGTTGAAATTCAGATATCTCGCTTACGCATATTTGATGGAATATTTGGGAAATAAAAAAACAACAACACACTGATCTATGACGGGGGGGGGGGGGATGTGAGCGAGGAAAGGGTTGATTAAAAGGGAATATTCCCCTTGTACATGAAGGAACTTTCGAGTTTTCGGAATATGTGATAAGCCTTGTGCACTCAGAATTATTCAGATTTTTTTTTTTGTAAATCTGAAAAGTGTACTAAGGCTAGGGAAAGGGGCACAGAGGGGGAGGGTTTGGGAGGGGGTTTGGGAGATGAAACATTTTAAAATCTGTCAATCTAACGCGTTGATTAAGTAGAAAGGACTGAACGGGGAGGGTATGGAAAGGGATAGGCCTATCCCCCTCTTACGCGAGGGAGATTTTGTATTTTCAGAATTGAAATTAAGCCATCTTTGGATGAAATATTTCGAGAATTTTCTATCAAAAAAAAAGTAAGAACATTTCCACATCTCGTGAGTTACGAGGAGGAGCAAAATGATATGTTTGTCCCCAATACTTTTATGGGGAACAACCCCCCCCCCCCCCCATCGACACCTCTGCATATGAGGGAGCTTTTGTAAGTGAAAGATCTGCTGCACACTCTTTGATAAAATATTAGGAAATATTATGTCAATCTCAAAAGTGTACAAAGTCTATCGAAAGGGACCCAGTAGCGGAGCTTTTGCATGTTTATGATTGCAATTCAACGATCTGGTGCATAGTTCTGGCGGTATTTGGACAATTTTCCATAAAGAAAGTTCGAGATCTGTCCTCATTTCGGGAATTGCTTGGGGGACAAATTATTTATCGCCCCCCAACATTTCCATAGGGGCGGGGCAAATGCCCCTTTGCAGATGGTCCCGAGTTGCTCGCGTCATAGCATGACATTGTTTAAATGTAGGCCTATACTATTTGACGTTGTCAACATCTAGACCATACTTGTGTCGATATTACTTTCTTCGCGAGCGAGCGCTTGAGAAAATCATGTATACATTTTCCTACAAGATAGAATACTGTTCAGCTCTGTGACAGTCGTCTGAAGGCGGGCATACGAACGTCATGCAATTTATGTCAAAATTGATACAATCACATTTCTGCTTCCTCCATTTTTTCCCCAGATTTCGGGGGGGGGGGATGATTGTACAGGCCATCCCCCCTCCTCCATTTCGGGGGGGGGGGGGGGGAATTCATCCCCCATCCCCCCCCCCCCCCGATTTACGCCCATGGCCTCTATCTCCTTTCTAATCTACATATACATTGGGTTCACCGATTTTGAAAATGTAATGACAAGCAAAATACGACGAATTTCATCTTCTATTAATGAGAACCGCACATGCCCAAGGTACATTTCTTTATACCGGACCCAGACTTTGAATAATCTAGATAATTGTGTAAAAGATTTCCCCAAATTTGTTACATTTAAATATAAATTCAGAAAACACGTACTCTCTACTTATAATTCTAGATAACATAAATTGTTTTAATTTATGCTTGAGCTTTCACCTGTCCCGATGTCGCAGCACTTGGCGTGTTCTGTATGCAGACCTCTCTTCTTTCTTCTCTCCTCTTCCTTTCCTGTCTTTTGTTCTTAGTAGACTTGTTACCGTCTTCTCTCCTCTCGGTACTGTCTCGCGTCCTGTGTATGGGTAATGTGTGTACGTGTGTGTTGTCCTTGTCATATTTTCACGGTAGGCCTACACGTGGTTCAGTGAACAGTGTCCGGGCATTAGCACGGATATTCTATTTAATTTTTTTTTTTCCGACGAGCGTATCTCAATATAACTACATATATATCTTTACAAATGACTTGATTAAACTATAAATACAATACATGTAGTTATAAAAAACCCTCGAATAATATATTATTTACTCATTATTTATCTGCCGATCCACGTCCCACAAGCTTTGCTTTTAAGTGGATCACTATTTTCCATAAACGAATCTATTTTCCGCACGCCCACGAAGTATACATGCATTGTTCCTCCTAATTATTGTATTATATATATATATATATATATATATATATATATATATATACTGTATATATATATTTTGAAACAAGGAACACATGCACACATGCACACATGCACACACTATAGCTTCTGACCACTTGAGCAAAGAGAATTAAGGGTTTGGGACGAACACCGATCTAGGGCTTTCAATAGCTCAGTCGGTAGAGCACCGGTCTAGTAATCCGGAGGTCTCGGGTTCGAATCCCGATGAAAACGGCTTGTGCCGAAAGGGTGGGTTGGGTGGTGGCGCGTCGCGTTAATGGGAACACCACCCTTCGTCAAAAGCCCCCCCCCCCCCCCCCCCGGTTTTGCCGAAAGGGTGCGTTGGTACTTTTTCTCATGTAATGTTAAAAGACGAGTTTTGAATTTATATTTAACCTTAAAACAACCATTTCAAAGAGGCTATCGTCCGGATCGGTTTACACTCTATTACCACTTGGTCTACAGCCAGTTGGTCTAATAGACTGTATAATATCAGTTGGTCTAATAACCAGTTGGTCTAGTCATCATTTCGTCCAATTACTGTTTGGTCTAATTGTTATTTGGTATAATTACTATTTGGTCTACAGTCAATTCGTCTAATAATAGCCATTTGGTCTATTTTTGGTCTATTATGAGTTGGTCTAATTCCATTTCGTCTAATCATCAAATGGTCTAAAATAAAACCAAATCTGTCCAATATGAATTTGGTGTACACATCAATAAAAAGGCCCCCCCCCCAAAAAAAAAAAATAAATAAAAAAATAGCCCAGTTGGTCATAAAGACGAAACGATGATTGGACCAAATGGTACCTGATTAGACCAGGAGGCTGGCTATTAGACCAAATGACAATAAGATCAATGGTTATTAGACTAAATGGGCGTAGACTAAATGATGATAGACAGAGGCTAGACCAACTGGGCAATGGACCAAAATTAATGATGTGTACACCAAATTTATATTGGACAAATTTGGTTTTATTTTAGACCGTTTCATGATTAGACGAAATGGAATTAGACCAACTCATAATAGACCAAATCGGTATTTGATGATATAAATTGGTGTTAGACCAAAAATAGACCAAATGGCTATTATTAGACGAATTGACTGTAGACCAAATAGTAACAAGGAAAAGTAGAAATTACGCGGTGCGTAATATATGTCTCCGCCGGAAGTAGCATTTAGTAGCAAAATGTACAATATAGGTAAAAAGATCAAGGTCAAAGGTCAAAGAAGTCAAAGGTCAAAATTCTATGTAGAAGTTTTGAAGCCCTCACCTAGTGCCATCACATAAAGCAAACGGAATCGAAATCGGGTTAGAAATGGCGAAGGAGTAGCATTTTGTAGCCAATGTACAATATAGGTAAAAAATCAAGGTCAAAGGTCAAAGAAGTCAAAGGTCAAAATTCTGTGTAAAAGTTTTGAAGCCCTCACCTAGTGCCATCACATAAAGCAAACGGAATCGAAATCGGGTTAGAAATGGCGAAGGAGTAGCATTTCGTAGCAAAATGTACAATACAGGTCAAAAATGAAGGTCAGAGGTCAAAGAAGTCAAAGGTCAAAATTTTGTGTAGAAGTTTTGAAGCCCTCACCTAGTGCCATCACTTAAAGCAAACGGAATTGAAATCGGGTTACAAATGGCGAAGGAGTAGCATTTTGTAGCAAAATGTACAATATAGGTCAAAAATCAAGGTCAAAGGTCAAAGAAGTCAAAGGTCAAAATTCTGTATAGAAGTTTTGAAGCCCTCATCTAGTGCCATCACATAAAGCAAACGGAATCGAAATCGGGTTAGAAATGGCGAAGGAGTAGCATTTTGTAGGCAATGTACAATATAGGTCAAAAATCAAGGACAAAGGTCAAAGAAGTCAAAGGTCAAAATTCTGTGTAGACGTTTTGAAGCCCTCACCTAGTGCCATCATATAAAGTAAACGGAATCAAAATTGGGTTAGAAATGGCGAAGGAGTAGCATTTTGAAGCAAAATGTACAATATAGGTCAAAAATCAAGGTCAGAGGTCAAAGAAGTCAAAGGCCAAAATTTTGTGTAGAAGTTTTGAAGCCCTCACCTAGTGCCATCACATAAAGCAAACGGAATCGAAATCGGGTTAGAAATGGCGAAGGAGTAGCATTTCGTAGCAAAATGTACAATACAGGTCAAAAATCAAGGTCAGAGGTCAAAGAAGTCAAAGGCCAAAATTTTGTGTAGAAGTTTTGAAGCCCTCACCTAGTGCCATCACTTAAAGCAAACGGAATTGAAATCGGGTTACAAATGGCGAAGGAGTAGCATTTTGTAGCAAAATGTACAATATAGGTCAAAAATCAAGGTCAAAGGTCAAAGTAGTCAAAGGTCAAAATTCTGTATAGAAGTTTTGAAGCCCTCATCTAGTGCCATCACATAAAGCAAACGGAATCGAAATCGGGTTAGAAATGGCGAAGGAGTAGCATTTCGTAGCAAAATGTACAATACAGGTCAAAAATCAAGGTCAGAGGTCAAAGAAGTCAAAGGCCAAAATTTTGTGTAGAAGTTTTGAAGCCCTCACCTAGTGCCATCACTTAAAGCAAACGGAATTGAAATCGGGTTACAAATGGCGAAGGAGTAGCATTTTGTAGCAAAATGTACAATATAGGTCAAAAATCAAGGTCAAAGGTCAAAGTAGTCAAAGGTCAAAATTCTGTATAGAAGTTTTGAAGCCCTCATCTAGTGCCATCACATAAAGCAAACGGAATCGAAATCGGGTTAGAAATGGCGAAGGAGTAGCATTTTGTAGGCAATGTACAATATAGGTCAAAAATCAAGATCAAAGGTCAAAGAAGTCAAAGGTCAAAATTCTGTGTAGAAGTTTTGAAGCCCTCACCTAGTGCCACCATATAAAGTAAACGGAATCAAAATTGGGTTAGAAATGGCGAAGGAGTAGCATTTTGAAGCAAAATGTACAATATAGGTCAAAGGTCAAGGTCAAAGGTCACAACTGAAATTCTGTATAGAAGTTTCAAAGCTCCCATGTAGTGCTATCATATAAAGCAAACAGAATCAAAATCGGGTTAGAAATGGCGAAGGAGTAGCATTTTGAACATTTTGATCACACACGGACGCACGGACGCACAGACGGACAGACGGACACACGGACACACACACGTACGGAGCCCGTTTCATAGTCCCCTGCTCGAACTCGTTCGGCGGGGACAATTAAACCAAATAACAATTAGACCAAACAGTAATTGGACGAAATAATGACTAGACCAACTGGTTATTAGACCAACTGATATTAAACAGTCTATTAGACCAACTGGCTGTAGACCAAGTGGAAATAGAGTGTAAACCGATCCGGACGATAGCCTCTTTGAAATGGTTGTTTGAAGGTTAGATATAAATTCAAAACTCGTCTTTTAATATTACATGAGAAAAAGTGCCAACGCACCCTTTCGGCAAAACCGGGGGGGGGTTTGACGAAGGGTGGTGTTCCCATTAACGTGACGTGCCACCACCCAACCTTCGGCACAAGCCGGGGGCGGGTGGGTGGTTGTTACTCGAGTGTGTGATGTATTTTTCATTTCTTTTGTTCACAACTGGCAAGTCGTTAGAATCCGTTCACTTCCTGGAATATGTACTGCATCCCTATGGTACTATAAACCACGGGACCACTATGGTTAACTCTTCCAATTAATTACTACATCTTTAAATAACCCATCAAGACATGTTTTTTGAGAAATTGATGGTTGCTAGTTCGTGCATGCGTGTGCGTGTTCAAGACAATTGCATTGTATTGTGAATCAGCATGTAGCTCCTGGCCCAATATGTATACGATCTAGTTTTGATCGCTTTCTATTGATACTATAATATACTATTACACTATTACACTTATTTCTATTATCACTATATACTCCTGGTAGGCCTATATTTTGGAGAGGCAGGAAAAGGGTTTATTATCCATTGCACTAAATTCCCTGGGACACTGTGCAAGGGGGTTGATACATCTCTTCTTTATCTCTATCTATATGCTTTATTGTATTTCTTGTGTGCACTAGTTCTCGTCAAGTATAGGCCTATCTTTGTACAGTTAAACCTATCTTAGCGACCACATGTCTATATAGCAGCCACCTGCTGAATACGACCATTTCACCCAAGAGAAAAAGCATGTTAAAGAACCTGTCTATAGCGGTCATCTGTCTATAACAGTCACTTTTTTAGTCTCCCTTGGATGGCCCCTATAGACAGGTTTGACTGTTTCTCATAGCTCTTCAATCTGTATGCCATGACTTTAAAGAGAAGCACAGAATAAAAATGTCATCATAACCAATTTGATGTGTCAGTTTCTACTAAAGCTTTGGTAACATCGTCTCTATTTTCCTTTGTAAACCTTGCATCATATTATTTTGCAACAAGGGTATCTATATATGCTGTTGCTTCCATTGAATAAGCAGCTCCTTTGGTGAGCTGAACTTAAGGTGAAATATAAAGCCTTGTTCTAGAATCCATAAAACGAGTGCACTTCGACTACGATACACCCACTTTCTCATGCACTTGCATACATTATGCCACAAGTACATGAATCTTCATATTACATTTAAATAATGTCCACTGACCTTGATCACTGACCAATTATTGACTTCTTATGCAAAGCAAATTTTGCTAGACTCATATCTATTCTCTACAATAAAATTGTTATTTGACTTACATAGTTTAGAGGGATCGTATAGTTTTGGCTGAGACTTAACTTCAGGTTTTTATCATTTTTTTTTTTGTGAGATAGTGAGAAACCTCTTATGAAATATGGAAGAGCATGTAATTCCATGAGGATTTCAACGTTCATTTGATGAAAATTGATTTTGAAATGGCCGAGATATCCAAAACAGAGCAATCCTCATTAAGTGTGGGACCCACATTTTATTATGATCATTTTGTTTTACTTTGTTTTTGGATGTTGCAGCTATTCCATGCCCGATTTTCATCAAATAAACTTTGAATTCCTCTTAAAATGGTATGCGCTGTACTACTTCACTAGTGTTTTCTTGGTATCTTGCAAAAAAGTTAAAGCCCAATTTTCATCTCCACCAATACTGTACCATCCCTTTAAATCTTGGCAGAAAATGCTATTTAGTAGTTCTCTTGTGTTTACTGCATATAGATCTTTAACCCCTAGAATTTCAGGCTACTAATATTGTTTATTTATGATTATTCCCTGACTAAAGTTTACCATGGGACATTCCCAGCTGAAGTCATGACTGGGAAATGGCAGTACAGTGAATTTGATTTTTACATTTGATCTATATCTTGAGTTTATCATGTCTATGATTCCTATATGTAATCACTTTTTGGCAAAAAGGGAGTGACTTTGAACCTTGACCTTTGACTATTTTCATCCACATAACTAGAAATTGGTATACTTCCGCCATAATGCATGGTTATCCCAATAAGTCTATACGTGTAGTACATCTTAACAATGTGTGATGACAGTTTCACATAATTGGCAAAAAATAAAAATGACATGTTTGTCACAAATGTGTTGATTGTTCACTTTCCTTGAAATAGGGTGTATTCGATCAATGGCTCAGGTATTAGGGGATTTGAGGATTTTTACTTGACCTTTGATCCTTTTATAAGTTTATACATTGAGTAATCTCCAAGGTATGGAGAAAAAGTTAAATTTCAGCATTAAATAGTAACATTTAGTATTCTAACCTGGTCTTTGATCCTTGAACTTTGACCCCATTACCCTAGAATTACCAAGGGAGTCTCTCTCAGACATCTATGCATATTATGACTACGTTTCATGATAATACTTTGAGCCACTTCTGAGATATGGAGGAAGAAGTAAAATTTAGCATTTTCACTTGATCTGTGACCTTTATTAGACCTTTTGACCAAAAGGTCTAAGAGAATCTATATTGGGTAATGTATAATACCTTCAGGCATTGCATAGATATGAAGGAAATATTTACATTTTGAGGAATTGACCTTGACCTTTTGACCCTTGACCCCCCAGCTTCCTAAGAGAACCACTGTCAGGCAATACATGCACATGTACTATGTTCCATAAAAATACTTTGGACAATTTCTGAGATATGGAGACAAAAAGTGAAATTTTAGCACTTTCACTTGACATTTGGCCTTTGACCTCCTGGCCCAAAACTTTCTCTACAGAATCTTTATTGGGTAATACATGTATACACAAAGTTTCATGAAAATGTACCTTCAGGCATAACATAGATATGGGGGGGGGGGGGAAATAGTGAAATTTTGAGCACTTGACCTTGTCCTTTCAACTTTGACCTTGAGCATATGCACCCACAAGCTGATAAGCACAACTTCATTCACTCATGCACATACAGGCCAAGTTTCTTAGGATACCTTAAAAAATTTTTTAGTTACACTGTCCACAAAATTGATTATGGAGAGAAGGACAGACGGATGGACACCCTAAAAGACGTAATGCCTCTGGTGACACTTCGCGGAGGAGGCATAAAAACATCTATTTATGTCTACGCTTTCTACTAACCATACACAGCCCTGTCGCTGTACACTGTCTGGTTGGGCTACACTTTCTACCAAATTATATTGCCAATCACAGGGACTGGAGCTCAGGGAGACTGGGATAAGCATGGAGCTAAAGAGCTCCATAGTGTAAGGTTGGCACAACTTGTGTCTATTCAGGAATCTCCTAGCACATTTTGTACAGCTTTATACACAGCACTCCTGCAGCCAGAGAATCTTGACTGAAGTTAAACCATGGAGCTACTAAAGTAGCTCCATGGTTAAACATCACCGATGATGATTGTACATTTTGGTGCACACATTTGCTGACTGGCAACTCTATTCTACCAGAACTGCACAAATCTTGGCTTTCAAATGTACCCTGGTGAGGGCAGCAAATGAGTTTTATTTAATCAGGCTAACCACCCCCTTACATTTTCAGTCTCCTCATGTTCCAGTCCTCCCACATGAAGTTCAAGCTGAAAATACAAGTTTTAACCAAAGTCAATTAATAGACCATTGACCTTTGATGGGGAGGTTGGGGGGGGGGGGGGGGGGGAGGGGGTTGCCCAAAATGTAATCAGCCATACTACACTTCATATGGCATACCTGAACTAAGTACCATGGAATTCCCCTGAACAGCTCTTGCTCAACTTATGGTGAGATCTGGGATGGCTTGATGGACAGCATCCTGAACGTATGACTCGCTGGCACCCTATGGGGCAGAGGCATGAAAGTGTTCAGAAGATTCAAAGTTTGATCTGAATGTTCATTGTGCACAGTGATGCATTTGGGATGGCCTTGTGGGCAAGGCTTTGGATTTGCAAATAAAATGTTCTGGTTCAAATCCCGTCTGGTGAGTTTATCCTCTGACAAATTGTTTTGCCTGCAATGTCCCTCTTGACCCAGGTGCATCATGGCAATGCCAAAAAAATAATGATAACAGCAGGGCTAGACCATTTTATTATTAGGACTACTGTAAAGGACATCAATAGTGTCATATCAATGAAATATATATATTGATTTTGCTTTACTTCAGTTCAACCCAGGTTCCTTGGTTTCAAACTTCATGGGAGATCCCTCTAGAAACCTGTCCTGTAACACATGTATTGGGTAAGATTACATCAAAGCACCAGTTACAAATTCACACACAGCTACACAAATCATAATGATAAGAAATATATTGTATTGGTCTATTGCCGACACAAAAATCTGGATGCCCTGGGGCCTGTTTCATAAAACTTGTCATCAGTGACAAGTTGTCATAGATGTTACAAGCTACTAATATCCTTGCATCTGATTGGCCAAGAGCAAATTTGTCATAGAAATGTTTTATGAAACTGGCCCCAGGTTTGTGATACAGAATATTAACACATATAATCCCAACTGTTTCCGGTTGTGCTCTCTCTAACCAATTTGCATGTGACTGATGAGGCACGTTTGCTTCCCGGGTTGAATGGCGCAAAGTAGCTGCATAGTGACAGCACTCAAATCACAATTGTATGATGGTTAGATAAACGCAGCACTCCCAGAATGGCATTTCAAACCATGTTCACAACCACCACTTCAAACGGGTTTTGAAATGCGATAATCTCTCTCAAGTTAGTCAGATAAACGCAGCTGATGACCATTTGAAAGTAAGTTCTGGAAAGAACAGAGTTACATGTATGTGAATGCGACATCACCTGATCAATTTTAGGTTTGACTGTCTCACCTTAAAGTGAAAACATAGTTTTGGTAAGGGTTTGAGAACCCGTCTGACACCATTTCATATTTGCTTGTAATATATCGAAAGAGTCTACCAAGAAACTTACCTGGCTGACGCGATTTGCCGGGATGATGAGTTGGTTTGGAGTATTTCGAGATCAAAAATAAGAGTCGGTATACCGACTTTTATTCCAGAAGGAGCCAGACTAACTCCATCTAAGGGAAAACTCGGCCCTATTTCAGACAATTTACACGCAGTTCGTGATCGCCATATTCTATACATATTGTAGGTGCTTGATAGGTGCACATTCTACTTTGCATGCGTGCCAAAGAGATTCTTTGATGCGTGCGTTGTATCAACTCGGACCTTAACTGCGACTAGCCAGGATGCGAAGCGCTACAGGCCGCTCCCATAGTACAACACTGTACAATCCAGAGGGACAACTCGGCCCCGCCGTCAAAGCGAGGCCAAGTTGTCCCCCGAGTCCGAGTTTAGCCTGACCCCGATCGGGTAAGTTCTGAGACTGCGACTCCAGCGAACCTTTTTGGTTAATATTTCGCATTTTTGTCGTTACCCATTGAATATCTTGTTATTACAGTGTTGTTCCACACATTCCTTAGGCATACGTGCACATTTGGGAGCGAAATTTGACAACTTTTGCAGGCGTACCAGAACTATGTTTTGGCTTTAATATAGGCAAACATACATACAGAATGAGGAAAATGGCTATGATTCATCAACTTTTTTGTGGACTTCCTCAGTTAAACTGCTGTCAGTAATACTTGTTTTATCAATTTTACAGCCAGTCTGCATATTTGAGCATTACCAATCAGAAGTCATATTAGCATGTACCTTTAACATGGTCTCCATGCTGAGTGGATTTCACAGTCCCATAAACTGGCTTATGCTGGAAAACAACACTCAAGTTTTAACTCTGAAGGTCAAGCTTATGACCTTGGACATTAGTTTCATGTTTCATTATGTGCAATAATATCATCAGAAAGTTTGTTTTATTGGCAATATTTGTCTGTCCTTGTCAGTGAAGTTTTAACATTTCAAAAGAGAAATAGGACCTGTACAATGACACATTTAGACAGTCATACACTACAATGTACATCATCACAATGGCAGTACAATGGATTGTCGACGGCATTCACACACCTCTTTTTTTTTGACACCATGACCCAATTCATATCTAGATTCATAACAAGTAGAGCTATGATCTGTTATCCCTGATCCTGCAAGAATGGCACACACATTTTAATGCATGAATCTTTATCTTGCCTATTGTTTATCCTTCTTTACACTGCCAGTTGAGAGCTAGATATATTGTAGTCCTGGATGGCATGCAGTGCCCCTGCTTTCATTGTACATGTACTAAGGTCAACTTACTTGCAAGCTTACAACCTGCTTCAAGTTTTAAGGCCTCGGCACACTTAGCACAGGAATAGCAACAGTCCTTTTTTTTTTTTTTTTGGCTATGGTGCGCCAAATGTCTGGTTCCATTGCAATATCACTTCCCTGTTCATAATTTATTACAAAATAAATCTTCAACTGGTGATTTTACTGCTCTTGATTTTGACATAAAAGTAAATTCTTTTATTTTGAACCAAAATTATTGATTTTTTAACGGAACCAGACATGGTTTCTTTTGGTGTGCCATAGCAAAAAAAAAAAAAAAAAAAAAATTAAAAAAAAAAAAATAAAAAAATAAAAAATAAATAAATGAATAACAAAGAAATAAAATAAAATAGAGAAAAAATAAAATAAATAAATAAGTAATAATAATAATAAAAATAAATGGACCACTGTTGTTACTGTGCTCGGGGTTTGGAGGCTTTTATGCAATGCCATTCATACTGAAATCTCAATATGTGTACAAATTTCTCTTTCAACTTCTCCTGGTTTCATTAAAAACATTTCCCCTGATAACCAAGCAAACAAACACACATGCACATATTTAAAAAAAAAAAAAAAAGTTTCTGGTGACTGGTATGCCTCTGCCATATTGCATTTTTCTCCCAATAACTTATAGCACATCTTGACAATGTGAAACAACAGTTTCACAAGATTGACAAGAAATTGAAATGACATGTTTGAAAGTTTGATGGCACAAACCCCAAATATGCCGAGTATTTATAAATTCCTTACGGCCAAATTGCTACATGGTGTGCAAGTATTAGGGCATTTGAACATTTTCAGTTGATTTTTGACCCAATGTCCCACAACTTTCTTCAAGTAATCAGTAACTGGAATTATCCAATTTGCACATCATTTTGGGCTATTTTCAAAATATGGGGAAAATAGTGACATTTTAAAATTTTCACATGACCATTTACCCAATGGCACAAATCTTTCCCTACAATATCACTGTGCAATAATGCATGCATATACCTAGTTTAATTAAATGTATGCATTAAGTAATTTCCAAGGATGGAGGAAAAATGTAATTTCAAGCATTCAAACAGTAGATTTTTAGCATATTCACCTGACCATTGACCCCATGAACTCAAAAATCCAAAGAGAATCATTGCCAGGCAGTCCATGCATTAAGTTTCACAAAGATATCCATGGACATTTCCGAGATATGGAGGAAAAAAGTGGAATGTTAGCACTTTCACTTGACCTTTGACCCAGTAGCCAAAAACTTTTGCTAGATAGTCTTTATCATGTATACACTCACTTTCACAAAAATACCTTCAAGCATTGCACAGATATGGGGAAAATGGTGAAATGTCACAAATTTGACCTTGTCCTTTGACGACGAGTGTGTGCATCGAACTGATAGGCTCAGCTTTGGCCACTCATACATACATACGCCAAGTTTCATTTCGATACCTTAACAGTTCTTACATGTTTTGCGATCTACAAAATCGATTACAGATGGAAGGACGGATGAACGGATGGACAACCAGAAAACATAACACCTCCAGCAACATTTCATGGTAAAGGCAAGACAACAACAAACATTACATAACATCTCAAAGTGCTTCAAGAAAGATATGCAGGATGGTGCAACTTTACCATTTCATAAGCTGCAGTCTTGAAATAATAATTTCCAAGGTACAATGATTGTGTGAACTGCAGATGAGTACTGTGTGTAATCCACACAGCACTTTTATTTTCAAAGCTTTGTACTCTTCACATTCATTTGCTAATTACAATTACAACATACCTTCAAAACTGTTACAAACAATCACTTGCTCTGACCTGGATACATAATGGCAGCAATCACATTCTGAAATCACACCTTTGGAGCAGCTTTTAAGATTAATATCAGACAGTCAAATCTAAGGTTTTTTAATTTGAAAGAGGTTCAAAAGAAAGTGGGACATTTTTCAGTTCTTGCACAAATTCACAGTCAAAAGCATTGAAAGTGTACATTTAAGTACAGCTAAGTCTCATAAAATCACATCACTTTGGTTGATGAGCAGATGATATTTTTACAGAGTGAAAATCTATTTCATGAAACAGCAATATGGCTGGAAGACGTGTGCAATTATAAAAACACACAATAGACATGAACAAAACAAATGAATTGGCATATTATAGGCTTCACTGATCATTCAATAACAAGCAGTTTTTGCAGTGTCCAAAATCTGAATATTTGTCTACAAAAGGTTGGTCTATTTCACTTTAAGACTTGTGTGAGACTGTCTACAAAGTGACAGTTGCTTTGAAATGAATTAGGATGGGAGATGAAATGCTAAAACAGGAAGATTAACAAAATATAATCATATGTACATATATATATTTGGTATATGCAAATAGAAACATGTTAGTAATCATTGAAATAGAAGATCAAAGAATGAGACATATTTGCATTATCACATCACTAGTTTTTGTCATGGTACAAAGTATAGTAACATCAACTCCTGATACGGGGCATACAATAAAACACTTGTAGCAAAGGACAAACCCCCTGCAAACTTTACTACTCAGTAACCTGAGTAAATGTGGCATTACATGAAAACACAAATGTTCTGATCAAGGGGACAATTAATTTTTATCCTTAACTGTTTTATGTAATGACATTTGCACAAGATAATATGGCTGATTTAGTTCAGGTTGAAATTTGGTGCAATGTATTTGTAAATATCATGAAATATAAAAGAGCATACAATTCTAAGAGGAATTCAAAGTTTATTCGATGAAAATTAGTTTTGACATGGTCGAGATACAATGTATTCAAAAAAAAAAAAAAAAAAAAAGGAAGATCCTAATAAAAGATGGGACCCACCTTTTATTAGGATCACATTGTTTTACTTTGCTTTTGGCTATCTCACTCATTTCAAACCGATTTTAATTTAAAAAAAAATCTTTTAATATCTATTAGAATTGTATGCTTTTTAATTTTTCATAAGTGGTTTCTAATCACCTCACAAAAAGTTAAAATCTGAATCCCAATTCCCAAACCAAAATTATACCATTCCTTTAAGCCATCAGTGTCTTCAAGCTTCAAGCTAATGGACAACCTGACACAAAGAATGATATGCCTAGTTCTAGTGTCAATACATTGCTGTATGTATATATATATATATATATATATATATATATATATATATATATATATATATATATATGAGCTTGACATCATTCATGTACATATCCTTTTAACAAACTAAATGGGATAAGCATAATCTGTGTACAGTTTGTTTCCAACAAGGCTACTCTGGTCATAAGCAAAAGAATATGAGTGTATCATATAGCATGCGATATACACTTACGATATTTCTACCATTCTTACATTGCGTAACTGCATGACCTTGTCACAACCAGTTTTTAATCAATACAATTGAAGACATTAAATTTCTACCCCACCAATTTAATAAGATGTTAATATCTTGTAATTCCTGTGAGAATTAACTAGTATTGATTATATGACAAAGCCCATTTCCAAGTGCATCAATTGAAATCATAATTTCAATCCCTATGTTCTTCAGAATTCACTTCTGATTTAGATTGACAAAGAGAAAGAAAACAATAAAAACTACAGCATTACATGGCATGCCTCTCCATATCATCCTGTGTTTACAAATATAAAAACACACATCTAATGTGAATATTTTTGTATAAGAAATGAAAATCTTGAATTTGACATTGCTCTTAAAGCCCTACGATCTGTTGTATTTTCCACAGATCTCTTCACATACCTGAAACAAAGTTTGATGAAATGATGTTTACTTCTGCAATTATTGCACAAGAAATTACAATTTATGATTCGACTTTCCTGACTTTCATCAAATCTAGAACCAAATGTAACAGTATTTTGCTTTCCTCTTTGTCACTGATTAATGAATGTTAATGTGCCCTATTATTGAGGTATCATGTGAAATGATATAAAATCAACAATTTGACATGCATCAGGTTAAATCTGACCAGTCACTTATTTTCTAAGAGAGTGAGATATAGTGTGAATATCACTCTAGACTTTGAGCCTGCCATTCATCATAAATAAAAAAAAAAAAGAATATCCCAGACAAAGTGCCAGCAGTTGTCTTGTTGTGACAAAGAAGCTGCACAATCCAGTTCTGAATAAATGAGTGACACATACCCACACTTTGATCAGAGGGTGAAAGTCATGAGAACTAGCTTAACACTGATGCCCTGCAATGACCACAAACCTTTCTATGGAATAAGCAGCACATAGGATTATCACAGATTAACTCTTCAATGCATTACGGCTTACCGATTGCTGTGAATCACACCAGTACACCCTTTTCACAATAAATTCTGAGCAGCACAAGCATTTTAATCCTTTACTCAGGATTCAATCCCAGCATAACAAAGGGCAGTCATTGTGAAATATATAAAATGCACCAAACACAATACACAGACAGCTGATACACACATCAACTACAGTAACAAGGGACCATAAAGTTGTCACTCTCTTCATGCACTTCAATGTAAGAAGCTAGTGTAATGGCACACTTGGAATATCAAATGAAATAATTTTATGCAGAATATTTTACACACCCACTGGTGATTAATTATGTACACAATTTATATGTACACATAATTGTTTGTTTTGTCATAATTCATCAGTATGCATACACACACACACAGAAAAAAATAAAAGAGAGTAAAGAGTTTACTATCTGAATGCTCCTTGTTTATGTTTCCACTCTTTGATAAAATATCACCTGCAAAATTTTCTTATAGACACAAGTTTAAAAGTGCTAAGATATGAAAGGCAGGCAAAAGAATTAAAATATGATGCACCCATAGATTTAACTTAACCTTGTACCTTATCCACACAAATGTCATTATAACTAGTGCCACACATAAAAAGCAGGATGTTAAAAGGGCATCAATGTCACCTTTATTCTCTCAAAATATTCATCATTAGAAATAAAAACAAAACTTAAGCAAAGTCTCCCCTCCATATCACAAACAAAATGAAACAGTATTTGGTGACAGCAGGTTCATTGCTAAGAACTTTTTGCTGGAGCACTTTTCATGTCCCGAGTTGAGATAGTATTTCCATTAATTGTGGGTAGCAAACACACAATAAAAACCATTCTGAACAGACACACAACACAACTCACTCTGTCAGATGATTCTAGAGGGCATATATATCTTGCCAGTGGTGATACAAAAACATTGGCAATATCATCTTTACTGTTAGATTAATCTAGAAAAATACATCTGCTATAGGAAGTATCTGACATGCAAGGTCACAGTTAATCACCACAATGTGATTGAAAACCACTCTCATAATGATAAAATAGATAGCATATCTGGTGTTCTGATGAACAAGTAATGGATATGACTAGAAAAAGCTAACTTCCCACCTTTGTTCATGGAGGTGACTACCAGTAAATATGTGTTTGTTTTTTAAAGACACTGCCACTAGGTTTACACAATCATTTCACAAACTAACTGGTTGTATGTTTTTTCTACAAATTAAAAATTTTAATTTTCCACAAATTAAAAAAAAAAGAGGAAAATCTCAAGGACACATTGCATACTATAAATTCAATTCCAGTATACTATCGCTTAAAACTATCAATTACAGCACCAGCAGGTTTACAACCAGTCACAAAAGTTAAGTGTATGTCTACATGATATGTCTTTGGGCTGCTTCTGTAGACTTACATACATATGGATGAAAACAGAACAATTCATTTGCAACAATACAATCAACACATTAAAATAAAAAGTTTATGGCGCAAAATGAAATACACCAAGCACAAAAATTACGACACTGAGTGCTCTTCCATGTATAAATTTAGATGCAACATGCTGTTATTTTTAAACATGGCTGCCACAGCCATTACCATTACACAGTGATGTACAAGAATACATGAAAACAAAAACCAAACCTATATGAACACAACCACCGACCCCTAAAAACCCAAACGCAGCAGCATCAGCTGCAATTTAAAACATGATAATGGAGTTCATGTATTTGACTACAAGGCATCATCTTTTTACACCTTGTGTCACTTGACATCCCTTCTGCTAGCTGTCCACTGAATTCTGAGGTTACAATCTACAAATTCTTTATGGCAATTTGAGAAAAGGAGATGAGAAAGCAAAGAAAACAAAATCATGAATTTCAAAGGCACACATTCATGGAACTCAGTTTTATGGCTGCAGACATTTCAAGAAAGTTCACTGTTGTGATATGAAGTAGGTTGTCCAAGGGCTGACTAGTTGTACTCAATGGTGACAGTCTTCGTTTTTAGATATTCATGTAGTGCTTCTTGGCCTGTATAAAAGACAAATATTAAAACATGAGGTGATAACATGAAGCGGTATAAATCAGGGAAGTGAAGAGCTATTCATCGGAGAATATTTCATGGGTTAGTCAAGTAAAAATCAGCAACTAGATAAACATGATCATATGACAGCTGAGCATTAAAAGTAAACAATGGTGCACAAATACAAAATGATAGAAAACTTACATTTTTTAGCACAATCAACAATGTCCAGAAAATTTACACCATGCTACAAATGAAAACCAACAATTTGCAGCAACTACAGAAATGTGATTGAGGGAAGCAGTGTGTCATAGATGTTGGGTATGCACTGCATGCATAAGGTACAAAAGCTGCACTGTGAATGCTGTTCACCTGCTGGCAATGCCAGGGAAAATGGCCCCTACAGAAATTTGAATTGAAGTTTTGTAATCTCTATTAAAGGACAAGTTCACCTTCATAAACATAGGGATTGAGAGAATGTAGCAATATTGGTAGAACACATCATTGAAAGTTTGAGGAAAATCAGACAATCCGTTCAAAAGTTATGAATTTTTGAAGTTTTTGTGCAGTAACCGCTGGATGAGAAGACTACTGCAGTGTGTGAATAACTTAGATGTCACATGCGAACAACAATATAAGGAAAATATAAAGAGAATTTCACAAAATTTCATCTTTTGAAAAAAGTACACATTCCCCCGACTCGTTACCAACAAATGTTATGGGTAATTTTATTCCGCCTGCCTTTAGAAAGAGGCAAGTCAAGTGCTCTTTTATTATGCGGAAAAAGTGAAAATATGTTGAATTTTCTTTACATTTTCTTTATACTGTTGTACGCATATGACTCACAAGCTGTAGTAGTCTCCTCATCCAGCGGTTCAAACATAAAAATTTTAAAAATTCATAACTTTTGCATCGATTGTCCAATTTTCCTCAAACTTTCACTGATGTGTTCTACTAATATTGTTGCATTCTCTCAATCCTTACGTTTATGAAGGTGAACTTGTCCTTTAAAGTACTTTGACATCCAACATTAAAAGGTGATTCACACAGCAATTTGTGAGTGAGATTTGGATCTCGATCCAACGGTCGATGTTTAGATCGCTATTTGAAACTCACTATTTTTGTCATCTGAGTGCCTGGCACACTGAATATAAAAACTTTATAAAGTTTTCTGGCCTTTCACATCATGAAATGGCTGTATGACCATATCTCAGGAAAAAAAAAAATTGTGACATGAGCACACAAGTTGTCAGTTATTTGTAATCAACATATTTATGGAAGAATATTCTAAGTTCAGCAGAGGTTGAGGACAAAGCCACTTGAAAGGATATATCTGTGTAGTGTGTGTGTGTGTGTGTGTGTGTGTGCATGGGGGGGGGGGGGATAATGTGTGCCTGATGCAACCGCCATGCACATTTTGAAGTAAGTGACAAACAAGTACCAGGTAAACTAAAAGCTAACCTTTTGTCTGGCACTTAGCAACATTTTAGAAACCTATCTCCTATTGGACTTGTGCCGGTATGGCTTATACAACTCTAATAAAAGCAGAGAGGATTTTTTTTTTTTATTTATATATTTTTTTTTTAATGAATACCCAAATACATGCCTGCATAAAAAAATAATCATACCTGGATCATATATAAAAATTTAATAATTCAAGATTTCTGCTTTGTTTTCTAAATGTTGCAATATACTATCAAATTTTAATGCGGAAGGAAATCAACTGCAATCGTTAAAGATTAAATCATGCCATTATTACATGTTTACCTGTATATAAAATTTATTGACAGGAAATGAATTATGAGGTAAAATATTCCTTAAACTTTTTTAGTGCCACAGTATAAACACTCTACGTGCCACACTGTTCTGAGACAACAAATTCAGAGTGCTTCTGCAAGCTATTGTGTTTTGAAACCAAGGATGTAACTTTTAAAAGAAACATTTATGCTAGAAATACAGTCTAACCAAATTGTAAAGAAAATTGCAAACTGTGCTGTGATGTGAATTCTATGACCAAGCTATATGGTGTGGCTTTGATGCTTTCAATGTACCGCTGCACATTGCCATTCGTGGTTTGAGCATAGTAAGTGAAGTTCAATACTCATGCATCTTGTAGTATGCATAGAACATTGATAAGATACCAAACAGAATATGACAAGTTTCAGGCATGTATGCAGTAACAGTGAATTGGTACATAAGCATTCAATTAAGTCAATGCAGATATTTCCCCAAATCTCTGTTCACACACTGGTACTATCCTTCACTTCACATTGCCTTTGGTAATTGTAGTAGAGGGGTCTAAGGCAATTACCCCTAGAGTTGTCTCTGGGTACCTGGTTACCGCTAGTCGATTATCTCTGCAATTAACGACAAGTTGACGGAACAGTTATGGTGTATGCCATATTTGCCTGATATTCTGGTAGCCTTACAGGTCTAATGGGTGGAATCTTTAAAAAAAAAACATTATCAATGTATCTCTACATGTACTTCCTACTGATTAGAATCCAAAAATGTGAGGAAATGGAAATATGCTCCTTGAAGTTAAGTATCAGAGCAGAGTTACAAATGAGTTCATGATCACATGCACCATATTCAAATTGCCATCTTTATGATGCATGTCAATACACCCACAGCTGCAGATCAAGAACTCACCATGTTTACACCATGCTGAGCACACATCACATACACCAGCATACCACACAAAACAATCCACAGCTTTACATTTCAACTTAAAATACAACATGTCCAACCACTTGGTAAACACTTCATATGCTCATCTTTTTGTTCCTTACAGGAATCTGCTATACCAGGTATTAGCACTCATAGTACATAATAGTAAGTCATTAGAATCAGGGCTAAGGATATGCAAGAGCTGCTGGGTGACCTTCAAATGTTGGGTGACCTTCAAAATGTAGGTAGGCTGGGTGACCTTCAAAATGTTTGGTAGGCTGTGTATAAACTATTAACCCTATTTCTGTCACATAAGGCTAAGCCAGACTGTTCAGACATTTTGCAGCGCACAGACACAAGATTGTTGTTGGCCATTTCTGAATGTTATTATTGGCATTAATGTGTCATGTTATACATAACTGAAAGTTTATGGTCTAAACTTTCTTATTATGTAATAATCTGAGTGAGGGCGCACTTAAATTTCAAGTGGGACGCCCTCTTACGTCACATAATTATCTTTGCAAACTTACTTCTACATGTTACCACCTATTTTTTTTTTTCACACAACATGCTCTTGTATCACAAAAAGGTCTCACAAATGCTGTAGAGAATTTATTCAGCTTTAAGATGATATGACTTTTTTATCAGTAGCATTAACTTTTAATTTTATGAACAAAAGTCTATGGCAATTATAACGTAGATTTCACACATTTTGTCTTATTTTTTTAAATAATTTTATGAATGAAATGGTGGCCTGACAGTAGATAAAGCATGTTTGTATCTAGTCAAACTGAAAATATAAATTGAATTGTGCTTTTTACTTTAGATTTAGATTTTGCATGTCCTATAATATTGCCATAATGATGATAATCCAAAGGTAAAAAATTGTCATTGAAAATATTCAGTCTTCAGAGTGTCCATTCCAGCCGAGTATGCTAGTCTGCAACTTTCTCAACTCTCCTCATTGAAACAGAATTAACTATCACTGCAGTCATTTTCTTTATGATCAACCTGCATTGAACTGAAGTTTCATATAGTGATGGTTTATTTTGTACTAATAATAAACAGTCAAACATACCCGAACTTCAAGACTGTGCAGCTTCAGGCAGCAGGCTACTGTGACCCTATTGCTCCTTACACCTGCCCTGCTGGCCCTGGCTAACTACAGAGACCCATTGCACTGCTGTTAGTGCTGAATGAACAGTTACAACTGCTTCACTGAATGTGCAGTATTCATCCATTCTACAGATATTCATGAGGCCGATATTACTACAATTATGCCCTTCACAGAATTTGAAAATGTTGAAATTTCTTTCCTGAATGTTTTCACATTATATTTTATTATATTGACTTACATAAAATAGGCAGAAACTGACCTGTGTGTACAATCTTTTCATCGCACACGGCAATCTTTATAACAGTCCCATATATACAGATTCATGTAAGTTCTCCACACAAGAAGCCTATGGCAAAACTGGACACAACACATTATGGTCTGAATGCAAATAGATATGGGTGGGGGTCACCACAACTTCTTGGACTTTGAGAAGGCTTTCCCGATTGGTTGAAGGTGGGGAAGCTTTTTTGACACTAGATTTAGTTTCTTTACACTGTCAGCCAATCACAAATGAGTTTATAGAGTGGTAGCACCAAAGCCTTTGGAGTAATCTGTCAATCAAAATAGGGCTGACTGAATCGGCCAGAGCATTGGCCTTGCAGGCTTTGGGCCGATTAAATCGGCCTGTGACAGAGATAGGGTTAAAACATACTGTGCCCTCTGTGTGCAGAGCTGCTAACATTAACATATTCAAATCAGGGAGGTTGCAAAGAAAACTCAGAAAGATACAAAATAATGGCAGCATCAAGCAGGTACTTCTTATCCTTTTTAGCTTTACATACAGTATCATAAAGTTCATAATTACATTCTGTATTCTAATTCAACTTTTCTGTTCTGCATCAATGCACTTACAAACGGCGATATGAAGGGTTATAAATGATATTCATTATTGTGTAAGAGTAACTCACTATGCTAGTTCATGAAGTCAGAATACCGATACCTCAACCATCTTGCCTCATTCTTCTGAATAAAAGTAAATCACTAATGTGGTCAAAATTCATTTTCCTGTGCACCTGCACCTCTTTGGAATTTGATACAATGCCATCATTCAGACTGCCAGGATCAAAGTCTCTTTCTGAGTATATACAATTACTGGAGCTTTAGGCTATTATACAATTTGTGTTGTAGAATAACCCTTTAATATGTCAGGCAATAAGATAATGCAGTAAAGACTGGATTTATGCATTTCAACAATACAGGTTATATTGTGCTTTTGTGCCTGAGGCATAAGAAAAATGTTCACCATGGTAATGCATTGTTCTAATATTGAAAAATTATGCGTATTGCACATCTGAAAATTATACAGGCATATATCAAGTCAAATGTTCAAAAACTTAGCGAGTAGGCCCATCCAAAGTATTTGCGTGACTTTATCAAACAAGCGATCTGGGGGGTCTCGCATTCACCTACAATGTAAGTATCGCAAGTTTTTCTTGTAGACTACTACCTGAGAGCAATGCAAACTTGGGAGGGGGGGGGGGGGTGGCAGCTTCGAGGGCTTGTATGGGGCATAGTGTCCATATGCATATTCCATCACACTGTTAAAAATACCTGCCAAGTACACTGTATTTAGAAAATGTAACTATGCAGTAAAAAAAATAAAGAAGACTAAAATGTAAAAATTGGCTCCCAATTCAAATCCTGCCTAACCCACTGATCTACCATACATAACCTCGAAAGTAAATTCACTATATATGTATTTCCGGTTATAGACAACTCTGTTGTTGTTGAAATACTAGTAGGGCGTATCAGGGCAATTACCCACCCCCCAAATACTGGTCAGTGATAAGGTTAGAGCAAAGATTAGGGTTAGGGTTAGGTTAAGGGTCTTGAGTTTGGGTTAGGGTTAGGATTAGGTTCAGGATTAGGATTAGGGTTAGGGTCAGGGGAAGGGTTCGGGGTAATTGCCCAGGGGGTACTTGCCCTAGACCCAAATAGGGGGTTCTGGAGTCCTTGTATTAAGTACAGTCAAACCTGTCTATAGCGGCCACCCAAGGGAGACGAAAAAAGTGGCTGTTAAAGACAGGTGGCCGCTATGGACAGGTTATCCAACTTTGTGTGTATGGCCTACATGTACATGTACATTGCACAGTAGCATGTGTACAATTCTGAAGAAAGCTTAACACTAGTGCATTATTATGACTGAATGAGTGATGACTGAAGCGGTGGCGATCACTGAACGTCGCCCAGGAATAACTGGCATGGCTACAAAGCAGCAAAATACGCTGAATTATCTGCTTGGCTACGGCTACATCGGGTCTTTGGCCGCTACAAACAGGTTAAAATCTACCACAGGAAACAAAATTTGGCTGCTGGCCTTGTTTGACAGGTGGCCGCTATACACAGGGTCTTTAAGAGGGCTTTTCTCTTGGGGGGGTTTTTCAGTGGCCGCTATAGACAGGTGGCAGCTAAGGCACGTTGACTGTACATAAATTGTCAACCTTGTGATAACACACTGGGTTTGGTGACTGAAGTTGGCCATGTGTTCTCAAGAACAAGAACAAAAAGGTGTTGCCCTTCCCCTTCCTGGTCCTTCCTGGTTTGCTCTGTTTAACTAAATCACGGATTACAAATGTACACACAGAGGTCAACATAGCCATATCATCAATGTTTAATATTCTAAGCATTTGCACACTCTGGGCACTGACAAGGGCAAATCAGTATGTGCACTTTAATGAGAGATCCTTTAAAGCAACATACCAGATGGCCCTGGGAACTTGAACAAATAATCCAGGACAAATTTGACATCCCATGCAGTCTTAATATCTGGCCTTGGGTGGTTTACGGTGAAAGACTCCTTTCATTAAACACAAAATTACGGGATAAGAGCTGACTTGTGTATCCATCAGTAAGGATGACAACTGATGAAAGTGCTGACCTTGCAGTATTTAAGGCGCTGTAACTGGAGCTCTGAAAAAGTGGCATTGGGAAGTCAAACAATGCACTACCCCTCAAACAAGAGCATTTCTTCTGCACAAGCTATCAATTTACATAGCTACAAAATTTTAACTTACCCAGATCTTTGCCAAATCCAGACTGTTTGAAGCCACCAAACGGAGCAGCTACATCGGTCTTGTTGTACGTGTTGACGAAGACAGTGCCGGCATCAAGCTTTTCACTGACATACATGGCCTTGTTGATGTCATTGGTAAAGACACCAGAGGCAAGGCCAAATTCAGTACCATTGGCACTCTTCAGCATGCCATCAATGTCACTGGAAAATACATAGACAGATATAAGAGTGTCAACAGTTTTCTCCATAAAGCAATAAGCATTCCTCTTGATATAAGCCTCTTTGATTTCTTTACACTGTTTATTTGGAATTTGGGGGCTGCCTAGTTCCTGCAGATAAAAAAAAAAAAAAAATAGAAATGTCGCTATGGCGACTGGTATGCCTCTGCCATACTGTACAGTTCTTCCAATAGGAATAGAGTATGTCTTGAAAATGTGACATGACAGTTTCACATAATTGGCAATAAACTGAAATGACATGCTTGTCATGTAAAGGTGTTGAGTGTTTACTTCCCTTGAACTGTAGGTTTCACTTGGATGGATGGCTAAATCATTTGAGAGAGAGAGAGTTTTCAGGAATTATTTTTACTTGACCTTTTCCCTTTGACCCCATGGTCCGCATTTTTTTCAAATAATAAATGGTGACATCCAATTTTCATGACATTACTTTGAGCTATTTCAAAATATGGGAAAAAGTTGTAACATTTTATCATTCTTACTTGACCTTTGACCCACAGTCAAAATCTTTCCCGACAGAATTGTTGCACAGTAATGCATGTATTACGCAATGTACAATGTACCTAGTCTAATTAAGTGTATGCATCGAGTACTCTCCAAGGTATGGAGAAAAAAGTGTAATTTCAGCATTAAATAGCACAATTTTAGCATCTTAACCTGACCTTTGACCTCTGACCCATGTTCAAAAAAATTCCTAAGAGAATCAGTGTCAAGCAATACTTGTATATGTACTAAGTTTTGTGACGATACCTTGAGCCATTTCCAAGATATGGAGCAAAAAGTAAACTAGAAATGTCGCTTTGGCGACTGGTATGCCTCCGCCATAATGCATGATTTTCCCAATAGGTCTAGATAGTACATGTGGACACTGTGTGATTACATTTTCACAAAATTGGCAAAATATGGGAATGACAAGTTTGTCACAAATGTGTTGAATTTTCACCTTCCTTGACGTAGGTTTAATTGGATGAATAGGAGAGCATGTATCTAGGGATTTAAGGACTTTAACTTGACTTTGACCCATTCATACATTTAGGCATTGAGTAATTTTCAAGGTACAGGTGTGGAGAAAAAGTGCAATTTCTGAATTGAATAGTAAATTGTTACCATTTTCATCTGGCCCTTGACCCTAAAATTCATAAGATAATTACTTTCAGGTAGAACATGCATAATATGTACTAAGTTTCAAGGTAACTTGAGCCACTTCCGAGATATGGAGGAAAAAGTTAGTTCAGCACTTTCACTTGATATCTTTGACCTTTTGACCTTTGAGGCAAAAAGAGAAAAAAAAAAACTTTCCAGAGAATTTCTATTAGGTTACACACGCATACACCAAGTGTAAAAAAATAACCCTGCTGGCATTGCATAAATATGAGGGTAATAGTAACATTTTGAAGTCTTGCACTTGACCTTTGACCCCTGACCTTTGACCCCATGAACCCTACATTCTCTAGATAATCACTTCCAGTCAGTACATGTATATACTATGTCCATGAAGATACCTTGAACAATTTTCCAAGGTACGGAGAAAAAAAAAGAAGTTTTAATATTTTTACTTGACCTTTTGACCTTTGACCTTTGACCTCATGACCCAAACTGTCACCAGAGAATCTTAATTGGGTAAAACATGTATACACTAAGTTTCAAGAAAATATCTTCAGGCATTCAATAGATATGGTGGAAATAGTGAAATTGTATGTATTTGACCTTGACCTTTTGACCTTTGACCTTGAGCATGTGCACCCAAAAGTTGATAGGCACAACTTCACCCCCTAATACACATACATGCCAAGTTTCATTAGGATACCTCAACAGGTTTCGATAGTTACCTTGTCCACAAAATTCATTACGGACGGACGGAAGGACGGACGGACGGACGGACGGACGGACGGAAGGACGGACGGACGGACGGACGGACAACCCGAAAACATAATGCCTCCGGCACCACTTCGTGGCGGAGGCATAAAAAAAAAGGAAATAGTGAAATTTCAGAATTAGACATTGACATTTGACCTTGAGCATGTGCAACCAAAGTTGATAGGCACAACTTTGTCCACTCAAACATACATATGCCAAGTCTTATGATACCTCAAACAGTTCTGAAGTTATACTGTCCAAAAAATTGATTACGAATGGACAGACAGCCTGAAAACATAATGCCTCCGGTGATACCTTGTGGCAGAGGCATAAAAACATTTTGCAGGCAAATGTCATATTTTAGATATCAATGGAAAATTTTTCACATAGACATGCTCAATCAATTGAAAAAAAATATTTGTAATTCAAAGACACATTTTCTCAGTTACCGATGGAGACAAACACACTAAATACCTCTAACAGCAGATAATACTGGACGTGTTACTTATATAAACTTCTCCAAGTGTCATATGCCCTCAGAGATTATCACACCGTCAATAATACTTGAAAAGTGAATAAATATATTGAAAATCTTAAAGTACAACATTTAATTTCTTAACTACATGTACAATAAAGACATTGTAAGTATGTTGCTTCTTCCTTCCTGTTCTTCAAAACATATTTTGTTTTTACTCTCACTTCATTGTTTTTCATAAAACAGACTCCAGATTTGGCCAGGGATATCTCAAAAGCTCCTATGTTAAATGGGAACTGTAATCACACATGGTTGCACTAAGTTGCCATGCTTTAACATATACAAACAGCATTGGTATTACGAATGTGCAAAACAGAGGAGCTCATAAAGCAATTTGAAAAATCTGTGTAAGTGTGAAATGGATGAATGGAATAGAAGCTGGAAGAGTTTAGCAGCTTAACTTGAACATGTGAACTGAAATCACCTGCGATTTCAGCACTTAACTTTAACAGCACCTTAACAAGAAGGTAACCAAAGTACATCTCTGACCATAGTTTGGTCACAACTAAAGAAAAAATTGTAAACTTATGGCATTTAACTTGAATAGTTGTGAAAGAAGAGAGACCGAAAATAAAAGAACTCCAGTTGGATCTCCTAGTCCCTCCTCCACCTTCAGTGCACCTTCAGTGGATGAGCTAAAACACTAGACACATACAGTTTCTGACAAGTAAATACCATAATTCCCCCCCCCCCCCCCACACACACACACGCACACACATATATGAAGCAAGTCTGGCCTACCTGGCAGAGAATTTGGAGACAACCATGACAGGACCGAATGACTCCTCTTTGGCAATCATCATTTCATCTGTCACATCAGTGAACACTGTCGGCTCCATGTACAGACCTTTAAGAGGTGAAAATGTAAAGAGAGGGTTCCCTTAGCACACAAATTGTGCACGTATGTCCCTTTGAAAGTGGTTTCTCAAGCAAGAAGTGCAGAATATTTCAGCTCAGACCACAGCTTTCACAAGAAATACTGACGCTTGAAAAAAAAAGTTTGGTTTATTATTACAATGGAGGTTGTTCAGAGGGCAGATTCTAAAGGCCGTGTCACACCATTCTGAGCAAGCTACGCGGGCTTGTGGCGAGGAGGTAGTTTCCAGCACGTAGAAGATTTTCAGCGGGCGAACAAGAATGTTTGCAATTTTCATTCATGCCTTGTCATACTGTACGGGGGAAGTTTTGTGGCTTGACTTGTGGGGAAACAAATTTACTCCCCGGAGCTCTCCGCAGTTGGTCCGCACCTGACAGTATCTAGCGCGTAGTTGCCCGGAGGTGCTCACGCAAGTCCGATTTAATCGCAGCCAAGTTTTGAGCATGACTAAAACTTTTCCGGGTGGGTCGCGGGAATGCCCGTAGAGGTCCACGCAGAACGCCAGTAGGAGGCCCTTAGTGGTAGCACTTCCCAGGCAACTCCCACGCAGGTACTTCGCAGTCCCGTATGCAGCCAAGATAATGAAATTCTGTGGGATTTCAGCCATTCCATTAGAGGAATTCCTTCTCTGAGTTGTCAGCCCCCACGCGACTGGTACAAAGGTCACACAGTATACTCTCAAGTATAATTTAAGTAGAACGCGTCCAGCAAGTAAGACACATGCGCTGACTCGCTCAAATCCTTTTCTGCCCTCAGGAATGTCCGGTATGGTAGAAAATCCCTACACGTAACAAGCCCGAGTAGCCTGCCCGTAAAGGTGTGACAGGGCTTAAACACGGTTGCGGGTAAAAACATATGCGTGCGCACCTCTGCGTGACTATGGTTGAGATACATGCTAGGTACTGTCATGTGCGGATCATCTACGGGGACCTCCGGGTAGTCAAAAATGCTCTTTGCAAGTCGCACGCAAGGCTTGCCCGGAAAGGTGTGACACGGTCTTAAGAGCTTGAAGTGATAACTGGCTTGTCTTTATCCTGGAAATTGCTTGTCCACACTTGTTTGAAATAAAGCAACCCTTGTCATTTATGGGGATGGCACATTTTCACAAAGCAGTGACACCACTACAGAAAATCCTTGACAGCAAAGTATCTACATTACAAACCTGGCAAATCTGCTTGCTTTCCTCCTAATACCAGTGTGGCGCCCTCTTTGACACCAATGTCACAGTACTCCACCAGCTTTTCCAGATGAGCTCTGTGGTTTTGTGGGCCATGTGATGTTGACCTATCCAGTGGGTCACCGATCTTCATCTTCTTGATTTCTGCCACCTGACAAAATAACATACAACCAAAACAAGAGTCCACTACACGCTGGGTAACAATATATATATATATATATATTAAAATTTTTTTTTTTTTAATGGTCACACTGTACATGCCATCGCTAACTTAGACTTGTAATACAATATCTTTTAGAATGAGAAATAAGTGTCATTGCTTTCTAGAAGACCAGTTATATGGATTTCCGACCACAGCATTTGTGTTTACCTAAGGGGCAATATTCCCGCAAGTTGTTTATCTTGTGAATATTGACCACCTTGTGAAATTAACCAAAATATGAACACTACAAAACACACAGCATATGTAATATCAAATCTTGTAATGCAGGCAAAACAATTACCAATGCATGTAGCTTAATTCTATGCTTGCATCTATAGAAACTGATTCACCCTTTTTTGTGAAAATCCACTTATTCCAAGATGTTGACCTGTAACCTGTAATAATATTGACCAAAATTAAAAGTGACTAGACTTGAACTCAGACAAGGTAGGTGATATGCAGGTCCCCACATTGGTCCGCTGATGATTATCATCTTTAAAACGAGGAAATCCCTCATCACAACAGTATGTTTAGAAAAGCATACTGTTTTCAGAGTAGACAGAATCAGACCCTTTTATACACTACTGTAAAAGTGGAAATTTTTGCGCATTTCACGCAACCAGAAGCTAGCGCGAAAATAAAAGCACGCGAATATTTTTTGCATGCCATATATTTTTGTGATTCCACAGAATAAAAAGCAAGCAAAACTCATCTTACCCAGCCGAGTGTTAATATACAAATGATGCACAGGATAGAGTGTGTTAGTGAAGGTGCGGCGCGCTCGAGAGTATTGACAATGGTGCGACATGCACGAGGCGCAGCCGAGTGCATGTTTGCAACCGTTGTCAATACTCGAGAGTGCGCCGCACCTTCACTAACGCCACGAAATAGTCCTGTGCATCATTTGTTTTATAAAATGGGTCGAAAACTAACAGCATTATTCACGTACCTTTGTGGGTCAATACCAGTCAACTACATGTAGCACTCGCTCAAAAGTCAAGATGTCCGAAGATGTTCGTCCCAAACATTTACGCACGTCGCACTCGGAAATCCCGCACAGAAAAACAAAGTACTGTACGTACGTATAAGAGTATACGTACGCCACGTACTGTTATGCACAAGAAAGGCTGCCGGCTGTTGTGGCAGCCCGCGGCCCGAACTAGAAGTTGTTTACAGGATTGACAGCGCATATAGTAGCGCGTGACGCACTTGTAACAACTGATTGAGTGCGCACTGCTAGTGTAAACATTGTGACGTACGTCAGGCCAGGGAGGTGGAAGAGAGACTCTTCTTAGTGCATACCTGAAGAAATCAATGCACGCACACGTGACTCATTTCAGCGCTTCCAATTGGCTACATTCTTGAACCCATTTTATAAAAATTACTAATGCGAAAATAACCACATTTACAGTAATTGTGATTCTCATCTGCATGACCAATGGAGCAATGTATGGATTTAGAATTCATCTGAAAATATGCCTGACTGGTCACGTTCTTTGTACACACAAAACTTGGGCACATTCAGAAAGATAGTTCCTGAGATACAAAACAAAGGAAAATTGCATGTGTGTGCATGCAGGGGTGTGTTAGCATGACTAGCTTGGTACCCGTACATTCAGCAAGAGGGTTTGAACATGAACAGAATGAAACATGACACTAGATGTTTAAAAGGCCATCTTTACCTTCAATGTAGCTTTTAAGATATCAACTTTGACCCTATTTTGCACAACCTATTTTGCATAAAAAAAGTCCTTTTGACAGAGGAAGTCATCTCTCATATAAATCTCAACAAAAGTTCTTTGTGTGATATTTTTACATTTCTTAGAGAAAATGTCACAAACTTGAACAAGCTAAGATGATTTCAGGTTCCTACAAGACACCATGCAGGAAAACTAACATTGAATTGTCTAAATTTCCATGTCTGAGGCAATTATGAACCCTGCCTTTATTTCAACTTTCTCTGTTCAATGAATTATTGTATCATACTTAATTCTTTATGATCTGGAACACAAGACTGTGTTCTATATGTCAAAAAACAATCCTTACCACTCTTGAAATGAACTCATCATGAATTTTGTCTTCCACAAAGAGCCTTCCAGCAGCAATGCAATTTTCTCCCTTGTTAAAGAACACTGAGCCCAGAGCCTGAAGAAGGGGGAAAAAAGATGAGAAAAACCTTTCTTTATCTTTGAAGGAATCGACAGATATTGTCACTCTGAAAGAACTAAACAACTAGAGTCCCAGGGAAGGGCTTGATGCTCACCTGAGCCCCTAGAGAAATTCAACATAGATGTAAATTCTATGTGGTGCCCCTTTACGGTATGTTATACACAGCATTTAACTACCTCAAGAGTTCTTACAAATAATATATCATTCTTTACTCATGAGGGCATCTGCAAACAAAACAACATACCCGTTCCATAGGATAACAAGATGTGATGGTTAAATGAACGTTTCAGCCCTGCCCCAAGGCTCCCACAGAGACAATGTGTATCATTCAAGCAAGAGACATGCTAAGTTAAGTCTCACCTGCGTATCGCAATTTGTGACTTTCAATGGAGGTTCATTGACCTCTGACCTTGTCCGATTTCACCTATATTTGAATTTGACATGCATCTTCAGGTGATGCACCTGTGGTGTGACTTTTGTGGTCATAGCTCAAAGCTGTGGAAAGTTATTGAGAGCACACAATATATGGTGCCTATCAGGAAAAGTTTATTGACATTTTGACCCTGTTGGAATTCACCAATATTCAAACTTGATCAGCATCTTTAGGTGATGTTCCTATGATGTGAATTTGGTATGCATAGCTCAAAGCTGTGTAAAGTTATAAACAGTACACCAAAATACTGAGAACAGTACTGATCAGGTAAAGTTCAGTGACCTGTTGACCTTTGGGCTTGTCAGTATTCACCAATAGTCAAACATGACTGGCATTTTCAAGTGATGCACCTGTGGTGTGAATATGGTGGTCATAGCTCAAAGGTGTGGGAAGTTGAGAGTACACAACAATACTACAACACGCTGGATGAGCGTTCGTTTTATCACAATCAATGAAAATTACCTTTACTTGATAAGACTTTCGCCTGCTGGCTCTGCAGGCTTCTTCAGATCGAGCGTTGTGAGAAGGACTTCCCACGAGCCGACGTAGCTGGCGCACGCCGATCTGAGAGAATGGGATCGTATATTGAGGAAAGTGAATATTGTCCGAGGTCTCGGTTGAAGGTTCTCCCTTGTTGTTTCCGAATGTGAATTGCTTCCCTTATCCAGCGTGAGGTTTTTCCAGAGTCTCTGGCTAGGATGGAACACTTCTTCCAGTTGATGTGGTGGTTTTCACTGGCCACATGGTCGCTGATGGCCGACTTGTGCATGTGGGAGGTGGATTCCTTCTTTTTCCCTCTTGTGTAGTAGGACGCACTAACTGTGTCTACCTCTAGTTTGTGTTCATTTTTTCTGGTGCCAAATTTCCTAGCTGTTTCTCCAATGTAGCTTCTTTCACAGTTACCACATGGAATCTGGTAAACTACCCCCGCTTGGTCATCGATGGATCGTTTGTCTTTTGGGTGGACTAGGATGTTCCTGAGTTTCTTGTGTGGCCTGAATGCTGTGGAGATGTGGTATTTCTGGTAAATCCTTTGCAATGTTTCCGAGGTACCCTTTACATATGGGATGGTTACCAATTTCCTCCTCTGATTGGTTGGTTTGGTCTGTGAATTCTTCTTGGTTTGATTATCCCCCCTTTTCTTTTTGGCTTTCTTGAAAGACCAGCCAGGGTATCCACATTTCCTGAGAGAGGACTGGATGTAATCTTCCTCTTCCTTCAGGTCTGCTTCCTCCGTGACGATGCTGTGTGCTCTGTCCATGAGTGTACGGATGACCCCTAGTTTTTGATGGAGTGGATGGTGGGATTGGAAATTCAGGTATTGTCCCGTGTGTGTCTTTTTCCTGTAGACGACCATCTTGGTTGTGCCATCCGGTCTTTTTGTGATCTTGGTGTCCAGGAAAGGGATGGAATTATCAACCTCTAGCTCATGGGTAAATTTGATACTGCCTGTGTCATCGACTTGGTCTAGGTGTGCCTTGAGTCTGTCGACTGTGTCTGCCTTTACGATGGCAAGGATGTCATCTACATAACGCTTCCAAACTCTGGGTTTGATGTCATCATGAGCGGTGGCAATGGCTTCTTCTTCCAAGTATTCCATGAAGATGTTTGCGACAACGGGTGACACTGGGCTGCCCATAGCTGTTCCATATTTTTGGCGGTATATCTTGCCGTCAAAGCTGAAGTAGGTGGTCGACAAGATAAATTCAAGAAGCTTTATGATGTCGTCCACTGTGAGATTGGTCCTCTTGTGTAGTTCGGAGTCTTTCTGGAGTCTGTCCCTTACGATCTGAATGGATTGGTTGATTGGGGTGTTGGTGAAAAGGCTCACGACGTCGAACGAGACCAGAACTTCATGTTCCTCGAGTGTGATGTCCTTAAACTCTTCTGCCAAGTCCTTGGAGTTGAGTACATGATGATCTGTCTTCCCTACCACCGGTGACAATATGTCTGCTAATGACCTTGAGGTATTGTAACCGATGGATCCAATGTAATCCACTATGGGTCGGAGGGGAAAGCCTGCTTTGTGAGTCTTAGGGGTACAATACAGACGTGGTACATTCTCGGCCGTTGGATAGAGGTAGTCGTACTGTTTGGAAGTGATCTTGTTGTGAGCTTTGAGCGGCTTAAGTAGCGCTATTAACTTCCGTTTGTAAGAGGAAGTGGGGTCACAAGTTAGTAATTCATACGTCCTAACATCTGCCAACATGGTACTGACCTTGTCTTTGTAGTCTTGAGTGTCCATGACCACTGTAGCTTTCCCCTTATCTGCGGGAAGGATGGTAATTTCCTTATTTGAAGCTAGTTCTGTCAAGGCTTTCTTTTCGTCTGTGCTGATGTTCGGTTGAGGAGGTCTTGCATTTTTAAGTATTCCCAAGACATCATTTCTCAGAAGGTCGGCTTGGGGCTTCTTGAGAACTGCCGTGGCTTGTTCCGTCGCCACCACAAATTCCTCGATTGGTAGAGTTTCAGGCGCAACCGCAAAACTCAATCCTTTTGCTAGAACTGAGGTTTCTCCTTGTGAGAGCTTGTGTTTGGATATGTTGACCACCCATTTCTTGAGTTGTGTGCCAGAGAGGTCCAATTCCTGGGAAGAGGTATTCACTTTCCTCAATATACGATCCCATTCTCTCAGATCGGCGTGCGCCAGCTACGTCGGCTCGTGGGAAGTCCTTCTCACAACGCTCGATCTGAAGAAGCCTGCAGAGCCAGCAGGCGAAAGTCTTATCAAGTAAAGGTAATTTTCATTGATTGTGATAAAACGAACGCTCATCCAGTTGAATTTCCAATCAGATGAACCTTTTCAGCGAATACTACAACACATATGTGAACAGTGCTTATCAGGTAAAGTTTGTTGACCATTTGACCACTGAACTTGTTGGACTTTACAAATATTCGAACTTGATTGGCATCTTTAGGTGATAAACATGTGGTGTGATTTTTGTGGTCACAGCTCAAACCTGTGGAAAATTGTGAGTACATCACAACACTGTGAGTACAGTGCTTATTGGGGAAAGTTCATTGACATTTTGACCTCTGACCTTGTCAGATTTTGCCAATATTCAAAGTTGACCAACATTTTCAAGACATTTACCTGTGGTGTCAGTTGGGTGGTCATAGTTCAAAGCTGTGGAAAGTTACAGAAAGTACACCAAATTGTTGGAGATGATGCCGCTGCCACCGCCGCCTCTACTGGCAACAATACTGAGAACTGCCATGAAAATTGTTATATTTCCCCTTTTATTTATCTCCACACAGTACCACAGAAGTGTTGTCATACCTGATGTGAACAAGAGGTTTTCCATCCTAAGAGTTAAAGGCACTGCCTTCAGCCCTGCTTCTGGGCAAAGTGCTGGATACATGCACAAATCAAAGAAGTATTGTATTCATCCTAAATCCCATTCTCATCCATTTTAAGCGCTCACAGTGCATGATCCCCCACCCCCCCCCCAAAAAAAAAAGAAAAAGAAAAGATAAGATAAAGACGTCACTTTACACAATTTGCCCGCTCCCAAACAAGTTACCTGCTAAAAAAGCAAACTGTGAGCATACTTTAAAAAAAAAAAAAAATACAATGTTTCTCATGGTACAGGATTTTAACAACCCAAAAGTTCGTCTGGAAAAAAAAAAAATCTCCATGCAAAAAAAACAACACAAGAGACAGAAGCAACTAACCTGCCTGACAGCCATGTGCATGTCACAATCAGCAAAGATGACAAGGGGAGACTTTCCCCCCAGTTCCAGTGACACCTTCTTCAGATTACTTTCAGCACAACTACAAACATAAACATATGATGCATGGTTATATGACTAAATGCTGAATACATAGTTTTGACATGTTTCAGATTCTGCAGTGTGTGGCTTGTCCTATCACAGCCTCAACATTTCATATCTTAAGAATCACTTTTGCTTGCCTAAATCTTCCATTTACTTATTTTACATGTGAACACTAATGTGCAGATCTATTACACATTTGCATGTACTAGAATCATGTGACATCATCAGCTAAAACCTATACCCTGATCTTAGCAGTTTACACATATGAACGCACTGATACTACTTAGAAAACATAACAGGTTTTGTACATGGAAGTAGAACTACATGCCTAGTCACAAGAACAAACTGCCCAGAATTCAGATAGCAGTTTTAATGAGTGCACCATTGACCAATTAAAATTGAGGATTCATCAAATGAATATCATATATCACATGGACCTGGCTTCTAAAAATGCCAACTCCTACACATTCTCCATTACATGGACATGACAGACCTGACGAAGAAAGATCATTGATGTGTATATGGCAAGTTCACATAAGAACAAGAAAATTGGGTCAGTGCAATATGTAAACAATCTGATTGTCAGAAAGTATTGTCTTCACTTTTTGCCTTAATGAGCTTGCACACAACTCAAAAAATGAGACTCTAAATGTGATCACTTTTAAGCAATGTTCTTTCTGATAGACTTTCATTGTCTTTGTTGAAAATTCCGAGCTTTGCTCATATTCTACAATACTTTGTATGCTTGTTACTTCAGGAATTAGCCACAAAATGTACATAGTGGTTGAAAGGATATGTTACTGACCTCTTCATGATCTGCTGGCCAATTGGGGTAGAACCAGTGAAGCCAAGCTTTCTCACATCAGGATGGTCAGCCATTCTTTGGCCACACACAGAACCTATATACAGTAAGAAAATATGAAAAAAAAAAAAAAGCAAACGTGACTGTAGTGCAAAGCAACATTTAGTATAAGCTCTCTCACACATCTCAAAATACCTGCAAGGACAAACATCAACTTACTTACAAAACCTGCTGCATTTGATCAGATATGGAAAGACATTTTGTTACAAAAAGCCATATCAATCTGATTCAATATTACCGTTTGTCCCCCCAAAAAATTACAACGGGACTCTCTGCAATGATATCTTTAAAAATATTGAATCAATCTAAATACAAATTCAGGGTATAAAACTATAACTCATTGCCTACATCTTCAAGAAAACCCCATTCGATTTGCTTCAGTGGGCAAAGAGAAATGAGGAATTTTGTAGAGGATGTCAGGAATCTCTTCCCTCCAAGTTCTGTCTATTGTATTCACACACAAGGTCATCGAAGTGCTAAACTTTGAAGAATCTGACTCATGACATTCTTTACAACAGTCTACATTTCTCTGTGACCGCTTAATCAAATCGAATGGGGTTTTCTGCAAAATAGAGCTAACATGTTATATTTTAAGACCGTGAAGTAGCATTTAGACAGTTTTAATCATATTGGGTGTTATCAATGCAAAAATCTGATAGTAATTTTTTTTTTTTGGACATACTGTACACTATAAGGAATACCTTGTTCGCTGGCAACACGGCCGCACTCATTTTCCCAGAAAAAAACAAACAATTAACTCGGTTGGGGCCTATATGCCAGGACAACCAAATAGTGGCCTGTCCAAACTAGTGAATAACCTGCTGAACCAACGCTCATAATCATGTATGGGACTATGCAATGTGCCAATGAGCAACTCGATGTCATACAATGACTGCATTGATTTTATCCACAACATCATATTCCCCAATCAAGTTACAACTTGTTTGTTTTTTGTTTTTCTTGTTACCTACTGATCGCTGTTGTTTCTGTACCAATTTTGGGGAGATTAAACAAAGTATTGGACACAAAACAGAGCACATCTAAGTAGCTTTGCATAGACATCCTGGCCACTGTATTACAATGACCTGCCCTGTACACATCTAACATTAAACATTCATAGCTTTATCTCATGTGACACAATACTCTGCTATTGTACAGCAGGCTTTATGGCATGTGTGAATGGAAACACAAATGTGCATGCTCTTTTTCATGCAAGTTTTATTCTCTAGTTTGACACACCTACATCGCTCACACACACTCAGTTATCCTTCACATTACATGCTCAATTATTCTTCAAACTCCTGACACAGTACAGTTTGCGTCATTCAGTCCTTACTGCTAAACACCAACACAGACACACACAATAGCAAACAAGCAAAACCTAGTAGAAATACATATGAAGTTTGCTATCAAAATTCAGAAAAAAAATCAAGGTGTGGTCTGTGCTGGCGAATACAGCAGCTTTGTTACTCTGGCTCCAAACTCTCTAGCTATCAAACCAACTGAAAATAACGCCTTGCATGTTCTCTAAGAACATCAAGACTTATGCCACTGATAACTGTTGGAGATGCCTCATGTTGGCTTCAGACATTTACTGGTACAACTGAACTAATGGTACCAGAGACAGTCCTACTTGCCATCACAGGTTACGTGGAATTCTCTGTCTCTCTTCCCAAACACAGCCAGCCACAGCTCAGGCTGTCATGTCCCCGGTGGCTACTGCCAGCTGAGAGATCACTCAGAGTCGAACTACATTAGAGGTTTTTCTCATTTATGTTCTGCTAAAGCTTTTTACTACTTACAACATTGACTGATTAACATATATTTGACAAGCATACACTGTACTGCCTACTGCTCTACAACAGCCAAAAACCAAACAGACAATCCTTTAGACCAATAAAGTCACACAATCAATCAAAGAATTCCAGTCTTCTGTAGCCCATGTTTTATCTACAGTTAGACAAATATGAAGATCTGGCACTGAAACCCTACAAAATTCAAAAGCTTAGCAGCATATCCTTGAGGCTAAAGGAAGTCATCATCTTACACTGATGCCTACCTGTAGCTGAGCAACATACCTGATCCAGGGAGGATGTTGATGACACCTGGGGGAAAGCCAGCCTTAACAACCAGCTCAGCAAATTTGAGGGCTGTCAAGGGTGTTACCTGAGCCGGCTTCAGAACCACAGTGTTACCTGCTGCTAAGCAGGCAGCCATCTTCCAGGCAAGCATCATCAGGGGATAGTTCCAAGGGACCACAATAGCACACACTCTGTAAAATACGAGATTAAAGGTGTATTAAGAATTACTGATGAAAAGCTGCATTAAATCTTTCATGTCTAATAAATTTTCAGAAGACAAGATATCACTGAATGAAAATGTACAAAACAAGATCAGTCACAATATAGATTTCTACATCAGCACTACATGATAAAAAGAATACAAAACACATGCAAATATGTAGATAGACATTATTTATTTTAGAATCCTAAAATTCACTCTCATCAATTTCACATTTTTCCATACTGTACATTCAGTTTGAGTTGAAAAAACAAAGTAGGAAAATGTTAAGCCACTCCAATGCAGCAATGCATTCATCCATGGAGGATAATAACATGAACTAAAGAAATGTCTTACCCAAGTGGCTCCTTCTTTGTGTATGTGAGATTCCTGTTTGGTCTGGCATGGTTGATGGGAATAGTACATCCCTATGTAACAGGTAAAACAACAAATATAACATCATAGTCAGAATGGTGCTGCAGGGTTCTACTTACTGACATTTGTATCTCGAGTCTAGACGGCCTAACGGTGCACCACATATTCTTTCTAGGGTATGTGTGTGGCCCTGAAAAGGGCCTACTCAATCCCTATGTTTCGGTAAGCATGTTCTCGCTGTTCTCAAGGGAACATTCCCTTCAGAACAGCGAGAACATGCTTGCCAAAATGTCAGAGAGCAAGTATTTGGGAATTTGCCCATTTTCACCTAACCTTCGACCTTGCCCTTTGACCTCATGGCCCACAACTTTCTTCAAATAATCATTCACTGGTAACATCCAATTTTCATGTCAATACTTTGAGCTATTTTAAAAATATGGGAAATATCTTCATTCAACCTCTGACCCCATGGCCCAAATCTCCTCCAATAATCCTTGTGCAGCTATATACCTAGTTTCATTAAGTGCATGCATTAAGTAATCTCCAAACTATGGAGAAAACAATGCAATTCCAACATAAAATTATAGAATTTCAGCACTTTAGCCTGACCTTTGACCCTAAGAATCCCCAGAGAATTCCCAAGAGAATCCGTGTCAGGCAGTACATGCATATTTATGAAGTTTCATGATGATAGCTTAGGCTATTTCCAATATATGGAGGAAAAATGAAATTTTGGTATTTTACTTGACCTTTAACCTTTTAACTTTAGTCCATGGCCCATAATGTTCACCACAGAATATTTATCTGAAAATACATGTATATACTAAGTTTCAAGAAAATACCTTCTGGCATTGGAGAAATAGTGAAATTTTAACCCGTTGCTTCCCAGATTCCTCGAATTCCCATTGCTTCAAAACAGGGGGCATCGGGTTCCCATAGACGAGTCAAGAATTTGACCTTGATCTTTGACCTTCAGTGTGTGCACCCAAAAGTTGATAGGCACAACTTAGTCCACTCATATACATATGCCAAATTTAATTAGGATACCTCAAACGGTTCTGAAAGTACGCTTCCACAAAATCGATTATGGACAGACTGACGGTGTGAAAAAAACTTATTTACATCTGCTCTTGTATACATACAATGGAAATGATAACTGTGAACTCATTGGAAAACAAATCAATATCACATGGAAAAAGTTCCTATAGTGGACATTTGTCTGAGCAAATTAGTGAAATGGTATCATAAGACCCTTTACTGTGAACTAACCATTTCATCTGTCACCAATTTTTCATTTCATCCAATTATGCCAAAATTCCTTTTGAGCCCACGAACTGGCAAAACCCCCAACATAAACAAACTGAAAGACAGACAAACAAAGATGCCAGACCTGGATCTTGTCACACCAACCAGCAAAGTAGCGGAATGTGTCTATGGACATGCCAACATGAGTCTTGAGAGCCAAGGTGTAGACAGCCCCTGAATCAATGCTCTCTATAGTGGCCAACTCCTCTGTGTGCTGCTCCATCAGGTCTGCCAGCCTGAGATACACACACAACATGGTAAAAATGAACAATTTGAGGTTATCTGATGGCTACCAGTTTGTAGGATGCAGTGGTGATATTGCAGAAGGTGCAGAGTTGGAAATGTGTGGTGATGAACAGGTTTGTTGTCAATGTTCACAAAATAAAGAAATAATGAAATGTGACATATTCTGAAGGCCAGTGGTCTGTAAGAAGAATAAGTAGGATGACAGAAGGGTGCCTTGGCTGTCATCACCTCATGGAAAAAAAAAAATGATAGAAAGATTTAGTTTGCATTGATGTAGTGAAAAATGTCAAAAGAGCAGAGAAAAACACACATATTGTGAAAGTTATGACAATGGGATTATTGCCGAGTATTTTTTTTTGAGTGATCAACATTATTATAAGCACTGCTTTTCAAGTGGTTATCTCACTTCCAGCATATTTTCCTAATTATTTTGCTTACAAACTTTGCATGTCATATGATCATTTCCTTAATCTATCACTTTGCTATGTATGTTGCTCATTTCTCAGTTACGCAAGAATGATGTTACATTTTGTTGACATGACATTAAATTTCGTGAATTGAAATTGAACTGAATCTACCAACAGGCATGTTGATAAAGTATATTTGCCAAAGTTTTCCTGGATTGTTTAATGTATTCTTGTCAAAGAACTGTCTGTGTAAGGTAACTGCTTTCTTCTACAATCTGCAAACAATTGTTCTCTATTGGGTTTGTTACACATCAATGAAAAATTGTACATTGTTACAAGTATCGCCGAAATATGAATTCTGTAGTTCTCGTTTGTGGGTTTTTCTTTGGTATTACTGGTTTATTTCTCTTGTCACAAATGTACACACAAGTAGTTATGTACATGTATCAAGGCTGTATGCATGGTTGTTTTAATGTGTATGTACACAGGTGGACCAGATTAATGGAGAACATTCTATATGATATAGATATAGAACATACAGGCTGACCAGATCAGTGGAGAATTTTCTACGTGGTATACAATGTAGCTACAGTACATGTGTGCATGTGACAGGAAATACATTATAGCTCACTCAATCTAGAATGATTTCACCCATTCCAGAATATTCTGGGAAGTGCTTACATATTTGGCTGAGTGAGGCACTGTCCCTGTAGCCCAATGTGATTGGTAGTTAATTTTGGCAATGATGTTATGCACATAGTTAGGCAGTGAGTCATCCAGGATTCCTGGAATTTGGACTTGCTAGTATATTCAGGTATGTGGCCCCAGGTTGGAGAAAATTACAGAATGTACTAGAAAGGGGTGAATGGATAGTATATAAGCTGGAGAAATTCTGCAGTAGGCAGAGTACCCAACACCTCTGCTCTGAGAGTAACGTCACTTCTGGCTCTGAAGCGACTTGTTATAGTCAGTCCTGTGTTACCTGCTGACCTGCTATACAAACTGTGTTTGTGGAGATAAGGCCTGGGAGACATTTTGCCTGCAGAGAATTAATTTGCCTACATTGGAGATAGACTCCATATTTTAGTGTCAACGGACATTATTACAGCAAAGCTGTGACGGGCTGGTTTCTTTGCTGGACATTATAAAGTGAATCATTCAGCGCATCAACTGGAAGTGGTCGTCATAACATTTGGATTCTGCACGCTTCGCTGTGAACATTATACCGTGGACATATATCGCGGATTTTACCCCGGATTTATACTGTGGATTAATGCAACCTGTGCCTCTGGATTTACGTCGGAGGAATCATTCATTGGTGCGTCGCGGATCATTCATCTGTGCATCGAACATCACTTCTGGACACTACCAGGGAACTGTAGGGACTTTGTTCTTTAAGATTTGGAGGCATGTAAGTGATTCCATAACCGATTTGTAATTGTTTTTATTGATCATTATTGTACTGATGTGAAAACCGATTACGAGTCTGTACCCACATTATCACCGTTAATAAACCGCCTGAACATCAGTTGATTGTTTCTTTTGTGCGATCATTCTCAGAGTGATTGTGGTCGTAACACTCTTTTGCCAATTTCACATAGAATTACGTAGAAATTAGCAGGAATATACATATCTTATAATATTAAGAGCTGTGCGTCTTCTTTGACTAGTTAGCATTTTACACATGCATATAAATCAGCTTGCTATGTGGCCCTCTACCAGTCACAACAGAATGTTGATGATACACATGTATAGCAACTCATTTTTACATGATGTGAGAAGTACATACTTAAACATTAGCTTTCCTCTGTCTCTGGCATTCATCTTCCCCCATTCTCCTTCTTCAAATGCTGCCTGCAAAAGAAAAACACAAAACAACTCATAACTGTATTAACTATTGGCTGAAGGGTACAAGGAAGATAACTATTCAAAATTGCTTTGACTGAATGATAAATGTCTAAATTTTGGAAAAACTTGCCATCCAGGCTAATATACAACACAATATGAAACCCATATTTTGTACAGTTTAGTTATTTTGAGGTTTTGTAATCTGTTAACTTATTTACAAGTCTGTCACAGAAGTGGACAGTTGCAACAGCATATCAACACATTTGTGACCCGCTACAACAAAAGGATCCTAAAGTCGCTGACGGGTGAGCCGAGCATGGCCTAGAAACAAGAGACCCACGGGTCTAGCGCTCACCTGAGTATCGCAAGTTCACCTTTCACGCAGTCACTAATCTAAATTATTCACAGCTCTACTAAAATTTGACCAGGTATTCTCAAGTAGAAGATGAAAATGTACTATAAGGGCCCAAATTTTTTAAGATTCCTTAATTTGGGGGGATTGGGGGCCCCCTGGGGCCCTCTGGGTGGGGCATGGTGCCCATTTTGATAAATTGAGATCCTGACCCCCTAGGGATGCTACCTGCCAAGTTTGACGAAAATCCATCATGAGGTTTTCAGGAAGAAGATGAAAATGTACAATTCAGGCCCCCATTTGGACCTTCCCACCCCCCCCCTGCCCCCAAGAGGGGCACCCCTGGATTTGCTATGAACAAACTTGAAACTACAGTCATTAATGTACTCACTCATAGTATTATCTTAGCTCTATAACTTCTGATTCTAGAGAAGATTTTTAAAGATTCCTTCATTTTGGGGGGTTTGGCCCCCCCCCCCCCCCTTGGGCCCCTGGGTGGGGCATGGTGCCCATTTAAACAAATTGAGATCCTAACCCCCTAGGGATGCTACCTGCCAAGTTTGGTGAAAATTGGTCATGAAAATGTATAATTTAGGCCCCATTAGGACCCCTCCCCACCCCCCTCCCCTGGGTCCCAAGGGGGGCACCCCTGATTCTGCCATGAACAAACTTGAAAGTACAGTCATCAATGTACTAACTCATAGTATTAACTTAGCTCTATCACTTCTGGTTCTAGAGAAGAAGATTTTTACAGATTCCTTAATTTTGGGGAGTTTGGGCCCCCCTGGGGGACCCCTGGGTGGGGCTAGGTGCCTATTTTAACAAATTGAGTTCCTAACCCCCTAGGGATGCTACCTGCCAAGTTTGATGAAAATCGGTCTTGGGGTTTTCAAGAAGAAGATGAAAATGTAAAAAGTTTACGCACGACGGACGACGCACGACGGACGCCGGACGAAGGGCGATCGCAATAGCTCATTTGAGCCTTTGGCTCAGGTGAGCTAAAAAATGCTATTTTCAGGCCTTTCCTTTGATCATTTAGCTTCGAAATTTCGGCAGATGATAGAAGATACAATGGACTACAAAATTATGTTAAAAACAGAAATCCGAACGTTTTGACAGATTTTGGTGATCTCACTTCAAACTCGATTTTCTCGGCTCACCTGTCAGCGACTTTAGGATCCTTTTGTTGTAGCGGGTCACATTTATTTTGTTTGTTTTTTGTCCATCTTTGCACAAAGGCCGGGGGGGGGGGGGGGGGGGGCAGAATCTCTATACAAACGTGTATATACGTACATCACATACCAATAAAACCATAGCCACACTACACAAGGAAATACTTGCACCTATAATACAAAAATATATCAACCAGCTTGTAGAATCCTAACCTAGCAGAGAACTCCACTACTATTATATCTGGGCAGCCGAATGGCACACATACTGTACATACATATAGTAAGCAAAGCGATATCGATAGAAGGTATTCGATAAAGACAGAAGCAAGCAAAGAAAACATGCACTCGCTAAAGGGCTATGCACAGCTACTATTTGTGAACTGACTACTAATGGAGCATGCACGTGGATATTCAATATTAATATTTCTCAGTTATTGGCGCTTTTGTGATGAGCTACAAATTTGTCTAGGGTACTAAGCTCTCACATTTAAATTTAACTCTTATTTCTAATGTATTGTTGGATTTCCATGTCCTCTTCTTTTCTCGTTTTTTATCTCCATTGTGAAGGTAAGCATACAAGAGCTTTATCTCACATATTTTGTATGGACCTGCTTGATTGCAATGAACAAAACATGCACCGATTATCATTACAGGGTAGCAGCTTGAGGCCATATGTGACCCTGCATCACAAAACCATCAAAAAGTCGCCAGACATGGATTTTTAGATACGGCAGATTCTGAAAGAGCAGACTCTAAGCTTTAAAAAGATGTATAACTCAATTCCAATGGTCTCCTCTAACCTATCTAAATACTGGAAAGAAAGCACACACTCTGGAAAGGTGTGAACTGAGAAAAGAGGTTCTGAAGCACAGGGTCTATTCAAAAGCTTAATCTTTACCAAGCCATGCTAGCTGCGTGATGAAAGGGACAAAACACAGAATGTATACCACCGGAGCAACAACAATGACGGGATTATCAGATTAAGCCGACATTGAGCATGCTCTATCAACACATTCTGTCCATGATTAATGCCAACTTCCAAGGCAGTAGCGTTCTCCTCTCAAAAGTTATTAGACTTGAAAGTGAAGAGAGTGCAAAGGATTTTAAGAAATGAAAAGGGGCCTCTAAGATATACCTGATCATTCTACTCTTCCCCCAAAAGGGTTGTAGAAAAACTGCTGAAAACACACTTTCCCATTCATGTCATGATCCCAAACTAAAGAACAACGTAGAAGAAGAATAGATTTTTCAGAAAATATGAAAAACTCAAGATTGACTTGGTTGACCCATTTTACCTTTTTTGAGTCCTCACGTAAAATCAAAGGCTGCAACTTTTTGTTGGTTTTGTGATGCACGGTCACATATTATCACTGTCATGCTGTCAATTCATATTGGGTGATTTAAAGTTCAGTGCTGGTGCTGGTGTTAGTGCTATCTCAATACTAGCATTCCATGCTTGAAATCAATCAGTAAAACAAAATCATGACAGAGTAATGGCCACGTAAGTCTATGCCCAGGAGCAAAAGCAAGGTTGTAATATTTTTAAGATGTTAAAGAGATTTCAACCATTTGAATTCTTCTTCAACACCACTTGTCTAACACAAGGCATTTACAAGTATATGACTGCATCATTTTATATTTGACTTCAACTAAGCCCTATCGCCTTTTTTTCATCATGCAATTCCTGCTGGACTTCGCAATGGTGTTTAGATAATCCTGAGTGATGGGTATCGATAATCATGATCCCCATCCTATGACAAGTACTTGGCGTTAATCTGACCGTGGGTGCTTGAGCTGATTTACAGAGAAAACACCAGCACTGTGAACTTGAAATTCATCATTCGGAAAACTGATAGGTAAGTTTTCACCTTGCTCAAAGTTTATCTCATCACAAATAGGGCTTACACTCACAGATGACTATCAAAATCTGACCTTAGCTGCAGCCACAGCGACATCTGTGTCAGCAACAGAGGCCTTGGCCACTTTGCAGATCACAGATTCATCTGCAGGGTTGATGGTGTTGAATGTATTGCCACTCTCGGAGTCCACAAATTCATTATTGATGAATAGCTGATGTGGGAAGGTGATGGTCATGTTGTTGACATTCATCTCAATCTGCACACAATTGGGGAAAGAGAGGCAAGAATATCTTGTACAACCTTGTTCAAACCTCATGATGCAAAATATTTCAGACCCAACCTGGTCTCCTTCACTGCACATATTGCAGGGACATTTACAAGTATTGTCTGAGTAGTCATTTTTAATTGTGACTGAATTGGATCATTTGCAGATCATACTGTATAGGCTTTCTCGATATGCCAATTGCCATGTCAAGTCTTCTTCAGATACTGGTAATCCTTTTAAATGCAAATGTCACTTCATGATCACTTACCATTATGTGAGAAACATGGTGGAAATACAGTGTGAATTTTGAAATTTTGAATATGTCTAGATATTCTCTGGTCTTTGTGTTGTTTGATCCATGTTCCTTAAAAAAAACATGAGAAACAAAATGTACCTACCTGGTGTATCAATGTCACTTCAAATTCCATTCATATCGTGCATTTGCAGATCAATATCATCTTTTTTTTTTCACAATTCATGTTTACAAGGCAACAAATGAGTTAAATGCACACATTTCGTAGGTGTGACAAGTTACTACTGACAACTGACTGCAGCAGCATATTGGCAGCTTCTGTTATCAGTATCATTTTGTTTAAGTCCACTGATTAAAGGGGGAAACTTACTGCATCATACTCAAAGACTTCCTCATCCAGTCCCCTGCCTTTCCTGACCACTTTCTGGACAAAGGCTTCATAGGTAGTCGCCATGTACACATCCTCATTCTGGAGTTCAAGGCCTCCACACTTCTGCTTCACTTCTTCGACCAGCCTAGTCAAAGCACAATTAAAAATAAGTGGTGAATTTACCTGACTACTCTATTTTCTACAATGTACAAAGTCTGCTGGTACACAAGATTGACAAAACAGCATCTTTCTTGACATCTTAGACCTTCGTGTACCTTAACCCTAAAAGGGCAGGGGGTTGTGGGGGCAAATTTTCTCGCAATAATTCTCCAATGCATAAAGTCCTTGTCATGAAGCTTCTTAGACATTTTTTGTTCAAGTCTCGCACAACTTTTGAGACCAAAGTTTGAGACCAAATTTGAAATGTCACAAAGCCTCGCTCATTTTTGTAACTGCATGTCACCCAAAACAAGCAGAATTTTGTGATTTTCTGAACATTTCCTATGGAAAACAGTGCTCTGTCACAAAATTCATAAAATCCATTTTTATTTTTAATCACTGTGATTAATTTCATGCTAATCATGGTAGAAAAAAGGTCAGTGACAAAAATGACAAAAAAGAAAAAAGAAAAAACAGGAGGTGAAAAAGCAAAGAAATAAATCTACAACAAATCCCAAAACAATAAAAACATAAGAATTGAAATCACTTTTTGAAGTTTTTATAATGTACAACTGTTTCACAGGTTAAAACAGGTATATACAAATCAAAACAGTAGACTGTCAACTATTCTAAATAGTGTTTAACAAGTTAAAATAAGATCTCAGGCTTAATTTGCATAATTAATTAATTAAGAAATAGTTCAGAAGTAATATTCAAAGAATTGATGACTTAAAAAAGAAACTTAAAGACACAATCTTGTACATTACGACATGGGTGTTGCCAATGCCAAATTTTGTCACAATTGTGCCACTGATGGCCAAGATCTCCAGATTTAGTGTAGCTAAAAAAAAGCCCAGCCTGATTAGGGTCAATTCAATAACAGACTGTAGAAATTTGACTGCCATGGGCAGACGATTGGAAGACAAATGGAATGCCTTTGCCTTCTCACATGATTATATTCTGTCAAGAATATGAACCCTCTGTATGCTTAGATTATTGATCACACTCTTTTACCTTTAGGAAATGACTTTGAATTACTGAAATATCTTCCCATTATGATTAGTCTCCTCAACAATGTAAGTTTCCATCAAACATTCAAGTTTATTAATTATAGAGATATTGCCATTTTAAAAGGAGTAACATAACCCTTGACATTTCTGCAGGAATTGCATTTTAGCTGAAGCATGAAGTGCTGAGAGAAAATAGTCTTGAGGGAAAAATATGAATCCCACGGGACTGTCAAGTGTCATATTATGACGATAGACAAGGCAATACTTGTTACATCATATGGTCTACATAAATACACATCATTTTGTGTTAGTCACATAATTGCATTCTGAATAATCACCAATCAGTATAAATGTAAAACATTTCATAAAGCTGGAATATGACATTCAGCAATATTTCAGTGACCTTTGCCTTCAATCTTTAATTCCTGTCACTTTAATCTATGCCATTCTAAACTTATGTGCACTAGTAACCTACTCACAACAGTTCGTTATACATTTCAAAACAAAAAGTATCCATCTATGAGGTGTATTCTATCCTTCTTGTTATCACTGGGCATTCCTGCTCACATTCTATGTCTCTGATACTTTGATATAGACATGGTTATACCATCTGTAATTATGCCTGAATCATGGTATGATACCAAGACAGTGCATTTCTGCACATACATGAGAAATGTCTGTCTTATGAACAGCAGGAGAGAAGTTCATCTCCTTTCTTAAGGCCCCGTCACACCTTTCTGGGCAAGTTATGCGGGTTTGTTGCATGTATAGATTTTCCAGCACGCAGATAATTTTCTGCAGGCGAACAAGGATTTGGGCGAGCTTCATGTGCATCTTACCTTCTGGATTTGGGCGAGCTTCATGTGCATCTTACCTTCTGGACGTGTGTTACTTACGTTCTACTCACGTTCTAGTTACGGGCAAGTTGTGTGGGAGTTGCCTGCGAGGTGCTCCGCTATGGCCCTTCTACTGGTGTTCTGCGTGGACCTCTGCAGGCAACCCCAGCGACTCACCCGAACAAGTTTGAGTATGCTCAAGGACTCATCACACCTTTGCAGGCAAGCCCTGCTTGTGACTTGCGGGGAACAATTTTTGCTGTCTGGAGGTCCCCGCAGATGGCCTGCACAGTGACAGTACCTAGCATGTAGTCGTCCATAGTTGCACACGCAAGTCCGATTTACTCACAGCCAAAAACTTGTTAATGGCGAGTCACAGAGATTGCCAGCAGAGGTCCATGCAGATGACATTCTATGAGCATAATACGGGTGTTTTACAGGCAAGGAACGGTTTCGATACTGCCAACATCTGTGTACCAGGTCAGTTTTGCATTAGTGGAGCGAGATATACAAGCAAATTGCGTGCATGCTGAGGGTCAGTTACTGCCATTCTGCTAGTTAGTTGAGAGTCCGCTGCGGCCAGGATGACGACATTCTCTCCAGACCTCTGCCAAATAAATAGTCCTTCAGAGGAATTCCTTCACTAATTGTCAGCCCCCATGCGCCTGGCACGCAGGTCACACAGAATACCTGCAAGTAGAACCTTGTCCGCCCTAAGAAATTGTCCTGCATGCTGGAAAATCCCCCAAAGCAACAAGCCTGCATAGCTTGCCCGGAAAGGTGTGACAAGGCCTGAACATGACTGTGGGTAAATAGGATTTGCATGCGCACCTTCGGGCAACTATGGGTGAGATATGTGCTAGTTACTGTCATGTGTGGGCTGTCTGCGGGGATCTCTGGGTAGCAAAAATTGCTCTCCACAAATTACACGCAAGGCTTGCTTGGAGGTATGACAGGGCCTTAATATGCAGGTTTTAAAGGGGAAGGCTAGTAACTGATCAAGGGGAATCAGTGGAAATGCTGGGAGATGATTGTTCCAATCCTTATGGGATTCATTCAAGAGTACATTATCATATCTATTGTTGTGTGAAAACTATTTGCTTCAGAATTGTCTCATATTCAAGTAATGTGCAGTTTAATGTTTCCAGGTAAGCGTCCCTGGTCAGTGACGGGGCATTAATCTGCACATTACTTGAATATGAGACCGTTCTGAAGCAAATGATTTTCACACAACAGTAGATATATAATGTACTCTTAAATGAATCCCACAAGGATTGGAACAATCATCCCCCAGCATTCGCACTGATTCCCACTGATCAGGTACTAACCTTCCCCTTTAAATCAATCATAGGCCACTATGCAGTGAGTTACTACTAAACATGTGTCACAACACTTGAAATGAATGCACACAAAGGAAACAGACACCTGGCATAATGATTGCCAATCTAAACCTAAATAAAAGCTGGCAAATCTATCACTGAAGAAACACCGATAAATTTTATCAAAGCTACCAGGAAACTTGGACTATGCAAAGTTCCTGTTGACGAGGTCAATCTAGGTGTTACAGGTCATTTAACTAAAGAGCTGACAATTTCATCCTGTATTGAGGCTTGCAGACAAAATAACAAAATGTATTCTATATCTGAAGTCAATACTTCCTATCTTGTGAAGTACATCACAACTCTCATCAGACATTTGGTATTGATCACTTTAGTACAGGATGTAACTGCCAATGCAGCTGTTCTATTCTGACAATTGGTGCCCCTTTTCTTTTCTTTTCTTTTCAAAGAATTCTACTACTGACATACTGTGCCATACAACACAATATGGGTCCCCTTCTGACTCAAGTACATAGAACAGGGTTCTAGCCTATGAGAAGCTGTGTAAAATTACTACATTTTTGTCTTCTTCTTACAGTTGCATATATGGCTCATCATCCCCTTGTTTGGCAAAATGTGATTGGTTGAGATCTACTTTACTTACTGACTTTAACTGGTTCTCTTACATGAGTTATCATCTTTTCTCTGTTCACTGCAGAATATGAAAATTCTACCACTGTACCAGGTTTGGATCTTTTTTATGCATGGCTTGTGCCTCACTTTCACCTCTGTTCTATATCTCATACGCGGGCAGTTACTGCTTTATAAAGGTCATGGCATGATAACATAAAAGTTAAACACTGGCTCAGCTGCTTCACAGGGGCTTGTAATATTCATGCATAAGTAAGACACACTGGCAACTAAGCCAGCTTGTTGCCACTGCATACAATCCAAGCAATATCTCTACTCATACTTATGGCTACATTTGCTAGCCTCATGATGTCAACAAAGCTTCCAAAACCTTTGTACCCACCTAGCAACATCCATTGAGCCTGCCCCCATTTTAAAGAAATCTGTGGCATCTGTTATGTCCATCGTTGAGAGGATTCCAGCCCAAATGTCCTATGACAATAATGACAAAGAAAAGAAAAGAAAAGAAATGTGTTTCAATGAGGCAAAAGAATCAAACATGAAAGACAACTTGTCACATCTAATATTATGAAAATATCTGGGTCAATGCATGTCTATTTCATATTCACTACTCAAAAACTGAGCTAATAGTTAGCTCACACTGTTCCAAATAACAAATCATGGTTGTATCATTGTCTGCCGTCTGAACGAAGACAAGTCTGAACTCGTCATTTCTCGTCACAATTTAGGAGCACAGATTCTCTATAAGATTTAACTACTCAGGATGGGGTTATAAATGTCTCTGAATGTGTTAGAGACCCCGGCTTTATTTTGGACAAACACTTAAATCTTAAACACCACATCACAAACATCTGTAAAACTGCATCTTGGGGTATTTTCAAAATAGGGAAAATCAGGTGTCTGCTTGCTTGATTATCAGCTGAGCGACTCGTCCATGCCTTCGTCTTCTCTCATCTGGACTACTGCAACTCCCTCCTTGCCAGCCTCCCTCTTTCTCACATATCCCTTCTCCAATGCATCCTAAATTCAGTCGCTAGATTAGTCACCCTTAGTAGGCGACACGACGATATATCTCCTGTTCTCCGCTCACTCCATTGGCTACAGGTCCATTCCCGCATTGCTTTCAAGATCCTACTTCTGACGTACAAATCACACATAATCTTGCTACATATATACATTTACGGTTATCTCCAAAACCCAGTCTCTCATTTCTTCTCTTTTGCCAGGCCACTCCGTTCATCTTCCTCTCTCCAATTACTTCATGGCCCACATACAAAACCCCATTATGGTGATCGAGCCTTTTATTCTATTGCCAACCTTTGGAATAAACTCCATCTTCATATTAAGACTGACTCATCTATTCAATCAATAAAAATCCTTCTCAAAACTCATTTTTTTTTTAGTCAGCTGTAATCCTATCTATTTTTTTTTTTTTTCTAGAGATACTCACAGTCAGTTATCAATTATTGATCTCTACATCACATGCATTTTTTTTTCTTCTTCTTCTTTTCATTGTTGTTATTTTGGTCTTGCATTGTCCTTATTGCGTTTTCTAGTTTTCTTATACAAATAACAGCAGTGTGCTTAGAAACAACAATATAAAGCACCATATATAATAGGCAATTATTATCATTATTATTGATATTGCTGTATTAGCAACCAACCATTGTACTGCATATATGCATGGAAAGTATGTCTTGCACATGGAAATGAAAATCTGATCTGATTTCAATTGCTACAAAGCTGTGAGAATGATCTGCTCCACAGTATTTTTGAAACACACTGACCAACCAATAGATCACTGCCTCACACATCCCTTCATACCATATGACAAGGTCATATAATGATTTATTTACTAAGTAAGATCAGAGATAATTGACATGCTATTACTATCAAAGAATTATGGTATCCAAATTTTCAGACACTGCTAGTATGATTTAATGGAGGAAACATTTGTAACACATTATAAAGGGCATCTGATTTGCCTAAGAGTCAGATATATGAGAGTTAATGGCTGACTCTGACCTTAATGGTTTTTGCCATTGCTTCCTCCTCTGCAGTCAACTCCAACTTCTCCTCCGCCTCAAGGGCCTTGCCATACTTGGCAGCTGGAATCATTCGACCATCCTCAAACTGAAGAGTCTTCACATTGACCTATAAGTGTAAAGGTAAAGGTATGACATAATTTGAAATATTTACTTTTATTAATAACCTATCTATACATTCTCATCTATTCTGTTCTAGTACAGAAAGTAAACCAAAAAAAAAAAAAAAAGTTAAGAACATACCTGTCCTCTCCACAGAAACAAAGAATATGTGACAAAGCACTGATCCTATGAGTCAAGACTGTGATATACTTTCCAGAGTATGACATTTAAAATATTTTTGGTATTAAAATGTGAATGCTGCACACCCACAACAAAATCTTGACCTCAGAAAGGAAAGTAGTTTAGCTTTTCCTTTCAATTTCATAAAGCATTACTGTGCTGTCAGCACAGATTGAAAAACATTACCATCTGTCCATCATTTCCTGCAAGAGCCATGCCATTCTTGTGTACTACAGCTGCGCTGCAGCCCTCTACTTCCACAGGGTCACCTTTGGGTGCATTGCTGCCAACCAGGGTTGAGCCAAACATGGTCACTTGCTGGAAATTAAAGAAATATCAAGTGCATCTTGGTACTTCACAAAAATCAAAATCACAGAAACAAGGAAAAGTAGAAATTACGCGGTGCGTAATATATGTCCCCGCCGGAAGTAGCATTTTGTAGCAAAATGTACAATATAGGTAAAAAATCAAGGTCAATGGTCAAAGAAGTCAAAGGTCAAAATTATGTGTAGAAGTTTTGAAAGCCCTCACCTAGTGCCATCACATAAAGCAAACGGAATCGAAATCGGGTTAGAAATGGCGAAGGAGTAGCATTTTGTAGCCAATGTACAATATAAGTCAAAAATCAAGGTCAAAGGTCAAATAAGTCAAAGGTCAAAATTCTGTGCAGAAGCTTTGAAGCCCTCACCTAGTGCCATCTCATTAAGCAAACGGAATCGAAATCGGATTAGAAATGGTGAAGGAGTAGCATTTTGTAGCAAAATGTACAATACAGGTCAGAAATCAAGGTCAAAGGTCAAAGAAGTCAAAGGTCAAAATTCTGCGTAGAAGTTTTGAAGCCTTCACCTAGTGCCATCACATAAAGCAAACGGAATCGAAATCGGCTTAGAAATGGCGAAGGAGTAGCATTTTGTAGCCAATGTACAATATAGGTCAAAAATCAAGGTCAAAGGTCAAAGGTCAAAATTCTGTGAAGTTTTGAAGCCCTCAACTAGTGTCATCACATAAAGCAAACGGAATCGAAATCGGGTTAGAAATGGCGAAGGAGTAGCATTTTGTAGCAAAATGTACAATACAGGTCAAAAATCAAGGTCAAAGGTCAAAGAAGTCAAAGGTCAAAATTCTGTGTAGAAGTTTTGAAGCCCTCACCTAGAGCCATCACATAAAGTAAACGGAATCAAAATCGGGGTAGAAATGGCGAAGGAGTAGCATTTTGTAGCCAATGTACAATATACATAAAAAATCAAGGTCAAAGGTCAAAGAAGTCAAAGGTCAAAATTCTGTGAAGAACTTTGGAAGCTCTCACCTAGTGCCATCACATAAAGCAAACGGAATCGAAATCGGGTTAGAAATGGCGAAGGAGTAGCATTTTGTAGCAAAATGTACAATATAGGTCAAAAATCAAGGTCAAAGGTCAAAGAAGTCAGAATCTGTATAAGTTTGGTATAATCTTTGCAAATTTTTATCTATAGAATCCATCTTTCTTAGAATTACTAGTTAGTGCACAGATGTTTCAATATTTGATTTAGGTTTTACTTTATGTCATAATATATATGTATATGAACTTAGTCGGGTACATAACTATATTATGAACTTTTACATCTACGTGTGCATATGCCACTTATTGTAGCTATTTTGCTGGAGTGAAATAAGTAAATCGGTACAAAATCACCCAAAATGTTCCTCTTCATATGTGCAAATCATGGGAAACGACATCATTAGTTGAAGATTATTTTTTCCCCAAAAAATTATTAGTAGGGAAGTGATATTGTAACGGAACTAGACACGGTTACTTTTGGTGCACCATAGCAAAACATATCGACACGGACGCACTACAGGCAGACAATGGGCTCTGTCGCCTCACCCTCACTTCTTCTACCACCCCAACTTTGCCACTGTCACTATCAGTGTCAATGTCTCTGTCATCACCCAATTCACTCTCGATATTAAACTCAAAATCTTATCGTACAATATAAGGTAAACATTTGACGTTTTAAGGGCTCAGTCGAGAAAGCTGATGCAAAGAAAGAAAGGCCAGATATTACATCCGCTCGCCCGGGAATATGTGCTGTATTAATGACGGCCTCAATATACCGCTGCACTTGTAAAGGGTTTTGAGCCTTGTGTGATGTAATAATTTAGGACACGAAAAAGACAGCTGTTCCAGGGCAAAAATTGGTGAAATGAATCAATAAATTTTAACTCTTGATTTTTTTAAGTGGTGTGAATATCTTTTAAAAGTCACATTAAAAATCTATTTCAGGAGAGATTTCCCTTGGCTTTGACACCTTTTTATATGTGATTTTCTCAATTTAAATCTTGCGTTCTTTGTCCTTTAATAAAGATTCCTGAATTTCAAAGGCTTTGGGGGCCCCTCTGGGGTGCAGGGGACAATTGTGCTCATTTGAACAAAATTGAGATCCTATCAGCTTGGGGATGCTATCTATCAAGTTTGGTGAAAATTTGTCAGTGTTTCAAGAAGAAGCTCAAAATGTAGAAAGTTTATGCATGATGGCCGACTCAACAATGGATGTCAGATGAATGATTGCTAAAGCTCACTTGAGCCTTTGGCTCAGGCAAAAAAACAAAAACAAAAAAAAAAAGAGTTAAATAAATAAATACATTTCTTGTCTTTAGCAAATAAAAAACATATGATATATTGATCAAACATACTACTTGACAGCTCAGCTCTTTGATGAAATGTCATTCGTGCCAGAACAAAAAAAAAAAAAAACAAAACAAAACAAAACAAAACAAAACAAAACACAACTCAGACATAACTAAATTTTTCTATAGCTTCTTATAGCCAACTTGGGCTTTGCATCCATAATGTAGTTGTGAGTATATGTGACGATGCAAATGTGCCTTTATCCCCCCATTGTGTACTTTAAGTGGTTGAATATTTGATGTTTTTAACTCCTTTACAGGTGTCAGTAAAACTACTCCTTACCTGACCATCTATCCTGGTCCAAGCACCAGGGATCATATCATTTCCACGGATGAAATCATGAATTGTCTGTCCTGGTTGGTCCCATGAGATCTAAAAGAGGCATCAGTAGATCAGAAGTTAGTCTCATCTGGAAGACATCTCTCATAATGGGTTTGAAATCTATTGTATAAATGAAACATCTCTTTCAAGGAATGCCTGATTGAAAATATCTTATGCATAACAAACACAGTTGCCAAAATACTGAAATAATTTGTAACAGGTGCAGAATTTACCTCATAGAAACTTTTCAGACCATTAGAAAAAAAGAAAAGGTGAAGAGTAGCATCTCAGGACCTTATATCATATATATATATATATATATATATATATATCAAATACCTCTCAATCTTTTTATTCTCTCAATTTGTACCTGCTCCAATTTCTTCTTTAAACACTCCTTCACATCAGGTACTTTTCTCTTAGAAAAAAAAACCCACCAATAATTAGGACAAGTTATTTCTCATGAGCACCTTTTAAGGGATAATATAGTTTTGGTAGAGATTGCGGACTTGGATTTATTTATTTATCTATTTATTTATTTATTTTTTTTTTTAAATTTATTATTATTTTTTTAAAGTATGAAATTTTTGAAAGCTTCCGTGGCAGTGGAACGTTGTTGGGTGGTAGAAGGCTGAACAGTGCACCACGTATTCTTTCTAGGGTATTTGTTTGGTCCTCTTTCCTGAGGGTATTTCAGCCGGATTTCCCTCCAATTACTCATTCCCTTGAGAACAGCGAGAACATGCTTGCCGAAACATCGGGACTGGGTAGGCCCTTTTCAGGGCCAAACAAATACCTTGGAATTTTGTGAAGTAATTAGAAACCACTAGTAAAACATTAAAAAGCATACAATTCTAAGAGGATTTCAAAGTTTATTTGATGAAATTGGTTTGAAATGGCTGAGATATTCAAAACCAAGTAAAACAAAATGGTCCTAATAGAAGGAGGGACCCACTTTTTACAGGACATCTTTGCTTTTTTGGTATCTCAGCTATTTCAAACCGATTTTCATCAAATAAACTCTAAATTCCTCTTAGAAGTGTATGCTCCTTCATATTTCATACAAGGTTTCTCATCATCTCAAAAATGTTGGAAACCTGAATGTCCATCTCAACCAAAACTACCAGTATATCTCTTTAAATACATGGTTTCAGTGCAAACTCTCACTACCCTCATTTTACCTGTGCAAGATCCTTCTTCTTCCAGAGTTTGTCATAGGTAGCACCTTCCTCAGGCTGCACAATGCGGGGAGCTTTGCCTTCATAGATGAGATTGACTGCTTCACCCTGAAATGACATAAATGAAAATAGTAGCTTCAGACATGAGAGCATGAACAGTATTAGAGAATACTAGCTTATTCACATGCTTTCTACTATCACTTTTCCATTCAAAACTGCCAACAATTTCTGTAGGCATAATATTTTAAGTTCCACAGTGTCCTTTATTTCTTTCCAAAAACATTGTTGAATGGTATTGCTTTTTTCTTCTCTTTTTAGGAACAAGCAGAGACATGATCAAGGTCAGGAAGCAGGGATTATATTAAACTAGGTGTACTGCTCCATCAAAACAGGGAGGTTGTCTCACCTCCCTGGTCAAAATGAGTCATGAGTCACACTAGGAGTTTCCTTGTAATGGAATAAAAAAAGGAAGGAAAGGACTTCTAGGGTCAAATCCTTGTCTTATCATGATGGCTTCTGATTCCATGATGTTTCATCTGCATGTAAATAAGATGTCAGAGTAAAAAAAAGAAAAAGAAAAAAGAGAAGTATCCCAAAATTAAAACAAAGTTTACATTTTCAGGTCGATGTATTGGTCAGAAACACTGATAATGAGCCTGCCATTTGATTTGACAATTACCTCACATACAGTACACACAGACATGGTAGTGAATGGGAAAAGAGCACCAATGCCCACAGCTACAAGTAACAAGACTCCTGTTTTGCTTTGTCCAGTGAAAGAAACAGGTTGTGAGCTTAAACAGAATTTTGATTTTTAGAGCAACTTTCTCATTTTTTTTTGAATACTGACAGACACAAGAAGTACATAGGGATGTGGCATTGGGCCAAATTATAAAAGCTAAGAGTCTTTTAAACTCACTTACAGATCAGTAGAACTAGAAATTTGACAGAGTATGTCACAAATAGTATCATGTAACGTATACCTTAAGGTTTTGGACATAGAAAAAAACAACAAAACAAAAACAAAACAAAACAAAATCAAGAGACCCAGGGATCTCACGCTCACCCGAGTATCACAAGTTCACCTCCCATACAAGGAGCCTATCAATGAAAAACCTAGCAAACTTTATATGGAGCTTTGGAGGACGTCCAGGAGGGTATGTTGTTTATTTGTATCATAATGGCAAAAATACCTGCCAGGTTTGTAGAAAATATGACCATGCATTTTCAAATGAAAAAAAAAAATGTGAAAACTAACCCCAAATCTGTCCTGATAATAAACACCTTTGAAGTACTTTTACTTATGTTTAAACATTCTTTTCATTCAAGAGTATTTGGGGTTTTATGGAAGACAATTTTTCAAGATTGTCTAATTTGAGGAGGAAGATGAAAATATGAAAATATTAAATGACAAATTTGAAATAACAGTCACAAACGTACTAACTTACAGCACTGCCTATCCCTTCTAGTTCAAGAGGAGGTTTTCATATATTCTTTAATGTGGGCGCTTTTGGACAAAGTAAGATATCGCCCAAAGAATTCTTCTTGCCAAGTTTGGTGAAAATCCATCATGGGGTTTTCAAGAAGTTAATGCGAAAATTGGGCCCAATTTGTGGGGGGGGGGGAGATCCAAAATTTGCCATAAACAAACAGATGAAAATACTAAACATTATTATTTCTGGTTCTAGAGAAGAAGATTTTAAAGGTGCCCTAATTGTTTGTTTGTGTTTTTTTTTTTTTTTTTTTTTGGGGGGGGGGGGGGGGGGGAGTGGTGCCCACTTGACACAAATTGAGATTCTTTCACCCCAGGAGTGTTACCTGCCATGTTTGGTGAAAATCAGTTATGGAGGTTTCAAAGTAAAGAAGAAAATGTAAGTGGTCTATACACAACACGTGACAGACACTGCATGATGAATGAACTCAATAACTCACTTGAGTCTTCGGCTCAGGTGAGCTAAAAAAACAACAACCCCAAAACAGACAAATTAGAAAGACATTTCCCTTCAAAGATTGCTAGGGTCCAATGTAGTACACGTGGGTGAGTGTAATTGAAAATACACAGTGTGCCACAGGCGAATCCCAGAGAGGACTGCCAATCCCTGCATTTCACAGAGTATGAATGTTTTTCAGGATGCCTGACACTTTCAAGATCACTGAACACATCCTATTGACAATAGGGCTTCACCTTTAACAGTAGTTCTGGCTATAAATGAATGCATAAACAGAATTGTATTGTCCCCTAACATGAAGTATGTGGGAGGCTGTTATGATACATTTGTATGTGTATGTCTGTGTGTGTGCATGTGTGTGCCATTTGTTTCTTTAATGCATTTCATGTTGATGGCATGGTGCCAAACACAATGCGTAGTTGATCATCCACATACCCCCAAATTGTGCAGCGACCAGTACAAAATAATGGAAATGAATCCCATATGATGAAAAGTAGCCCTGCATGGGAATAGCTACCAATTGATGGAAACTTACATTTTTATCACACTTAAGGAATAAAATTGAAAACATGATATAGCCTGCTCAACTTGCCCTTCAAAATGAACTTTTTCTTTCAAATGTGCTATGTAAACTTAACTGTATAAGCCTTTGAGAAACCTTTTGACCATTAGTTTTCAAGGGCAGCTTCAAAATTTCAAACCAAAGGATTTTTCTAGATGTCTGAAGGCTTATATTTATGTCACTTGCCCTTCAATACCTTCTGCAAAAAGTTACCAAACTGATGACCAGAAAGTATGAAACCTCTTTCACTCTTAGCAAAGAAAATTTCAGATGTGGAAGAAAGATGTTAGTATTGCTGACCTGTGTACCACAACAGACATCTTACTTTGTGAAAGCGCAAGTGTTTCTGCTGGTACAGAATGCCACCTGCTCCACTTCTATTCAATAATCCAGTTACCCATCCAGTTAACCAATTGCTTACTGCTTTGAGACCCACATTAGTACTGGACTTCAGCAATTTACAATTGCACAATAATGACTGGAACAGGCTAAAGGTTATTTCTCAACATGCAAGAACATAAAAAAATGTGTTTCGAGTCACTAGATGTCATAAAATAGCACATGATGTTCACTAAGATGGTATAACGGAAAACACATTCAAGTTTATAGCAGGGATACCTTGGCAGGGTCATCATTCACAGCATTGTGATTTGATGTACTGTACGAGCTGAAATTTTTGTGTACAGATATTTTCGCGAATTGCTACTTAGAGGACATTTTCGCATGTTGTTAATTTCGCGGTTGCGAGGGTCTAACTGAACTTACTTATTTGCGCGTTGTTATTTTCGCGTGTTATTTTCGGAGTTCAAAGGCGATCCGCGAAATTCGCGAAAATAAAACCACCGCGAAAATTTCAGCTCGTACAGTACTGTGAACTTTAAAAAGTTTATTTTGCAGGTCAAATGAATGAAGGTTTGTGCCAGTGCTGCACTTTTCAAAACTATGGGACTGCTGTGTCCTTTTTATTGCTATTTTGTTTCTGGGTATTGTAGCACACATGTACTTGTTGCGGTGGATATCATACATAGTAGGGTTAAATTTCTCATGGTTATATCGCATGGTTTAGTCTAATACCAGGCCTCGAATTAACCGACGGCCACCGACGGCCATGGCCGTCGGTGCCCCTCTTGTTGGCCGCAATGCCTTTTGTTTTTTGATCAAAGTTACGGCCAAAAAAATGTGCCCTATTTCTTGGGGCCGTGGTGCCCTTTTAGAATGAAAGTTATTATTTATGACGTATGATATGCCCTTTCTCAAAGTCTCTTTAATAAGCTTGAACAACTTTCCTGATCTCAAATATCATACCTTCAGTTCACTCGCGTCCCGATATATCTGATTCAAACTCAAAGTATCTTTCCGAGATACGAGACGACGTGTACGTACATGTACGCCCGACCGGCTTTTACCGTCCCGACTGCCTCCTCCGCAGCGCAGCGGCCGCGCGAGTATGTACTAGCTAGGCAGCGCATATTCAGATAGAGTAGTGAAGAGTGAACTCAAAGTTCACCAAGAAAAAAGAAAAATCCCACGATGCCAAGGTGTGCCAAGAGTGGGGAATGGGGAGGGGTGGAGAGAGAGAGAGAGACCAATCAACAGAAGAAACCGCGCGTACTGGCACATTCTTGGAGGTCATGAACTGTCTGTCACAGACTAATCATAGCAATCTACACGCGCACGCAAATTCCTTTGCCTTGTGGTTTTGCCAGCCAGCTGTCGGAATGTGCTTTGAAGTTTCATGGCAGCCTGGCTGGCCTGAAAGGGTGTCGAGTTTCAATCAATACCTACTGTTGTTTTATTCCTGTTTTAAAAAATGTTGTTTCACCTGATAGAAACGCGGAGATCGGGAATGTGTTACAGCTGTAGGGAAGAGGTTTTTGTTGTGTGTTGCACTTTGTGTGTGTGTGTGTGTCAGTGTGTGTGTTTGTTTGTTTTTCTAGGTTTGTTTTTCTTCTTTCTTTTTTCATAAACACCAAACATGCCCTTTCCAATGTGGCCTTGGTGCCCCTCTGACTGGCTTAAGTGCCCTGGCCTCTTGGAAAAAGTGCCCTTTTCTAAATGGCCGTGCCCCTCCAAAATCCTATTTCGAGGCCTGTAATACACACATAATGGGTTTCATGTGGGGTGATTGGCATGGGCCAATACTAGCCACTACTAAAACAGGAGCGTAAGTGGGAGAAATACTTGTCTTCTGACCCCTCCCCTCCCTTTTGAGCACAGGCCACTGTAGTGTATTTCTGTATCCAACTGGTATCTCAACAGCAACAATAGCGTACTGATGAAAGGGCGATGACGCTACGTATTTTGTTTGTCTCCATCAGTCTTTCCATCCCTGAGATTTCTGCCCTGAAAAGCCTTATGACTACTACATGTACTGTACAGTTGTGACAATGTTGTACCAAATCAATTGGCATCTCTTGGATTTACTTTCTGTCTTTTTTTCAATAACCTTTATCATAATCAATTATTAAGAATAAGTAAATGGTTGTATTGCCCTATTAGCAACAAGAAAAAAAAACCATACACATTTTTGATCCTGGTTAATTGTAATAACTGCAACTTTGAATAAGCTCTCAAAGAAAGACGGATATCAAAAATCATTTCATTGCCGAGTCTGGAAATGAAATAATGTATGAATGTGTACATTTAACTGATAATGATTCAAAGTGTAATACATTTCTCAACGTCATATCAAATTTAATACACAATTGGTTTTTATCTTTTTGAAACCGATAAGTTTTGCCATGGATCAAACAGGTTCATAGTGTTACCATGCCTGGAAAACTAAATTTCTCATTCCTCATTGAGACAGGTCATTACAAGAGCGTGGCTCTTTGTGATCTACAGAAAACTTTACAACACTGTAGCATTCGCCTCCCTAACCAATGGCTGATTTGACAAAGAAATCTCACTAAAAAAGATGAAAATGATTATCTCAAACAAAACTCCTCATAAGCTGAACTCTAATCTCTGTTGTTGTTGTTGTTGTTTTTCCCAGAAGTGAGGAATTGCACCGTAAAGTTCCACGTATAAGACGCACTTTTTTTTTGTCAGAAAATATGAAAAATCTGGGGTGCGTCTTATACACGGGTACAGTCAAATCATGGAAAAAAAAAAATCAGTCACGTCACCCAATTTCATAAGGTCAACTTGAAGCCATGTACACCAATTGACGTCCGGAGGGTAAGCAATCATTAAAACTTACCGATAAACGAGTGATGTATCAATCTGGACACACACAACAATACGGGATGAACTTACATCGGCCTATTGTAGTAACGATGTATCAATCTGGCCATAGACAACAGCTGTAAATATGCGATGTATCATTAAAACCTACTGATGTATATCAGTCTACCAAGCTACAAGTACCAATAGCCAACCTAGTAGCTGTAAATACGCGATGTACAGGTATCATTACTAAGTTACCGATACCGTAAAACTTATCGATGTACTAGTATCAATCTGGCCATAGACAAAAGCTGTAAAATACGGAGTAGGATCGACCCTATGTCACTGTGATGTGAACGGTGTTGAAGCATGTATTCATACATATGTATATATGGCGTTCGTTTGCTCTTCATCAGCCTTTTGCAATGGCATAGGCTCTCGCAATGGACCCCCGTGTGTGCACACCACAGCGATCGGATCGGAGTGTGCTTGCCCGTTGCGTGTGCAAGTCCATTGCTCTCTGTGTGCATGTGCTGAAATTATAGTATAGCGAGCTGCCTTTTGCAAAAGGCTAGCACTGTACATACAAGCATGGTACAAGAGACACATGTGTTACTGATAATCCCTCCAGGCGAAACAACATGTACACACCGTTCGTCTAGGCGTAAGATCCCTCTGCTACACTTGTTAATGATTTTCTTATTTTTCATAATGAATATTTTGCTTCTGACATGCGCCAATATGCGAGACACGTCTACGGTAGTACATATGATAGCAAAGATTGTACTGTACACTCATGAGTACGATCTTTGATGATACCACCATTGAAAGGTGAAACATTAGCGAGTACCAATGCAAGTCTCTCATTTTGCGTCTTCCATTTTTTGCCGATGTCCGATGCATACCGTGAAAAGAAAGTTTAAAAGGAAATGAAAAATACAGCAAATACGTGCTGCATTCTAGGGAAATTTTGAGTTGAAATAATATGTATGACACACATAATATTTAAGTGGAAATTTGCATTTTTTTTTTTTTCAATTTTAGGTCGGAAAGTAGGGGTGTGTCTTATACATGGAACTTTACGGTAGTTGTATACATGGCCACACCAGGGCTATCAGTGAAGTATATTCCTCATTTTCTAAAGTACAACATGAAAATAGCCCTCCCAATTCTGGATGCAGAGAGGAAGAAACTGGAAAATTATCTTACACTTGTATGTGTGTGCTGAAGTTAAGATCTTGAAAATAGTTCATTATTGAAGAATCAAACCAGAAGAAAAACTAAAGGTATAAGGTATGTGTGGTATATTTTGCAAATTTTGCAGTCGACTAATACTGGTGAAATTTCAAGCTCGTGAAAACATTCCCTCTTGTAACACAAGTGCACTGTATACATTGTAATTCAAGGTGGGAAATCACTAACTTCCCTCCTGAAAGGAGATGTTCTTTGTTTCTTGTTCCATCAATGTAGTTTTAAGCACAAATTTACCCACTTGCAAAATTGTCTTTCATGTCCAAATTCATGAATTATAATACTCATAAAATATGTGGGAAACACAGTAACGAGCACACACACACAAAAAACAAAACAAAACAAAACAAAAACAAAAACAAAATAGAAATGTCACTATGGCGAGTGGTATGCCTCCTCCACAATGCATGATTCTCCTAATAGGTGTATAGCACATGGGGACAATGTGTGATGACAGTTTCACATAATTGGCAAAATATCAAAATAACATGTTTGTCACAAATATGTTGAATGTTCATCTTCCTTGACCTACAATGTAGGTTTAATTGGACGGAAGGACCGGAGAACGAACGGATGGACAGACAACCCGAAAGCATAATACCTCCGGCACTGTGGTGGAGGCATAAAAATCATGTGCATGCTTGAAATATGACCTTAATCTGCTACGAGTTGAACTCTCATTTTGTATATGATAGCAGAGAAATATTTTAGTTTTGCACACACACGTCGTATGATTAAGATTGCACTAAAAAACAAGTGTTTTATCACACCTATTTTTTTTAATGTGAATGCTTGATACAGGTATGCTACATTGTATCATCGATATCATCGATAATTCATAGCAGTGGAAACTCACCATGGCTTTGATTCCCTCGGGATACAAGAATCGGTTGTACAGTGTGTCCACTGTGTCATTAGGGTCAACATCAACTGACTTCTGGAGAAGGATAGGGCCTGTATCCAGACCATCATCAGCCCAGAACACTGTGAAGCCTGCTTTCTTGTCACCACACATAAGGGTCCTGTAATGATGATGTAAAATTGACAAAGAATCCATGTGTTGAAATTTAATGTCGCTACCACTATAAAATATTGTATGACAGGTATCATTCACTTGTTGTATATATGATATACAGAAGTACACATTAACATGAACTTATCTGGATTTAAAAACCTTCAGGAAAAGGTAATCACCAGCAGATCCATTTAACCCTGAAAGGAATTTTCCTTGTTAGGCAGGGCAAGAAAAATCTGTCAGCAGACAGTATCTTTGGCAAGTCCAAAGAAGGTAAGAAAATCTATATTTCACTCATCCACGAAGGCACAAAGTAAGTTTTAGGTTAGCGTGAGGGCTGTTTTTTTAAAAATCTTTTCTCTTTACAGGAAACTACAATTGTATATGAATACATATTACAGGATTGCAAATGAAATGAAATGTCATACATCTCATTCATCTGCCTTAGGGAAGGGGCACAGCATTTGCAGCAGTGGCTCCAATTGGCACTATAATACAAAGGCTATCAGTGTTTCTCTAATCTCAACATTGCCCATGTCACTGTCTTGTCATAAGCTCTATACACTTTACCCCGCAACGTCAGGACAACGTTCGGAGAACAAAATTTCTTGCCTTGGGGCAACAAACTGCAAGAGAGAGAGAGAGGGTACCGTTTTAACAGACACACACCAAAGAAGCAAAGTTTATCGCATCCGGCCATCCACAGAAGAGTATCGGATCGCAGTCTGATGAATCCGACTTGTGTTGGTTGCCTATCAGGTCAGTGTCAGACATGTTGGGCAGTGATCCGATGAAGCAAGATCGTTTGATGAGGATCCCGCATGACATGTCTGACACACACCCAATAGTCGACCAACCAAGTTGGATTTATGAGATTGCGATCCGATACACGTCGGTGGGTGGGCGGAAGCAACAAGCATTGCTTCTGATGAGTGGCAGGTGAGAAAAAATCTCTGTGCAATGGGGGTATTAGATCATTAAAGGGAAATGCTAAAGAGGAGGGAACTGTTCCCTTGCATGACTGTGGTGATGATGTTTTCTCAATATCCTTGAGCAAGGTATTTATTTCTGTCAACTCATACTAAAATACCCAAAACTATTTCATAATGATATTCAAATCAAAGGTACATTGTAACTTATGCTACTCCAGGCAGACAACCGCCCAGTACTGTATCCATTCCTACACAAGAGTATGAGGTGTGTTTGGTGCTTTAATTAGTTAGCCCTGTCAGCAATCATACATGCTATGCCTTTTTTTTATTATATTGAAATTTTAAACCCAACAAATTCTAAACATAATTGGCTTGCCTTTGGGAAGATTTTCATAATTTTCCCTCTCATTTTACAATCAAAATTTTGCTTGCCCAATTGCATGTAAATTTGACCATTTTTATGTTTTTCTTGACCGACATGAAATTCTACTTGCGCCAGGCATGCGCTAGTGTTGAGACCTGGCTCTAGTAATACTGAACTATATGTCACATATAGTAAATAACAAACAAACAAACAAACAAAACAGTGTGATATTATTCCCACTCAGCAAAGAAAAAACGGCATTAAAGTCAAAATCCTGAAAAAACATAAATCCAATGACATCATCAAAAGATGGAGAATACTACATACATGTGGTATAGGTCTTAACAAAAATGACAATCTAATCCAAAAGAGCATGACAAACAAGACCCTGAGCTGAAGTTATTTCTTGTCTGAATGGACGGTACAGTTTGTATTCAGATCTTCATGCCAGAAGACTATAACTACAATATCTGAACTTTGGCCACCCTAGGTGTTTTTTTTCCCCCTCCCTTCAAAAATACTGCATATCCCTATACAAATTAGAGTCTAGCATTATCTTTCTACCTACACTGCATACAACGTAAGCACAGTAAATATTTGGTTATCAAACTGCTTGTCTCGCACAAATATCTCACTGAAAGACACTGCCTAATACAAACAGTGATAATGGTGACCTTCTGCAATGTGCAGGGCTCATTACAGGACTTGTGAAATAGGCTGATTCAGCATTATTGCTTATACATAAGAAAGGTTTTTGCAATGAGACACCATTCAACATGAAATCAACTGGAGATGTACACGTATGGTGAAAGTATCCTACTTTGATTTGCTTTAAAACAGGGGACCAGGCGTGCTGATGAACATTTAAATTTCTTGAAATTTGTTTTGATAAAACTAGTCAAGAAAAACAACCAGACAAGTGACTACATTGTACCACTAAACTTTTAACACTTGTAAGTCATTAATGGAATCATCAGGGAGCAACCCATGCCTAAAACACATTGAAATCAGATCTTTAGGCATATACTGTATTAGAGGTAATCATAAAGGTACTTCCATTGATATGTAGAATATTATTGTTTCATGACAGACGTGACTGCCCTTGGTATCCTGCTTCTGGGCCTCAGAGGTGGCCATTTGTACTTCTTGAACTATGTGTGCTTATATCCATTCCCTCAAAATGATCCTACCAATGTGATCATATCCTGACTAAATGTTTAATGTAAAAAGTTTATAAATGATGGATAGACACGGGTGTATGCAGTGGTTGAACTGAGCCTTTGGCCCAGATAAGCTACAAATACCCCAAACAAAAAGACAAGACAAAGAATAGCAAACAAACAACAAACTGTAAGAACATCCAATTTTTGTTTCTGACGAAGTTTTCTCCACATCTGTGTGTTTCTTCTTCTTTTTTTTTTCTTTTTTTGGAGGGGGGTGGGAGTGGGGGAGGGGAGTTGAGATTTAAAATTATACTTCTTTCACATTCTGCTGACAATTGTGATACAACTTTATGACATTCACTGCACTTAATATACAATAAAAACTTCTTTTTTTTTTTTAAAGCTCCTATATTACGTCTCATCCTTACTTGCTTGGTGACTGTACTTGCAACACTGCAAAAAAAAAAACAAACATAATGGGACAGAGAAGAAGATACGCAGTAAAGGATATTGGTTTAACAGGCAACTCTTGGTGACAATATGCAAGTCCTTGCGAAAAAAATAAAAAAAGAAAAGAAGAGAAGATGACAAAACAAGAGACCCGCGGGTCTAGCGCTCACCTGAGTATCGCAAGTTCACCTTTCACGCAGTCACTAATCTAAATTATTCACAGCTCTACTAAAATCTGACCAGGCATTCTCAAGTAGAAGATGAAAATGTACAATAAGGGCCCAAATTTTTTAAGATTCCTTATTTTGGGGGGACTGGGGCCCCCTGGGGCCCACTGGGTAGGGCATGGTGCCCACTTTGATAAATTGAGATCCTGACCCCCTAGGGATGCTACCTGAAAAGTTTAACGAAAATCCATCATGAGGTTTTCAGGAAGAAGATGAAAATGTACAATTCAGGCCCCCATTTGGACCTTCCCAACCCCCTCCCCCCCCCCCCCCCCCACCCCAAGAGGGGCACCCCTGGATCTGCTATGAACAAACTTGAAACTTGAAACATTAATGTACTCACTCATAGTATTATCTTAGCTCTATCACTTCTGATTCTAGAGAAGATTTTTTTAAAGATTCCTTCATTTTTTTTTTTTTGGGGGGGGGGGTTTGGGCCCCCCTGGGGGCCCCCTGGATGGGGCATGGTGCCCATTTTAACAAAATGAGATCCTAACCCCCTAGGGATGCTACCTGCCAAGTTTGGTGAAAATGGGTCATGGGGTTCTCAAGAACAAGATGAAAATGTACAATTTAGCCCCTATTAGGACCCCTCCCCACCCCCCTCCCCTGGGTCGCAAGGGGGGGGGGGGGGGGGCACCCCTGATTCTGCCGTGAACAAACTACAGTCATCAATGTACGAACTCATAGTATTAACTTAGCTCTATCACTTCTGGTTCTAGAGAAGATTTTTACAGATTCCTTAAAGGACAAGTTCACCTTCATAAACATAAGGATTGAGAGAATGTAGCAATATTAGTAGAACACATCATTGAAAGTTTGAGGAAAATTGGACAATCCGTTCAAAAGTTATGAATTTTTGAAGTTTTTGTGCAGTCACCGCTGGATGAGAAGACTACTGCAGTGTGTGAATAACTTAGATGTCACATGCGTACAACAATATAAGGAAAATATAAAGAGAATTTCACAAAATTTCATCTTTTGAGAAAAGTACACATTCCCCCGACTCGTTACCGACAAATGTTACGGATAATATTATTCCCCCTGCCTTTAGAAAGAGGCAAGTCAAGTGCTCTTCTATTATGCGAAAAAAGTGAAAATATGTTGAATTTTCTTTACATTTTCTTTATACTGTTGTACGCATATGACTCACAAGCTGTAGCAGTCTCCTCATCCAGCGGTTCCAACACAAAAATTTTAGAAATTCATAACTTTTGCATCGATTGTCCAATTTTCCTCAAACTTTCACTGATGTGTTCTACTAATGTTGTTGCATTCTCTCAATCCTTATGTTAATGAAGGTGAACTTGTCCTTTAATTTTGGGGGGTTTGGGCCCCCCTGGGGGCCCCCTGGGTGGGGCATGGTGCCCATTTTAACAAATTGAGTTCCTAACCCCCTAGGGATGCTACCTGCCAAGTTTGATGAAAATTGGTCTTGGGGTTTTCAAGAAGAAGATGAAAATGTAAAAAGTTCACGCACGACGGACTACGCACGACGGACGCCGGACGAAGGGCGATCGCAATAGCTCACTTGAGCCTTTGACTCAGGTGAGCTAAAAAAGGCTGTAACAAACGTACAACCAAACATAAGAAAAATTGCATTGTTTTCTCTGAAAGAAATTCAGTACAACGTAGATGATTTAGATGTTAACTTACCAATTGATAGCAGATGCTCCTCTGTGCCTAGGCAGGAGAGAGGGGTGATAAATGATAGACCCATGCTTTGGGTTGTCTATCACATTCATGGGTATGAACTGGCTGCAAAATGGAAGCACATTTAGCTCAGCGCCACATTCTTTGTAGGCATCAACAACTTCAGCAATTGGTTGGCCTTTCACTCTCCATCTAGGGAATTTGAACACTTTTGCTCCATCACTCTCTGCTGTTGCAGCTGGAAAAAGAGAGAAAGAAAAAAAAAAAAAGTAAACAAGGAACAGACAAACTAAATTTGCCAGAGATGGTGTTATGTTGCGATGCACCTGATGCATCTTCCATGAACTGGTAGCTGTTCCTCTGAAAGTAGAGGAATAACAAACCACAATCATTACTAATATAAACATTATATTTCACCGTTTTGTTTTGTTTTTTCTTGCCATGTATGTTCCAATTACTTACAATTACATGTTAAAGGACAAGTTCACCCTCATTAACATAAGGATTGAGAGAATGTAGCAATATTAGTAGAACACATCATTGAAAGTTTGAGGAAAATTGGACAATCTGTTCAAAAGTTATGAATTTTTGAATTTTTTTGTGCAGTCACCGCTGGATGAGAAGACTACTGCAGTGTATGATGTCACATGCGTACAACAATATAAGGAAAATGTAAAGAGAATTTCACAAAATTTCATCTTTTGAAAAGAGTACACATTCCCTTGACTCGTAACTGACATTATGTTATGGGTAATATTATTCCCATTGCCTTTACAAAGAGGCAAGTCAAGTGCTCTTTTATTATGCCAAAAAAGTGAAAGTATGTTGAATTTTCTTTACATTTTCTTTATACTGTTGTACTCATATGACATCATGAGCCTTAGTAGTCTCCTCATCCAGCGGTTCCAACACAAAAATTTTAAAAATTCATAACTTTTGCATCGATGTCCAATTTTCCTCAAACTTTCACTGATGTGTTCTACTAATATTCCGGCATTCTCTCAATCCTTATGTTTATGAAGGTGAACTTGTCCTTTAATCTTGTTCACTTCTTGATTTTAACAAAACATACAAAATAGAAAGAAGCTTACAAGAAATAAAATTGGAACATCCAACATCATTACATTGCACTCCAGGCTCCTACTCTACAGGCAAAACATACGCTGTATTATGTGAAGAAAAAGTTCCAAACCATTACCTGTCGGTGGCCTGTAAAAATTAGGAACTATAGATTTGCCTTGCAGTTTAAAATTTGTTTTCCATACACGACATAAATACTTCCCACTCCATACTGAAAAAAAAAAACTAGACTCGGAATTTGTCAACACTGACAAATTAGGTGATCCGATCTCTTGGGAAATCAATGATTTGAGTCCTGATCCCAATAGGCATGACTATACAGGTTTCATCTGTGTTGAGAGGACATTGGCCATGTGATGTTTGGAGTCTCATTTAGAAAAGGGAGTCAGACCTGCCATCTTTGGTACCGAATTCCGTATGCACTAACGAAGATACAGAATGAAGTATATTTGACCTTTGACCCCATTTTGCACACCAAAGATGGCATCTGAGCAAAAAGTAGTTATTTTGTGAAATGATTCTTGTAAAATGGTCCTTGCGTGTGCAAAATATGGGAAAGATAGGACAAGTATTCACCAAGATACAGGATGAAACATTTATGACCTTTGACCCTAATTTACATACCCAAGATGGTGTCCGATCAAGTAGTTGTTATTTTATGAAATAATGTACGTGACATGAACTAAACGTGCAAAATATGGGGGTAATAGAGGCTGTTTTTCTTGAGTTATTGCAAAGAAAGTTGCAGAAAGAAAGAAATATCTCAATACATCGAAGATAAGCTTTAATTTCAACCAAGTTTTTTAGCATGATCCAGACATCGTATGAAACACAAAAGGCATATTTCTGATAGCGCAAAGTCTCAGCTACAACATATTAAAATCTGGGAGAAATTCACAGAATGGTAAGTGAGCTAGTGCTCGATAAAGACAATCATGTCAACTTTCACATCTAGAAAAATTCCCTCCAATAGAGATAACACGTCATAACGAAGATACAGAAAAAAGTGCATATGACCTTTGACCCCACTTTGCACAGACAAGATGGCATCTGAGCAAAAAGTGGTTATTTTGTGAAATGATCCTTGTAACATGGTCTTTACGTGTGCAAAATATGGGAAAGAAAGGACATGTATTTATTAAGATACAGGATGAAATATTTATGACCTTTGACCCTAATTTACAAACCCAAGATGGTGTCCGATCAAGTAGTTGTTATTTTATTAAATAATGTACGTAACATGAACTAAACATGTGCAAAATATGGGGGTGATAGGGGCTGTCTTTCTTGAGTTATTGCAAAGAAAGTTGCAGAAAGGAAGAAATATCTCAATACATCGAAGATAAGCTTTAATTTCAACCACATTTTTTGACGTGATGCCGACGTCGTATGAAAAAACAAAGGGCACACTTACGATAGCCCAAAGTCTCAGCTACAACATACTAAAATTTGGGAGGAATTCACCGAAGCATAAGTGAGATAGTGCTCGATAAAGATAGTCATGTCAATTTTCATTTCCAGAAAAACTGCACTCCCATAGAGATAACACGTAAACTGGTCAAATTTGACAAGATTACTTTGAATCCATTTTTACGATGTGATGCCGTCATCCAATCAAAATGCTGTTATTATATTAATGAAAAAGCATTTAATAAGCTACAACATACTGAAATTTGTGTGAAAATTGGCAAAGGATAAGTGAGATACGCTCGAGTGAACTTGAAATTTGATGACGTCATTTTGAAAATTTACTTTTTTTTTACTTTATTAAGAAATTTGATATCTTTTAATCATTTTTTCAGTATCGCCAACCCATGAAATGATATGTACAACTCATCAGCTTTCAAAATATGTAAAGAAAATGGGGGGTCACCGTCCATCCTGACGAGTAAAATCGGATTTAAAATTGGCGGTTTTTTGGCATTGTTGCACTGTATATCGCCATTGACGCGCGCGCGGAATTTCAACTTTGACGGGCCCGTATGACGTCATATTGAGTCGGATTGACTTGAAACTTGGTAGAAACATTCCTTGACATTTCAGGCATCCGATCCGTGTGAAAAAATGGGAAATTTATATTGCATATGAGCTGTGCGTGCGTATATGTGCGCACGCGTACGCGTCCGTCCAATTTTTTCAATTTTTCAAAAAATGCTCCAAATGGTCTGAAACGTGTGCAAAAAAAATTTGAGCTCGATTTGAGCATACAAATATTTCAACGCGCGCGTACGCGCACTTTTTAATAATAAATGTGAATTTTGATAATATGAGTAGAATGCGCTTGACTTGAAATATATGTGACGTAAATTTCATTGAAAAATTCCATTCCAATAATGAGATATGAATGAAAATGTGTTTTCATATTATGACGTCATAGTGACGTCACGGTCGACTGATCACTATTATTTTACTTGCGCTGTCGTCTTTGCGACATGATACATATATGGTATAAGTTTGACATTGAGAGGCAGTGCACTTTCTGAGCTAACCTCTGCACAAATTTTGTCCAGAAATAAAGAAGACTAGAGATTGTAATTTGTCATTACTGACAAATTAAGGTGATCCGATTTTTTTTTTTCAGTGATTCGAGTCCTGATCGCAATACGCATGACCATACAGGTTTCATCTGTGTTTAGAGACATTGGCCGTGTGATGTCTGGATTCTCATTTAGAAAAGGGAGTCATATCTGCCATCCTTGGTACTAAATTCTGTATACACTAGATAACGAAGATACAGCAACAAATACATACGAACTTTGACCCACCTTTACACTCCCAAAATGGCACCTGAGGAAAAAGTGGTTAATTTGTGAAATGATTCTTGCGACATCGTCTATAAGTGTGCACAATATGGGAAAGATAGGACAGGTATTCACCAAGATACAAGATGAAACAGTTATGACCTTTGACCCTTATTTACATACCCAAGATGGCGTCTGATCAAGAAGTCATTATTTTATGAAATAATGTAGGTGACATGAACTAAACATGTGCAAAATATGGTGGTGATAGAGCATGTTTTTCTTGAGTTTTTGCAAAGAAAGTTGCGCAAAGAAAGAAATATTTCAATACATCGTTGATGAGCTTTAATTTCAACCAGGTATTTTGACGTGATATCGACATCGTGTGAAAAACAAAGGGCACTTATATGATAGCACAAAGTTTCAGCTACAACATATTAAAATCTAGGAGAAATTCACTGAAGCATGAGATAGTGCTTGATAAAGATAGTCATGTCAATTTTCACATCTAGAAAAACTCCCTCCCATAGAGATAACACGTAATAGCGAAGATTGAGAAAGAAGTACATATGACCTTTGACCCCATTTTGCACAACCAAGATGGCATCCGAGCAATTAGTGGTTATTTTGTGAAATGATCCTTGTAACATGTTCTTAACGTGTGCAAAATATGAGAAAGATAGGACATATATTTACTAAGATACAGGATGAAACATTTATGACCTTTGACCCTAATTTACATACCCAAGATGGCGTCTGATCAAGTAGTTGTTATTTCGTGAAATAATGTTCGTGACATGAACTAAACATATGCAAAATATGGTGGTGATAGGGTATGTTTTTCTTGAGTTATTGCACAGAAAGTTGGAGAAAGAAAGAAATATTTCAGTACATCGAAGATAAGCTTTAATTTCAACCAAGTTTTTTCACGTGATCCCGACAACGTATGAAAAAACAAAGGGCACACTTACGATAGCCCTACGTCTCAGCTACAACATATTAAAATCTTAGAGAAATTCACCGAAGCATAAGTGAGCTAGTGCTCGATAAAGATAGTCATGTCAATTTTCATTTCCATAAAAATTGCACTCCCATAGAGATTACACGTAAACTGGTCAATTTTGACAAGGTTACATTCAATCCATTTTTTCGAGATGATGTCGTCATCTAATCAAAATTGTGTAATAACATTTATGAAAGAACAGTTCATAAGCTACAACATATTGAAATCTGGGTGAAAATTGGCGAAGGATAAGTGAGATACGCTCGAGTAAACTTGAAATTTGATGACGTCATTTTGAAAATTTACTTTTTTTACTTTATTAAGAAATTTGATATCTTTTAATCATTTTGTCAGCATAGCCAGCTCATGAAATGACATGTACAACTCATCAGCTTTCAGAATATGTAAAGAAAATGGGGGGTCACCGTCCATCCTGACGAGTAAAATCGGATTTAAAATTGGCGTTTTTTTTTCATAGTTGCACTGTATATCGCCATTGACGCGCGCGAGGAATTTCAACTTTGACGGGCCCGTATGACGTCATATTGAGTCGGATTGACTTGAAACTTGGTAGAAATATTCCTTGACATTTCAGGCATCTGATCCGTGTAAAAAAACGGGAAATGTCTATTGCATATGAGCTGTGCGTGCGTATATGTGCGCGCGCGTACGCGTCCGTCCGATTTTTTCAATTTTTCAAAAAATGCTCCAAATGGTCTGAAACGTGTGCAAAAAGATTTTGAGCTCGATTGGAGCATACAAATATTTCAACGCGCGCGTACGCGCACGTTTTAATAATAAATATGAATTTTGATAATATCAGTAGAATGCGCTTGACTTGAAATATATGTGACGTAAATTTCATTGAAAATTTGCATTCCATTAATGAGATATGAATGAAAATGTGTTTTCATATAATGACGTCATCGTGACGTCACGGTCGACTGATCACTCTGATACATTAGATCTGTCATCTTTGTGACATGATACATACATGGTATGATTTTGAAATTGATAGGCAGAGGACTTTCTGAGCTAACCTCTGCACAACTTTTGAGGAGAAATAAAGAAACAAAGAAGAAGAAAGAATCAGTACAGATACAGAAGGTGATCCGAGAGGATACTCGGATCACCTAATAACAAGCTCACCAAGTGGGTCAGGCCTTCCTTTGACATCAGGAATTGTAAAAACACCAACAATTTCATGGCCATCCTTGCGAAGGAGTTTGTACACTTCTTCACCAAACTGGCTCTGACCAATGATGGCAATCTTCATCTTGTCTTGGAGAATCTGCATTTAAAACAGATTGGAAGAGAGCAACTGTTAGTTTCCACAATGTGCTTTCCCCACAGACAGGCTGATTTTCACTGTGATCAGTTATACACATTGAGAGACCTCGACTATTCTCAAATTTTTAAATAGAAGCATGCTATGTAACCCATTTCATGCATGTTTATTAAACTTACACCATATTACAAGGATCCCTTGTAAATGTAAATACAGTTAAACTCCCCTAAGTCGACATCGCATATGTCGAATAATCGCGTAAGTCGATTTTAAAAAGTCCCGATTTTTCCCCATTGACTTACGTGTAACAATTCACTCACAAGTCGAATTTTTTAAGTCGAATACTCGCCTAAGTCGATGAAATTCCAAGAACACTTTCATCGAAAAACCATTAAATTCACTGTGCCTAAGTCGAATAAGATTTTATTGTGCAATAAATCACTGTCAAAATCACGAGACGCCCGTTTTTGTTTACATAAGAACTAGCCCGACCAGACAGGTGACAAAAAAAAAATGATCTAAAAGTATCAAAATTCAAAGCGATCGCATGCGATTGTTGAACGCTCTTCGTGTTTGGAGGTCCGCTGGTACAGCCCTGTCGCGCTACGTACGTACAGCGACTGGGCTGTGTATAGTTGTGCGTACAGCGACTGGGCTGTGTATAGTCTGTGTATGTTTGCAGTCTGCGCTGTGCAGTGGATGGATGAAGCTGCCGAGTTTTCAAAGCGGAAAGTAGGGGGAAAGTTACGGGCACGGGTAAATCAGAAGTAAATCAGAAGTACACCTCTACACGCATTTCAAGCCACGGTATGGTAAACTGGAATCAATCACTGCTCAAATATCGTTCATATTCACTTCCCCAAGGTTTAAAAAGGGTGTGAAGTACAGTAATCGGACCTGTGCCAATGCTAATGCACTGTCCATGCAAAGTTAGCCGCGGCCCTGCCGGGCGACCCGTGCTGCGGCACACCTCTCCAGCTCTCGGCTCCAGAGTAGACAACATACATGTACATAATGTACGTGTGGTGTGACTGTTGTTAAGTCGATTTTTTTCGACTTACACACAAGTCGAAACTCGCCTAAGTCGATGTGTTTTGCTCAGTCCCGAGAAGATCGACTTATGCCAGTTTAACTGTAGATAATATATATAGAAACAAGAGATCTGTTGGTCTAGTGGTCATCCAAGCCAAGCATTTTGTCTTCATGACACTCCACCTGAAGTACAAGCTATTTGAAATAGCTTGAGATTCTGGAGTGCTGCAGGCCCATGAATGGGGGCACCAACCCCATTTGAACTACCGGTAACTATAATCCCCTTTATAAAAACATTTTGACTCGCAAAAACTACAGGTACCTCGAATCGAGCATACATGGGCCCAAAACTTTGGAATAGCCTGCCAAAATCTCTTCGACAAGCATCTTCTATTGATGATTTAAAAAGAACCTTCCTTTTTAATTCAAATTGACAATTGTTCATCTGTATATGTATATTGCTTGTTTATTGTTATCTTCTGTGATACACTGTTGAAACGTGATACATATATATGTACTCAGAGTCTGTTCTACAGTGCCATGAGTGTCTTTTTAGGTAGAATGAGCGCTTTATTAGAGTCTCTCTATCATTATTATTATCATTTCTGTGAAGTTTAGAGGAAATCCAGCCCTCTGTTTTTCCAAGAAAATAATGTGTCATCAACTAAGAAAATTGGCTAATTTGGGGTACTTAGGCCTCATACCATTGATTTTTAGAGAAGTTTCTGTACCGTAATCTTTACTTGCTAGCAGTTTTATTGTGCTCAGCTTTGAAATTTGATTTCAGACCATTGAAAAGAGAACTTTATCTGTTTTATAAGTTGATTTTGATTTTTAAAAAGTTAAACAAAAATATAGATTTAGGAAGCCTCGTTTTAGTGGAATAAGAGTTTGCTGACAACTTAATGAGTGATTAAATTTGTTTCCATGTACTGTAGGTACAGCAATACACTGATATATGAATTAAAAAAAAAATTAAAAATGTGCATATATCCATTCATTCAGTCGGTGCACCAGGACTTACAGTGCATGTCTACACATTTGTTCCTATACTAAACTGTACTATATAACACATTGATAGATCCCTGTCATTTGATTGGTCGTTTACTATTGATCATTTGTCCCACTAAGTCATCATTCATGCAATTGTGGCTCCATTTACCATGTAATCTTGGATCCATGTGATTTGCTCCATTGCACGCACGCGGAGAGCCCAGCACACTACGCATGCATGTAAAACCCTTGTGTTTGAAGTGTGTACTGTAAAACGAGGAACGTTCGCGTGCATTTTAATTTCGCAAAGAAGATTCGCGAAAGTAATTGTTTACTCTGTATGCATTGCATGCCAGTGGCAATTCGCGAAAATTTCATGCCACGAATAAATCATGTTTTACAGTATGCGACAGCACAAAGTGCTCAGTGAGCACTCTGTCCTTCTCAGATCCCACACTTTCTCTCTTATTTCTAAATTCTTCAAACATCAAATGACAAGGATCTATTTTAGGTGTTATATAAAACAAATAATTGGTGTTTTCCATTCATGCAATCGACAGAAAATTTCGTTCAGTTAAAGATGAAATTATTGATCCATTCAACTCGACTGTGCTTCGTTGAATGAATCATTTCATCTTTCACCTCATGAAATATTCTGTCCATTGCACTCACAAGTTCGTTCATTATTTGTATACTATCATACACCTTGTGAAGGGCCCTGTCACACTGCCCAAAAGTCGCGTAAATGCACGAATCACGTAAGAAATTCGAGCCTTACGCGATACATGTGCGATTTCTGCATTTCATGGGTTTATCTGATGTGGAACCTTCGTAGTTGTCTGCCCATGTGCGCCGGATCGGCGCTTTACGCGATTCCAGGTTTTGAAGCAGCTCAAAACTCGGCTTCGCGTAAAAGTTACGCAGTATTGCGCTATTCTACATAATTTTTGCGTAGTTTGTGTAGTTCTTACATGAACAAAGCGTGAAATATGCATGGACAGTGATCGTTCGCAAAAATGTTGCTGCTATCGCGTTCATGCGCGTATCATACGCAGTTCATTGGTGATAATGTGCACATTATGCGTGGTTTCTCTTGGAACTCAGTCGTCATGCACAACCATGAATATTCGCCCTATTTGGGGCCTTTGCGTGCCTATGCGCTGAAAGTGCGTGGTTAGTGATTTTTGCGTGATCTTTCCGTAGTTCTTGCGCAATTCATCTGTGATTTTCATTGCATAAATCAGCGAAAATTCTCGACAGAAAAGCACGCACAACCAAATTTCTTGCGTGATTCATGCGTTTACGCGACTTTTGGGCAGTGTGACCAGGCTTTTACAGTATGTGCTGCATACTAAGTATACGTATACATACATGTATGTCGCACTCACGTCTGGATCAGAGTTGATATTTTTGAGGGTTGTAAAATTCTCGCATAGCATCCAACTTTTGAAATTCGCAAAAGTAAAAGACCTTAAAAAATATATTACATATTTGCTGGTTAGCACATACATTGTATCACCTCTTGCAATTGTATACTATTGTCAAAATAATTTTTCTGAATTGAAACTGAATTGAAAAGCAAAACAAAAATTATCAATGTCCATTTTAACCAAAACAAACATTCAACCTCAAATGTAGCCAAGGCACAACCAATGTTCACACATTCTTACACATCTGGAAATCCATGCCGTCAACAGACCCCATACTAATTTCAGACAAAAATCTCATGACAACTCCCAGTGGTTAGTTTTTCGCTAGCTCCAAGTCTTGGTGTGGGGATACTGCCTTGAAGATACCCCTTGCAACAATCAATTGGTCACAGTGAAAGTTTTAGGCGTGGCTTCGTATGCAAGAATCTATAGGAACGTCCGCAGGAAGGGGCTCATGCATATATACAATATGTAAATTTAACATGCATTGCCATCTACTATGGCCTTATACCATCTTCCTATTAAAAATCACTTTACCTGCGCTGAATAAAGGTATGACCTGGCTTTTGTCACAAATTTCAAAAAAATTATAACTTTTATCAAAATTGGGGGAAAACCAGTGGAGTTCTTCAACTTCAGCATGTAACTGTCAAGTAGCACTAAAATTAATACTTAGGGTACCCGACATTTTTCGTTAATGGCGCCCTAAATGATCGTGACGGACATGACGCAAAATGACAAAATTGAATTATTTCATTTTTTTTTCTTGAATTGTTTGATATGGTATATCTTATGCTATTATTTAGTATGCTCTGAAATGAAATAAAAAGTAATTAAAAACGGTTCAACATGCTTCCATCTTGAAATGCGACATAACGATATCTGTAGTATCACTGGGACATGGCCATGGGGTTTTCAGTGGTATGGATACAAGAATATAAAAATAATAAGATCTAGGTCAGGATAAACAATTCACTTCTTTTTTTAGTATAGATCTAGACCTACATCAATACATGATCGATCATGAATGTATTTAAGTCATTGTAAACAGAACAGAAAGTAATGAAATGACCTTTTATTTTGGTAGATTACCTTTAAAGGGGAATACTGAAGATATTATATATGAATTCAAAGAGTGGGACACATAGAACAATTTGTCGTTTACATCGTTTAAAATGGCCTTTTTGAAGTGGAGTTAGAGGATATTGAAGATTTACACCTGTCACCCCCCTGGAATCTAGGTCACAGCGTAAATTTCGAGGCTTTACTGATGACGTCATGGGGTCAAGGGAATCGCGCAAAGTCTCGAGCGCCGCACGCGCGCGCGCATAATGCATGAATTGTATTATACAAGTTGTTGTAGATACCTGGTATTTGCATATAAAAATATAAAGTTTTGAAAGTTTGTTTTTCGATAAGGCCGAAAAAAAAAAAAAAATTGCTTTGATTGCCCTTCGCGACCGACCGAAAATCACGGGAATTTCGGGTCGGGTTTTTTATTTATTTATTTTTTGCTCTTTCAAGTTTATTTTTTTTTCACAAATTTCATCTTCTGCAAATTTGTGAACGGTTTTAAACCCAAAATTATCCATTTTAAGCTAAAGAAAAAATAAAAAAAAAAGGTCTAAAAATGTTTTTTCATCTCATTGACCCATTGTTATCGTGTTCGGGCTGCGCGGGGCCGCAGGCTACGTTTTATAGCATGCATTGCATGCTAGCTACCTTTTTCGCTCGCGTGCATAGGTAGTGCGCTAGCTAGCTAGCTACCATACTAACTGCGACCAGCAGCCCCATATGCATAGCGTAATGGGGCTGCGGACTGTAGCATTCGGGATCATGACAGGGTAGTATCACGGAGAGATATCAACTTAAAATCGAAAAATTTCTTCAATTTGAAGACTTACCAGTGAAGTTGAAGTATTATTGACAATGGGGTTCGTGCAACGTTTGGTTCTGCCAATATGCAATAGTCCTTTTCTGTTTGAATTGATGACTTAATGTGACTCGGTCGAGAGGAACCTGGGAGAGCTATACACTGAATTGACGGTCAGCGCATGCGCACACATCACATGCTCACAAATTTCAAATCCATCGACTGGATAAGATGTCTGTGTGCGCATGCGCTGGCCGTCGAAAACAATTTTATTTCATTTTTTTGTGACATTCTGACAAAAAGTGTCTTGGGATTTCGGGGTACGAGCCTCAACATCTCGCTCTCATCGGGATCTTAAAGCTCAGGCTGTTGTGTTGTGTGATACTCCGTTCTGGGTTTGCCCTTCACCCCATGACGTCATGGACACGCCCCCAAAATAACCACGGATCTTTGATTGAACATGATTCAGAATACAATTCTTCTAAGCAGCTGTTCTCCAAAACGCAATTTTCTCAATGGATGAATTAAAGGCCGCTGTGTGTATCATGCTCTAAGCTTGAAATGGGTAAAAATTATATAATCCAACAATATTAGCTTTTCTTTCAGTATTCTGCTTTAAATGGAGGCACACAGAAATATAATTTTACACTTAGCAAAGAATGACTCATACTAGCATTACTGTGGGCAATTTATCGACAACAAAGTCTAAACTATGGGCAATTCTGGATTTTAGGGGGATAGACCACAGGTTCTAGATCTAGATCTAGGTACTTACTCTAAATAATATCTTAACTGTAAGAATTGTTAGCCCGTTAGGCTTTTCTCTAACTTCTGCACAGCCCCTAACCTTATTCACCAATACACCATGCCTACTATTAACCCGATCAAACCCTCTGGCCTCAAAAAAAGTCATCTAAATTAAACACTTTGATAATCATCATATCATCGCTAAATAAATTTATTTCGTTTTTGCCAAAGCCAAAGGGCAGCCTTCATCCACACATGCGTCCTTCCATCCAGGTATGATTGATACACGTGTGAAAAATACTACGGTAGGCCTATAAGCGCCGTAGAGAAAACAGTGCACTTACTAACCATGCTAACGCTAACGCAAACACAATCGAGCATACCTTCGACGTTGAATAATGTCTCATAAACCTGCTAGTTATGCCCGTTAGTCTGCTAGCAGACAGCATCTTTACACTTTGCTGCGTCGTAGTAAAAAATCCTTCGCAAAACCGTGGAAGCAGATGAATTTATCTGGTACAAAATGATAAAGTGCACATCAACAAAGGGTATCCCTGTGTATGGCCAGCTGGTCTCAGAGTGCGCCAGCAATAATGGAAAATTCCAAGATTGACCATGGGCTCGGCCGGCAGCTTCCCGGTAACGTTACTGGTATTTTTAAGCGACGCAACACAGCAGCTGACTTCCACGTCCACGCTCTCGCACCGCTCGGCCCCCGCGATATCAAGCCCTGCGCAATGCGAATACGTATTGTATGTGATACATGTACACTAGTTTTATGGTGGATACACCACACAAAGATACTGGCGGACGCGCACGCGACGTGGGTACTAAGGGGGTCGATCCGTACCCGTTTAGTTCGTAGCGACCCAAACATTGTAACATTGTGGGTGTACGACATGCTGCAAGCTGATTCCACATTGGTTCTTTTGTGATTTGAGCATAAAACGTACATTTGTCACGCTTAAACTGGTACTAGATCTGATTAAAAAAATAATCCGTTAAAATAAAGACAAAAATATACCATATGAAAAAAAAATGTACATAGACCTACGAATAATTATAAAATGTGCGAAGGGTTCCCCTCTACAAGCTAGTGGAATAATCTGGAGGTGTGTACCCTACATAATGTAGGATATGTAAATAAAGCACTTTTAAATTTCGGCTGTCAGCTGTTCTTATATTTTGCTTTTCCAAACTCGATTATGACTGCATTACTAGTATTTGCTGCCTTGCGCTGTGTATGTGACTGCACTGTGGCCAGTGGTCCGCTGACGTCGCGGTAGTCGGTAATTTCTCAGTTGCATATGCACTGTGTTTACACTATTTTTATACGTCGTCATGTGATTGCGCAATCCCGACAATAGTTCGATGGCACAGTGGATTAGATGGTACGTGGAATCTCCATGGGTTAGTGATTTTGCTATGAGTTTTTCTACGAGTATGATAACAATTACACAGCAAAACTAAAAAAGTACCTGCTAAAAAAAAAAAAAAAAAGACTTGATGTAAGAATCGCAATACACTGTACCAATGATTTAGGCCTACTATTCATAGCCTAATGAAATGTGATAAAGGCGACTCCTATCATAACCAGGTCCTTTGGAATGTCAGTTTTCTTTTGTAAAGAAAAGTCATTATGACCAAATAATAAAGTATAAAGATACAAATTGGGCCTACATTATATCTTTGTGACCTGATTTTTTCAAATATTTTTAACACTGTTACAAGTTTTGTTTTAACAGGAGTGCACTCTGTTGTTGAATCATGGATACCACTAGCTCCTTGGTTGAATGAAACACAGTTACTGCTGATTGAATAATATTAAGACATTTTGGCATTGGTAGAAACTTGTAAGAATTAATTACAATATACAGTTTGTCAAGTCCCATCTAATATTTCATGCAATATTGATTGAGTGCAAGCTCATACAGTAGTATCTAACTTTTACTCTTAAAGTGTAAAATGATGATAATTATTCATAATTATTACATTATTGAATTAAACCATTAATTCAAATGAGATATATGTAAGATGTATTATGAATATAATGGTTATCATTTCTATTTTCTGCAACAATCTTTGCAAAACATTTTTGTTTTATGCTATTTGTAATTTGTCATGCATATGTCGTTCTTTGAACAATTGCTATCTGTTTGTATCTCTTGTACCATGTAACGCTGGTGGAAGGCACATTTCCACATTCCCATTGTGGACAATAAAATATTAAATTAAATTAAATTAAATTCAAATCAATTCAAATGTTTTGAGTAATGCACAAAACAGCAAAGTGTGATTGCTTTAACAACTACATGTACCTTAACCTGAAAATTAATGAAGTCCTTCATTTAATTCGACGACAGATCAAGAGATGTTTACACAGCATGACATTACTATACTTTATGTGTTACATGAAGTAACACATAAGTAATAGGGTCATGAATACAGTCATGTGCCAAAGTGTGTGATACCTCGTTGTGAATACAAACTATACTCATTCTAATACAGTGTGTAACAGAAAACGTGTGAATTTTATTTACATGTAATTTTATATTTTCTACCTGGGAAGTGCGAAAAAAGGTCTAATTCTCTGTTCTCTTCTGTTCTCTGTTCCCACATATTCAAGGTATAAACTAGAGAAGCACTCTGAGAGCGCAGACCTCCGCCAAGCATGCAGCTCATTTCCACCACTGATCCTGTTCTTCCACAGAGATATCAGTGATTTCCACCCATACATACTTTTGGCATTGTGTGCTGAAAGTCGCCCGATTTCCCAATATAGAAGCCTTTGTTACGTCATAAACCCTCAGCTACATGGTGCGCCTCGCCCTAGCAGAAACTAGAGCACGCACTTTAGTGCGCGCATGCAAACCTCAAATACGCGCAGCCTGAACTTTCAAGTTCAGGTTTATATGGTAATTTACAATGTATTAATGTATTAATTAACTGATTTTATCTGTCACGATGTTTGTTTGAATTTTCTTCAATACCCTGACGTTAGGTGACATAAGAAAAAAAAAAAATTGTCACTGTCATTGTCATTGACCCTACCTGCCAAAATATAAAAAACCCTTCATAAAGTCCCCTAAAATTCTCGGATCACACCCAAAATTTAATCATCTGTTACTTGTATCATTCTAAACCTTTCCTGCAAATTTCATCAAAATCCGTTCCCTACTTTTTGAGTTATTTTGCACATGGACAAACTAACTAACAAACAAACGATTCTTGCAAAGAGAGGAAAATCATGATCTACATAGCTCTTACACTTTATACTCTGCATTGCAAATACCCATTGGGACCAATATGTTGGTTTCTTTTTATGCCTGATCTGTATCCTGATCTGTATTACAAATATATGTGCACTGGTTCTGGTTAAAAAATGATAGCCTTACCATTTATTGTAAATCTCAGATGTTCTGACTGTTTAATTTATTTTGCTTTCACTTCAAACATCTGTCACAGGAAGTCAGAAGAGTTTCTTGCAAAATTATCTTCACAATGGGTAGAACTGCTTTTCACAGGTAAACACTGTTGTAAATCCACTCATCATGCTTTCCTTTCTTCCAGTCATCAATCAATAGAATTGATTATGTCACTTCACATATTGATAAAGCTGAATGTTCAATCTGATATGAAATACCTCCATATTGGCAAATACTGTCTACCTTTAAGAAACCTCTACTTCATATTGTCTTCTGTCAAATCCATTCTTTTTTTACATGAACAGCACTCTTCCCCCGATTCATATTCTTGAAAATAATCGGTTCTGTCTTTTTTATCTCACAACTACAAATTGTGCGTATAGGAGACTCTAAATGATGTTCTGTGCCAATCACAATTTTGTATTCTCAGAGCTCTGTGGTGGAACCATTGCATTCTCCAATAATTCCAATATTTGCAAATCAGTTAGGTACTAATTACACAACATTGGGTGCAGTCACACAACAAGGTATTTCACTACCCAGTATTTGTTTCATGAACTGCAAAGAATCTACCCGGTAGACCAAAGTCAATCTTGTAGTTGTAGTTGTACCAACAGTGGCATTATGGTACCAGCATTGCAGTACCCCTGATGGCTGTGGTAGCACCACATATATACAGTGGACTCCTGTCAGAACAAAGTGCTCGGGACCCGCACTTTTCTTTTGTTGTATCGAAATTTTGTTATAACTGAACAAATAAACAATAAAAATACATAGAGTGGACAGTGTTGCAGCCTGAAATTTGACTGCATTGTAACTGGAATTTTGTTATAACCGTGTTCGTTATAACGGGAGTGCACTGTCTATATATATTTAATAGCACGGATGTATTTGTGTTATTGCAGCCAAACATTTTCAGGTGCAACCAAACAACTACTGTAAAAGTAGAAATACACCTTGTACTGTAAAAGTAGAAATTTTCACGGCGTTGAAATTTTTGCGCATTTCACGCAACCAGAAACTAGCGTGAAAATAAAAGCACACAAATATTTTCGCTTGCCATATGTTCCTGTACTTGGTGTCTTCATTCCTCGGAATCAAAAAACACGCGAAACTCTTTTTTACCTGGCCAAGAGCGAAAAATTAGTTGTGCGAAAATATCCATTTTTACAGTAAAACAAACAAAAAACTGTCTGTTTAATAAAGTACAGATATGCATGTACAGCTGTATAAGTTCAGATCAGGCATTATATTCATAACAAGAGTGAGGGCAGGGCTAAACGACTGTCTCCTAATTGCATGTGTCACACAACCAAGCCATGCAACGCTACAGAAAATTAAGTAGAAACTCTTCTTCAACATTTTTTTTTTTTTTTTATATCACCGATTATCAGGTGACTCATAGGCCTACGCCACATGATATCCCTGCAGCAACCCGTCTCAGACTCTGCTCCACTTATGATTCACATGCTGGTACTGGTGCAATATTAATGTTAATTCAAGAAGCTACGATTATTTCTTAATTAAGTCATATATCCTACCCTAGATCCTCACAACAGCTTGGCTATAGGCCTACCTAGTGAGTCTATTTCTCTCAAACTCCTCCTCCCCTAACCCCAGAGTGCACCTTGTACACAGTATACTGTCGTCCTCCCCCAGACATCTGCAGTGACGGATTGGGGGTGGCGCACTGGGCTGGGAGTGCGCCCCTTTATTTTTTGCTAAATAAAAGGAAAAAAAGTAAAGAAAAGAAAGGTGGCACATGCGTCCCCTTAATTGTTTTTCTTTTTATTTTGTTCCCCCCCCCCATTCTGGAATTCATGTGGATCCACCCCTGATCTACAGGATGGGCGGGGCAAGGCCAAGCAAGGGAAGGGGTCAAGGATCTTGTTCCACACGTACACTGTACCCAGGTACTAAAATTCTGTCCTCTGAATGTAACTCTTCCACTCACCGAATCTGCAATAAAACAACCTATCTAATAGCCAAAACGGGCAAATTTAATACTCCACGACTAGCCCCAGGGCGCTCCTTGTACACGCAGCTATGCGTTGGGCCATATGGGGCTGGGGGGTGATCAGGTCTTGTGTGCTGTACTTACCAGAATCTCATTAATTCGGCAGCACAAGAATTGATCACCAGTCGCACTTAAGTCCTTAACTTTAAGAACGGCTTTGTGAAACACCCCCCTGGTTGCAGTTATGCTACTCCACGGTACTACGTACAGTGTAACGTTACTAGTGAAGTCAAAGTTCGGTAGTACATATATGTAGACGACATTCCTTGAATACATACACAACCTTTGCAACTGATTGACAAACTGCCCTACATCGACGTATATAAGCACTGAATTGATCAGTGTTTTAGTATTAGCCATTGGCCCATATGACTGAAAAAACAAACAAAAAAAAAACAAACAAACAAGGGCGTAGGCCTACGTACTCGAGCAGGATTCGAACCTACGACCTCCTGATTACCGGACAGGCATCATACACAACCTGTGGCTGTAGCTGTGTATGCCTAGGTAGTAGATCTCTATAACTGCGACTAGTCTATAGACAGAAAAATCCGTCCGTCCGGATGAGTTTTACTTTTTTTTTCATCTTTTTCCTTTTTTACATAGGGTATCAGAGCCTCCGTGAAGCCAGACGTAGTCTCCGCGGAATGATTATACACGTACCTACCTCGTACCTGTATTGTAGGCTGTTAAAGGTCCTACTCCCAACGACCGGAGGCGCAGGCGATCGCCTGCGCCTCCGTGCCCCGCGTGCTGCAACGACCAAGTAGACGCAGAGCGAGCGCGAGGAAGCCGAGCGCGATCTTTCGTCGTGATCTGTCAAAACTGCGACCAGCCCGAACGTTTTTTTACCAAAGATCGTAAGTGGTTTTACCAAAGATCGTATGGAGTGTACGATCTTTGACCGAGTAACGTTAGGTTTACCCACGTCGTCCATTGTATACTTTGAAAGGGAGCGCCCCCGGGAAATACGCCACGAGTTTGTGTCTAACGGTTAAAAGAGGTAGGTAGATTTTCTACATTTAATTTAATGGCCTAATTTAATACGGTACTTACTACTAATTCTTAGGTAGAATATCCGGCAAAGAGGAAGGCCTAACGATACTCTTACTCTTTGGTTGATGGAATAAAAGAGTAGCAGAATGTGCTTTGCTCGTGCACCGGGCTACGGCTCAGCTGCGCCACTTTATAGCGACCCTGCGGACGCGTTACAAGTTGTATAGGTTTGATAATAGTGTAGACCCTGCTCTTGCCCCTGGCCCTCCAGCTCCAGGCACCTGCTGCTAGTGTGGTGGTATGGTGTAGCTAGCTGTGACCCCGTACGTGTAATTTTAAATGGAGACGGAGATCTTGCAGCTGATTGCGCCTCTCTTTTGTTTAATGTTCACTATCCGTCGTCTTAAGCCAATATTGAATAAACTGTTTTAAACCAGAGAGCCATGCTTTCACACTGCGAGTGACTGTGCATTTGTGTGTGTGTGTGTGTGTGTGTGTGTGCGTGCGTGCGTGTGTGTGTGTGTGTGTGTATACTTTTACACGTGTGTGAACGTGTGTGTGTGTGTGTGTGCCTAGGCCTAAAACTGCATGCTACCAGCCCCATAAACGCGTAGCTATAGCACCATTAGCAGTATAACTGTGTACAAGGAGCGCCCTGGGGTTAGCAAGCTATCTCTCCTATCAAAGTTTGCAGAGTCTTAATCCTTTCACATCCCATGATAGTGTGCTTTGCTAGTTTGACTTTGAGTACCATTTGACACAGAAAATTGACATTGTTGTACACAATCTGGCCCAAGACAAGTAGTAGGCGACTGTTGCAGGAAGGGGGAATTGCTTTAATGGCAGGGTACTTTTACTTTTGGAAGTTGGATCTAAATTTTATGCACAACACACTTGCATTTAACGGCCAGACTGCTGTAGCTATAGAAATTTCTACTGGATACTGTAAAATGACAACAGTTTCATCATTTCAGGGCCGGTGGAATGGGGGGGGGGGGGTCGGGTGGGGGGTGGGTGGGGGGCGCTTGGGGCCCCCACTTTTTGGGGGCTTGTGCCGAAAGGGTGGGTTAAATGGGTGGTGGCGCGTCGCGTTAATGGGAACACCACCCTTCGTCCAAAGCCCCCCGGTTTTGCCGAAAGGGTGCGTTGGGTCGCGTCGCGTTGACTGGAACTTCATCCAAAGCCCCCCCCCCCCCCTGGTTTTGCCGAAAGGGTGCGTTGGTACTTTTTCTCATGTAATATTAAAAGACGAGTTTTGAATTTATATTTAACCTTTAAACAACCATTTCAAAGAGGCTATCATCCGGATGGGTTTACACTCTATTACCACTTGGTCTACAGCCAGTTGGTCTAATAGACTGTTTAATATAGTTGGTCTGGTCATCATTTCCTCCAATTACTGTTTGATGTACCGGTAATTGTTATTTGGTTTAATTACTATTTGGTCTACAGTCAATTCGTCTAATAATGGCCATTTGGTCTATTTTTGGTCTAACACCAATTTATATCAAATACCGATTTGGTCTATTATGAGTTGGTGTAATTCCATTTCGTCTAATCATCAAATGGTCTAAAATAAAACCAAATTTGTCCAATATAAATTTGGTGTACACATCATTAATTTTGGTCCATGCACATTGCCCAGTTGGTCTAGCCTTAGTCTGTCTATCATCATTTAGTCTACACCCATTTAGTCTAATAACCATTGATCTTATTGTCATTTGGTCTAATAGCCAGCCTCTTGATCTAATCAGGTACCATTTGGTCCAATCATCGTTTCGTCTATATGACCAGCTGGGTTATTGTTATTGTTATTATTTTTTTTTTTTGGGGGGGGCCTTTTTCTACGACTACGGACTACCCTCTGACCCTTCATTGAGGGAGAAAAAAAATATGTTCATACACATGAAATAAGATTAGGGTAAAGTTTAGGGTCCCTCGCCCCTCCCCCATGGTGCCAGGCCAGCACCCCCAGCAGCTGGACTATAGATAAGCCACTGATTATCCACATGATCCATGCCCTGTAATGTAAAACAGAAACGGATATTAGACCAAATGGATATTGGACCAAATGAACATTGGATGAACTAAATATTAGATCCGGACGATAGCCTCTTTGAAATGGTTGTTTGAAGGTTAAATATAAATTCAAAACTCGTCTTTTAATATTACATGAGAAAAAGTACCAACGCACCCTTTCGGCAAAAACGGCGGTGGGGGGGGGGGGTGTTCCCATTAACGTGACGCGCCACCACCCAACCCACCCTTTCGGCACAAGCCCTTTTTGGGGTACTGGGGTATACTTATATATACAAGAAGACATAGGGTCTAACCACTTGTGGCCCCTATTTTTTTCCCCTGGTAGTGGCACACATACACACACAAAAACAACAACAACAAACAAACAAAAGCTTTTTTGTGTGTGTGTGTGTTGTACATGTAACAAAGAGCTTAGAAGTGCAGAAAGTTGCACTGAAGGCTTTTTCTTTCTGCTTTTTTTTTTTTTTTTTTTTTTTTTTTTTTTGCTTGTCAGCCAAAGAAACTGGGAAGTGGCAGCGTCTTTGCTTTTGGGTTGTAGGTGCCTACTCATTCAAGGTTCAAGAAAGTTGCGCTGAAGGCCTTTTTTTTGTTGTTGTATTGTCAGCCGAGGAAACCGGGAAGTGACCAGAAATATGAACTGGGCCCCCCACTTTAAAAATGTGGCACCATCAGCCATGTGTTTCAAATTGTCCAGTCATATCAAGTTGTTCCACATTTGGTAGGCCATAATAGACAACCTACAATCCCCTGTATGATTTAATTTTATTATACCCCCGCATACTGGTACACAAAGTGTATAAGGGGGGTCTAAGAATCGGCATGTGGTCGGTTGGGCGGTCGGTCGGGCAAATCTTGCTTCGTTGAATCCTTTCTACAGTTCTGAAGCAATTATGATGAAACATGGGACACATGATGACAGTGAAGTGTTGCAATTAAGACATCTTTTTTGTGTTTGTCGGGAAAGCGTTACCATGGAAACCAAAATTTTCCCCAAACCTTGTGGAGTGTACTTCAACGGTATTTAGGCAATTTATTTCAAATTTGGTGTGTATAATGATCTATAGGTGTAGTTATAATGCATTTAAGCCCTATACTTTGTGTTTGTGCCCGACAAGGCGTTGCCATCGCATGCACACAGCATCCCAAGTAGCAAGCCCATGTACGTGGGCCCCATTTGGGAATGATGTGGGATGGTGGATGTGGGGTTTCCCATATATACCCCATCAAAGGGGACCCATATGGATTTTGACACACGGGACGAATGCTGGCCTGCCCACTTGGGACCCATATGGGACCCACATGAGATTACCATGGGCATGCCATTCTGGATAGGATATGCTCAATCCCCTATAACCCATAAGGGATTATAGTAAATAGGTAGAGTGAAATTTGCGTTGTGATTGGTTGGATAGCATCACGTGATTATGCAAAAATTTTGTTATAGTGGCACGACTGTGCCACTATAACGCTTGTGACAGTGCGTGCCTACACTTTATGTACGAAGAGATTCGCGCAAGGCCTAGGGAGGGCCGCCGAGAGACGTAGTGATAAGGCCAAGCATTTCAACGTATGCGCGTGTTGAGCTCTGAATGAAGGAGTTTATAAGCGAGTCTGCTCTGTGATGTGCAATACGCATACACGGCTGTACTAGCGTATCATACGCTGTGTACGTAAACTACACGGTAGGTTGCGGTTAACTCTGCGTACAACAAGTGCAGTGCCGGCGGTACGGTGGGTCTTGTTAGATCTAAATTAGGGCCTAGACCTACGGAAATGCATGTAGATCGAGGAACCTATTTACTATAACAATTAGTGCATGTTCTATTGATGCACCAGTACTGGACTATAGAACTCCAAATACTAAATTATCCCTCGTGCAGTTCTATTCACCTTGGCCTGCGGCCTCGGTGAAACAAAACAGCACTCGGGATAATTTAGTATTTGTCGTTCTCTAATCCAGTATAGTGCATCATAGAGCATGCACTATCCGTATAATAGCATGGGCATGCCAATTAGGGTAGGATATGTGACCCACTACAACAAAAAGGTCCTAAAGTCGCGCACGCTCGAAGCCGTGAAAATCGAGTTTGAAGTCAGAGCATCATAATTGGTCAAAATGTACGATTTTCTGATTTTGACATATTATTGGAGTCTGACATGTCTTCTATCATCTGTCGAAATTTTGAAGCAAAATGATGAAAGGAAAGACCAAAAAATAGCGTTTTTCTGGGCCATGTTTTTGGCGTTTCAACCAAGCAGAAACCGGTTCGAAAATTTGGATTGAGCGCCACATACAGGCTCCGCCCCTAACAACGACCGGAGTGATCTCATTGGTCAGTTTGCTGCTTGCCGCTAACCGAAGCGTGAAGCTCGCACACTGCTAAGTCGACTGGTGCGTGCGGGCGGGGTGCGCTGTGCCCAGCTGCTTCTCCTGGCATCCTGGTCACTGATTGGTCGGTGAGGAGACCGCCGACGCTGTGCTTGAATGAGCATTTCGGGGGTTGCTAGGGTTTACCTTCTATTGTCCGGAGGTGAAAACTGACTATGTGCCACTTGATCGCGATTGCGTCGCAAGGAAAACTTTTAGGGCGCTTTTCTCGAAACAGTGATTTCCCATACGTCTCGACATGCTCTCTTTTAAACATCGATATCTCCGCACCCGATTATTTTCATAAGATGTGTTATATATCAATTTAAAGCAGAAAGATTAGGGAATTTTGTCATGCAATTTTCAAATAATCGACCTCACCCGAGTTTAGCATCATTTTGTTGTAGCGGGTCACATATGTTCAAGCACATCATATAGGACCCATATGGGAAATGCATGGGCGTGTCATTCTGGGTTATAGGATCTGTTCAAGCCCATATGCATGGGACCCATATGGGATATAAGCATATGGGCATGCCATTCTGGGTAGGATATGTTCTATCTCATATGGGACCCATATGGGATAAGCATGGGCATGCCATTCTGGGTAAATGTTCTATCCTATTTGGGATCTATATGGGATAAGCATGCATGGGCATGCCATACTGGGTAGGATATGTTCAAGCCCATAAGGGACACACATATGGGATTACCGTGGGCATACCATCCTGGGTAGGATATATTCAGGCCCATATTGGACCCAAATGGGATTACTGCGTGGGTATGACATACTGGGAAGGAAATATTTAAGCCTATATGGGACCCATATCGGATTAACATGGGCATGCCATTATGGGTAGGATATATGTTCAATCCCATATGGAACCCACATGGGATTAGCATGGGCATGCCAATCTGGTTAGGATGTGGTCTTAGGACCCATATGGGACACATCATGGGCATGCCATTCTGGGTAGGATATTATGTTCTATCCAATATGGGACCCATATGGGATAAGTATGGACATGCCATTCTGGGTAGGATATGTTCTATCCAATATACCGGGACCCATATGGGATATGCATGGGCATGCCATTCTGGGCAGGATATGTTCAAGCCCACGAGGGACTCATATGGGATTACCGTGGGCATGACATTCTGTGTAGGATATGACGTTCGAGCCCCTATGGAACCCATATGGGATAAACCTGGGCATGTAATTCGTGGTAGGATATGTTTGAGCTATATGGGACCCATAATAATAATATTAATAATAATGATAGTGTATACTTCTATAGCGCAACAGTCCATCAAAAGATGCTCATGGCGCTTTAAGTCTTAAGGTTAGGATCAAAGAAAGATAAAGGATCCCCATTTATGGGCATACCATTCTGGGTAGGATATGTTTAAGCCCATATTGGATGCACAATGGATTACCGTGGGTGTGATATTCCGGGAAGGAAATATCTAAGCCTAAATGGGACCCATATCGAATCAACATGGGCATGCAGTTCTGGGTAGGATATGGTAAAGCCAATATGGGGCTCATATGGAAATGGTTTGGGCATGCCAATCTGGTTAGGATGTGATCAATCACAAATTGGACCCATACGGGAAAAGCATGGGTATGCCATTCTGGGTAGGATGCGGTACAGCCAAAATGGGACCCATATGGGAATGGTATGGGCATGACATTCTGGGTAAGGTATGTTTAATGCCTTACGGCATGCATTTGGGATTAGCACTGGCATGACATTTTGGGTTTACTATAGGATATTTTCAAGTCTATATGGGACCCATGTAGGATAATCATTGGCATGCCATTCCGGGTAGGATATTTTAAGCCCATATGGGACCCACATGGGAAGGGTATGGGCATGTCATAAAGGGTAAAATATCTTCAAGTCAATATGGGACCAATGTGGGATATGCATGGGCATGTCATTCTGGGTGGATGTTCAAGCCCATAAGGGACCTATATGGGATTATCATGGGCATGCCATTCTGGGTAGGATATGTTCAAGCCCATTTGGGAACAAGATGGGATAAGCACGGGCATGCCATACTAGGTAGGATATGTTCAAGCACATATGGCAACCGTATGGGAAAAGCATGGGCATATGCCATTCTGGCTAGGATATGCTCAAGTCCATATGGGATCCATATGGGAGTAGCATGGGTATGCCATTCTGGGTAGGATATGTTTAATCCAATACGGGACCCATATGGGATTAGCATTGGCATGACATTCCTGGAAGATATCAAGTCTTTATGGAACCATAGTGGCCATAAAATAAGCATGTATGGGACCCATGTCGGATTAAGATGGGCACGCCATTCTGGGTAGGATATTTTTAAGCCAATATGGAACCCATAGGCCCATGGGAAATGGATGAATAAGCATTGGCTTGGGCCATTCTTGGTATGATCAAGTCTACGGGAACTGTTTGGGATTATAGACCATGGGCATGCTATTGGGTAGGATATCCCAGCCAACACCGCCATGTGGGGCCCACATGGGCAAACATGGGTAAAAGGCTGGCAAGCTGGGTTAGAGGTGGGCAAGGGCTACTCGAGGGTCATCCTTCAAGGGGCCCGTGTGGGCCAGCCAAGGGCAGAGATGGGAAAAGTTGATATGGGTTTCTCATGGGCTTACCACTTGGGTTTCACATGGGCACAGACAGGGCCAGCAGGGAGCATGATGGGCTTTTGTATACAAAAGGCCATCATGCTAGGGCTAGCCCTGCCTTTTTTTATGTGAGTGTGTGCGTGTGTGATTGTAAGTGTGTTTGTGAGTGTGTGCGTGTGTGTAGCGCCTATTTGTAAACATGAAAATTTGATACCAAATCCCTGTTGGGACTTATGGTTTCTATACCCACACGGGTCCCACAAGGGCCATGGCCCACATAGGACATAAAGGGCACATATCATGAATATTCATGCCTTTTTAATGAATATTTAAATGAGACATTTGGGTGATCTAATCTAAGTAACCATGTCTTCATGCACTATACAGTGTTTTGCAGGGCATATAGAAAAATCGTGACACATAATCGTCAGTTAGGATTAGGAAGTAGGAGGTAGGCCATTAGGGGTAGGACAGGTTAGGATAGGATTAGGATTAGGGCGTAATCCCAGAGTGTGCTTGTAGGCCTACACACTCGTATGAGTAGTATGCCCTAATCAACCCATTCTTTTCCCAAGAATTAAGAGCTAATATTTTCCTTATGTGGGCTTACCCATATGGGTCCCATGTGATTCTTGGGTGCAGATGCCTAATTAGGGTCCCAGATGGTTTGCCCATATGGGGCCCATGTGTCAAAGAATATGGGACCCACATGAGCCCCTTATAGAACTTATATGCTGCCCATGTGGCATAGCCCATGTTATGCCCAGTTTGATAATCAGTGACAGGGTCCCATCTGGGCCCCATTTTCCTTATGTGGGCTTACCCATATGGGTCCCATGCAATTCTTGGGTGCAGATACCTTAGGGCCCCCAGATGGTTTGCCCATATGGGACCCATGCGACAAAGAATATGGGACCCATGTGGGCCTCTTATAGAACCCATATGATGACAATGGGAAAGAGCCAATGTTATGCCCAGTTTGATAGTCAGCAACGTGGGTCCCTTCTGGGCCCCATTTGCCTTATATAGGCTTGGCCATATGGCTCCCATGTGATTCTTGGGTGCAGATGCCTAATTAGGGCCCCCAGATGCTTTGCCCATATGGGGCCCATGTGTCAAAGAATATGGGACCATAATTGTAACTTTTATGCAACGGGCCCCTGGACATTTTTTTTTTATGTTTGTCAGAGAAAGTGATAGCCATGGTAAACAATTCTAAAATTTTCCAAAAACCTTGTGGAGTGAACTACCAGGTACTTCCGCAGTATTTGAGCAATTTATTTCAAATTTGGTTTGTATAATGATCTATAGGTGAAGTTATGCAAGACACATTTCGCATTTGAACCAACAAGGCGTTGCCATGGTAACGGTATATTTTCTTGAAAATCTTGTAGCGTAAACGTCTTCCACAATTTTGAAGCAATTGAATTATAATTTGGTGTTCATAATGACATTGAGGTGTAGATGTGCAAGACATGTTTTTTTTTTTTTTGTGTGTGTGTGTTTGTCAGAGAAAGGGTTGTGTGGTCTTCCACAATTTTGAAGCAATTGAATTATAATTTGGTGTTCATAATGACATTGAGGTGTAGATGTGCAAGACATGTTTTTTTTTTTGTGTGTGTGTTTGTCAGAGAAAGGGTTGCCATGGTAACCACGATTTCCCCAAGATCTTTTGGAGTGAACTACTTCCACAGTATTTAAAGGGATGGTACAGTATTGGTGGAGATGAGAATTGGGCTTTTAACTTTTTGCGAGATGCCAAGAAAACACTTCTGAAATAGTACAGAGCATACCATTTTAAGAGGAATTCAAAGTTTATTTGATGAAAATTGGGTTTGGAATGGCTCAAACATCCAAAGACAAAGTAAAACAAAGTGATCGTAATAAAGTGTGGGTCCCACACTTATTAGAATCGCTCTGTTTTGGATATCTCAGCTATTTCAAAACTAATTTTCATCAAATAAATGTTGAATTCCTCAAGAAATTACATGCTCTTTCATATTTCATAAAAGGTTTCTCATTATCTCACCAAAAAATGTTAGAAACCTGAAATTAGGTCTCACTATACGATCCCTTTAAGCAATTCATTGCAAACTTGGTATGTAGAGCCTATAATGATCTATAGGTGTAGTTATGGAAGACATTCTTTGTGCTTGTACCTGAAAGGTGTTGGCATGGTAACTGCATATTTTCTTGAAAATCTTGTGGAGTGAACTATTTCCACAATTGTGGAACTGTCAAACTCACATCGTACTCACACGGTACTACACACATAACCTTTTATCAAACCCTTGTTCAATTCTTTTTCACAGGAATCTGGATTGAGGGAGCGGGATATTAATCACCTTTCGTGATACAAATTCCAGGCTAAATGCTCAAAGACTGAGGGAGTAAGTTAAATCCACAGTATTTTTGTATGAATTTTCATTCAAAATATGCTGTTACTGTGGCAATGCATTGTTCAACAATGACAAAAGATTAAGTATGCACATTCTTTGTACCGCACTATCGCAGTCACATGTGCCAAATTCCAAGCTAAATGCTTAGACTGAGGAATTAAGCTGAATCCACAATATTTTTGTATCCTTTTTAGAAGAGATAAATGCTGTTACCATAGTAATGCTTTGTTCAACAATGATGTAAGATTTACATATCTATATGTACTATAGCGGTCTCATGTGCCAAATTTCGAGCTAAATGCTCAAAGACTGAGGGAGTTAACCGAATCCACAGTATTTTTGTGGGATTTTCATTCAAAACATGTTGTTACCATGGCAACGCATTGTGCAACAATGACGAAAGAATAAGTTTGCACATCTATTGTAAAAGCGCACTTGGATATTTTCGTGTGACTAATTTTTCGCGATGTTTTTAATTCCGCGGAATCAAGACACCAAGTACAGGAACATTTGGCAAGCAGAAATACTTGCGTGCTTTTATTTTCACGCTAGTTTCTGGTTGCACGAAATGCGCGAAAATTTCAACACTGCGAAAATTTTGTGGACAGCGTAACTAAAAAAACGTTTGAGGTATCCTAATGAGACTTGGTATGTATATGCATGAGTGGACGAAGTTGTGCCTATCAACTTTTGGGTGCTCATGCTCAAGGTCAAAGGTCAAAAGGTCAAGGTCGAATGCTCAAAATTTCACTATTTTCCCCATATCTATGCAACGACTGAAGGTTTTTTCTTGAAATTCGCTCCAACCAAATGGCAGGCATTTGGGACGGGAATTTTGGCCGGGATTGAGCCAGATTTTGCTTGAGAGTTGATTATGACTTGTACCATTTCCAGTACGGTAATGTGACCATAAATTATTTCGCTTGACTGGCAATTCCCCGCTATTGAGGACTCCGTAATGTTGCCCAAAAGTTGCGTGAACGCATGAATCACGTAAAGAGCCTAGCGCGAAACATGCGCGATTTGCGCATTTCATGAATTTTTCTGACGTGGGAACCTTCGATCGTATTGTCCGCGGATGTGCGCCGGATCGGCGCTTTACGCGATTCCACGCGGGCGGGGTCGGTCACACTGCCCAAAAGTTGCGTAATCGCATAAATCACGTACCGGTAACTAAGAAATTTGGTTTTGTGTGCTTGTCCGTCGATAATTTTACCATTTTCGCTGATTTACGCAATGAAAAATCACCGATGAATTGCGCGAGAACTACGGAAAGATCACGCAAAAATATAGCGCCACAATCATACGTGAGTTGTTAGTGATACATTAGTGATTCCTCGATCAGTATTTCGTGAGTATTTACCGTGTTCTGTTTAATAGAGATACATAACGTTAGGCCTACGCCAATATTTTTTTTCAGTGATTTTCAGTGATACGTAGGTGTTTCAAGCGCGAAACATGCGTCATTATTTATAGTCTGCTTTTTTGTCAGTGGAGAGTCGTTGGTGAACGCGATAGTGGCAACATTTTTGCGAACAATCGCTGATATTCCATGCATATTTCGCGCATTGTTCGCGTAAGAACCACGCAAATTACGCAAAAATTACGTAAAACAGCGCAATACTGCGTAAAATTTTTACGTGAAGCCGAGTTTTGAGCTCCTCAAAACATGGAATTGCGTAAAGTGCCGATCCGGCGCACATCGGCTGACAACTACGAAGGTTCAAAATTGTAGACAAACTCATGAAATGTGCAAATCGCGCATCGTATCGCGTAAAATAAGGCTCGAATTTCTTACATGATTCATGCGTTTACGTGACTTTTGGGCAGTGTGACAGGTCCTCAAAAGCCAGCTTTTTGAGCAGCTCAAATCTCGGCTTCGCGTAAAAGTTTACACACTTCTAGGCAGTATTGCGCTGTTTTAGTTTTTACGTAATTTTTACGTAGTTTGCATTGTTCTTACGCGAACAACGCGCGAAATATGTGTGGAATATCAGTGATCGTTTGCGAAAATGTTGCCGCTATCACGTTTATGTGCGATTCATATGCAGTTAATTGTGATAAAGCGCAGATTATGCGTGATTTTTCGTGAACCTCTGTCGTCAGACGTCGCGCACAATCACGAATTCGCCCTATTTGGGGCCTTTGCATGCCTATGCGCTGATTAGTGATTTTGGAGTGATATTTCCGTAGTTCTTGCGCAATTCATCGGTGATTTTCATCGCATAAATCAGCGAAAATTCTCAACGGACAAGCACGCCCAAAACCAAATTTCTTGAGTGATTCACGCAAACTTACGCGACTTTTGGGCAGTGTGACCGGGCCTTGAGGGTCGGGACTTGGCCGGGGATTTCTATACAAATATGCCCGACTTGTCGGGGACTTGGCCGGGGATTTCTGCACAAATATTGCCTGGATTGTGGGGGAATTGGCCGGGGATTTCAACTTCAATTTTGCCCGGCATGCCGGGGACTTAGCGGGGGATTTCCGTGAAAATTTTGCCGGACCTGTCGGAGACTTGGCCGGGACTTGGCCGGGTAGTGTACATCCCAAAATTGCAAGTGGGATGCAAGTCCCGGCCATCCCCGGGTACCCATGACAATTGACAAGTGCATAACCAGAACTGTACTATCCCTTAGAATTCTCGCTCTCGCCAATGACGTAAAAAGTTCTGGACGTGGCTCTTTCGTCAAGATTTAGTGCACTTCGTAGCAAGGGCACTTCTGGCGCGGGGCATAATTTGCACAGCCCTAGCGTGCGCGTACGTGTACCTCCCATAGCGCCGCGCCGACCATGGATACTAGTACAGTATATAGGCGGCTGTACCGCCCGAGCCAACGAGTGGCCAGGCCTGTCATACTCGTACGCTGTAGTCCCCACATGCATTACCCTAGGCCGGCGGCTGGCCTTGCATTAGCATGCACCATACACCACTGCACGCATGAGCCAACACATACCGGTACAGCGTACTGATTATCATGCGATCAATGTGCACATCACAGATCAGTCATCTCCGCATACGCTGAAAATATGCTGGAAAATATTCACCCGGGTAAATTACAGAATACCGGCAGCCAATCATAGAGCAGGAAAAAGTCGCGTAAATCGCTCTGAAAAGAGCGTATTTACGCGATATGGTGGCAACCATATTTTCTAACAATTAATATTCATCCGCTTGGTGATACGGTCAGTGATTAGGTTATCGACGATTGCATTTGTTTACGTGTGTTTTCTTCGGTCTGTGCGGTGAACATTTGTGTGTTATCATATAGGGGGTTCGGGGGTGTCCCCCGATAAGTAACATAGTTCTATAGAATGTACTTGCGCAAGAGATTCTAGTCCTTAGATACTCACGTTTTGATGGGCACAGCTGAAAGTGTTGATAGGGAGCCGGGGTAGATGTAACGTTAGACAACTGGAGAACATAATAATTTCGGGTGAGATCAGAACAAAAAATAATCTCAATTTAGAAGAGCTAGGGTTTACGGCAGCTGCTTCGCCGGGTAGACAACTAACACCTTCTTCAGGAAAGCCAAAAATTGATCGGGCTGCCCCTCCAAATACCGCCGACGGAAGATGAACTCTGCCAGGTACGAGTCTAACATGTCGGCCCTGCCTCCGCTGCCCGGAAGGGTGCACTTGACAGCCCTCCATGTAGACTCGATGGTCTGCGTGTGTGCTCCGGTTTCACTCACGAACTCAATACTGTGATTCACAGTTTCGTGAGTGAAACCCTCGCTCTGTAGCCGATCGTACGGCCGCCAACAATCACTCAAGATTTTGGTCCCCGGCCGAATGTACTCCCTGATTAGAGGTATTAACGTGTCGGCCGTACGATCAGCTACGCGAACCATAAAGCATCGCTGCGGGTTGTCTCGCTCGATCCCACCGAAGATCAAGGAACCATCGACTCTCCTTCCCTTGTTGAATTTTCTTTTCCCGAATTTGGATTCGTCAATTTCTACGATGGTTCCTGGACCTCCGATGGGCTCGCTCTCGCGCTCGAGCACACTGACACAGACCTCCCTCGCAAAGTTCTGCCAATCGACGATTGTAGAACGCGATCCAATTTCCAGCTCTCGCATGATGAAAGCTGGGGCAGCTCGATAAATCCAGAGATACGTCAATAGTAGTGTCTTCCGGATTGACAGCTTCGACTGGGCGAACCAGCTGTCGGAACGGATCGAGACCTTAGTGTTGCACTTGGGAGTGCAACACTTCCAAAACTCGCGGTCTGTTGGGTAGGTGGTGCCGTTTGGGTCTCTCGTGATCCGAAAATTTGCTTCACCACGCTTTTTGCACTTTACTGAGGCCAAATCAATCAAAACACCCTGCTCACGAAGCCAACTGAAAAGCCGAAATTGATCTGAACAAAGCAAGAACAGATCAAACAGTTTGATTTCTCCAGTTGCCTGGGCGGTGGCTCCTGCGGCATTCATGATGATGATAAGATAGCTGACGATAAGCAGTGACAGTGGTGATACGGGTTGTCGAGCTAACGAAATGCCTCAAAATGTTTGTTTGTAAACAGACGACAAGAAATATACCAAAAAATGCAATCTTACCTCTGCGTGACTCCAAGGTAATCAAAAACAAATCCTTTGATTGGATCATCAAATTCACAACGCGTGTGATTTTTTAATCAACGCAAATTAAGACTCTTCTGGCGCACTGTTCAACACACTAATAACACGTACGGCGTAGTATGGCTGTGCTTATTTGTTGTTTGTGAGGTAGTCATGCGTATTGCGCGTACTGCGTGTAAACATTATCTATTTTTAGATGTTGGTAAACTCCAGCTGATCGGGTACTGTATTACGCAAGTCAATACAAGCTGACTCCCAGCTGATCGCCAGTGTCAATGACCGTGCGTAACCGTGACCCAATTTCGTAAAGAACGATGAACAATGAAGTCATCACGTTTAAAGTAGTTCCGTCAAAATCGACTTGATTTTCTTTATCGACGATTTACTCAAGTTATCTTGATTTAGAGCAGTTTTCCTCTGAAACCACTCAATTTTCATAAAAATTGTGTGGTCAACCTACTTTTTGATGGCCGTTCCGTTCCCGGGCTTTTTGGGGGCCCCAAACGTCGGGAAAGACGAATTTCAGCCCTTTGGGCTGAAATTCTTCTCTAAGGGAGAGCCACCAGAGGCGGGGCCTTTGGCCCCGCCCCTTTCGGCTCCTATACGCACACTATACGCTCTAATATGCTAATTTATATAGCTCAAAACCGGTATTCTGTAATTTCCCCATTCACCCAACCTGGACATCGTCATGGAATGCCCATCTTTTTTTTTAATTTGTTCTCTGTCGAAATGTCGCGAACATTCTTATCCTGTCTCTGAAGCAACTTCTTCCAAGTAAGTACGTAGGAACTAGGTCTATTACCACTACTAGTAAGTCATGCGTGCACGCACTGCGCTGTGGAGTCACCCACGAACTTCACCCACGCGGCCACGTCACGTCTCGCATGCCAGTAAGGGTCCTATTTCTGCAGATTTTTTTCATTTATTGTCGTGCGAACAACACATGGCAGCTTCGCAGCAACAACCTATAGGCATATTAACAGCAATTTCTTAAGAATGGAGAAATTTCAAATCATATTAAAGGTAGGGGATACCTTTTACAGAACTCCCAAAATGCAGCAAAACATTAGATATGAACCTCAGGGGACTTGTTTACGCCACTGCTGAGAAATTTGGAAGTCAACAGTTATCTACAATTTGAATAATGCATAAAACTCAACTACTCAGTAGTTCCGTGTGTCAGCCACACTTAATCCTTTTTGTTGCAGTCTTCTTTATTTTTTTTTTTTATCTATAAACACAAATCTAAAAGTATAAGAGCTGATGTAATAACATATACAGTGTGTGGCAAGAATGTAGGAACCTATCTAGAAATGTTTGTAAGTTTTGATGAACTTTCTTCACAAAATATACATGATGGACACACATGCAGTGCATGGGTCTGCAAAGGTAGCCTAGTAATGTACTGGAATTTACGGTGAGCCCCGAAAAGAATTCAATTCAAAATCTAACGGTCAATAAAAATGTACTGAATGTAACCTTCCACTTTCAATACTTTATGGGAGTTTCTAAAATGATACTCTCTTCAACATACCACTGTGTTTATACAACTCTTCATTTAAGGCATGCAAATGGGATTCCCTACCTTTAAAGCTGTAATTCAAGTAGAGAAAACAGGAAGTACACGTAGAATACAGTCGGTTTTGTGTGTAGATATCATTAGTCACTATCACATGCGTATGAACGGAAGTGACTTTGCTACCGGACTATCCCTTTAATGCACCGTAAATGACGCTTAAATCAACATCCGGGTACTTTTTACGTCATTGGCGATAGCGAGAATTGTGGCATTTACAAAAAGGGTCGTCAGATAGGGCCTATACATTACAAATTCATTTTTTTTTTTAATTTTGCTTTTCACAATATTTTTGGGCTTTTTTAAAGTAAAGATAATGATGTTACTATGGCAACGTATTGCTCAATATCGACAGAAGATGTGTTTTGCACATCTTCATACTTTGGTTGTCACATGTGCCAAATTCAAGTCAAATACTCAAGAACTCGGGGAGTTAGGTCAATGCACATATTTTTGTATGATTACTATAAAAAACTGCTGTTGCCATGGCAACAGATTTATTCACAAACAAACAAAAAAGGTGTCCTGACCAACTACACATTACATATTGATTGTGTATCCCAAATTTCAACTGGACTGCTATAAAACTGAGAGAGTAGTTTGATCCATAACATTTTGTGAGATTTGTTAAAAATGTGCCAATGCCATGGCAACACATTATGCTATACTAACAAAAAAGGTATCTTGGACATCTTCCTTTGATAGCAGTCACACATGCCAAATTTGGGGTTAATTTCTCAAAAAATGAGAGAGTAATTCGATCCACAAGTTTTTATGAAAATATTTTGTTGCCATGACAATGCATTATGTGATAGTAACAAAAAAGGTGTCTTACACATCTCCCATTGATAGCGGTCACACATGCCAAATTTGGGGTAAATTGCTCAAAAAATGAGAGAGTAGTTCGATCCATAACATTTTGTAAGATTTTTTTACAAATTTGCCATTGCCATGGCGATGCATTATGCAGTACTAATGAAAAAGGTGTCTTGCACATCTTCATTTGATCGCAGTCACACATGCAAAATTTGAGGTTAAGTGCTCAAAAAATGAGAGTAGTTTTTATGAAAATATTGCATTGCCATGGCAAAGCATTATGCCACACTAACAAAAAAAAAGGTGTCTTGCACATCTACATAAAATTTGATAGCGGTCACATACATGTATGCCAAATTTGGGGTTAATTGCTCTAAAAATGAGAGAGGAGTTTGATCCACAAGATTTTGCTATGGACCGACTGACCAACTGCCCAACTGACCTGCCGCCTGACCAACCGACTGACTGACCGATTGATCGACCGGCCACCCGCCCTCAGAGTGATTCCTAAATACCCCCATATACACTAAGTGTTGGTGAGGGTATAATGATAAATACCAGGAAATAAGTGATGTCTGGCCACTGTTTTTTTGCCTGATCAGACTCTCCAGTTTGCTAGGGGATTCAGATAATCTCGCAGGCCATTCTCCGAAAAAGTATGCAATTACCATTGTACAAATGACAAAAATTCACCGTCAAAGATTTCATTCGTTTTTTTATCATTTCAGAAACTTCAATTCCTTTGGAATACAAAACAATCAATGGGTGATTTTTGAAAGCTCATTTTTTTTTCTAGAAACATTTTCAAACGTAGAGTCCTTTTTTGCATGTTAAAACCACATATCAGATATGTTACCAGAGGTAGCATCTTAGAAAACTGTTGATTGTCTGCTTAATTTCTTCCTTTAAAATGATAATGCTCATGTAAAACTACAAGCTTAAACATAAAAAAAAAAAAATCATGGAAACATTTTGGACTCAGCCTTGATCTAATCTGTAATAAAAATGACATTGTAATTTATAAACTGAAGGCTAAATAAAAATCAAGAACATAAGGCGTGGTCAGACTGGCAAAAGATTGAGAAGTTTAAGATCGCGATCTTTAAGACCTCAAAGTTTTGCCAGTGTGACCGCAAACTCCCGCGAAACTTCTCGATCTGTTTGCGGGCCGTGTCTCCAAAGTGCGAGGCCATTGTCATTTACAGATGTGCATTGTTATGTTACAATCATTAGCCATCAGACGATGCACTCTTTCTTGCGCATGTACCAATGGCCCAAACTTCGCAATTTTAAACTTCTCGATCCTTTGCCAGTCTGATTGCCCCTATACACACATTTCGGCGTAAAATATGTTACCCAAATTTAACTTTTTACCTGCTTTTGAATTATATCAATAATCTCATTGATTATGTATGAAACTTTATGAACAAGTATTATACTTCTCACGAATAGCAAATGCCAGGTAACATCTCTGGCAGATTAAATACATTTTGGATTGAAAGAAGAATGGTGTGTGGTAACATATCTGACGTGTCAGACGTTCCGTTAGCCTACAATAATTATTTCAAACCCAACACCAATCATGTCAATATATTTATTTTAACTTGTAAGAACATCACAATATGATTATTTTTGTTAAAACACTGCACATCTAAACGTAAAGAATGTTCTCGTCATAGATAGAAGATTAGATAACTCTTCAATAAAACTTTGAGATGCATGTGAAATATGAGAACCAAACAAGCACAAATCTACAATGCTTTTTTTTCTGATATAATTCCGAAATTTTGTAATTATGATACACGGAAGTCGGTAAAAATGAAATTGGAAAAGATTTATGCAAATGATACACATGAATTCAATTTTCCTTTGTTCCTGTCTGTAATAAATTAGGTCTCAAGAATCAATAAACGATGGCAACATATCTGACAAAATATTTATGTTCATTGACACAATAAGCTACTGAGTTACATCAAACCACGATCACGCAAAATGTGATTCAAAACCTGATGCAAAACCGTAGACATCAAATCCTATTGTCATTTTTAGAACATAAACATGCAATGAAGGAAGCACTCTTGACTTTCATAATACGAAGCGCATTTTATGTAGATAAGATGCAAAATTATAATGAACAAAGGTAGACTGTTCATGTAGTTGCATTTGCTGTGAAGTTGAAAAAAAGAAAGAAAAGAAAGGTGGGTACCACACTTCGGCCTGTAAAGTCCTTCTATGTTATTGTGATACAAAACACACACACACACACACACAAACACAACAAAGAAATAAAACGAATTTGTAACATATATTGGATGGCCCTTTTTTGGCTCACCTGAGCCAAAGGCTCAAGTGAGCTATTGCTATTGTTCTTCGTCCGGCGTATGGCGTGCGGCGTGCGTCATCCGTTGTGCGTTGTGCGTAAACTTTTTACATTTTCATCTTCTTCTTGAAAACCCCATGACCAATTTTCACCAACTTGACAGGTAGCATCCTTAGGGGCATAGGATCTCAATTTGTTCAAATGGGCACCATGTCCCGCCTGGAGGGTCCCAAGGGGCTGAAACCTCCAAAAATTAAGGAATCTTTAAAAATCTTCTCTAGAATCAGAAGTGATAGAGCCAAGTTAATACTATGAGTTAGTACATTAATGACTGTATTTTCATCAAGTTTGTACATAGCAGATCCAGGGGTGACCCCCTTGGGGGGGGGGGGGGGGAGGGATGGGGAGGTCCAAATTGGGGCCTAAATTATACATTTTCTTCTTCTTCTTGAAAACCTCATGATGAATTTTCACCAAACTTGGCAGGTAGCATCCCTATTGGGTTAGGATCTCAATTTGTTAAAATGGGAACCATGCCCCAACCAGGGGGCCCCAGGGGTGCCCAATCCCCCAAAATTCACAAATCTTTAAAAAAAAAAAAAAATCTTCTCTAGAACCAGAAATGATAGAGCTAAAATTGTTACTTTGAGTGGGGGGGTGTCCAAATTTGGGCCCTAATTGTACATTTTCATCTTCTACTCGAGAATGCCTGGTCAAATTTTGGTAGAGCTGTGTGCAATTTAAATTAGTGTCTGCGTGAAAGGTGAACTTGCGATACTCAGGTGAGCGCAAGACCTCCAGTTCTCTTGTTATAAATGCCATAATTATAAGGGATAGTACTGTTCTGGTTTAGATGAGTATTTAGGTTTTAACTTTTTACAAAATCCACTTATACAAAATACTGAAAATCATACAACTCTTAGAGGAATTAAGAATTTATTTGATGAAATTGGTTTTGAAATGACTGAGATCTCCAAAACAAAGCCAAAGAAAGATGTCCAAATAAAAGCAGATGAGCCATTATGTTTTGTTAGGACTTCTTTCTTTTACTTTATTTTGTATATTCTATTGGCCATTTCAAAATGGATTTTCATCAAATAAACTTTTAATTCCTCTTAGAAATACATGTCCTCCTTTGCAAGTCATATAGAGCACGTTGTCAACCGGTTAAATCTGCATCGCGGTTAACCTTTGCTGCATGATATTATGTTTTATTGGTAACCTATCTGACATGTTTGATGGTAATGTATCTGATGTGCCGTTACCATTCTCACACTGTTGATCTACAAAAATATTAATTTTCTCCAACAATTTCTGTTGTGTGATTAATCATTACCTTAAGTATTAAAAAGTATTCAAAAGCATCTGAGCTTTGTTTTTTATTTACAGCATACTTTTTTCTAAGTAAAGCAAAGTGTAAGTAACGTATCTGATATCAGCTCATCGTAACATTAGGCTTCCGCTGCTTCGGATCAGTGTATTTTTTGTAATGAGATTCAATGAATAAATCATGGTTCCATGTATGTGTTAGTTTACTTTGTTTAACACATGAAATTACACTGCTATGTGGCATTACTTTGATCTTCTCTCAAGAGTCTGAAAAGGAGTAACGTATCTGACCGCGATTTGGCGACATGACATAAATGATATCTTAGAGAAATATGAAAACATCATATTGTTTAAATGAATGTAATATAATTTGTCATTCAGGCACTTGAGGGGCAATGAAATGAGGTACAAAAGATTTGATTGGAATGATAATTATGTTAACGAGTAACAACTTGTTATATGAGCACTTCCTTTTCTGGTGACAAGGGGTATTTAGGGTTACATCAAACTTTGGATCGTATTTCTAATATTATCCCGCATGTCCCAATAGCTTTTGACATAAACGACATAAATGATCTCTTAGAGAAATGTTAAAATATCATATTGTTTACATAAATGTAATATAATTTGTCATTCAGGCACTTGAGGGGCAATGAAATGCAGTACAAAAGATTTGATTTGAATGATAATTACGTTAACGAGTAACAACTCTTTATATGAGCACTTCCTTTTCTAGTGACAAGGGGTATTTAGGGTTACATCAAACTTTGGATCATATTTCTAATATTATCCCGCATGTCCCAATAGCTTTTGACATAAACGACATAAATGATCTCTTAGAGAAATATTAAAACATCATATTGTTTACATAAATGTAATATAATTTGTCATTCAGGCACTTGAGGGGCAATGAAATGCGGTACAAAAGATTTGATTTGAATGATAATTACGTTAACGAGTAACAACTCTTTATATGAGCACTTCCTTTTCTAGTGACAAGGGGTATTTAGGGTTACATCAAACTTTGGATCATATTTCTAATATTATCCCGCATGTCCCAATAGCTTTTGATATGTATTTTCTGTATTGTACAGATCTAACCTCTCGGATGAATTTAACTAAAAATTTTGATTTCTGAGGGACAAAATATCGATTTAACTCATATGGACATGCTGGTGAGATGACAGTTTTGCAACTTTTCGGGAGAATGCCACCCCCCCCCCCCCCGTAAAAATTTTGATTCCTGAGGGACAAAATATTGATTTAAATTGTATAGACATGCTGGCGACATGAAAATCGCAGTTTTGCACATTTTGGGGAGAATGCCCCCCCCGTAAAGAGATGCTTTGGGTTGGAGTATATGCAAAACTGCACTTCAGAATTTGAATTGATCTGTGATATATGTTTCTATAAATACAGTGTACATGAATCTGTGTGTGTTCTTTAGGAAGTAAAGTGTACTGGCAGATTAATAACAAATAATGTGTCAACAACATACATATCACGTACACACACGCACAAGGAGACTGGTTGAAAAGAACTATGCTTATCAGGAATTGTCTGAATACAGTATATGCCCTTTGCTCCCCTTCCACCATTTTTGCCGTATAAGCATTACTGAAATTACACATGTGACCAACCTGCTACAAGAGTGATTATTACTGTACCGGGCCTCCCATAAACAGGCACACATACGAGTACATGTGTCATCCTATCACCAAAATTGAGTTGGCACTTTTGTTTTGATTTGAGGATTCCTATGTTGTTTTCCTATAGTATGCAGGCACAGACTGATTTGTTTAGTAATCAGAGAGTGAAGTTATTGTTGTGTAAGAGTCCATGTTATGTGTGAACATGATAGCTCTGCTCACTTTGTTCCTCTCAATTACTGTTCAATTGCACAGAATCAGTTGTAGGTTTTAATATGGAAACATTTTTTTTTTCTTTTATACAGGACCATGATGTGTTAAACATAGACGAATGAACGAGCTTTGCCGCAAAAAGTTGGCCATCAATTTGCACGTTATTAATAGTTTCTGCTTTGTTAAAGGTAGATATTATGCAGACAGTGCTTGCAAGACTCTTGACTGATTTCTTGAAGGGTTAGATGGGAAGAGATCAGAGAACTTCAGATGTTCTCAATTTATGCAAAGTGACTTTTTTTTTCTGTGATAGAAAAGAGAGAATTTTGCACATCTATAGGAAAAGGTACTTGAGTATTAAAGAAGTATTTTTCCTCAAAAGAGGTGAAATTGAATACGATCTAACCTTGCAAAAGTTTGAAAATGTTTGTCTTGCTCAAGCGACAAAGAGATCTTTCAAATGTTTTTGTTCAGATATTCTCAGGGTGGTATTTCATAGCAACAAACTAATGCCCCTTTCAGTAATTCTCTCAGCTCAGGCCAGGCCCGAGCTAAGTCGTAAAATTTTGAGTGTATGAATGGGTCGGGCCAAAGTGGCCTGCGCTATGCTATTTTGGCCCTGCTATAAGCTAGCACCATGCAGGAGCGGACCAGGCTCGGGCCTGGTGCTGATCGAAGAGTTTATGAATGATAGCAGCGCCAGGCTCGAGGCAAAATTCCTTGCATGGTCAAAGGTCACAATTACCTGGCCGTACCTCTGCATGATGGAGTGTGCGTTCAATGACCATGGTAGTTATCCCTTACGTGGCCAAGTTTATGAATGGGTCATCATAAAAGTAGTGCGGCTCTGCTGTAGCTACTGAACGCAACTTTTACTGCTTGGCACGGGCTAATTTAGCTCAGGCCAGGAGCTGGCCAAAAATGCGCAAGTTACTGATAGGAGTATAAAGCATTAGGCCCCAAGGTTTGTTGATTAAATTTAGACATGCTTTTAAAAGTAATATTTAGGTGTTTTTAAAATGTAGCACAACAAGATCTGAATTTATACATACATAGGGACCTACATGTACATACATACATACATTATAAACAATTCCACCTTACAAATATGTACATATTTACCAGTGTACCGTATGCACTTCATGAAAGCTGTCTTAGTATCAAGTACTGTACTCTCTCATGGAGACAGAATGTAGAATTATAATAACGTTCACACAGGTTACTGACCAAATGTTCATCAGTAATTGCTACTCAAGGTTTCATCTAGCTTGCCATGTATAGTCGGGTCTGGATAGACTCACTGGTCATATGATAATGATCTAAATTTAGCTAATACTTTTCTTTGCATTTGAAGCTTCCCATGTGGCATAATCTCTGATAGGCCCTATATAATTTGATTCAATTCCGTTCCATTCAAGTATATTTCATTTCCATCTCAAGAAAAGAAAATACATAATACAAAGTGACACATTTGCCATCAATTGTCAAACAGTTTAAAAAAGGAAAAAATCATTAAGTATAATACAAAATATATTTAATCATGATTATGTAACAAAATAAAGTACACTTTGCAACTGTAACAAACAAAAAAATGAATATAGCAATAGAAAAAAAGTGATCCACTGGGAAACACAGCTAGTAGGACGTAGATCACTAATGTGATATGTACCGCGTGGGTTCTTTGTATCTATATTTCTATCTATATTTCATTGAGTCCTCATGCATATTAATGGGAGATTTTAACTTGTTTGTATACATGTCAGGCCTGCACACCTTTATTGCTGCAAAAAATTCCGCAATACTTTCCACAATGTTTACTTTACATCCAGAATCAGAGCTACTTTTCCCATGACTGCCCCCCTAAAATTCAAGTTTCAGACTCACTCCCTCCAAGAAAGCCAAACTCTTTACAATGTGAACATCAGATCCTACAGAAAAAAGTTCATTCCCATGAAGTTTATCCCTACTGTCATTGACTATAGGGACTTTTAGATCTTGCATCCAGAACTCGGACTGTGACGTGATGAAGTCATTTTATGATACCTCGCATGCTCCAGTTTCAGTGAACCGTCTACCACCAGATTTGAGAACCTGTCCTCGAAGGATTTCGTGTCCTTCTAGATTTAGGACAGTATGACGTCATATGACGTCATAAAAATGGATGACAATGCTGTACAAGTACTGCTAGGTCTCAGCCGCAGTTCGTCGACTGAAATCTAAAATGGTTTTACTCTGACGTCGACAGTAGTCACCTAGAACGTTTGCTCCCTCTTTCGGGTGGCCTAGAACACCGCTGTGTCCACACAATCTAAAAGTCCCTTATGTACCAGTGTGACCATCAGCGATGAACATGGGATTATGCTTGAAGCGGCCTAAAATTATGCTAAATTGCCGTGAAATTATGCCACATCAAGTCCACCGATTGTGGTGCCTCATCAGCTGACAAGCAAGCCCAATTGTCTGACAAGCAAAAAAACAAAACAAAACAAATCAAAACAAAACAATAAGAATGAAATAGAGTTGTGGTGCCCATCACAATGGTCTCCAATCGCATTATCATACCCATTCACATTGTGATGCCCAGTCCTCCCATTTTTTGATACAATTTGTGATGCACGGTAAGCTGACAAGCAAAGAAAAAGATCCTCAAAATTCCTCAAAATTATATGCTCTCAACTGAACTGTGGTGCTCTATCCCCAAAACAGAACAATTTTATTTACTTTTTTTTCTTTTCTTTTTTTTTTTGTTGTTGTTGTTGCATATCTTGACAAATCCAATAATCAGTACAATCCCGTAGTCAACTTCACCAACAATTGCATTCCTACCAAATCAAAGAAATGGTACAAGCTTATAGAGTCAACTTCACTAATATGAATTAAAGCATCTTAGTTTCTTGTAGGCAATTTACCAAATTTACCAACTCAAAAATTCAGGTGACAGTCCTAACTCTACTGCTTCCTTCCACAGTATTGTGATTTACTACGCTAAGAAAAAAAAAAGCTTAACAGTACCAATATCGCATTATCATGCCCATTCACATTGATGCCCAGTCCTCTCATTTTTTGATATAATTTGTGGTGCACGATAAGCTGACAAGCAAAGAAAAAGATCCTCAAAATTCCTCAAAATTATATGCTCTCAACTGAACTGTGGTGCTCTATCACCAAAACAGAACAATTTTATGTCAATTTCGTCCAAAAATCAACTCACTAACTGACAAACCAACCAAAACGAGATACCAGAGTACACAAAATGCCTGTAGATTTCCTCTCTGTAGCAATTATGCTAGAATTATGCTAAAAACAGTCAAATTATGCATAGCATAATGCTAGATGCTGAAATGTCTAAAATTATGCCAGAAAGATACAACTCTGGCAACTTAGTTATGTACAGAGCCCATTACATTGGAGGAAGGGGGTGGGGGGAGGGTTAGGCCATTCGTTTCAAAACAATGTGATCTAGCTGGCCTATGCACATAAAAACTTCCATGGGCATGCACATATGCAAAAGAGCTTGAGATCCCTCATAAAACATGTATATATACACAAGAACTATTTAATTCCTCTGGGAATGCGAACAACTTTTTTCCTTTTCTTTTTTTTTTTTTGGTTGTTGTTGTTGTTGCATATCTTGACAAATCCAATAATCAGTACAATCCCGTAGTCAACTTCACCAACAATTGCATTCCTACCAAATCAAAGAAATGGTACAAGCTTATAGAGTCAACTTCACTAATATGAATTAAAGCATCTTAGTTTCCTGTAGGCAATTTACCAAATTTACCAACTCAAAAATTCGGGTGACAATGAAGCCTAACTCTACTGCTTCCTTCCACAGAATTGTGATTTACTACACTAAGAAAAAAAAAAAAAGCTTAACAGTACCAATATATCAATATGATATAGGGCCTACAGTCAAACCTGCCTTAGCCGCCATCTCTGTATTGCAGCCACCTGCCTATAGCGGCCATTGAGAAATCCCCTGCACGAAATTGCTGTATTATGGACCCTTTATATAGTGGTCACCTGCCTAATGTGGCCAGCGGTCACTCACTTTGTATCCCGTGGTGAATATCTACCTGGGTATAGCAGCCACAAAAATTTAGCTGAACTGTTGAATCAGCCATGAATACAATGTCTGTTTCGTTCATTGCGTGAATTCTACCGAGTCTTAAGCTCAGTCACAACACACAGACATGATTGGCCAAATTAATACAGCTCTTTGCCACGAAAAGCCATATCTCACCACTAACTTGACTATAGATCTAGGCTTCAGTAATGCCAACCTTAAAGGTAGGGGATACCTTTTACAGACCTCCCAAAATGCAGCAAAACATTGAATATGAACCTCAGGGGACTTGTTTAGGCCACTGCTGAGAAATTTGGAAGTCAACAGTTATCTACAATTTGAATAATGCACAAAACTCAACTACTCAGTAGTTCTGTGTTGCAGTCTTCTGTATTTTTTTTTTAATCTATAAACACAAATCTAAAAGTATAAGAGCTGATGTAATAACATATAGAGTGTGTGGCAAGAATGTATATAGAAATGTTTGTAAGTTTTGATGAACTTTCTTCACAAAATATACATGATGGACACGCATGCAGTGCATGGGTCTGCAAAGGTAGCCTAGTAATGTACTGGAATTTACGGTGAGCCCCGAAAAAAATTCAATTCAAAATCTAATGGTCAATAAAAATGTACTAAATGTAACCTTCCACTTTCAATACTTTATGGGAGTTTCTAAAATGATACTCTCTTCAACATACCACTGTATTTATACATAGAGGTACTCTTCATTTAAGGCATGCAAATGGGATTCCCTACCTTTAATAGATGCTACAAAGGCAAAGACAACTCCCAATAACGTAGAATTTTACTAAAATGCCGACTAGTTAGTGTTCAGTCCCTTTGACTAAGGACAATGTAGTACATGTACCATACTTTGCTTGGTACTGTTTGTTGTTTACGTAAGCTTCACACAACATCAGTCTCCATAGAACTCTGCACTCGTGAACCCATTCATGCAAACCGGTACAAACCAGAGCAGAAGGCCTGAAATGTTGTTTTTAAAATCAAAAGAACAAAAGCAGACCAAAAAAAAAAATAAAATGAAGTGAATTGTACAGCAAAATTCCCCATAATAGCTGCACATGCAAACTTATTTGCTGGTTATTGTTTTTTAAGAATAACATGATGCATTTTCTGCTATTATAAAATGCAAGTATTGAAATTAAAAATGGCCACCGACCTGTCTATAGCGGCCACTTTTGTTGTTTCCCTTGGGTGGCTGCTATAGACAGTTTTGACTGTATATACAAAATTTATCTATGTTCGTCTTTTGCTATTTGTGATAAACATTCCTATAATTTCAGAACTTCTGTGATTTCCATCTTTTTTTGACCACATTTTTCAAATTTTCAAATTTTACCCTCCCTTTTCCAACTAACATTTAACTGGTATGGAATTCCCCTTTAATTCTTTAATATGAAGTTAGAATGGCAAACCTCTTCCTTCAGATGTAGTTATTGTATTTTATTAACTTAACAAAGATAATAGAAAAGGGATTAAACTTTGCTGAATAATTGTAAAAAAGAATATATTATATATGTTATTTTGTTATTTTCATTCTTTTTTTAAAATTTATTTATTTACACCTTTTATATATCCCTTGCGAGGAGGATGAATAAAGAAATTATGATATGGATTGTCCACCTGCTTTCTCTCTTTTTGAAATGAAAATGAATGTCATCCCTTTTGAGAATAAATCTTTATGATTTAATGAGACCATGATACATATTTTCATTGTGCTATTAAGTACAGTTCATTTGTGTTATAAAAATCAATATTTTGCAAGGTATTCATTTTTGTGTATATCAGTAGATGTGCCAAATTCACCATATGAAAACAATGAAATGTACCACATACACAGTTGCATGCAGTGTTGAAATATATTATTTAGCTTTTTAGAGTACAGACAGAATTTGGAAAAATAATTCAGGTCTAGCAACAAAAAGACTAGACCTTGATAAAGCTCTACTGTAAAAGTGGAAATTTTCGCGGTGTTGAAATTTCATGCAACCAGAAACTAGTGCGAAAATAAAGGCACACAAATATTTTTGCTTGCCATATGTTCCAGTAGTTGATGTCTTGATTCCGCATAATTAAAAACATGCGAAACTCTCTTCAAAACTCATCTTACCTGGCCAAGCGCGAAAAATTACTCACGCGAAAATATCCTTTTTTACAGTATTCTGATGGGTGAGTGGCTGGAATTGGTAGCTAAAAGCCAGCAACAGGGTTTTCTTGTATGTGTAACAAGTGAAATTCTCTTGTACATGGTGTCACTATATCATGTCTTCTTTACCACTGTATGGTAAAGTCAGAACAATATTCCTTTCTCTTCATGTGAAGTGTTCCAATTCTGATTACCCTTCTCCTGATATGTAAAAATTGTCTTTTGTTACCTGGAGGATACCTTTGCATCATTCTGTATCTTTAACATATTACAGCTGTTTATTCTGTATACAGTATGTACCTGTCTATCTGTATTCCTGTATATTAGTATAGCTGTACAGCTTTTTTTCTTTTATCTGTAAACCTTTGTTTCTGTATCTTACAAATTACAGCTATTTGTTATTCAAAATAGATTATCCAAAGATTTCTCAAAGAATTGTGCCAGCTCTACTTCAAAATCTTGTCAGTCATATATTTTAGCCTTGACATCTGTGTGTATGCCCATGATTTTTCTCATGACACTACTTCTGAAACACTGAGTAATTGGTGCTTATTTACATTGATGAAGGGCACTTTGTCAATCAGTATCAATAAAAACAACTTGACACTAGAAGTCATTAATTTGAATGAGCTGTGTGAAGCTAATGTAATACTGTAAAACGAATGTTTGCGTGCATTTTAATTTCGCAAATTTCGCGAGCGCCGAGATTCGCAAAATTAAAATGCATGATAAAGTTCTTGTCTACACTATATGCATTGAATGCCAGTGGCAGTTTGCGAAAATTTTATGCCGCAAAAAAGGCCGGCAGCTCCAATTCGCAAAAAATTCATGCCGCGAATATATCATGTTTTACAGTATGTGGGTGCCTTGGGGATGAGTTACAGTGGTGAAATATCCTCTTGGAAAATATTTTCTAAGCACTGATCAGCATTACAACTGAACTTTATGTGTTGCTCTCCCACTTTTAGTCTTCTCTAACTCTTTCATTAAGTTTTGCCAGGAACTTATGATTTCCAAATTAGTTAGACAGACATTCCCAAGCTAACCAATTGAAAAAATGACATATATTGTAACAGATGTATATAAGTTGGTATAGATAAGTAATGCAATTATTAAGCATGTTTCACTTACAGTAGTTCCATGTTTATGATATATTGTACTACATGCATAATGCAATGAAGTCTGTATTGTGGTAATGTTTGTATTTCCAAGTGACCTCATGAAACATTCTTGTAATATATTTTTATTCACCGATTTATAGATCTTGTCACTCATCCATCAAGACAGTAAGGTGAAGCTTTCAGGAAGCATGGCTGTAATATGGCGGATCTGCAAACTCCTGGGACTTCTTGTCTTTACACTTGCTGCCATCTTTCTAATCAGAGCAGTCACATTCCCATCAATGCAGCCCCAAGTGACGAAGTGCACCCCTCTTGACACGGACTTCATCCAAGCTGACTCTGGCCTGAAGAAGCGGTTTAAGGAAGCCATTCGTTTTCAAACTGTTACATCTGGCATGAACCAAACAGACCTGAAAGAGATAACCAGGATGCATGAGTTTTTAGAAAGAAGCAAGTAATCATAATGTGTTATATCAAGATGAATGCACAAAAAAAAAAACAAACCCCAAACAAACAAACCAGCAGTGACTTATTTATCCTGGTCACCTGTTTTCATTAGCTGATAAGTACGATGGCAGCATTCAGCCATTAAAATATCTTATTAGCTATCATCCATGAGCATAGCTGTTAGTAGGGTGTTTCACCTGACTGATCTTGTCAAGAAAGTTAGAATACCACCATCCAATATTCCACCGTGACCACTGGTCTGTACTATTAGAGTTAAAGAGAATAATGGGGAAAAAAGATTAAATTTATTTAAAAAGATTAAAAACATTAAATTTATGTCTAGTGTCTCCCTAGTACAAGGAGGATAGAGCATGCTGAAGCACCACTCATTGTATCTTGGTTTAAGAGTGATGCCTCAGTACTGTGCTTTTCATTGCAATAACTCTACTCCTACTGTTGTGAAGTTTGAAGATGCCCTCTTTTTCACATACTTTTATTAATCTTGAGGGATTTTTAATTGATGGAAGGCTGGTGTTACTTGCACTTTATTTGTATAATGTTTTACTGATCGCCAAGCCAAAAATCTGCACCACACTCCAGAAAAGGAAATGCATTTCTGTGTTACCCAAGCCCCATTTGAATTGTGAAAGTTAGGCTAATTTGTGTATATGAATTATTTAAATGCTTCATATGAATCCAAACAGCAGATGGAAACATCTTGCAAGAATATAACTGAATTGAAAAGTACTTTGTAGAGTGAGTTTATGGCTGTATTTATTCCAGGCAGTAATATTTTTGTGACATATCATGTGACTGAACCTTCTCTCCTAATCCTTGGCTTCAGGTTTTCCTTTGATTCACTCCTCACCACTCATCACCAAAGAGGTTATTGGAGGACACAGCCTTCTGTACATGGTCAAAGGTAGTGAGCCAGGGCTGGCTCCCTACATGCTTGCAGCTCACCTGGATGTAGTTCCAGTTAGCAACCAAAACTGGGATCATCCCCCATTTGAAGGAAAGGAGATTGATGGCTACATCTATGGGAGAGGTACCATTGATGATAAGCACTGTGTCATGGTAAGATCAAAATAGAGGCCTGAGTTTCACATACAAGTGTCAACAGCAATTGTAAATGTCTCACCAGATAATGACCAGGGTCCCATTTCATAAAAAGTTGATATGAGAGAAACTCTTGCTGGAATGGCAATTGTCATAGGAACAACATGAATCCAGCTTCCTGATTGGCTGTTGTTATTGGAAGTTGCCATTCCAGCAAGAGTTGCCATCCTAACATCTTTTATGAAATGGGGCCCAGATCATTTTCTTTTTAATTATACCACTGCCAAGAAGTGTCGCCAGAGGCATTATGTATCCGGGTTGTCCCTCTATTTGTCTGTCCGTCCATCTGTCCGTTATCAGATTCCTTGTTGACATAACTTAAGAATCGTTCAAGGTATGCAAATGTAACTTGGCACATGTATGTATGAGTGGACAAAGCTGTGCCTATCAACTTTTAGGCACACATGATCAAGGCCAAAGGTTATAGGTCAAGGTCCAATTCTAAAATTTCATTACTTCCCCTATACCTCTGCAATACCTGAATGTGTTTTCGTGAACTTAATATAAACATGGATGTAATATCAAGTAAAGATTCTCATGATGCACAAAATATACAATAATCTTGCTCATCTTTTGGCACAGGACTATAATATCAAGCAGGTTACCCAGTCCATAAGAGCCATCCAACCACATTCCTCTCAGATATCATACTCAAGAACTGAATTGCATTGTCAGTTGCTCTTTCCGAGAATACTAAGGAGCTAGAGTTCTCTGTCCTTGGAAATCATCTGAGGGAATCTTTTGTAATTGACTGATGGTTCATGATAACAGTGGCTAGTCTTTGTTCTTCATACATTTGTATTTGCTATCTAATGTACATCTATAAGCAAGTTTGTAAATATCTGTAAATAAACTGTATTATGATGTAAATAACATTCAAATGGATATGAATTACAGCAAACACACACAGTCTGCAAGAATCCTCAGCTTATTGAAGGTGGCAGACCTAACTAGAAGAAGAAGAAGAAGAAGTAGTGTTGGGTCATGGGGTCAAAGGTCAAGGTCAAATGATTTTTTTTTTTTTAATTTCATATTATTATTAAATGCTAAAATGTCAATTTTTTATTACATATCTTGGAAATGGCTTGGGGTAACTTTATGAAACATAGTACACATACCTGTATTGCCCAATATTGATTCTCTTTGGATGCTTTGGGTTAAGAGGTCAAAGGTCACCTTGAATGCTAAAATTGCACAAGAAATGACTGCCTCTATGTAGTTACTGTTTTAATTAAACTTTGTGTGTGTACGCATACATTACAACACAGTGATTATGTAGGGAAAGTTTCAGGGCATGTTGTCAATGGTTAAGTAAAAGTGGTGAAATTTTACCTGCATTTTGCCATATTTGAAAATGGCTCTAAATATTGTTATGATAACTGGTGTATAATTAACCTGTTCCTCACGCAATTCAATGCTCCCAGACAAGATTAATTCCTTTTTGCCCATTGAAAAAGAATAGATAGGTTGGTGCTCTGCATGTGCTGAAGTGGTTAAAGGGGAAATCCAGTCCAAATATATGTGACCCGCTACAACAAAAAGGTCCTAAAGTCGCGCACGGTCGAAGCCGTGAAAATCGAGTTTGAAGTCAGAGCATTAAAATTGGTCAAAACTTACGATATTCTGATTTTGATATATTATTGGAGTCTAACATATCTTCTATCACCTGTCGATATTTTGAAGCAAAATGATCGAAGGAAAGACCCAAAAATAGCGTTTTTCTGAGCCATGTTTTTTGGCGTTTTAACGAAGCAGAAACTGGTTCGAAAATTTGGATTGAGCGCCACAGATAGGTTCCGCCCCTAACAACGACCAGAGTGATCTCATTGGTCAGTTTGCTGCTAGCTGCTAACCGAAGCGTGAAGCTCGCACACTGCCCAGTCGACTGGTGCGTGCGGGCGGGGTGCGCTATGCTCAGCTGCTTCTCACATCCTGGTCACTGATTGGTTGGTGAGGAGACCGCCGACGCTGATGTGCTTGAATGAACTCTTCGGGGGTTGCTGGGGCTTACCTTCTATTGTCCAGAGGTTAAAACTGACTTGCGTGTTCGTTGATCGCGATTGCGTCGAAAGGAAGACTTTAAGGGCGCTTTTCTCGAAACAGTGATTTTCCAGACGTCTCGACATGCTCTCTTTTAAACATCGATATCTCCGCAGCCGATTATTTTTATAAAATGTGTTATATATCAATCTAAAGCAGAAAGATTAGGGGATTATATCGTGCAATTTTCAAATAATCGACCTCGCCCGACTTTAGGATCATTTTGTTGTAGCGGGTCACATATGTTAGTCTGATAAGAAATAGTAAAATATTACGATTTCAGTGGTATGATTTTGATTGAAATTGGATGAAAAATAAGGAAGTTTTGACATTGTAAAGTTTCACTATAAGTAAAAACTTTTTCAAATTTATATTTCTCATAGAATATATATCTCAAAGTTAAAGGAACTGTTCAGTACTGGTTGAGGTGGGGATTCATATTTTGAACTTTCTTAAGTGAGATAATGAAAAGCCTCTTATGAAATATGAAAGAGCATGTAATTTTAAGAAGGATTCAACGTTTATTTGATGAAAATTGGTTTTCAAATGGCTGAGATATCCAAAAAAGTGCTAATAATAAAAGGCGACATGCCACAACTTTATTAGGATCTCTTTGTTTCACCTTGTTTTTGGATATCTCAGCCATTTCAAAACCGATTTTCATCGAATAAACTTTTGATACCCCTTAGAACTGCATGCTCTTTGACATCTCATAGAGTGGTATCTGAATATCTTGTAAAACTTTAAAAGCTAAATCCTCCCCTCGACCAGAACTGTACACACCCTTTAATGTATTATATACCATATGAAAGGTAATTTAAGTGGCTATCAACCTGGTAGGTCAATAAAAAGACAGTAGATGACAGATTTGAGTCCCACTGGTTCCCTTTTTTCCGACATGTTTGTTAATTTACAGATCAGCAGTTACGATCTTAACTAATTTAATTTGTAGAGGGAGACAAAGTAAAGAAGCTCGCACCTGAACCTTCATTTTTCTTTTCAAAGGCACAAAAGTAAAAATTGCAAAAATGAACGAGCTGTAATTCATGTGTGCTCTTCATAAGTTCTTTTCCATGTAACAATAAGGGAAAAGAGACAAATTTAACACAATGAAAAACATGAATTAAGTTGCTTATATAAAGCTTTAAGAAAAATGAGGAAAATGAAGAATCTTCTGTCAAATCCAGATTCAAAAGAAATGAGAGAGAAAAAAAAAATAAACAAAAATGGTAGGAAATTGAATTGAATTCTCATATCAAAAATTGTAAATAATATTTGACTCTTAAATTTGTTTTATGAATTCTTAAATTACTGAATTAAAATAATGAAATAAAGATATTCTGTTTATTTAATCATCTTTGTGCCCTTACTTCCTATATCATTTGATGTTTGAGTTGACAGAAAATTCTTTTTCCACTTTAGTTTGAAACTTTGCAATTGTTTGAGGTAATGAAGGCATAAAGAGATCGAAAACTTATTTTTGATATTTCATTCATGTCTCTCATTGTGTTAAAGGTGCATGGTCCTGATGTTTTAGTCAAATGCGTACGCGGGCGCACGGCGCAAGTTTCCTATAGAGACCTACGCTATCGACTCCTCTTTAGCGCTTACGCTGTGGCCCACTTCCCCGAGTCCAAAGAAGTCCAATTCACTGTAGTCAGTGGTCGGATCACAGTTCGGCTCATGATTCGGCTGAGGGGGATGACAGCTTTAGCAAACTTCTTTTGTGATGTCATAATAACAAGCACATATATGCACGCACCCTGGCATTATTACAAACTGCGCAATGCGCAGAGAAGACAACGAAGGCAACATTACTTAGCAACACCTACGCACTTTACTCTTGATGACAGCTCAACTTCAGTAATCTTCGTATCAATGCTAACGGTGATCGGCAGTATCATCAACAGCACCCTCTACACTACCGGGACTATGCACCTTTAAACTGGCCATTTGTTATCATTGCTATCTTAAAGGGCATTTCCAAATGAAAGACAACATGTCAATTACTTTTGTGCTTTGGAGGACAAAAACGAATGTGTGCACCCATGTGTAATGGTTCCTTTTATATTGACCCACTAGTTTGATAGCCAATTAGATTAGATTTGATATGGTATATAATCAATTCAATTCAATTCAAAGGTTTTATTTTCACTTCTTTCAACAGAATGTACAATACAATGTATAATACATTGATTTTCATCAAAAAGTATTCGCTGATTATTGGTTTCTTGCACTCACCATCCACTGGATTGATGCTATGCATGCACTTTCCTTCGTTACATTAATATGCTAGTGATACGGAAGGCATCTATATGCTCATCATTGGTTTCGCATACGTCTTATATGTTGGCCATTTGCTGAAATCCAGGTTTTGCCTGAGAATTGAAGCATATCTGGATGTTGCCAAATTTGGCCCCTCGAAATCGTGTACGCTAGGCATATGCTAGCTTTTGCACTATAATGTGTCACCCAAAGCATTTGCCATCATCTGTTAACAGTCTCTCCTTTTTCTTAGACAATGATGTGATAGTGTGTGAGAATAATTTTGGGTTAGATTTCACTTTACTTTTATTTTTGCATTGAACTTAACTAGAATCTATTTGACTATTCAGAATATGACATGCAGGAAAAAAAAAATGTACAAGGTATGGGTAATCTGCACGGGGGGGGGGGGGGGGGGGGAGGGGAGGGAATAATAATTGATTTTGGAAAAAAAAAAACTCACCTCTATGACACTATTCATGATAATAATAATAATAATAATTATGATAATACAGGGTACTCATAATGCGCCAATTCCACATGACTAATGTGCCCATGGTGCTGTAGGAAATGTGAATTATATAATACAAAAATCATTACACATATGTACATGAAAATGAATGAAACAAAAATGATGAAAAACAAAGAATAACATAATGTACAATTCTTCCGGAAAGCGGCTATGAACAAAATAAATGAGTCTTGAGGGCAACTTAAAAGGAGTCAACATTCGAAGTGTAACGGATAGCTTGAGGCAACATAGGAGAAATATACTTATATGGGCTATACATGCTCATACAGTATGCTTGTGCCAGGCCCAAGTTGATTCTGCCTGGCACCAGCATGTATCAATACCCATTTGAAGGAAGCATCAGGTACCACCAGGTACCACCATGATATTCAGGAAGTGGATTGTAATTCATTTTCATTTGCAGAAATGTGCCAACCAAGGAAATTTCATTGTATGAAATGATATGTTCATTATTTTTCTATTATTCAAGAATGGTAACTATTAGGGTAGTTTTTGTGACAGCTTTCTTCACAGTCTCATTTTCAGGTAAAAATTGTAGATATTTCCAAATTTACACTGGTGTGCATGTTATCACATTGGAGAACACAGATATTCAAATTTGAACACTGTTTCTTGATAAGATTTGAAACAGTGATATGGAGCACGTGCAACAGGAAGGTAGCACTTTATACATTCACTCACACAATACACTGACACAGGTGCACACGTACAACAAATGTATTTCTGGCATCTACAATCCATATAATTCCTATTGACCTTTGATAGGCCCATATATCAAACATGCTTTCCTATCATGTGCCTCTCACCAGCTCATACAATCTCAAAATGGTACAGTCTTCTACTGTTTATTTGCTTCAAGCAAATTTATACATGAACAAATCTACGTGAACCCTAAAAGCTATTAAAGAAAGACAAACTTAATTCAGCTGTTTGTAGAGAGTGAATTCCCACAGTGTGCAAAATCTTAAAATGCAAATTTGTCCAGACACTCACGCACACATCCTATATATTGCTATCTAAATTAGTAGGTATAAAGTTGTCTGTATTGTGCAATATCAGGCCCACGTGAGGATTGTCAAAGATTGTTTGATGGTGTTGACATCTCAGGCAATGTCATGACAACAAATAAATGTCAATGTAAATGTGCATTTTTCTCACTTTTCTTCATTGATTTCAATTGTCTCATGTTTATTCTCCTTATGTCCTCTACCTGTCACGTGCAACAACTTGCAATTATATGAAATGTTTTAGTCCAGTCAAAATGTGAAAAAAAGGTATAAGTATATTCATATATAAGTAATTTGACTGACGGAATTTATTGGTATATGCAGATTTTCCGTGACTTACTCCTGAATGCAGGTACCGGTACTGCAGTAATTATTCCTGGCAGTGAAGATAAGAGACACAAAGGACCCACTTAAGGATGTAAATTTCAGAGATATGGGCAAGCACAAGCCATATGGCGGCCATTTTGCATATAAGTATATACACATATGTAAATTACGTATATAGGAGTGCTTTTAAGTTACAACTGACATCATAATTGTGTTCCTTGACCTGAAAAACATAGGTATAGACAACAGAATTTAATTTCTACAGGTTTAATGTACAGAGATATTAACAGACTATTACAGTCAGTCCGCAGCACCCGATAATTTGCTCGTATTTATTCAACTCGTATGCAAGCCCGCTCTAGGCTTGCATACGTAATGAGCTGCGTAAGGGGATTTTGTCCTTGGGCTTTCGGCAATAAAAATACACCTTATGTTCACAAATTTGGTATCAAATTCAAGGAAAATATGTAAACTATCGTCACATGTTACTCAAATTATTGTAAATGAAAAATATCATAGCGTAATTTGAGCTTGAAAAATGATGAAAAAGTAATTCGTGCAGTACACGTTTAAGACGTTCAAAAAATACCAAAGTCACCTTGCGTCTCAATGAAAATGCTTTATTTGGTAGTCCATCTCCAAATCTTTGTATCCATGTAAATATCTTGACAATTTGTTGCTTAATCCGGTCAGGAACCAGTAAAATATACATCGATGTCAGTGCTGATCAGCTTGAAACCGTGCAATCTCAAGAGTAAGCTCTCTCATTGGACAGCGCTTGCATTCAGCGCTTGCATTACGTTATTACGCTGCTACATAACGGTTTCATGCCACTTGCGGTTTCTTGGCACGGGTGTAGTTCAAGCCAAATTCAAGTGCTGGATGCAAGCACTGTCCAATGAGAGAGCTCTCTCGCGCCACTGTACACTTTGTGTGGAGCATACTTCCGGCTTAGGAGTGAATTTTACAGACATTTCAAAACGGAAAAACTAGTATAAATCATGCTTGCGTCTCCTTGACTCCAATATATGATGAGCATCTAAGTTTCCTCTCTACGAAAAAGCCAAATCAGAAACAACAGTTTCTTAATCCGGTCAGGAACCAAAAAAGAACTTTAGACGACAAAATCATCCGTAAAAAGCAGGTAAAATTTACGCAAATTCAACTGATTATATAGTCATGATAAGATCTGATGTTATACGCAAATTTAGTATCAAAATAAAGATCAAAGTCTGGAGAACAATTTACCGTGACTTGTAGCCATGACGAATGTATGTACAAGTCGCTACACTGTGAAAACCATAGCCCTATCAAAGTCTCGCAAAATCTCGCACGACGAGACACCTTTCGAACGCAAAGATCGTCAACGAAAGTGCTGAATAAATCTTGCCGGATCGGCTCATTAGCATACGTGCTGCGGACTGACTGATTATGCGGCCATTTTGGATGCATTTATATGCAAATTTATGCAAATTATGTACAAAGAAATACATTTAGGTTACTACTGATGTCATAATTGTGTTCCTTGACCTAAAAAAACATAGCTTTAGACACAAGAACTGACTTTCTATGGGTTTTATGTCCCAAGATATAAGCTTAAATAGGTTACATGGTGGCCATTTTGAATTTATGCAAATTAGGCATTGATCCACCACTCAAATTTTAGGGAACTTTTAATACGTTATTTTGATAGCTCTTCCAGGTTAAATGCAAGTGGAATGGTTTCTGTTGCAATTTGTTTTGGGTCATTCCATATTTTGACTGGACTATTTGAGTATTATCAGCATTATACCTTATGAAAAACTTATATATATCCTAATATATCCTTTCTCAATGAGACCTTTTCTTTTTTTCTTTTTTTTTTTGAAAAGGGAAAGCTGTCCTGCATCAAGGTACCTACATATAGCTACCTTTACCTATAAAGTATAAGTCAATCTCACCTCTATTTGAAGGGAAATATATCCTGTCAAGAAAAATTTGCAAGACCATCTTGTTATGTGTACATAGACATAGTATTGAGGATATGGTCACTGGAAAAAAAGAAAGAGAGGTGGAAATTTCTTATGATTCATATTTATAGCAATTTTAGTGTACTGTAAAAGCTGTTATTTTTTTGAGGGTTTAATTTTCTTGAATTTTGCAAATCACTGTTAGGTCGACAATTCAACAATACACAAAATTATGAATGGAGAGGCATCATTTTGATCAGTGCAATTATGATAGCCTCAGTTAGAAAATCGTGAAAACAATACCTTGCGAAAATGTCTATGACCTCATTCGCAAAAATATCTGTATACACATGAAAATAACATCTTTTACAGCAATATGTAACCAATCCCTCAGTTACATGATAAACATGATGGTGACTTCTTTAACATACTGTACGAGCTGAAATTTTCGCGGTGGTTTTATTTTCGCGAATTTCGCGAATCGCCTTTGAACCGCGAATATAACAACGCGCAAATAGTTACGTTCAGTTAGACCGTCGCACCCGCGAAATTAACAACACGCGCAAATGTCCTCCCAGTAGCAATTCGCGAAAATATCTGTACGCGAAAATTTCAGCTCGTACAGTACCTGTAGGAAGCTAGATGAACATCTTTCTGACATTCAATGACCCAGACTACTTTGGGATTTGTCCAAGTGTGCTTCAATATGTACTTACTTATCTTACAGGTTATGTGTGTGAGTTGGTGGGTGTGTTTTCCAAACAAAGAACATTTGACATTATGGACCTACACTGTAATTCTATTATTTATTCCTCCATCTACAGGGCATTATGGAAAGTCTAGAATTTCGTCTCCAGCACAAGCAAGTACTCAAACGATCGCTCTACATAGCATTTGGACATGATGAAGAGGTATTGACTGAACATGACATATTTCTTGTAAATTATGCAAAAGGACACTGAATATTCTTTAATTCCAACTTTTAGCAAAACTTGTAAATGTATTATGCATGTGACAATTCTCGCTATCGCCAATGACGTAAGAAGTACCCGGATGTGGCTTTTTCATCAAGATTTAGTGCACTTCCGGGACTGGGGCACTTCCGGCGTGGGGCATATTTTGCACAGTGCTAGCGTGCATGTATGTGTACCTTACCTATAGCGCCGCGCCGACCACGGATACTAATACAGTAGGGGGCTGTACCCGAGCTCGAGCCAGCCAGTGGCCAGGCCTGTCATACTCGTACACTGTAGCTATATAGCCCCCGCATTGCCCTAGGCCGGCCGGCCTTGCATTAGCATGTACCGTACCACCGCATCCCCAGCACGCATATACAAGTTATAGCTAACACATACCGGTATATGGTACTGCTTGATCGTGCGATCGATGTGCACATCACTGATCAGTCATCTCTGCATACGCTGAAAATATGCTGGAAAATATTCACCCACCTGGATATCGTCATGGAATGCCCATCTTTTTTTACAAGTTGTTCTCTGTTGAGGTGTCCCGAACACAATCGGGAACGAACTGTGATCTCGAACTTATCCTGTCTCCGAAGCAATACTTCCAAGCAAGTACTACTACTAGTAAGTCGCGCACGCACAGCGCTGTGGAGTCACCCGCAAACTTCACCCATGCGGCCATGTCACGTCTCGCATGCCAGTAAGGGACCTATTTCTGTAGAATTTGTTCATTTATTGTCGTGCGAACAACACATGGCAGCTTCGCAGTAACAACCCATAGTCGTATTAACAGCAATTTCTTAAGAATGGAGAAATTTCAAATCATATTAAAGCTAAAATTCAAGTTGAGAAAACAGTAAGTACACGTAGAATACAGTAGGTTGTATGTGTAAATAGCATTAGTCACGTATCACGTGCGTACGAACGGAAGTGACTTTGCTGCCGGACTATCCCATAATGCACAGTAAATGACGCTTAAATCAACATCTGGGTACTTTTTACGTCATTGGCGATAGCGAGAATTTGCCAGCAGTAGGGCCTACTGGTTTCCAGTCATGTATTGCTAGTGACAGTTGTAATCTTATTAGACATTTGCTTACTTAACTCCTCCATATGCCTTAGTCCTCTTCTCATTTCTCTCCTTAGAAAGCCCCAAACTTTCTAATTCACATGAATAGATCATGACAGCACTGATCTTTCTGCCAAACAGCAATAGTTGCATTTTTCATGCATCTTTGTTCCATGTATGTGTTGTTTCACAGGGATATGGTGACAATGGTGCAGCAGTTATAGCTCAGAAGCTTGAGGAAAGACACATGAAGTTTGACTTTATTCTGGATGAGGGCACCATTGTGGCACACAATGTTTTCAAAGGTCTAAATACACCAGTGGGGTTGTAAGTAGATGTGGCATTGCTAATCTTTATAAGAAGAAAAATAAAACTGACCCGATAGACATTCTTCAAAATGCTTAAAATCCAAAAGTTAGAATTGTGTTTTTATATTATCTTGAAGAATTTCTCCTTTTTAGAATGCATTGTATACTTGATATTAAATGGGTAAAAGTGATAAAAGCAACAGATCAAGCACAGTTTGCTGTGCTATGCCAGCTAGCATATGATGTATAGGCAGTGCATAGCACTATTGCTAAATGACCTTTTTTGGCTAAGTACATTGCATTGTATATTTTATATATTTATTTTCTGTCTTTACTCTTTTTTTTTTTGGGGGGGGGGGGAGAATTCTTGGTTTGCCCACAATAAAGACAGTTTGTTCTTTTCCTTCTGTCACACTAATGAAACTATTTTTGCAAGTCATTTTGAAAGTTGAAGTTTATAGTATTAAAAAAGAAGTAGACATAAGATCTTGGGAAAAGTAGGGAACATTTACTGAAATATGACCATTTGCAATATTGATATGTGTAAATGTAAAAAAAAAAAAAAAAAATCATATCATAATCATCAATTTGAATCATATCACTAAAGATTGCAAAAAGTGGTATATTGTCTGAACTTTATACACAACCTAATATGTACATGTAGTATGTTGGCAGAAATGTTACCAGGTAGTCATGTGTATGTATCTACCAAGGTACCTTCTTAACTGTAGTATAATGTGAATCGATCGGTGAATCGATCATGAATATTGAGATGGTACTACCGGAAAGTATAAGTGAAATTCTGCAATCTATATCCATCGTCTCCAGTCTAGTTTATTGAGTGTTCAAGTCCGTCAAACCGCCACATTAACATCATGCTGAAGCTTTTATGTACAACGGTACACCTTTCGGGTTTTTTTTAAGGCATAAATAGTTTGATTAGAGTAAAACATAAGAATGCTTTCTAGGTAATATTGCAGAATTTAAAAAGACTTAATTTCAGCTACACACATGAATTTACATACTTGCTGAGACTGTAAAGATCTCATCTTAGCATCATTGTAGGCATAGCATGTGTGTATTTGTTTATATTGAGCATATGACATGTGTACAAATGAGCATATATCTTTTCAGATGTACAGTCATGTAATACAAATTCACTTTGCAGGATCAGCGTGGTAGAGAAGGGCATAGTGACCCTGAACCTGAGTGTGGATGCTGTACCCACTGGTCATTCTTCCATGCCAACACCAGAGAGTAATATTGGAATTTTAGCCAAAGCTCTTGACAGGTAGCTGCCTCTACAAATTGTATAATTTTATACACCATATTTCAAGGTGCTTTTATTGTCAGTATTAACATGAGTTGTCTCCTATTTGCAAAGTTAAGAACATATGAAATGTTGCTGTAAGGAACAAATGTGCAGGATTTATTGCTTCCAAGGTAGGGAATCACTGAGTTTTCAAAGGAAAAGGATAGCACTTGTTCATCATTTTGTCACTTTGGATCTTGACCATGCATTGAACCACGTATAAAATTGTCTGATAAGTCCTGACCTGTGAAAGATTATACTCATGAATGGCATATACAGTACATGTTGACTCCCGTCATATGTTTGTTTGTTTGCTTTATTTCTTCATTTTATCAAAACACAAACAATAATACAGTAACCATGAAATGACATACAAAATAATGAGAGTAAACATAATTATAAAGCTGTGATTATCTGAACTGCAATTTGTAACCTCATATAATTTTAATATAACTCTAATATATAACTCTAATTCTTATTTAGCTCACCTGAGCCGAAGGCTCAAGTGAGCTATTGCAATCGCTCCTTGTCCGGCATCCATCATGTGTCATCCATCATGTGTCGTGCATAAACTTTTTACATTTTCATTCTTCTTGGTAACCCCATAATGGATTTTTACCAAACTTGGCAGGTAGCATCCCTAGGGGATAGGATCCCAATTTGTTGAAATGGGCACCATACCCCCCTTACAGGCCCAAGGGGCCCAATGTCCCCTGAATTAAGGAATCTTTAAAAGTCTTCTCCTCTAGAACCAGAAGTGATAGAGCTAAGTTAATACTGTGAGTTGGTATATTGATGAGTGTAGTTTCAGGTTTGTTCATTGCAGATCCAGGGGTGCCCCCCTTAGAGCCTGGATAGGGGGCTGGAGGGGTCCAAATGGAGACCTAAAGTGGACATTTTCATCTTGTTCTTGAAAGCCCCTTAATTGTACACTTTCATTTTCGTCTTGAGAAGGCATGATCAAATTTTCACCAAACTTGGAAGATATCATCACTTTGATGATAGAACAAATATGCATTGTTCCCACCTTTTTTTTTTCTTTGGGGGGGGGGGGGGGGTGGGGTTGGAGTGCAATGCCAGAGGAGGAGAGGGAGACAGACAAACCCCCCAAATTAAGGAATCTTACAAATCTTGTCTCAAACCATAAGTGATCAGCTGAAATAGTGTTATGTGTAATTTAGATTTTTGACAATAGATTGTGTGTGTGTGTGTGTGTGTGGCATGTGTCAGATTGGGAGATGAGCTGGGGGGACCAAATTGAGACCATTCTTCACATTTTCATCAGCTTGAGAATGCATGGTCAGATTTTTACCAGTGTGATGGAATATATATTTGGACACCATGCCCCATAGAAGCCCTCAAAGCTGTCCCCTGCCCTCCCAATAGTAGTAGTCTGCTAGAATGCATGAAAGGTGAACTTGTGATAATCAGGTGAGCGTGAGACCCTTGGGTCTCTTGTTTTTTATAACTTTAATTCTAAGATACTTCATACAATATCATGACAAATTCACAGCACTTCAAAAGTAGGGAACAAAAGAAAAAAAATGCTGGAGACACCATAAGGAGGGCAGGAAAAAAATGCATGAATACCAAGATCTAAATTTCAACTCATTAAGAGTGGCAACAATGGGCAAGCTCATGTGTTGTTATATGTGTATTCTTTGCTATTTCTGTACTTTTACATATAGATTTCCAAGGGTAATATTTATATGAGACAGGCTGCTTGAATTCACAAGCCTGACAATATCAATGTTACTTGGCTTTATGATAATTTGGTTATGTGATGGGTGTGATGTGTCATGCTACCTGCCTTTATTTTAACAAGCTGATGTGACCTGGCAAGAGATGACCCTTGAAATAGTAAGCAAATTGCATCCATGTCTCTCGTGATCATAAGTTGATGCTCTTTTCTTATGTCACTCCATAAACCGAGTGTTTACCCTCATGATGCAGAGTCAAGTAAAATATATGTAGTGTTATTCTGCTTTGATCCTGAATTAGGATCATATAGTAATCAACATCAAGTGATAAATGTTCACTCTAGAACCTCTGATGTTCATAGGAAGCTTTATGAACTACAGCTGCAATTAATTTTGTAGGCTTCTTTCAACACAGAACCACCCAGTTGATAGTCCAGGGATCTAGAGGTTCCAAATCAGCAAACATAATATCCAGCAAGTGAAAGGAAGTCAAATATTCAATATACAAATTAAGGTTTTTAGGTGGGCTGTGGCATCTTTGTTGCCTTAATCAGGTGTTTGGTTAAATGCCTTTTTCTTTAATGTGGCCCATAATACTGTGGAGCTCTTTTGTTATGTACACTGTTAACCCTATAAGATAAAAGGAATCCATTTCATTAAAATAATCACTGTGAAATGTTAGCAGTGTTTCTACCATATTATGATTTAACAGGATTGAAACACAGAGGCAGCCCATCATGTTCGGATATGGGCCAGAGAGAGAACAATTTGAATATCTGGCAGATGAAGTAAGTTCCCTGCTACCTTTTGATAATAAAGACCACAGTTTTATCAGTTAACAGTTTATCCTTGTAAATGATAATGAAAATGAGTTTTATGAGATAATTTGATGATGATGTTAGTAATGGGAATGATAATGATAGGAGTAATGATAAATTTGATAATGAACATTTTGAAAGCACTACATCATCTACTGTATACACGTTATGTTTAGCGAGTCTGATTTTTTGTGAATCCGGACTTCCTGACAATTTCACGCGTGGTTCAATTTGTGATTGTGTAATATGCTAATGAATGGAGAAATGTACATCATGTACATGTAAATTGCACATCATATTCATGTAGGAATCAGAGTAAATATTTTTGCCCATTTTTTAATTCGGGAAGAGCATCTGCCTCCCAAAATTCATAAAGTTAAAAATGTCACAAAATATATGGTATCTACAGTACCCTTACTCCATGCTAACCCTTTGAGGACGAGTCCCGAGTATACTCGGGCAGGTGTCTATGGGAAATGCGTGTTGTAGCAAAATCAGTCCGTCCTCAACGGGCTAAGATAGTTGCCAAGTATTGTGTGTAACTCAATTATGAATGGAGAAAAAAAAATAATGCAGAGTTAAATAGAAGAGGTCAAAATAAGGATATGCAATACCTAATTACATGCTTCTTTGAACCAATGCAATTTAGATAAGATTAGTGATTATGTTTCTGAAGAAATGATCATGGTCCTTTTTTCCTGAATGAACCACAAATATATATATATATATATATATATATATATATATATATATATATATATATATATATATATATATATATATATATATAATATGAATATATATATATGTATTATATATATATATATATATATATATATATATATATATATATATATATATATATATATATATATATAGCAATAATAAAGTCACAACAGAGGAATGCAGGGAATGCATTAATAGCCAATCTTGATTTAATGAATAATCCTAATTTTCGAGGATCCTTCCTCTTCTTCAGGGATGACAGTGCGAATATTCACAATGATTATTAAGAGTGAGGTGTTACTACCCTGCTAGCGCGCGCAATATGTGTAACCAAAACAAAAAAATAATAGATAATAACAACAAACGCATGTTGTGCGCTTGATAATAATAGATAAAACGTCACACTAGGATTGCGTGCGCTGCACAAAAAGTTCATGAGACAATAATAGCAATAATAGAAACGTCATAAAGGCAATGAAGTTAACATGATACAATAAAGGTGCCAATGGATTTTCACAGTGATATGTCAATATCCCACCAGCGCGCGTAGTCTCAGTGTAACCAAAACAAAGGATAACAAATAATAACAATAAACGCATGCTGACAGGAAGTGGGCAGAACTGCGATCCATTGTTCGGAGCCGCAGTTTTGAAACAGGCATGAACAAAGATCTTTCCTGGCTCAGCCCATACACTTTCTTCAGATAACTATTTTAGTTGCTACTCCGCTATTGATAATTTCACCCTTGTAGAGGTCTTCAATTTATTTTTCTGGTACTGGACAACTTGCGCAGTATTGATGTGTTACGAGTAAGTGTACCTCATGTATATTATGACACTTTCCTCATTTTTTCTTGTGTCCTTCTTTCTTCTCTCCTTATTCCCTCCTTTCCTACTTTTTGCTCTCTCGTCTCTCCTCTCTATATAATGCGTACAAGCACGTGACAGATTGTATCACTTCATTGCCATTATGACATTTCTATTATCGTTCATAATTATTGTCTCCTTTGCGTAGCGCGTGCCATCTCATGGTGACGTCTTCTCTGTTATAACGCACAGTATGGCACTCATATATTCGCCCAACTCAGCATGCGTTTATTGTTATTATTTGTTATCCTTTGTTTTGGTTACACTGAGACTACGCGCGCTGGTGGGATATTGACATATCACTGTGAAAATCCATTGGCACCTTTATTGTATCATGTTAACTTCATTGCCTTTATGACGTTTCTATTATTGCTATTATTGTCTCATGAACTTTTTGTGCAGCGCACGCAATCCTAGTGTGACGTTTTATCTATTATGACGTAGAGTATGACACTCATAAGCGCACAACATGCGTTTGTTGTTATTATCTATTATTTTTTTGTTTTGGTTACACATATTGCGCGCGCTAGCAGGGTAGTAACACCTCACTCTTAATAATCATTGTGAATATTCGCACTGTCATCCCTGAAGAAGAGGAAGGATCCTCGAAAATTTGGATTATTCATTAAATCAAGATTGGCTATTAATGCATTCCCTGCATTCCTCTGTTGTGACTTTGTTATTGCTATTTCTAGTACTGCCAATACGCGGAACAACTACAATATATATATATATATATATATATATATATATATATATATATATATATATATATATATATATATATATATATATATATATGTATATATATATATATATATATATATATATATATATATGTATATATATATATATATTTTATATATATATATATATATTATATATATGTGTGTATATATATATATATATATATATATATATACGTATTTGAAAGAAGCTCATCCAATCAATAGAGAAAACTAGACTAATATATGGACTTTTATCTTCTACAGCAATTATCTTAATATGTTGCATGCCAGCAAAAAAGCATGTTCTCACGCACACACATATAATGTACTAAATGTTGTCTGACATGAAATTACATCATTGTACATGTTTAGCATATGATGATGAGGATTGTCTGCATGCTTTGTGATACCAAGAGTGAAAATAAGATTCTGGATATATCTTTTGTACTTTGTTCTGACCAAATAAACTCATAATATCAGTAAAGGTACATTATGTATTGACAGTCTGTGATGAAAAATGCAATAGTAATAATTTTCAGTTTTTTTGTTAAAATCAAGAACAAATGAAAAAAGTTTAACCAACTGCATGGCAATTTCTAAGTTTATAGAAGGTTCAGATGATTTAGAACAACTTTTCTTAGTGTGATTTATTACAATTTGAGAATTTGAAAATACATGTTAACATTATTAAGTTTCCTTTGTCGAAAACGTGTTTTAAATCAAAGTCTGTATATTAAAGCAGTTTATGGTGAGTGTCTGAATCAAAAGGTAAGGCTTCATTTAGAAAAGACTATTCAGATTTTAGGTTTATGATAAGCTCTATATCCATGCATTTGTTTCTGTGTATCCAGGTTCAGTTTCCTCTACGTGTAATAGTCACCAACCTTTGGTTCTTCAGACCCTTGTTGGGTTGGTATGTATACTGTCTGTTACACTTCACAGCTCTAATGACTTTAGCATATGAATCGGCAGACAACTTGTTTGTTTATGTGTTGAGGCAGTGCATGACAATCTGAAAATCACTCTGTTTCAATGAAGTCTGTGAAGCTGAACTTGTTCAGCAGATATATATGCACATGTGTGAGTAGAACCTATCACAAGGCTCGACATCAAATTTTTCTTTTATTGGCACTGCTGATGTTGAACCCAGCTGGACATGTCTTATTTGATCGAGACCTTGCATGAAGAACAACAGTAAAAGACTTGCTTGATAAGATATCTTATATACCGGTATGGGTCAGAATTTTGAATGATGTACAATTGAGCCAAAACAGCACCAAATTTAAAAAGTAGGAATCACTCAAAATTGTTTATCTTACCTAAAAGAGTATAATTCAAGCTTTAATATGAACCCAAATATATCAGGATCTTCCCAAAGGAACAAGTTTTTATTCACCTCGGAAGTTTACCATGTCCAGAGCAGTGAATGTCCGTGAGGAATAGTACTGTACATAGATTTGAATACCATTTAATATAGCTTCCAAAAATCTGATTCAGTTAAGAATCATAACGAAATGTGTTGGCAGAATATTAAGCTTGTACTCTTAACCTTTGCACAAACAAATTATCAAACAAAATACTAAACAATACTTAACAGAATACTTCTGGAAACATATTAGTATATGTGAATACATGAAACAGATCACTTGATAATCGTAAAGGAAAGATACAGGCAATATATTAAATTCATAAAGCAGTCGCATTGTATGACTATCATATGATGACATAGAAATGATACATACCGCTCTTTTCTGTAATAGAAAAATATGATGCAATAAATACACATATTTACTGCAAGCACACCAAAAAAAAAAAAAAAATCATTATATAACAAATAAGGAAAAATTTAACAGTGAATTGTGTATGGTTAAAAGAATACATATTGGCAAACACAAGTCTAATTTACTCGCAATTATCTTTAACAGTATTTCATTCACAATGAGACTTCCATTTCATATGACAGTCGATAAATGATAAATATATAACTCATAAGAATTCAATGTTGCTTTTAAAATTATCAAAAATATAACATGTATGCAGCAGGATTACTTTAGATAAAAAAGGCTTTGAAGTTTAGGGTCTGTGTTGAGGCACACTAACTTGCTCGTTACTGTTACACTCAGACGAAGAAAATGATGTAAACTTATCAGGCCATCAAGTAGAAAAAAAGAAAGTACATGTAGTTTCTTGTCCTCGCTTTCATCCAATTTAGGTGCTCCATCAATTTTTGTACACTTTACTGTTTTTCAAAATAGAAAATCTGTGTTTCCATTTTGCATCTTTTTGAGTTGCCACATCAACTTTTCTGATATTTACTACTTGTAGGTAGCTTAAAAAAATCTGAAATTCAGTGATTGATCATGAAGCAATGCATGCATTTCATTATAATCTCTGATAATGGGTATTCACTGTTGTACTGCTAGCCAAGAATCCTACAAACCACTGCAGCCACTATGTGCTACTATGGGCTTGAACGGTGCGGTGTTGAGAACATCAGCTGGACTGTATGTAGGCCTAGTGAATGGACAAGTCTCAGGACACACTCGCACTCCTGAGTGCATGTATCATGAGCTTGGTTTGGTTTCAAGCCTTGTGCACTGCTATTGCACTAAGATGCCAGTGCAATTTCTCACCGCGAACAATTTTCACATGTGTAGAAACTAGCTCACCCTAAATATTTCACAACCTAAATACACTTGCATTTAAGTACGTTTGAAGACACTTTCATACATTATGAAATGACTTGATTGCTTGAATTGAAGCTCAAAAGCTGCGCTGTTATCCAGCAGATAGTAGTCCTAGTTGCGATGCAATACATACACGCTGTACTACTCTCTATATTCATATGCGGTAGTATAGTCGTCGGTAGAATTCCACGCATACAGCAGCACTGTAAAGTCAATCCAAAATGTGTAGAAAGCATCCGCCCATGTCGAAAAACCAGTAGAAACCAGTAGAAACCAGTAAGCATTTTTAACTGGTCTTTACTGGTTTTAACTGGTCTTAACTGGTTTCAACTGGTACCAGTTAAAACCAGAAGGCAACTCCAAATTTCCTGTAACAAAATGAGCAATTCTAATTGAAACCAGTTGATTCCAGTTGAAGATGTACTGGTACCAGTTGATACTATTTTATCATACTGGTACCAGTTTAAACCAGTTGAAGTTGCACTGCTTACCAGTTGAAACCAGTACAAGTCTACTGGTACCAGTTGAAGTCTTACTGGTACCAGTTTATACCAGTTGAAGTTGCACTGCTTACCAGTTGAAACCAGTACAAGTCTACTGGTACCAGTTGAAGTCTTACTGGTACCAATTTATACCAGTTGAAGTTGCACTGCTTACCAATTGAAACCAGTACAAGTCTACTGGTTGCCAGTTAATACCAATTGCAATCGCTGGTACAAGTTGATACCAAACTGAAGTCTTACTGGTACCAGTTGATACCAGTTCATGTCTCATTGTGTACCAGCTGAGGTCTTATGGTAATGCTATGGTACCTGCAGCTAATGCCAGTTTGAGTCTTACCTGGTACCAGTTTAGACACCAGCTGAAGTCTACTTTTAGAATTCGATTAGTTCATCAATTAAAACTGAATTAAAAAGTAAACAAAACTTAGTTAAACATTAAATTAAAAAAGTAAACAAAACAAAATAAAACAAAACATTTGACATGATTGAACTTGGACTGTTAATGATTTCAACTAAATTCAACTGGAACCAATTAAGGTCAATTGACACTTTAACTGACAGACTGTATTTTCACCAGTTTGTGTATGTGTTTGTGTGTGTGTGTGCGTGTGTTTGTCGTTGTGTGTGCAAATTAATTGACACAATTTGATACCCATGTACCTGGCTGGACTTGCTTATAACTTCATTCCAGATTAAATCCCAGTAACTAAACCATTGAAATTTTAATACCAGTTGGTATCTATTGGTTTCTACTGGTTCTTTTGCTCATGAATATTCATAAGCTATTCAAATTCTCATCGTGAAAAAGACAAAATATTGTTAAATTTAATGTTTTTATGATTTAAACAAACTCTGAAATGTCTGAAATGCATTAGAAATTTACCAAATATTATTGCTGTGATATTCACAATTTCAACTGGTTCCATTGATGAGGTATTTTCATATTTTTTGTAATAAAAGTTTAATCTACTTGGTAACCATGTCTTAAAACATTACAACTATATGGCCCTATATAAATGAATGAAATATCCCTGGTACTAACTAGGTCTAGGATGTAGGCTAAGCCTAAATGTACTTGTAGGTAGTCTTTGAGACTAGCTGTAGCATTATGATAGGTTAGATATTAACAATGTCTTGACATACACGAAACACCCATACATCAAATAATTCAACACAAAATTAATTTTGTCAACTGGATCCCAGTTGATTCCAGTTGATACCAGTTGATTCCAGTTGGACGAATACCAGTTGATACCAGTTGAATGGAAACCAGTTGATAACAGTTGATTTCTGGTCACACATTCCAATTTCCATATTGAAACCAGTTGCCTTAACTGGAATCAACTGGTACCAGTACCAGTTGGTTTTTCGACCTATCTACGTAAATATATTTACGTAGATATTAAACTTTTGCCTGACTGTGGAGACTCAGATAGTTTCAGTTGTTAAATGTTTAGGGTTAGTTGTACATGTTTAAAAATCATAAGAGGCAGTGCAAACATGTGCTAGTGCGTGGTGCTGTGCAGTAGCTGCAGATAAAAAAATTGTAAGCTATCAAATAAAGGACCTCGCTTACCGCTTTCTCCCTCGCCACATCACTGCTCTCTGAAAATCCAGAAGAACTACTAATTCTTTTTTTTTTTTTTAACTTGGCCTTAGCTTTCAATGTCTGGCATGTTACCTTTGTTGATGTAATACAAGTGTGTTCTTAAAATCGTGCATTTTAAACATATGACAAATGGTTCAGCCTGCTGTACGTAATGCAAAGTTTGGTCATACCCTTAGTTGCAGCATTGTGAAGTGCCATCTTGTATTCTGAAGACATACAGTTACATAGTTACTGTTATCGTGGTGACCAAATTTTAGCAATTGGCAATCTTGATCCCAATGCCTATTCATCCCTGTTATGATCAGTGTGTCTGTCATAATCACAATGGTCGTCACATGATGATAATAATAATAATGATAATGATATTAATTATTATTATTATTATAACAATAATAATTGATTGAATGATTTCTTTATTCAAGAAAATGTTTAACATATATAAGCATGTCAATTATCCATATACATAATTGTAGGTATGCATCTGAAATTGGAAACACAATTTTAAGAACATACTATACTACAGATAACATCCGTGAAATTATCAACAATATCAACAATAGTATCTAACACTAACAATCATTATAACATTTATATCAATTTCATAAACCAAAAAAATATATTCATACAAACATGCAAACTTTAGAACAATTCCAGGGAGATTAAATATTATGGATCTCCATGGGAGGTTTTCTTTCTCAAGCAGTAATAATTTTCCTTGGCAAAGGAGTGGCTTTATCTTTTCCTTCCAATATTTTGCAAAACATCATCTTCTAACATTTTATTTATTGTCTTCTTCATTGTAATAATAATAATAATAATAATAATAATAATAATAATAATAATAATAATAATGACAACAATAATAATAATAATGATAATGATAATAATGATACTTTTGAATATTTTTTCAAAGATTTTATTATGTCAAACAGTAATTCAGAAAGCGGTCATAATCGATAAGTTCTGCCTTTGATTACTGGATTCATTTGATTTATTAACATTTATTTACTGTGTTTGAACAGTAAAACAAGCAAATTTCCTGCATATAGCACTGAAAATTACTTTCACCCATTTGTAACTCAGATCAGTACTAACCCCCCCCCCCCCAAAAAAAAAAAAAGAATTATATATGCACACACACACATGTATGAATATATTATATATATATATATATATATATATATATATATATATATATATATATATATATATATATACACACACACACCAAATACTGTATCATATGTTACACACACTACTATTGATATACCATATGTATGATACTGAAATACCACAGTCTTCTCAGACTAAAATTTCATACAATTCAATATACAAAGTCACTGTCAAAAGAAAGTTTGGGGTTCAGATGATGTTTTGCTTTCTTTTTGCTGTAATCAGACAGTGCAATTTGTGTTTGCCACCACTAAATGCCAAATAGGATTGCAAATAAGTTTGCAGGGAATGTACATTTTGTATATGCACTGCAGATTTGGGGATATGCAGCATTGTTATCTTTCTGGTGCTTTGTCCCCTGGAGAGAACAAGGGTGTGAGACCAGTCAGATTCATTGATTTTGTGCCTCCTTTGCAGTGTGTTGCACTTGGACTGAAAAGGAATGGGCAAAAGATGAAACTAGAGAAGCAGTCTGAGAGCGCAGACCTCCGCCAAGCAGCTCATTTCAAACACTGATCGTGATCTTCCATAGATATCAGTGATTTTCATCCATCAATATGCATGCTGAAAGTCACCCAATTTCCTAAATAGAAGCCTTCTGTTACATCATCAACTTCCAGAGCACACACTTTTTTGCACATAGGAAAACCTCAAAAATGTGCAGCTATCTGCTTGAACTCCCAAGTTTATTGACCCTACCTGCCAAATATCGAAAATCCATTATAAAATCCACAAAAATTGCCGGATTTCTACCAAAATTTAATTGTCTGTTACTTTTGTCATTCTCAACCTTTCCTGTATGTTTAAATAATCCAAATCTGTTCACAACTTTTTTTAAAGTTATTTTGCACATGGACATACAAACAAACAAACATACAAATGCTGAAGAAAACATAACCTCCTCCCTTTGCGGGGGTAATAATATGATGGGAAAGGAGTGCATGAGTGGTCAGTTTTGTTTTGGGTATAAGACAGAGATGAGAAGTATGCGTTTTGGTAATGGTATACGGGAACATACATGTATTGCAGATGAAAAATTGATGGCATAAGAAATGGGACACATGTGCCCCCTGCATTTTATGAGCTTTTTATGCCTTCTTGGGTGTAAGATTACTGTGCTGCTAAGGATAGATGAAGGTATGTTGTAATTTTGAGCTATACATGTTTGTGTAATCACTTTTATTTGTGATTTTTTTTTTTTTTTTTTTGGAGACATGCAGGAGCATAGGCCAATTGCTGCAAAAGACTTCAATGTAGCAGCAATCCTTGCTCATTTATTGTATGATATACATACCTTGTACTTTGATTGCAAGATCTATTCGTAATGAAGGGAGAACTACATAGGAGCAAAACTCTAATGGTGATCAAGTAATACAAAGTTGATAATTACATCTTGCAGGGTATTGACCAAACTGGGACCCAGTACAAATGCCTTTGCAAGAACAACTACTGCTATTACCATGATCAATGGTGGATTTAAGGTGAGTTTCTATATTTTCCCTGGAAGTTGCTATTAGTAAGTGAACTTGATCAGTTTAAGCATGGATTAATGCTGTGTTATTTTTTCTTTTAACCAAGGTACTCGTTTCATATTTGTGAAAGAAAGCTTTTAACATTGATGTTCTACTCTTTATTCCTTTATTTCTAAATCACATCTAGTGTGCATGTTACCATCAAAAGATGAAAAGAAGCCCTAAATTGCTAATAGTGAGCCGTAATGGAGATTCATTGCAACCAATGTGTGCAAATAGACAGGCACACATGCACACACCCCAACACACACACAAATAGAAAAAGTTCTTACAACATGCCAATTGAATATGAAATTTTTGAATTTGTCCATGTTGGGGAGCTAAAAGGAATAATGTGTTTGTAGGAAGTGAATTCTCAAGCCTGTAGATGTTATTGGTATATACTTGTAGGAAGACTGACAGAGATTTGTGTTGGTGATGGTGACTCTGTAAAGGTAAGCAGTTGCAGAAGAGCGATGACAATCGGACATTGAATGGTGATGAGGGAAAGAATTTCAGATATTTTGCCTTAAAGAAGAAAACATCCTGTAATTGCGTTTCAGTATAAAGTGCTTAATTGGCGTCGCATAGAAGTGAGAATCTTGACCTGAACAAGATGAGGTGGTGATATGGCTTCACTGGTCTCTCATTGATGGACACACAAATCCTCATTACATGATGCAAAAATTTGAATGCCAAATATATGCTGAAATATATGCTAAATATGTGCCGGGTAAGATGAATTTCATGTTTTTTTTTATTCCGTGCAATCAGGACATCAATTATTGGAACATATGGCATGCACAAAATATTTGTGTGCTACTTTAAAGTTCTATCTTCAGGTTTGTGCAAAATGTGCAAAAAAAAAAAAATAAATAAAAAAATTTCAACACAGCGAAAATTTCCACTTTTACAGTAGGTTTCATGGATCAGTCTAATCAATCTGTGGGGTTTTTATGCCTCCGCCACGAAGTGGTGCCGGAGGCATTATGTTTTCGGGTTGTCCGTCCGTCCGTCCGTCCGTCCTTCCGTCCGTCCGTCCGTCCGTCCGTCCTTCCGTCCGTCCGTCCGTCCGTCCTTCCGTCCGTCCGTAATGAATTTTGTGGACAAGGTAACTATCAAAACCTGTTGAGGTATCCTAATGAAACTTGGCATGTATGTGTATTAGGGGGTGAAGTTGTGCCTATCAACTTTTGGGTGCACATGCTCAAGGTCAAAGGTCAAAAGGTCAAGGTCAAATACATAAAATTTCACTATTTCCACCATAGCTATTGAATGCCTGAAGATATTTTCTTGAAACTTAGTGTATACATGTATTACGCAATTAAGATTCTCTGGTGAAAAATTGGGTCATGAGGTCAAAGGTCAAAGGTCAAAAGGTCAAGTAAAAATATCAAAACTTCTTTTTTTTCTCCGTGCCTTGGAAAATTGTTCAAGGTATCTTCATGGAACATAGTATATACATGTACTGACTGGAAGTGATTATCTAGAGAATGTAGGGTGTAGAAAGGTCAGGGGTCAAAGGTCAAGTGCAACACTTCAAAATTTTACTATTTCCCTCATATTTATGCAATGCCAGCAGGGTTATTATTTTTTTACACTTGGTGTATGCATGTGTAACCTAATAGAAATTCTCTGGAAAGTTTTTTTGTTTTTCTTCTTTTTTTTGCCTCAAAGGTCAAAAGGTCAAAGATCAAGTGAAAGTGCTGAACTAACTTTTTCCTCCATATCTCGAAGTGGCTCAAGTTATCTTGAAACTTAGTACATATTATGCATGTTCTACCTGAAAGTAATTATCTTATGAATTTTAGGGTCAAGGGCCAGATGAAAATGGTAACAATTTACTATTCAATTCAGAAATTGCACTTTTTCTCCACACCTGTACCTTGAAAATTACTCAATGCCTAAATGTATGAATGGGTCAAAGTCAAGTTAAAGTCCTTAAATCCCTAGATACATGCTTTCCTATTCATCCAATTAAACCTAGGTCAAGGAAGGTGAACATTCAACACAATTTGTGACAAACTTGTCATTTCAATATTTTGCCAATTTTGTGAAAATGTAATCACACATTGTCCACATGTACTATCTGGACCTATTGGGAAAATCATGCATTATGGCGGAGGCATACCAGTCGCCAAAGCGACATTTCTAGTTTTTTTATGTTTTTCTGAAAGAGCAACTTTTCTTCTGCATAATTCTGAAATTTTTGGTTATTATGAATGGGGAATTGTCACCCCATGCTTTTTACAGTTTTCCTAGAACAGTTCTTAAAGGTTCTTAGTCTTAGATGCCCCTTTACACACTCTTTGCTTTCAACTCCAACTTGCAAGGATGATGCTACTGCTTTGAAAGTTAGTACTGTGGAGATACGTGCAGGGAGGGCATCACCCAATTGCACTCCTGTGGGCTTTTTTTCACAGTCCCGTTGTTGTGACTGTCGTCACCATCATTGCCACACATACTCAAACAAAGGGAGATTTTAACTATTGGTGTATAGTTCCAATCCGACTTCGGCAGCTTTATTTCTGTAACCAAAGTTACATATTCACCAGATCAATCAAAGTGTCACAAGATATTTCAGACTTCGAAGATGATACACTCGGACTGACTGATGATGAGCAGCAGCCCATCATCATTTTCAGACAATTTTCTTCACCTATACTGTAGGTCTGTACTTGGCGAGATTTAAAATCCAACTCACAGCAAAATCTAACTCTATATCCCTCACAAAGTGTGAATTACTTCAGTACTAGCCATGAAGAGAATATGCTGATAAAGTGCAAAATTTCAGCTGAATTTGATACTCCTCACATTGTGGTTGCTATACAGTGGAGTTTTCCATCCTGCCTTTGTCCCATTCATTGCACATGGCACAACTTGGTGAGATTAAGCACTTGAATAGACCCTAAACTCCAGAGCCTTTTTTTTTTTCCAGTAAACACTTTTCCAGATTGTGCACTTATGTCTTTCCATTGTTTAGATACATGTAGGTTAGGAAAGTCTATTTGTATTGAGTTATACATCATTTTGAAGCTAATGCTAAGCTCCCGCTTACCTGAGTTGTAGTATTGAGTTGTAGAGAGTGATGGCAAGTTGGATATTAGCACCACTAGGAATGACTTGTGAAGAACTCGTACGAATCAGGACAACTCCCACTACTCAGGGTGACAGGGTATAACTTCCCTGCACTCGTGTTCCAGTCTGGAGAGGTTCCAAAATTTTTAAACATGCAAAAAAAAAATTGCCTTCATGGAACAACTCATATGCAACTCATCATAAATCGTAGTGAGCTCACACTACTCAAGTTAAACTTGCCTATACTTGCACTTCTAGTGTGTCAAAGAGTAGAGTGCAAGCATTGCAAGTACAATGCAAGTTAAACAGACTCTGAGGTGTTTATGAGTTTTGTGGAAGCTTAGGATGAGTGTTACATTTCATTTTCATTTTCAATTAAGTATAGCGAGTAAAAAGGAGTTTTGCACAAGCCTGAATTCCTGAGCGAAAACAAGCATGGTACAAGAGTGCTTGACAAGTGTCATTTTCAGCTAGACATCCAGTATTTTCATCACAAATTTTATTTTTCGGTCTAGTGTGGTACAGTATGCTATGTATGTATTTCAACCATGTAATACCAAATGATGATACTAGAACCAATTTATGTACTTTTAACCACTTATGCAGAACTTAATAGATCAGTGGTGTTCGGAATTTTGGTAAAGCAGCCAGGTGCATCCTACAGTAGTTGTATACACTTGTTCCCACTCCATTTTTCCCAACCCTGACAGACCCACTTCACAGACCACCTGACTTCATGTACATGTGATGCCAGCCCTGTTTTTATATTGCTTAAGACCCTGTCCCACCATGTAGGGATTTTCCAGCTCACAGGATAATTTTCTGCGAGTGGACAATGACATGATGAACATGGAACAAATACCCAAGCTTTGAAATTTTTAGAGGGAGACAAATTGAAGAAACTTACACCTTAACCTTCACCCCTCTGAGCAATATCTTTCTTTCATTTGATATGCCTTGTCCGCCTTGGACTACTTAACATAACAGCGTCGGAATTTCAGAGCTTGGGTATTTGTTCCATGTTCATCGTGTCACTGCTCTGCACACCATTTTTTTTTCCATTTTTGGATTTACAGACCTTCAGCATAACAAACCTTATTTCCATTTCAAATTAACAAAGCTTTTTCGACTTACACCACAAATGCTTGGATTACCGGTATTGAATGCTTTTTTGTATTTTGGATTAACAAACATCTAGGTACTGTATAGGGGATTTGTGTGTTTCAGAATAACGTACATCAGCCGATTTATACGTCGCACATAAAATCATCTTACTCTTTCTTATTTGGGAAGCCCCCCAGTTTCGGTCAACATAAGTTACATTGTTAAACCCTGGTGCCATGATTCTTTGTGATTTCAGGTTAGATTGACCCTACATGTTGTTCTGTGCATATTGTTTAGAATATGTCAAATTCTTGTAAATTCTTTTTTTTTTTAATGCCAGCATCAGGAAATTTCACTTTTTTGTTTCATATCTCAGAAATGGCTCGAAATATCTTCATGAAACTTCGTATATATGCATGATATTGCATGCCGTGCAATGGTTCTCTTGGGGAATTTTTGGGTCATTGTGTCAAAGGTCATGGATTAAAGGTTAGGTTAAAATGCTAAAATTCTAACTATTTTATGCTGAAATTACACTTTTTCTCCATAGCATTGAGATTACGAAATGCTGAAACTTAATCAAACTTGGTATATACATGTACACTTGTACATCCATTACTGTACAATGATTCTGTAAGGAAAGACTTTGGCCATGTGGAGTCAATGGTCAGCAGGTGAAAATGTTCATTACATTTTCCCCATATTTAGAAAATAACTCAAGAAAGGTCAATGAAAATGCTCAAATTTCCAAAATACTTGCTCTCTTAAACAATTTAGCTATCAATCTATGAAACCTAACTCAGCTTTAGCTATGAAACCTAACTCAAGGACAGTGAACACTAAACACATTTGTGAGAAACATGTCGCATTTTAATTTTTTGTCAAATATGTGAAACTGCACTCTCACATTATCAAGACGTACTCTAGACTTATTTAGAGAACCATGTGATATAGCAAAGACATACTAGTCCCCATAATGACATTTCATTTCAAACAGCTGTCGTACTCTTCTGTATTAGTTGTAGCACTTCCCATCAAAGTTGACTTCACTGTATTCCTCTGTAACTCATATCACACTCTTTCTTAGGTGTATCACTCAAATTCCATTCTAATTTACTCGTACAAATGACACATACACTCACAAATCAAGTTCTGAACACTGACAGTTTGCTAAGTTTTCAAGAATTTCTTGCAAGTTGACCCTCATAACATTCTTGCCACTAGGGCCTACTTGTGACTGCAATTAACTCGGCTTAAAGGGAGCTCAGCTTTAGAGTCTGCTCTTTCAGAATCTGCCCTTAACTAAAAATCCATGTCTGGCAACCTTTTCATGGTTTTGTGATGCAGGGTCACATACTACGTACGAGCTGAAATTTTCGCGGTGGTTTTATTTTCGCGAATTTCGCAAATTGCCTTTGAACCGCGAAAATAACAACGCATGAATAGCTAAGTTCAGTTAGACCCTCGCAACCGCAAAATTAACAACACGCGAAAATGTCCTCCATGTAGCAATTCTCGAAAATATCTGTACGCGAAAATTTCAGCTCGTACAGTACTTCATTTTCTAACATAAACTCAAGTAGAAAAACCTGTCTTTTATTTTGTGTCTGATTTTTGTTGTGTTGCAGCAACCCAGATAATTTTGTGCACAAACCAGTGAAAAGGTTGATAAATTGCTGACATCATCACCTCAGCTAAGGTGTATTTGTGGTTGTATGTAACCATGCAATGTCACTATTTGATGCAAATGTGTATAAGCCATGGACTGACTAGTCTTATTTTGCCCTTTGCACTCAACAAACAGTGATCTGAAGCCATTGTGAGGTTGACAAACTTGATCTTCACTTGAAATCTTATCATCAGTAGGGACCTACCTTTCACAGATCTTATTAGCTTTTGAGACTAAACTGGCTTTTGATAATTGTCTCAGATCTGAGAATGTACAAACTTACAAATGTATACTCCCAGATGACACTTTGGCATGCATTTTTTTATGTAGGCCTATTATATAAGCCTGGATCAAATGGCTGGTACAGCTTTGTACCCATAAAATATACTTTATCACAACATGTGTTCACTGCTGAACACTTTTAGAACTTCAAGAGTTTTTTATTTTGAATAATGCATCATTGAATAATGAAATTTTCTTCTTCATCCCATGCCATTCAGTTACAGTGCTACTTTATGCCAAGCACACACACACACACACACACACACACACACAAGAGAAAAAAAAAACTTGATAGTCTCTCTTATCGTGATACTCAGGTGGCAGATGATTGTCTTATTTGATTGAATATTGCACATCAGAACCTGTTATTAAGGCAAACTCCCTCAATGGAAGGCAGCAGTTCATTTACAAATTTGCAGGGTTATTACAAACTTCATAAGAATAAGTGCCATATTGATTATATTTAAAAAAAAAAAAGAAGAAGTGACGTGATGCTAGTATATGCCATTTAAAATGGAAGTGAGTCACTGTCACAAATGTACACACAAGTAGTTATGTACATGTATCAAGGCTGTATGCATGGTTGTTTAATGTGTATGTACACAGGGTGACCAGATTAATGGAGAACATTCTATATGATATAGATATAGTACATACAGGCTGACCAGATCAGTGGAGAATTTTCTACGTGGTATACAATGTAGCTACAGTACATGTATGCATGTGACAGGAAATACATTATAGCTCACTCAATCTAGAATGATTTAACCCATTCCAGAAAATTCTAGGAAGTGCTGGCTGAGTGAGGCACTGCCCTTATAACCCAATGTGATTGGTAGTTCATTTTGGCAATGATGTTATGCACATATTAGGCAGTGAGTCATCCAGGATTCCTGGAATTTGGACTTGCTAGTATGTTCAGGTATGTGGCCCCAGGTTGGAGAAAATTACAGAATGTACTAGAAAGGGGTGAATGGATAGTATATAAGCAGGAGAAATTCTGAGGTAGGCAGAGTACCCAACACCTCTGCTCTGAGAGTTACGTCACTTCTGGCTCTGAAGCGACTTGTTATAGTCAGTCCTATTGTGTTACCTGCTGACCTGCTATACAAACTGTGTTTGTGGAGATAAGGCCTGGGAGACATTTTTGCCTGCAGAGAATTAATTTGCCTACATTGGAGATAGACTCCATATTTTAGTGCCAACGGACATTATTACGGCAAAGCTGTGACGGGCTGGATTCCTTGCTGGACATTATAAAGTGAATCATCATTCAACGCATCAACTGGACGTGGTCGTCATAACGTTTGGATTTTGCACGTTTCGCCGTGGACGTACACCTTGTTTATCGTGGACTTTACCCCGGATTTATAAAGTGGATTATTGCAACCAGTGCCTTTGGAGTTACGTCGGAGGAACCATTCATCGGTGCGTCAAGGATCATTCATCGGTGCATCGAACATCGTATCTGGACACTGTCAAAGGATTACTTGCTTTCAAATTTGGCTGTAAGTGATTTCACTACCGATTTATAATTGTTTTTATTGACCATTATTGTACTGATGTGAACACCGATTACGAGTCTGTACCCACAATATCACTGTTAATAAACCGCCTGAACATTAGTTGATTGTTTCTTTTGTGCGATCATTCTCAGAGTGATTTTGGTCGTAACAAAATTGGGGGCTTGTCCGGGAAGTGAATTTAAAGCCAAACTTAGAATTTGGAACGTTCCGGAATCCAGAATATTGGTACAGACAAAATACCAGTTGAGTTGATTGTTCAATTGCATATTGTGTGTAATATATTGTGACAATGTCAATCAGTACAATGGATGTTCAGGCATTTGTTCAGAGGACAGATTTGTCCCTCAAAGATTTGCAAAGGTTACGCAAATGTGATTTGACTGCTATTGCACAGCATTTAAATGTAGATGTTCCACAAGGTGTAAGAAAGGCAGAAATTCTTGACTTAGTAGCTGGTCACATGGAGCTCAAAGAAGAAATTGACACTCCAGATCATGCTCAAATTTCTGATCAAACACGGCTTGAACTTGCTAGATTAGAAATAGAAAGAGATCAAAGGGCTAGAGAAATGGAAATGAAGGAGAGAGAAAGAGCAAGGGAACTAGAACTAGAGAAAGAGAAGATGAGATTAGAAATGGAAATGAAGGAAAGGGACAAACAAAGAGAAATGGAAATGAAGAAAATTGAAGTGGAGCAACAACTGAAATTGCGTGAGATGGAATTGACTCATGCACAAACTGTTGGAAATCGTGAAAGGGCTCCCTCTGAATTTGATTTGGCCAAGAACATTCGATTGGTGCCAAAGTTTGAAGAAAACAGAGTTGATGCATATTTTGTGTCATTTGAGAAGGTGGCTGACAGTTTGAACTGGCCACAGGAATTTTGGCCCATGCTCCTTCAAAGTGTGTTTGTCGGCAAGGCAGCCGATGTGTACTCATCTCTTTCCAAAGAGCAATCACGTGACTATGCTACAGTCAAGAAGACAGTGTTGAACGCTTATGAGTTGGTGCCAGAGGCGTACAGACATAAGTTCAGAAATTCGTACCGCAAACCAGGCCAGACACATGTTGAGTTTGCTCGTGAAAAAGAAATGATGTTTGATAGGTGGTACAGATCCCTGAAAGTGGATCAGGATTTTGATAACCTACGTGAGGTTGTTCTTTTGGAAGAATTCAAAAAGAGTGTTGCTTTCAGTGTGAGGTCGCATTTGGATGATCACAAAGTGACAAGTTTGCATAAAGCAGCCTTGATGGCTGATGAGTATGAGCTGACCCACAGAAATGACAACAGACCACCTTTCAGGAATTTCTCTGGAAATAAGAGAGACAAAAATCAGTCGAGCAATCCAAAGAATGCTGGTTCTGAAAAAGGCACGAGTTCTGAAACTTCATCGGCACCAAAGCCTCAATCTGACAAAGGGTCCAGTACAAGTGCAAATGTCATCAAATGTTTTCACTGTAACAAGACAGGGCACGTAAAGTCACAGTGTTGGAAGTTGCAAAACAAAACAAAGAAGGACATGGGATTTGTCATGTCAAAAAGTGTCCTACCCGAAAATAGTGTCCCTTTCAGTGAAACACAGGCCATTGAAAGTCAATCTCCCAAATTCAAAGATAGGCTGAAGCAGGTGGATGAGAGCTATCGTAGCTTTTTGTTTGATGGTGAGGTGACCCCATGTACTTCTGGTGAGGCAGGTAAGCCAGTAGTCATCCTGCGGGATACGGGGGCCTCTCAGTCGTTAATGGTGGATGGTGGTATGACTTTTCCACCAGATAGTGCAGTGAATGCAAAAGTCTTGATTCAGACTGTTGATGGCAGTTATATGTCAGTACCACTGTATAGAGTGGATTTGAAGTGTGACCTAGTTTCTGGTCCTGTTACTGTTGGAGTTGTTCCTGAGTTGCCCATGGCAGGCATTGACTTCCTGTTGGGGAATGACTTGGCTGGGGACAAGGTGGTTGCGTCTCCAGTTGTTTCGGATAAACCAGTGGTGGTTGCTGAAACTGAGCAGTTGCAGGAGGAGTTTCCTGGGATTTTCCCAGATTGTGTTGTGACTAGGTCTCAGGCTCGTAGAGCTGTTCAAGATGATGCGGATTCTGTTGATGTGGAGGAGAATTCCGGTGTTCGGTTGGCAGAAACCTTTTTCAAGGATTTGAATGCTGGGGTTGCTGTATTAGGCTCCGAGGCTAACAGTGATGGGCTGTTTAGCAAGTCTTCCTTGGTTGAAGCACAGCAGGCAGACTCTGAGTTGAAAGGCTTGTCTCAGACGGCGTGTTCTGAGGCTGAGGCTGAAAAGGTCCCTGAGTGCTATTATGTCAAAGATGGCATTTTGATGAGGAAGTGGAGACCTCCCCATAGGCCAGCTGATGAGGATTGGACGGTGGACCGTCAAGTTGTTGTCCCTCCTAGTTACCGCGGTGAGATCTTGAGGATTGCTCACGAGTTACCTGTTGGCGGCCATTTAGGCGTCAGAAAAACAAAGGATCGGATCATGAGGCATTTTTATTGGCCAGGGTTGAATGTGGATGTGGCTGAGTTTTGCAAGACTTGTCACACATGTCAGGTGGCTGGTAAACCACAGCATTCAGTGAAGCCGGCGCCATTGATTCCGATACCTGCATTTGAAGAACCATTCAGTCGGGTTCTAGTTGACTGTGTTGGACCTTTGCCTAGGACTAGGTCGGGTCATAAGTACCTCTTGACAATCATGGATATGTCTACACGGTTTCCAGAAGCTATCCCATTGAGAAATATCACTGCAAAGACTGTGGTAGATGCTCTAGTGCAGTTTTTCACTAGGTATGGGTTGCCCAAGGAAGTGCAGTCTGACCAAGGGTCAAATTTCATGTCAGGCATATTTCAAGAGGTGATGTATCGTTTGGGTGTGAAGCAGCTGAAGTCATCAGCTTATCATCCCCAATCCCAAGGTGCGTTGGAGCGCTACCACCAGACCCTAAAGACAATGATTAGGGCATTTTGTGAGGAGTATCCCGAGGATTGGGATAAGGGCATCCCTTTCCTCCTGTTTGCAACGAGGGACTCCCCAAATGAGTCGACGGGTTTCAGCCCATTTGAGTTGGTGTACGGTCATGAAGTTAGGGGCCCACTGAAGCTCATCAAAGAGAAATTCATGACTGAGGATGATGAGGTCCACCTACTTGACTATGTGTCAAAGTTTCGTGAAAGGCTTTCAAAGGCTTGTGAGGTAGCTAGGGAACACTTGAAAGTGTCAAAAGACTCAATGAAGAGAAAGGCAGACAAAAATGCCAAAGCCCGAACCTTCAAACCAGGTGACAAAGTTCTTGTACTGCTGCCCATACAAGGTGAACCACTGAAAGCCAAGTTCAGTGGCCCATACTGTGTCAAAAAGAAACTCAATGATGTGAACTATGTGATCAGTACACCAGACAGGAGCACAGATCAGAGAATGTGTCCTGTCAATATGTTGAAAGAGTGCTATGACAGAAAGTCAGTTGGTGTGACATAGGTAGTGGATAGCACAGTAGAAGTTAAGGGTGAAAAGTTTTCACCGGCATATCACTTTTACAGTGTATGTGTTTAGCATATCCATTAATGTATGCAAAACAGTTTGACATGATTGTATAAGCTCCGAGAATCCAAGCAATATCAATGTAACTGGTATCCATGAAAAGAGAACATGGAATCAATGCAGCTTTTCAAAAGGCAGGTGATAGTATGTGATTATGGTTGTTTGAGTTGGATTTTACCTCACATTCATTGTAAATAACAATGAGAAATTGTGAAGGTAAAAGAAACCCTTGCTACGGCAAGGCTTTCTTTTTCCCATGGGGGATGGTGTCACAAATGTACACACAAGTAGTTATGTACATGTATCAAGGCTGTATGCATGGTTGTTTAATGTGTATGTACACAGGGTGACCAGATTTATGGAGAACATTCTATATGATATAGATATAGTACATACAGGCTGACCAGATCAGTGGAGAATTTTCTACGTGGTATACAATGTAGCTACAGTACATGTATGCATGTGACAGGAAATACATTATAGCTCACTCAATCTAGAATGATTTAACCCATTCCAGAAAATTCTAGGAAGTGCTGGCTGAGTGAGGCACTGCCCTTATAACCCAATGTGATTGGTAGTTCATTTTGGCAATGATGTTATGCACATATTAGGCAGTGAGTCATCCAGGATTCCTGGAATTTGGACTTGCTAGTATGTTCAGGTATGTGGCCCCAGGTTGGAGAAAATTACAGAATGTACTAGAAAGGGGTGAATGGATAGTATATAAGCAGGAGAAATTCTGAGGTAGGCAGAGTACCCAACACCTCTGCTCTGAGAGTTACGTCACTTCTGGCTCTGAAGCGACTTGTTATAGTCAGTCCTGTGTTACCTGCTGACCTGCTATACAAACTGTGTTTGTGGAGATAAGGCCTGGGAGACATTTTTGCCTGCAGAGAATTAATTTGCCTACATTGGAGATAGACTCCATATTTTAGTGCCAACGGACATTATTACGGCAAAGCTGTGACGGGCTGGATTCCTTGCTGGACATTATAAAGTGAATCATCATTCAACGCATCAACTGGACGTGGTCGTCATAACGTTTGGATTTTGCACGTTTCGCCGTGGACGTACACCTTGTTTATCGTGGACTTTACCCCGGATTTATAAAGTGGATTATTGCAACCAGTGCCTTTGGAGTTACGTCGGAGGAACCATTCATCGGTGCGTCAAGGATCATTCATCGGTGCATCGAACATCGTATCTGGACACTGTCAAAGGATTACTTGCTTTCAAATTTGGCTGTAAGTGATTCCACTACCGATTTATAATTGTTTTTATTGACCATTATTGTACTGATGTGAACACCGATTACGAGTCTGTACCCACAATATCACTGTTAATAAACCGCCTGAACATTAGTTGATTGTTTCTTTTGTGCGATCATTCTCAGAGTGATTTTGGTCGTAACATCACTTATACTTTGGTCTAGCTGGAAACAGGAGAGTATACTTAGCCCAGCATTTTTAGCAATGGTGGTTCAGGTTGTCTATTTAGATGCTATACTTTATGCATACTCTAGATGGAAGACACATTATACAAAGGCTCACCCTCGACAGAGAAAAGGGGGGTGGGAAGGGGATGAGTTAACGTACACTCACACACATTCACGCATGCACACACACACAAATTAGGGAAGTTTATATAATCTTGGACCACCATAACAACATGATTTCATGTAAAATAAATCAATTGACTCAATTTTGTATTTCAACAACCACAGTTGTGACTCTTGCTTCTTCTTTTTTTTACCATGTACAATGATTCCATATTCATAGAATGACTATAGGTTTTTCACAGACATGAACAGGCTTATGTGCTGCAAATGATTTCACAGTCACTGATGCATAACTCCTAGTTATAGTTTCAAGCTTTTACTTCAGCTGGACAACAATTAAAACTCCTTTTATGGTGTCCACCCCTTCATCAACTGGCTGCTCATATAATTTGTATAGCACATGCCTTTCTTTAGAGCTTCATGCATGATATGTAATGAAGACAAAAGCATATATACATATATATATTTCAATAATTGAAATTGTATCAGTTATAAAGCATACCTATATTGTATTTTATATGATCCTGCCTCCAGACAAATGTGCTGCCTCCATCAGCATGGGCTATTGTAAATCATCGAATACATCCATCTCAGACCATAGCTCAGGTATTATCAATACTAGTAACTGTATTCATCCAGTCTATAGAATACTCTTATGTGTATGGCCCTTGCATTTATTTTTTATTTTTTATTTTTTATTTTTTTTGGCTACATTGTTGACAATGACGAGAATGTAAGCATTATTTGATGCCGCCAGGTATCATTTGGTACATGAAAAGGGGACTAACTTAAACCAACCCATCACTTGTTGATATTAGTGGTGTTGATGCTACTATCAAACCATGAATCAAACTCTTATCAATTATAGGCATCTCATTGCCACCAAGCTTTATTTGAAGGTAGCAATTAATATCAAACTTGCATGAAAAAAAAACATAGATTGATTTGTCTTCTGGTGTGCCAAGATGAGAGGTAATATTCTGCGGCATTTTTGTATTTCTTTTTTTTTTACTTGCATACATGGAAAAGTTCAAATGGTCATGAAATCACACTTGGTGTGGGGTATTCATCAGTGTTTTGCATTGACTACTACAGCCTACAGTATAACTGTTGTGACATATATTCTGAGGCCGATCATGAACAACATCATATGTATGAAGTTGGTGAAGAACAATGAAGACAAATGTGGTAAATTTGTCATTAACATAAGAAAGCTGAGACAGTGTCACTGTCGATATGTTCACCTGATGGGGCATGCTATTGTCATCTCAAGTACCTGGTACATACACTTGTAGATGTGAGATTATGTCATGTGATGCTTATTGGGTATAGTAGGCCTACATCTTAGTTACTTGCCCTGCAATAGCCATAGATGTACATGCCTATGAACACCATGTTAATGTTGCAGTGTGATTGTTTTGTTTTGTTTTTTATTGATATTACAGGTTTTGGAACATGATAGAAATGTGATCAATGACAACAGGGTGAGAATGTCTGTGATATCTGGTACAGAGCCGTCACCTATCTCCTCTTTCGGAGAGGACAGTTTTGGCTTCCAGGTTGTGGCACGAAGTATACGTCAAGTCTTCTCACCAGTCCTTGTAACTCCAAGTGAGCAGCACTACGATTACGATATGATTTTGTCTGCAAACTAATTTATAAGTTTATATTTCTCATAGAATATTTGTCTAAAAGTTGATGTATTATATACTACATAAAAGGTAATTTAATTTCCTATCAACCCAGTAGGTCAATAAATTGGGAAACTTTACGCGTGAGTGAGCATCTTTGTTTTTCTCTTCCAAGGCACAAAAGTAAAAATTGCAAAAATGAATAAGTTGTCATTCATGTGTAAGTGTTCTTTCATGTAACAATAAGAACAAAAGACAAATTTAACACAGTAAAAAAACATGAATTAGGTTGCAAAAATAAACCTTTGATCTCCTATAATATCACTGAAGGCCAAAAGATCAATAAAGGCTAAAAATAATCGAGGAAAATGAAGAATCTTCTGTCGAATTCAAATTCAAATGAAATGAGAGAGGAATATTAACAAAAATGGTAGGAATTTGAATTGATTTCTCAAATGAGGAAAATCAGAAGTAATATTTGGTTCTTCAATTTGTCTCAGGAATTCTTAAATTAATAAATGAAAGAATGAAATAAAAATATTCCGTTCATTTAGTCATTGTGCCTTTACTCCCTATTTCATTTGAAGTTTGAGTTGACAGAAAATTCTTATCCTTTAGTTTCCCACGTTGATTTTGTTTGAGGTTATAAAGAGTATGAAAACTTATTCTTATCATTTCAATCATGTCCCTCATTGTTTTAAACTGGTCTTTTGTTATTGTTATCTTGAAGGGCATTTGCAAATAAAAGACATGTCAAATTTTGCAACTTTTACTTTTGTGCCTTGGAGTACAAAAATAAATGTGTTCACCCACATATAAAATTTCCCTTTATATTGACCTACTAGGTTGATAACCAATTAAGTTACCTTTAATATGATATATAATACATTGATTTTCAACAAATCCTTCTATGAAAAATATGAATTCAAAAAAGTGTTTTCTTTTCTTTCTTTTTTGCTGAGTGTGTATATATATATATGAGAAAAGACTGCAGAGTTTCATATCCTTTGATCTGACTTTTCGAAACCTATGTTACAGTCTCTAAATCATGCCCTTCATTATGCCTCCAGCACGAAGTGGTGCCGGAGGCATTATGTTTTCGGGTTGTCCGTCTGTCCGTCCGTCCGTCCTTCCGTCCTTCCGTCCGTAATCAATTTTGTGGACAGCGTAACTTAAAAACTGTTTGAGGTATCCTAATGAAACTTGGCATGTGTATGTATGAGTGGGCGAAGTTGTGCCTATCAACTTTAAGTGCACATACTGAGGGTCAAAGGTCAAGGTCAAATGCTCAAAATTTCACTATTTCCCCCATATCCATGCAATGCCTGAAGGTATTATCTTGAAACTTAGTGTATATATGTGCTACCAATTAGAGATTCTCCAGAGAGAGTTTTGGGTCGTGAGGTCAAAGGTCAAGGGTCAAAGGTCAAGTCAAAATGTTGAAATTGCATGTTTTTCTCCATATCTTGCAAACAGTTCAAGGTATCTTTGTGGAACTTAGTATATTTGCATGTACTAACTGGCAGTGATTATCTAGGGAATTTAGGGGTCATGGGGTTAAAGGTCAAGGTCAATACCTCAAAATGTCATTAATTCCCTCATATTTATTCAATGCCAGCAGGATTTTTCTTGAAACTTGATATATACATGTACATGTATTACCCAATTGATATTCTGTGGGAAGTTTCGTGCCTAAAGGTCAAAAGGTCGAAGGTCAAAGGTCAAGTGAAAATCGCTGTAGCGACATTTCTAGTATTAAATGCCTTGACATACAGCACTTTTCGAGTACTTCCAGGGGTTATGCAATTTTCCCTAAGCCCATACTTTTTTTATCCACATTCAACCTGGTCTGTTACAATTTAATTACTGTAAACTAGAAGTTTGTGTGTGCATGACACTTTCCCAAATTTTGTGAGGAGTCAGGATTCCAAAAAGTAAAATGCACATGAAAGGTTTTGTCCTTACAATGCATTGAATGCTAGTGGCAATTTGTGAATGTTTCTGGTCTTAAACAGTATTCTCTCATTTTTTAATTGTGACATTAAATTTGCTTTTCTAAACAGTCTAAAATTTATGAAAGTTTTAGGAGCCAACTATTTTGGATAAGATTTAGCAAACTTCTCTGAAATGCTGCATTAGAAATTGTATGCAAAAATGCCATCTTCAAAACAAAAGTCTCTCAAGTTATGGTACTGTATTTGTTGTGCTTTGTTGAAGGTGTCATGATAGGCAACACTGACACCAGGCACTACTGGAACCTGGCTGATGACATCTACCGCTTCGCACCAACTATTGCAATGGGACCAGAGGATTTGAAACGATTTCATGGGATAAATGAAAGGATATCTGTCAAGAATTATGAGAAAGCTGTCAATTTCTTCTACCATGTCATGCACAATGCTGATCAGATGACTTTGCATCCCTCACACAGCCATTCTGGGGAACTGTAATTTGTTGGTAAACTACAAGTGTACCTCATATCAGACCTACATGGTGTATCTTAGAATGTACAGCTACACCCACTCACACAGTTGTAGTGTACCACTAAACAGAGGTCATGGAACATTTTCAGGATGGGGAAGGGGGGTTAGGATGTCAAGGTCAACCATGAGGTTAGATACAGAATATACAGTATATTACTGACAATGAAAGCCATCATCTGTCATATGAAAAGTGTCCTATCACCTGTACCTGATGCCAAGCAAAGTAGCAAATTTTGTGGAGTGTGGACCTGGAACATGCATGTCATTTAGATTTCAAAGTGAATAAACATTGACAAAGAGCAGTTATAAAGTGAGTTATACTTACAACTGATGAAGTCATGCTGGTAGTTGATTAATAAGAGTCTTTGTGCGGGTACTGAGGTGTATTCAGGTTTTAACATATTTTTCCGTAATGTCAACATCTATGCTTCTTTGACCTTTTGCCCAAACCATATGCAAGAGTACTCTGTGCAAGGATTCTGGCGGTGACTTGGCATGCTTGGATGTGAACAAGCATATTAAGTCTTTAGGATATGAACACAGCGTACTCTGGTTGGAGACCATATCTTGGTATCTGATATGTATGACTGTATTTTTATTTGGACACTATTCTGGTAGACTGTAAATGGTGTTTAGATTTCATACAAATTAGCTGTTGTCATTACCAGAATGATGATAATAATGATGATTTTTATCATAATAATTTCTGTGGTGATGATGAATGATGGTATTGCTAATAGTTCTTGTTATTATTATCATAATTATCATTTTCAGTGAAATGTGCATTATATGTACAGTAGTATTGCAACAGCATACTCAGGAAAGCAGCAGGCTCTGTAAAAGTCAAGAGTTATAGCTACATTATTAAAGCTATAAAAATGCCATTGTCTTTCCTTCAGTTGTTTTTGATGAAATCGGGTTTGGAATGGCTGAAACATCCAAAAACAAAGTGAAACAAAGCGATTGTAAAAGGTGGGTCCCACACTTTATTAGGATCGCTCTGTTTTGGATATCTCAGCCATTTCAAAACCAATTTTCATCAAATAAACATTGAATTCCTTATGAAATTACATGCTCTTTCATATTTCATAAGATCTCAACCAAAATTATATGATCCCTTTAAGGAACTGTTTTGAAACTCTTTCTCTATAACCAGAAAGGATGGAGTCAATGCTTTGAGTAGAAACATTGGTGATTGGTGCCGCAACCGATTGGGGGCAGCTTTCACAATTTGATTTTTTTAATTTATTTTTTTTTTTTGGGATAATGCATGGTAAAGCTTTCTACAAATTTGGCAGGGATATAGTTGCCAGTGTGATGGAATATACAAATGAACACCATGTCCTGTGGAGGTCCCCCAAAGCTCCCCTCCCCCAAGTTTACTGTATTCTTCTAAGCTAACAATACACAAGAATGCTTGGAAGGTGCACTTGTGTTACTCTGCAGATGAGCATGAGACCCACTAGGTTTCTTGTTTGAAAGATAGGAAACCAACATGGGCAAATGTCATTATCACGGAAAGAAGTTTTTAGGAGGACCTGATTTTCATTTCACTTTAAATGCGCTCAGTTAGAATAGAAATGTGCCTAAGAATTGTTTCCTAAACTGTTCTCAACAAATTCTTGTATTTTACCGGTAATCCGAATTTAATGTCGAAATACAGCTTGAAGTTCATTGAAATGTGGAACTTATTCCCCATCATATTTTGTTTCAGAGATAGAGGATCAGAATGGGATGAAAGCCTGTAGGTGGATGTACATATGTAACACATGCATTGTAATGCTTTACAACCCATCAGACATATGTATTAGCATAGATTCCAAAGAGTTTCCACTCCCTGTATCTGTAATACTTCACTGTAACAATGCAAAGGTTGTCCTAATGCAACATATGTTAAGATGAGTTTAGTTGCGATTTATTGCTGGGGCACGATGTGGGTGTGCCGTTGTGTCGTTTGGGGTCATGTCCCTGTAGTACCAGATGTATTAGCAGACAGTAAAATACATGCATACAGTCAAATTCTTACTATTTTATACCTCATTTGATGAATTCTTGATTCTGATTGGGCGCAAGGTGCAGTATTCATTTCCGCTCTACTGCTTAGCAGTTCAGCTAGTGGCTTTTTGAGTTGTGCATATGTGTATCCTGCATGCGCATTACACTGTATATTTGCGCACTGTTGCTCATTGTGTATTGCACACATATCAAAGCTAAACGTCCGTTTTATGCAATTTTCAAGAAGTACTTCCTCTCTAAAGCAGTTGCTTGCAGGAAGCAAGCACTTGCTTGTACTTAATATAAAAAACTGTTGCTTGCACAAACAATTACTTATTTTTGTGCATACACAGTTTCAAGCAAGCTAGGTTAGCACATTCAAGCAATGGCTACTTTTTATGCATCCAGCCCATTGACTGAACATTTCTTCTGTATTATCTTAAAGGTAGGGAATCCCATTTGCATGCCTTAAATGAAGAGTTGTATAAATACAGTGGTATGTTGAAGAGAGTATCATTTTAGAAACTCCCATAAAGTATTGAAAGTGGAAGGTAACATTTAGTACATTTTTATTGACCGTTAGATTTTGAATTGAATTTTTTTCGGGGCTCACCGTAAATTCCAGTACACTACTAGGCTACCTTTGCAGACCCATGCACTGCATGTGTGTCCATCATGTATATTTTGTGAAGAAAGTTCATCAAAACTTACAAACATTTTTATATACATTCTTGCCACACACTCTATTATGTTATTACATCAGCTCTTATACTTTTAGATTTGTGTTTATAGATAAAAAATGCAGAAGACTGCAACAAAAAGACTTAAGTGTGGCTGACACACAGAACTACTGAGTAGTTGAGTTTTGTGCATTATTCAAATTGTAGATAACTGTTGACTTCCAAATTTCTCAGCAGTGGCCTAGCTAAACAAGTCCCCTGAGGTTCATATTTAATGTTTTGCTGCATTTTGGGAGGCCTGTAAAAGGTATCCCCTACCTTTAAGTGCAATCAAACATATCTTAGTGATAATTCCTGTCTACTTTGTACATGCTGGCATATCATACTCCACCTGAGAATGTTGAGCATGTTGCAAATGTCAAAGATAAGAGCCATAATTGTGCTATGTCAGTTGAGAAAGCTATTTGTATTATGTCATTAATTATTCTGACTATCCTATATTTGCATCTAGTTTGAACCATTGCCAGACATCCAATCCAGCATACTGGATAATGTTTTAGGCCAGCCTTCATTAACAAGGAGACAGGGCACTGGAGTTAGCTTGTTCTCTTCTTCTTAGCCTGTGAAAGTATAGTTGACTGTCAGAGTGTGAAGAGAAGACTGGTTATGGTCCAAGTTCTCTGAAGCTTCTTTTTATTAGTTTTGGAGATGATGAGAGCTTACGTTTGTTGAACTTTGTGTGTACCACTTGTCTGCAGCTATGAATTCAGCAGACAGTCAGTTAACTGGAGTAGCTTTGGACAAAAGGTATGCTTGTACAATGTATATAGATGGAAGACCCTTTATGTAAAAGAAAGAGCACTCTGCTGGAAGAGCTGCAAGCATCTGGACTATGGCAGGAAACCAGGCAGGCTGGTGCAGGAGCAGCTCTGGGGCTATAGTCAGGTGCTGTTGAAGCCATGTGTCTGAAATGTGGTGGGCACATTCTGTTTTTCATCATGTCATATACAGTGTATAAACTAATACTGTACCATTTATTTGCAAAGATGATCGGAAAAATGCCCATTGAATTAAAATTTAAATTTGATTTGAAACTCATTCATGTTATTGTTGTTATCGTGCAGTTCTTTGTTGTTGTTGTGTATTTGTGCTCACAAATGGCAGTCAAATTAAGATAGAAAGAAAGAAAAAAGCTCACTCAGTCTGGTAACAACCTACCAGCCACAGGATTTGCCTCATATATTCAGTAAATTTACTCATAGAACGAGAATTCCCAGTAAAACAAATTTTTGTGTTGCTGAAGTAAATACATGTGCAATGGGAAATCGTCTTTGAACACAATTTCTAGATACAGTTTCGTTGTGTGGTCGCTGAAAATTATATGCATTTTACTGCATACCGTACTTGCCTTCTATGCAGTGCCCAAAGCTTACTCAGTAATGACAGTAATGTATACCATTTTGTCTAATAACATATATCATGCCTCCTCTCTGAATGCCCGTCATTTGTTTACTCAGTTTGCAGGCATGTCTTTGTTACGGATGATGTTCATTCTTCCAAAGGTTCATTAATCCGATAAAGATATAAGGTCCATTTTTTTGAAGATTCGTTATTCTGAAAGACACAAATCTGTATACTTAGATGTTCATTAATCTGAAAACTAAATAGGGTTTGTTATTCCTAAGAAGATATGTGATGTTATGTCAAAGGTTCATTAATCCAAAAAATGAAATAAGGTTTATTTCAAGGTTGTTGTTTTTTTTTTCATCTGAAAATGAAATAAGATTCATTATTCCGAAGGTTTTATATTTAAAGGTTCATTAATCTGAAAATGGGGGGGGGGGGGGGGGGAGCGCATACTGATGAATCTTCAGAATAACAAATCTTACTTCATTTTCACATTGAATGAAACTTTGGAATATTAAACCTTATATCATTTTAGATATACAAAACTTTGGATGAGTGACCTTTCGGAATAAGGAACTGTAACTGTTTGTTACTACTTTTTCAATAATTTCTTGATGTTGCATTGCAATTTGGCAATTGATTACATGTGAATGTTGCGATGTCTTTCCCTGCAACTCTGTCACACACGTGGGGAAGAGCTGGGATATGCCTAATATGCTCTGAGTTCCATTTTTTCCAGTCTGTCAGACTTGATTCTTTCTCTGTTCCTGCTCTCTCAAGATCTATAATTCACTGTTGGTACATTGTTAGCACTAATCCACACCTATTTGATTTATGCAAGAACTTAATTGCTCAGATGCGAGTTTCTTCACTTTGTCTCCCTCTACAAATTAAATTTGTTAAGATCGCAACTGCTGATCTGTAAATTAACAAACATGTCGGAAAAAAAGGAACCAGTGGGACTCGAATCTGTCATCTGAATCTTCACCCCTCTGAATAATATCTTTCTTTCTTTTAACTTAATTGCTGCTACGATACAATAGGTGTGCTCCAACGACAGGAGTGAGGTGGGGATTGCGATCCCCATCTTACTTTTCAAATCCACATTCAAAGAGGCAAAATTTTAAGCAGCCATTCACATGATGCCCAAAATACCTTGAGATGACTGTACTTGTAGCCATTGATGTATATGTGACCGTGCGTCACAAAACGAACAAAAAGTTGCGCCCATTGATTTTATGTGAGGACTCAAAAAAGATTAAATGGGTCAACAGAGTCAATCTTGAATTTTTCATATTTTCTGAAAGAGCTATCCTTCTACACTATTCTTTAGTTTGGGATCATAACATGACTGGGGAAGTGTTTTTCAGGAGTTTTTCTACCACCCTTTTTTTTTTGGGGGGGGGGGGGGAGAGTAGAATAATCAGGTATGTCTTAGAGGCCCCTTTTCATTTCTTAAAATCCTTTGCACACTCTTTATTTTTGAGTCTAATAACTTGTGAAATGATAAAGCTACTGCTTTGAAAGTTGGCATTAACCATGAACATAATGTGTTGATAGCACATATTCAATTCAGCTTAATCTGATAATCCCTTCATTGTTGTTGCTCCGTGGTTTACATCCTGTATTTTGTCCCTTTCACCACACAGCTAGCGGGGCTTGGTAAGGATTAGGTGCTTGAATAGACCCTGTACTTCACTCTTTTGTCAGTTCCCACTTTTCCAGAGTAAGTGCTCTCTTTCCAGTATTTAGATAGGTTAGGAGAGTCCATTTGAATTGAGTTATACATCATTTTAAAGCTTACAGTCTGCTCTTTCAGAATCTTTCCCTAACTAAAAATCCATTTCTGGCAACTTTTTGTTGGTTTTGTGGTGCAGGGTCACATTATGATAATGACAGTGTATGTCAGTCCCAGTCGTTTTTCCCAACTGAAAAATACATTTTTTACATATTTTTCGGATATTTCTTTTAGTATTTTCTTTTAAACTGCATATTTTTGTGATATTTTTGGGAAAAATACTCTAAAAATACCATGTTTTATTGATATTTTTTTTAAATACTCTGAAAATAGCATATTTTGGGGGTATTTTTTCGAGTCTTGAGATGAGACGAATATTTTTTGTATATTTTTTCATCTTCCCTATAAACGTTCTTGACAGTTTGTAAAAATACTCTAAAAATAGGATATTTTGGGGGTATTTTTGTATATGTGAAATGCTATTTATATTTTCCCCATATTTTTTCAGCTTGATTATTGAAAAACAAATTAATAAAGCATTAAAATATGCTTTAAGATTAAAAATGTGGTAAAATTGTGGTAAAAGTGAATTCAGTTGGTACAAATTGAAGTCAGTTGACATTTCAACTAGCAAACTATTATGTAGACCAGGTATCTGTAATGCTCTTGTGTGTGTTTGTGTGTATATATATATATATATATATATATATATATATATATATATATACATGTATGAAAATGAATTGTTACATTTACATTTGGCAATAGAAATTTAAGCGAAACAAATATGGCGACTTAGGGAAGGAAAGTCAAACATATTTCAACTCAGTCGGCACTGAAAAATTATCTCAACAGAATCATACAAAATCACACGCAAATCTTTGCAGCAACGCACTTGAATTTCAATCGCAAAGTTTAATGCAATTTGGGGAAGTAGCATTTGATATTTCAAATCAAGTTTAAAAGGTAAAATGTCTAGAAACGGGCCCAGGTTTCCGATCCCGCTCTCTCAAAATCTCTCTGACTAGATTTGGGAATCGGTGCATTGTCATTACTAACCCGTGCGAGATTTATGCATGAACTAAAACATTATTGCTGCTGATGTCAGTAGGCATGACATATTGTTTTGGCAGCAAAAGGAGTAAGATTTGGGTAGCGATCCGCATCGTGATCCAAATCTTACTCTGTACAGGGGAAATTAGTTTTCATTTATAAGTCGACAAAATGTCAACTTACGCGTAAGTTGACGTGTTTTGCTCAGTCCCGATTATGTCGACTTACGCGAAGTTGACTGTATTTTCTAAAATATATTTTTGAGGTATTTTTTAAGTAAAAAAAAAATATCGCAATTTTTGGGTGATTTTTGAAATATTTTAATAATATTGAAAGAAATATATTATTCAGAGGGGGAAGGTTCAGGTGTGAACCTTCCCCCTCTTTGATATTTTTGTGATATTTTTTTTGTTGTTGAGCAGAGCTAGGGACATATAACAGTGTATGTCAAGGACTTATTCCATATTCCACATTTTCCCTGACATAACAATATCAAAATGAACAAGAATGAATGGATAGGAGCTTGTATATTAAACACATCCCAGCATATTTCATGGCGCTTCCCCTAACAAATAAGTGTTCATGTAACACATTAAAGACAACAGCTCTAAGGTCACCCTGCTGAGGGGAAGAAATGAATTGCGCTTAAGTTGGCTTCTGTGTACGTTGACAAATTTTGCTCGGTCCCCATTTACATTTGTATGTCAACTTGGGTGAGGTTGCCTGTACATAGGAATTTCAAATACCACGAACAAGTTTGAATATTTTTTTTGCGTGTCACTAAAAAGAAGCTTTATCAATGTCTGCAAACAAAAATCAGAACACTAAGAAAAGAATGGCACTAATATGATTTTTTGAATTCATATACTGTAAAACATGTAAAAATGTGCACTTGAATAAGAGTTCAATTACAGTGAAACCCCATAATAACGAGGTCCGTTTGACCATCGATATTACGTTGCCTAACTGGTTACTCATTATAACCATATACACTAAAAACAAAACAAAAATAGGCATTAAGTCATATACCAATCAATTGAACCTGTGAGCAGTCTCTACACAGTCAATTACAGATCATTATCACATGTATTGGGAAATAATAAAAACGACTGTGTGTGTGTGTCTGCGTGTCTGTGTGTGTGAATTCATACAAAAAAGAAAGAAGGGGTTGAAAAATGCAATTTTTCAATGCATGCATCTTCCCAAATTTTGCATGTTGTACATGCATTCTTGAAAGGTACACAGCAGGGTTCAATTCATGATCCTTTTTGCACCTATGTCTTATTTCTCATGTATTGAACCATTCTGAAAGAATGAAAATATTCAGATCAAAGTAGATGCATTGTTACTCTTCCTGAACATTGGCACAAGTAGAGTAACATGACAGTATTGCATTATTTATCTGACCAGATATAAACACTGTTGTCACACGGCGGGATCGTGATGATTTCATGAATTTGTTTCACCCGTTATCTTTTTTAATATAATGTATGCACTAGAAGGGGTTTCAAATGGATTCTTTACTTTTCTTCCGAAAATCTCATCGCATTCTGTATGTGTTCTTAGCACAGCACGGTTGAACTGGCGATCCTTTACGCCCACGGTATCTCTTTCTCGTGCATTGAACCATTTCTGAAAGAATGAAAATATTCATTTGTGAAATACAGAGTAAAATGATGATTAAAACAAAAACAGGTCATAATAATATGCATTTTGTTACTCGTTCAGAACATCCACTGGAGTCGAGTAACAAGCATTATTTCAGTTACGGCAAGTATTTACGATCAGCTGTTGTTGCCCAGTGGGATAGCGATAATTTCATGATTTCAGCTTTAATCTGTGAACTAATGTACGCACCAGTGTTTAATAGCCAGAAAAATACCTGGAAGTCAGAAATAGAATGGAAAGGATCAAATTATAAATTGCCTATGCTTTCCAAAATCATGTTCTTCCACTTTTTATCACTCATTTATGAATCATTAGATGAAAAATTGGAGATGAATATTTTTTGTTTTTATGTTACGACTGGTTAGAGCTAATATCATCACACACGTGTATCTGAAAACGGCAAGACAACCGAGTGTAACACATTTGTTGCTTTTCCCTGCTTCAGGGAATTTATGAAAGGGAGGCAGCATCAGGATTGATACATGTCTACAATGTACCTATGTGTGTGCACATACAGTGTCTGTTGATGGAAAATCCAACATCTACAAATCGTCGCTGGGGTGACAAGACCTTGTATCTACAAAATGTCAAATGTTCAGGAGAGCCAAAAAACATGGCGGCCAAAGCACTGTGGCGAATGGGATAGCCTTTCCTTTGACATGCCGTGGTGGCTTCATTTTTGGAGTAAGACAGATGGGATTTGGACAGGACATCACTTAACCCATTGTTTGACCATTAATCCAAAAAAGTCATTTTCACCAAAATTGCAGATACAAGGTCTTGTCACCCCAGCGACGAAATGCTTTGTTTGAGAAGAGGGGCTTTGGAGTTGAGGGTCTGTCGATGCATACTGGCACATTTTTGACATAGATTATATCCTAGTTGTATGTCAGGGAATCATTGCTGCCTCACTGTGAGTGGTGCCAGTTTATAAAGTTTAATGTGTTTTTTCTCGGTCACTTTCACTGATCTTACACAGGGACTTGACTCTCCAACTTTTGATGGATGATCTCCCACTTTGATGCCATTTCTAAAAATCTTCCACTGTCCTGCTTAATAGGGAAATTTCACCCTGATGTTATGTTGTTTTGTTTGAAAATAGAAAATTCAGAGAACTAAATCAGTGGAAATTTGGAAAAACAATTGGATCTATAAAAAAGTTAAAAACTGAAAGTTTAGAGAGTAAGACAAACTGGCAACTCTGTGTGATCTAGGTATTAAACAGCTCTCTACATTTCACTAATTTTCATTTTTCTCATATGTTTGGGCACAGACAAAACTTAACCACTGAAAAGGGCATGCAAAACCATATTACTCATATACCAAGAACAGGTCTGAAGAATTTTCTTCAGAAAAACGGAATTTGGTGAATTTTGTGTGTAAACCAAATGAAGAGCATCTCACTGCCTATGTCATACATAGTTGCCAATTCGTCACACCCTCATACCATAAACTTTAAAACTTCATCTCATAAAATTTGATCATGTTCATAGTAAACGAGCGCATACACCCGCATTGACATTTTAACATTCTCCAATCGAGCTCAAAATTCTTTTGCACATGTTTCAGGCCATTTCAAGCATTTCATAAAAAATTGACGGACGTGTACGCTCGTGCATGTATGCACACACAGCTCATACGCCATGGAAATTTTGCAGTTTTTCACATGGATCGGTGTCTAAAATGTCAAGGAATAATTCTACCGAGTTTCAAGTCAATCAGACTCAATATGACATCATACGGGCCAGTCAGAGTTGAAATTCCACACGTGCATCAATGGCGATATACAGTGCATATATACAAAAAAAAAAAAAAAAAATGCTTCTTTTAAATACGATTTAACTCGTCGGGATGGATGGTGACCACCCATTTCTTTACATATTCTGAAGGCTGGTGAGCTGTACATATGATTTCATGGGAGCCCACTGCTGGCAAAATCAATAAAAGATATCAAATTCCTCAATGAAATAAGTGAATTTTCAAAAAGACGTCATCAAATTTCAAAGCGTACCAGGTATCTCACTTATCCTTGGCCGATTTTCACCCAGATTTCAGTATGTTGTAGCTTGTTGAGTGCTCTTTTAGATATGTTACCTCAAAATTAAGATTGGATGATGTTATCACCTAAAAATAAAAAAAAAAAAAATCAGTTGAAAGTAACCTTGTCAAATTTGACCAGTTTGCATGTTATCTCTATAGGAGAGCATTTTTTCCAGAAATAAAAATTGACATGACTGTCTTTATCGAGCACTAGCTCACTTACCCTTTGGTGAATTTTCCCCAGATTTTAATATGTTGTAGCTGAGACTTTCGACTATCACTAGTGTGCCCTCCGTTTTTTCATTTGGAGTCGGGATCACATCAAAAAACTTGGTTGAAATTGGCACTTGGCTTCGACATAGCATCATTTTGCTTAATACACAGAACCTATGGGGGATGAAATAGCTCAGTGGATAGTGCATCAGACTTTTAATCTAAAGGTCCTGCGTTCAAGGCTCGCCCCTGTCAATTCTTTTGCTTTTTTTAAAACCCTGATATTTCTTCTATTTCTTTAGTAATTCTTATTCTTTCTTCCTAACTATATCTTTTTCTGATCCTTGTATATCTTCTTCAAATTTCTAAAAAATACCATAACTTTTTCTTTATTTTTCTTTCTTTCTTTCACTTTCTGTGCAATAGATCAAGAGCAACATGTCCTATCAACCCCATATTTTGCACATGTTTAGTTCATGTCACGAACATCATTTCATAAAATTACAACTACTTCCTCCGACACCATCTTAGGTAGGTAAATTAGGGTCAAAGGTTAAAAGCATTTAATCCTCTGTCTTGGTGAATACATGTCCAATCTTCCCCACATTTTGCACACGTAGGGACCATGTTACAAGAATCATTTAACAAAATAACAACTCTTTGCTCAGATTCCATCTTGGCTGTGTAAAGTGTGGTCAAAGGTCATTCTGTATTCTTATTAGTGTATATGGTCATATTTTCCACACACATGGGCCTCGATAAAGGGATTGTTTTGTAAAATAACGACGTCATTTTGGCTGTGCAAATGAGGTTCAAAGGTCAAATATTCTTCATTTTGTATCTTGTTAATGCCTTGATTCTGCCAAATTAAAAACAAGCGAAATTCACATTACCTGGCTGAGCGCGAAAAAATTACTCAGGCAAAAATATCCACTTGTATACAGTATTAGAATTAGCCAAACAAAAAACATAATAAAAAAAACCTGACCTTCACGGATAGCAGAAAATCCATCTCTGTATTGGTTTGTTTGTGGTCTTTATCTTTTCTTTTTATGTTTGTAGTACATAGTAACAAACATGGACACTGAAACTTTAATATATTCCTGTTTTACAAAACTTTATTGTAATTCTGATCAACCATGAAACTCTAAAATCTCTAAAATTATATATGTTTTTCAGTGCATATTGCTATTTTATATCCCAGTGTAAATAAATTACAAATTACTCCAGTCATCACACTTCTGGCATATGAATGATACATCATCAAAAATAATTCAACAAATCAACACCGAATATATGATGTACATAGTTTTAAAGGATCCTATGGTACAGACTACTGTGATTTAATCATTTTACAGCACAGGGTTCCTTATAACCTTTCCAATTTTAAGTATACATCAGGTGTACAGAAGATAAAAAGTGATATTCCTCATGTTGCTTTACCACTGATTTATTAACTGGATGCACTGAGCATATTATAAGCCAAAGTGTAACTGCTACATTTTTAACTGAGTAGAGTTACAGAATATGCACTGCTTAATCACTTTTGGAGCATGCAGTAAATACTCAGCGGTAAAGTATGAGATGTTAATTAGCAGTGGAAGGTCGCTGAGGTTAGTATAGTCAGACATTCAAGTGAAATTTCGCAAATTGCAAGCTCCAAAAAGATAATCACACTGCATTTACTTGTGTGCTTGACAAAATACTGTAAACAGAAATTTTCGCAGTACATTAATTTTCACGTATTTCACGCTACTTTTGGCTAGCGCAAATTCTAAAACCTGTGAACATATCTACACAATTTTTCTCTGCATATTTTGAACGAGTTGACAATTACTAAGCACAAATTCAAAAACCCACGAATATGTTAAGACACTTAGCATGTAAAATTAATCATGCAAAAATATTGATGTTTACAGCAACATTGCAACATGAATGTCACGCAGTTTAAGTTGAGATGGATTTCATACATAATTCTCCTAAAATGATTAACATTGTTTGTAATTGAAACATGTGTGCAACTACAAAGTGAATGGAAGTTTAAAGGAAGACCAAGGTGGTATGAAGACCAAGATGAAGATTGGGGTAGTGCACACCAAGAATATAAAGACTTCATACTTGAGTTTGTATAAACTTCTGTAGCACTTAAACTTGTACCTTCACTAATGGGGCTGGTCTTTTCATTCATTATTATTATATATTTATTCAGCTGATATATCAATATCATTAGTACCACCCATAGGCAGGTGTGATGAAGCAGGAGATACAACTAATATATGAATAAATTAAAAGCTGAAACTAACACGTATGAAATCAATTCATCAAGTACACTTGTTGCAAAGGAATGAACACTTACAAAAACTGGTAGTGATCAAAACTACTGTACAAATTTTTTAATAACTTAAATATTCTTATATTTCCTCGGAAACAAAAAAAAAACCTTACCAAAATCTGTCATGCTACACATTTCCACTTCTCAATTGATAACTGCCTCCAAACATCTCACAAATTAATTACAATACAGACAAAGTTTACTCACTTTACCTTTGGCCTTGTGGATAACCTTTAACCCATTTTGGAAACAAAATATTTCATACTTAATGTCAGTCTTTTAATCTTTTTTACCATTTCTTTCTGCTAAAAACTTGACACTGACAAATTACACTCTCAACCCAAATACATGGACGTGACATTACAAAAGTCCCACTGCCCATTCATTCTTTCCGGTCATTTTCTAAAGTATACACAGCCATTATCAAATCTCAAAAATTTTAAAGAACATTGACTTGACTTATTTAAAGAATATTCATTCGATTTGAAATCAATTTGGGGCTGCTGTATAACTAAACCCACTGAAGATCTTGCGGGGCAATATCCGGGGAGGGGGGCATTTCATGAAGCATTTTATCCGACAAATTTGTCAGACAAATTTGCTCTCAGCCAATCAGATGCAAGAATTTCAGTACCTTATAACAGTTTGTCAGACAAAATATCTGACAAAACGCTTCATGAAATGCCCCCCTCCGCAGGTTTCCACCAGACAACAACGACTCTTACAATTTTTTTTTGGTCTCATCTACACAAATGATATCTGAAGCAACCACAGTAGGCCTACGGTTTAAATACACTGTACAACATAGGTCTACACAGTACTTATTCCCTATCAGATTTGCATATTACACTCTCACTGCCATGGTTGCATGGACATTCAAAATAATATTCTATTTCTGATAGTTATACACTTTGTTCGTATAATTTTACCCTGCAAATAACTAACCAATCTCTACTGGCTATTGTTCCAAGAGCCACATGGGTTCAATGATAATAAAGTAGTATACTGCGAAGCATCCCCCAACCACCAAGTGGGGATATACACCTTTGTATACCTCCATCTCTATGCCTGAAGTGGGCTGGAGGCATAATGTTTGCAGGTTGTCAATCTGCCTTTTCCTCCACTGCCTCAGATCTCATTTTTGCAATTTATGAGTGGCTCTATAGTGGATTGAAAATAAGAAAAGAAGCCACAGACATCACTGGTATACAACATGAAGTATGTGTCCTTATTGCATTCTGAGCAAAATCTGTCAGGTCTAAGGACTAAGGTCACATATTTTGCCCCCAAAATGTCATTTCCAATACATGATAGATTATGAATAGTTCAATTGTAATATTGGTAAGAATGAATAGAAAAAGTTAAAGATACATTGCATTAAATGCTGACGGATCAAAGGTTAAAGGTCAAAAGCAAACTATAAGGCCAATGAACTTTTGTTTTAGGTATCATTTTCTATCCATATTGCCAGCTATGCTGTAACGGCTGGGAATGCTATCTCATAAGCCTTAGGATAAAAGTAAATGGGTATATGGTGTTTCTTTCTTGGAATGGGACTAAAGATCAACTTCAAGTTTGACAGTCATGATGAACTCAATCACCATGTGATATGGCCCTATGCTCTTGACATAATACAGTGATTGGGTGAGAATAACAGACACATCCCTGCCACTGACATGACAGTCAGAGGTCATGTGTTATTAGCTTTAATGCTCATCTTATTACTGCAATTTGAAAACGTACAATAAATATGAAATTGTTTATGATACTTATCTGTGTTGCTTGAAGATATTTATCTGTATATAATCTATAGAAAATCTGTTTACAGCATGTTCATATGTCAGTGTCATATGCTAACATTAATTCAATTATATATAATTATACCACACACACATACATACATACACACATATACATATTATGTTTGATGTACCACTTGTGTGTAATGAAGCTTAAATAAAACGATGAAAATGTTGACTGCTACTGTGATGTCTTGGAGAATATACATGAGCAGAACTTTTGCACTTTGGATATTTCAGGTTAGTGTTGTCTCCAGTTGCATAACTTCTTTAAAAAAAATTTAAACAAACTAGTGACCTGAAGCATTCATAATACAACTAGCTGATAGTTGACCTATGAACAAACACTAAATGTGAATGTGCATCACAGTTTTGCATGTCACCATTCACAAGGCTGACAAGTCTCAAATCAACCCTGCAGAGAGTAGGTCTCTCCTCAGCTTGTGTTCAGGGACCAGATTAAAACACCCTGATGATCAAGGTATGAGCATCTCTGTATGTCACCCTGATTTATGAGTTTCCAGTGAAAAGACCTCACATAATCATATTGTTATCAATGCTACCACCAGTTCCTCCTGAAAAGATTTTTGAAGCAAACACCAACAATTATAAAGACTTGAAATTCGCTTTGTGACAAAATTGTTCCAAATTCCTGTAAGACTTTCAGTGGGCAGTGACAAGTATTGCACAGAGATCAGGTTCCATGGTCACATGCTTATTTCAACTTCACTATGATGAACATGCACCTCAAAAGAACTGCCAAATTAAGGAATGAATTATCCCAACAATTTCATCTCCAGTATGATGAAAACTTCATTACAATGATACAATCATTATCTATAGAGTCATTTTTGGAATGTTGTATGGCTACCAAGTTATTTTAGTGCAACATAAGACCCGGGGTGTCTCGCACTCACTCGAGTATCGCAATTTCACGTTCCATGCACTCATACAGACTACTACTCAAGAACGTTGCAAACTTAGGGGGCAGGGGGCAGCTTTAAGGATTTCCATGGGGGCATGGTGCACATTGCATATTCCATCACACAGGTAAAAAAACAAGAAACCCAAGTATATTGTAGGCCTACCTGTATTTAGGAAATTTGATTATGCAATTTAAAAACAAAAAGATGAAACTGTGCCCCCCCCCCCCCCAACCCATTTGATCCCTGTCAAACCCCTGGATCTACCATAAAATGAAATAACCTTGAAAGTGCCTTCACTTAAGTATTTACTCAGAGTATTTCTGGTTTTGAACAATTCAATTTAATTAATTTATTAATTTTTTTTTTATTTATTTATTTTTTTTTTTTTTGGGGGGGGGGGTGTTCATTTTTTTTTTTTTTAATTTGGGGTTCTGGGGTCCTTGCACTAAGTATATAAATTGTCACCCTAGTGATAATGTACTGGGTTTGGTGACAAATTTGACCATGTTCAAATTCATGAAATTCTTTGCCGAGATGTTTTCATTGCAACTGATTGTCAATCAGTTGCAAAAAAAAAATTTGACCATGTGTTTTCAAAAAAGAAGAAAATTGTTGGTCCTTTCTCCCAGCCCTTCTGATTCTAATTCTGATTTTATTTCTGAATTTCTTTTTCATACATAAATGAAATACAAAGTCAATTGAACAAACAAATTGAGCACAGGAACTGTTATAAACAGACTTAAACTAACTTAGCTTATCACTTCTGGTTCTAAAACAAAATATTTGTTAAGATTCCTTGATTAGTGGTCTTTGTCTTTTACTCCCCATCCAACCCCCACAGGGTATTGTGCCCGTGGGGGACCCCAAACAAGGAATTGTGCCCATTTGTATGAATATCACTCTAGCAATAACACCTGTCAAGTTTGGTGAAAATCTGATCATGCCTTTTCAAGAAGAAGATGAAAATGATAAAAACAGGGCCTACAGTCACCAGTCTACTTACTCGTAACACTTACTTAACAGTTTAATCTCTTCTGGCTCTAGATAGAAGATTTGTAAAGTATCTTTAAATTTGGTATCTTTGCCCCCCCCCCCCCCCCATTCCCCGGGGCATTGAGCCCCTTGGAGCTCCTAGGTGGGGAATGGTACCCATTTGCGCAGCTACATATTCTATCACCCTGGCGATAATAACTACCAAGTTTGGTGAAAATCTGACCATACCTTTTCAAGAAGACAAAATGTGAACCGTGGTCCCAATTTGCCCCCCCCCCCCAGATCCGACACAAACAAACTCAGAATTATAGTCACTTAATCTAAATGACACATGCCACAACCTTTAGCAGGTTATCATTTACAGTTTGAGAGAAAAAGACTTGTAAAGATTCCATAATTTGGAAGTTCTGTCTGTCTCCCCCCCACCTCAGGCATTGTTCTCCGGAGCCCCAGGTGGGGAATGGTGCCCATTTGTACAAATATATATTTTATCACCCAAGCACTGGTGAAAATTTTACAAAGCATTTTTATGAAGAAGATGAAAATGTACAATTAAATAGCCCCAATGAAAGGGCTCGGGGGGGGGGGGGGGGCGATTGGTCCCTATAGATAATGATTGTATCATTGTAATGAAGTTTTTATCATACTGGAGATCCTATCCTCCTAGGGATGCTACTTGGCAAGAGGGGCACCCCTGTATCTGCCATGAACAAACTTGAAACTACAGTCATCAATGTACTTTACTCGTATCAAAATTAGCTCTATCACTTCTGGTTCTAGAGAAGATTTTTAAGGATTCCTTGATTTTTTTTTGGGGGGGGATGGTGCCTATTCAAACATAATGAGATCCTATCCCCGTAGGGATGCAACTTGTCAAGTGTGGTGGAAATCCGTCATGGGGTTTTCAAGAAGATGAGAATGTAAAAAGTTTACGCACAACACACGACTCCGCCGAACGCTGCATGATGAGTGATCACAATGGCTCACTTGAGCGTTTAGCTCAAGTGAGCTAAAAATGGCAGTCATATGCAAATGGCAGTGCATGTGAAAGCCTTGGGCATACATTAATGTGATATCTACAAAGTTCAAATTTGCTTTATTTAAGGTTTGGTTTTGGGATTGCCAGTTGCTTATGACAGTCTTATTAAAAATTTCTTCATTTTTTTCTGCAATCTAAAACATACATGTATGCATTTATGTGTAATATATATACACACACAATTATATAACGTACACTACTGTATAAATGTATGTACGTATATACATGCGTTAATACACAAATGCCGTCTCAAGAGTAGCAATCATACATGTATGATTTGCAGTGATTCTAATGACATTCCTCAATTTTATCATCTGATTTAATGATCTGCACCCTGCTCTTACATTATGGCAATGACAAACAGATGACCAGATGCACATACAGCACATCCAGTTTCTCCAAGTAATAGGTCAACCACATCATAATAGCCTACATTGGTACACTACAATCAAACCAGTCATACAATTGACCATAGGCATGTGATTTCTGAACAACACAAAAGTATTACGAGCCAAATTGGCAGAAAGTGACATATTCGACAGAATGATTTCACAAAGGATATTCTCAATGTACAATGAAAAAACTATAAATCTCAAAACCATTTTTTCAGTGAACATAATCAACTGAGCACAGGTAGATATCTACTTTACCTTTGAATCAGTCATGAACACACAAGGCTTCCATCCACTGTTTCATATTGCTTAGGTGTAAACTGTATGTGCATTGTTCTTAATTAGTGCCTTGCTATTTTTTTATGTATAGTAATATCAATGGTACATTCATTAACATTTCAAGGCAAAGTCATACAAATTACAAAATATTCTTTTGAATATGAAAAATATGACTAGTATTGCTACACCACAGACAAACACACTGCATTCCATTGGAGAGGAAACAGTTTATAATTTCATGCACATTGATTATCTCACTATACATTACTGTGCAATATAAAACAATGCTGTTAATGAAACATAACCTGTATTGCATATCTTACACACAGAACACTTTCATCTGTCCTAATTCTACTGAGATGGAAATGGCAATGCATTTTTGCTATCACTCTTATAAAGTTTAAAGGATTGACTCATGATGTGATGCATTTATCTCATTCACGCTTAAAATCATATTCAACCTGTACAACTTTCAGCATTTCAGAAAGGAAGGGGCAATCGATGGAGGCTCCAATTTCCCAATTCCACATCAATTTAGTACTTTTTCATTTTACATTTTATAATTTATATTTTAAGTGCCACATACTAGGAAAATTTGGTGGAAATGAGAATGTCTTTGGGAGAGGAAGTCTACCTTTGTAAACACATGTATTCTCAAAATGTGCTAATCTAATAAGCTAATGGTGATTAATATGACTCCATGTTTTGGTTTCTTAGGAACTTAAAAAAATGTGCTGTAAGTTGTGACCACTTAAATATATCAAGTATTGTAACATATGCTACCCTTTAGCAGCTGGGGTCATGTGACCTTGAAATCTCTTTGGCAGTCTCTTTAACAAGGTTTGTAACTTTACAGCTTAGGTCACATTTTCACCACAAGAACATTTCCTGATTCTGTCTTACGTGATATAGACATGTGCACTATCATACATTCCTCAAAGCAAAAGAAGTTGCCTCTTTTTATAAATTCCAGAGTGCTCAAAATCTTGGAAAGTTGGTACATGTGCAACAAATAGGGCCTATTATGCAGAAATTTCAACATTGCATAACTAACAAAACTACCATTCTACATGATGCATACAGGACATCATGTATAATGATTTACCAGCATCCGATAGTGAGTAAATTAATGTTTATGTAAATATATCATTTCCTGGTTTTCAATGGGGCTATTAAGGTCATTTGCTCATAGGAAAATACACTGAACCTGACAACCTTTTAACAAGACACAATACCATTTCAATACACTGTAATATTATGCCAAATATACAACATATTAGCAAAAAATGTGAAAGAAAGCACTTGCAGTTTCAACATGGCAAATTGCACAAACTGCTGGAGTTAACAACTATAAACAACAATCATCATAAACAACATAATGAATTTTCACTTTTCTGACACACCAGTTTACAGAAAGCCAGTAACTTTCTCAAACCTTTGACCTGAAAATGGGGTCTCCATCTGGGGCAAGAAAAGCGAGTATCACAAGTTCGCTTTCCACATATTCTTGCAGACTTATTACCCAAGAAGAGCATAGAAAATTTGGGGAGTTTTGGGGGACCTGCAGGGGGTCACGGTGTCCATGTATGTGTTCTATGACATTGGCAATAATACCTGCCTTTTACTGCTTTTACAGTTTCCGGAAGTCAAATGATGCACCGATCACCAAAATTTGTCTCTCTCATTCATCATACGAGGTAAATTAGCATGGATGGATGGATGGATGGATGGATGGAGGAGTCCAGTTGGAGCAGTTCAGTGAGCAATATAAGTTGCATATGACTGATTTACTTGCTGACATGCAGCTTGTCGAGTTGAAAATCTATGGAGGAAATCTCAATGCTGTCTGCTACATCTCTATTGCTGATATGAAGCAGGCATGGCAGGGTTTCGGTGGTGGAGCATACCCTACCACGCACCCAGCCAGCCGGCGCAGCCAGCAGCAATTGGAGCATACAGGAGACGCATGCGGTATGCGCAGCTCATATCTGTAGAGAGCAAGGTGTTAGCTAGAACAGCATGCATTAAACTAAATAAGACCCCCCCCCAAAAAAAAAAAAACAAAAAAAAAAAAAACAAGAGACCTGGGGGTCACACGCTCACCTGAGTATCGCAAGTTCACCTTCCATGCATTCTTGCAGACTCTTACATGAGAACATTGGAAACTTATGGTGGGGGTAGCTTTGAGAGTGGGGGCATGGTGTCCATTTACATATTCCATCACACTGGTAAAAACACCTGCCAAGTACACTGTACTTTATAGAATGTTGGGTTATGCATGCAGATTGGGGGGAAAAAAGACTTAAAGCCCTATCACTTTTGATTAGAACTAGAGAAAAATATTATTGAATATTCATTAAGTTAGGAGGTGTGGACCCCCTGGGGCCCCCAAGGAAAGCATGGTTCCCACTCAAACACTTTGAGATCTTATCCCTATGGGAATGCTACTTGACAAGTTGGGTGAAAATCAATTATGTTGTTTTCAGCAAGAAGATGAAAATTTAGGCCCGCATTTGGACCCCCCCCCCATCCCATCCCATCCCGCTTCCTTGGGTCCCGGGGGGGGGGGGGGGGGGGGGGGAGGGCACCCCTGATTCTCCCATGAACAAACTTGAAACAACAGTCATCAATATACTGACTCATTGTATTAACTTAGCTCAATCACTTCCGGTTCTAGAGAAAATCTAGAGAAAATCTATAAAGATTCCTTACAGGAAGGGGGACCCCTGGCGCCCCCAGGTGGGGCATGGTGCCCATTTGATGGAATTGAGATTCTATCCCCCTAGGGATGCTACCTGCCAAGTTTGGTGAAAATTAGTGATAGGGTTTTCAAGAAAAAGATGAAAATTTACCATTTCTGTCCAAATTTAGGGTCCTTGGGGCCCCCCAGGTGGGGCATGGTGCCCATTTGATGGGAATGAAATTCTTTCCCCCTAGGGATGCTACCTGCCAACTTTGGTGAAAAGTCATAATGGCATTTTCAAGAAAAAGATGAAAATGTACAATTTGGGCCCCATTAGGACCCCTCCCCACCCCCTCCCCTGGGTCCCAAGGGGAGCATCCCTGATTCTGCCATGAACAAACTTGAAACTACAGTCATCAATGTACTAATTCATAGTATTAACTTAGCTCTATCACTTCTGGTTCTAGAGAAGAAGATTTTTTAAGATTCCTTAATTTTGGGGGGTTTGGGCCCCTCTTGGGGCCCCCAGGTGGGGTATGGTGCCCATTTGAACAAATTGAGATCCTATCCCCCTAGGGATGCTACCTGCCAAGTTTGGTGAAAATCGGTCAAGGGGTTCTCAAGAAGAAGATGAAAATGTTAAAGTTTACGCACGACGCACGCCGGACGCCGGACGAAGAGCAATCGCAATAGCTCACTTGAGCCTTAAGCTCAGGTGAGCTAAAAAGCAACCAAAGTTTTCAGGAAGAGAAAATGACCTGTGTTTTGGATTTGTATCCAACCTGCACTGAGAATTTCAGAGTTGATGGATCTTCCTGCAATGCTACAATATTAGTAATCTTCTCATCGTAAGTTCTGCATATTCAGTGCGATACATATATATTTTGTCTGAATTCTACAGATTCCATGACAACAAGATTCAACTGCTCATCAATTAACGAAGATGGTAAGCATCATTGTGGCTGAGAAAAAACACTGTAATTCTTGACACCAGGGGTAATTAATGACACTTTTTGGTATCATTAAGTTTGCCGTTAACTTTCACATGAGTCTTTGGTGCAGGACGTGTGCTAGTAGCACTCTTGTTAATCTGGTCAGCAACGTACTCTCTTGGAAGCAGCTGCATTGTAACAAAAATACACAGCCTTTAAGAAATAGGATCTTGGAATCCTCTGGAGGTGCCAGTTTTTATATCAGAACAACATTTAGTGAGTTATCATCTTTTTTATCATACTTTTGTATGGTTTTCATCATTAGACTCTGGAAAGATACCTTTCAAGCCATAACAACTTGTTTTTATCAAGTCCTGGCAACAGGCGCCTGTGCTCTGGAAACTCACACAATGCGCACTTATCCATCCAGCTGCGACACAAACCACCATTGTGACATCACCCATGCTAAGGAACTTTAAACTTTGGAAAGGACAACACCACAATGCTGCTTTTCATAGCAATAGTAACAGGCGCATATGTTAGAAACACACAAAACAAGTGCACAACAAGTCAACAAACCTCCTTGTGGCATCATCATTAACTTACTGACAACGCAGTTAAACTGAGTTTTGTTGTCATTGATTCCTAGTGACATGCTAGGGGAACTTAGTGTATAAGCTGTTATTTTTGCACACTGGGACAGATATTTTCGCGAATGAGCAGATCACTGACATTTTTTTCTGACAAATTAAAACTCCAGGAGGAAATCGCCCATGACATTCTCTTTGTTGACGACTGTGCCCTGTATGCTAGTATCCAGTCTGACATACAGGAGAGTGCTGACAAATTCACCAACGCCTATGACGACTTTGGTCTGATGATAAGCATGAAGAAGACTGAAGCCAGCTCCTGCAATTACCTACACACAGCTAACCATCATGGTCAATGGCGAGAAGTTGAAAGTGGCAGACAAATTTGTTTACCTTGGCTGCACACTGTCACGAAATATCAGCATCAACAAAGAAGTCTCAGAATTGCAAGGGCTTCTCGGCTTTCCGCAGACTCAGAGACAGGGTGTGGGAGAGAAGATGAATAAGTCTTCAGACCAAACTAAAAATATACCGCACAGTTGTCTTGCCCTCTCAGCTGTACGCCTGCCAAACATGGACACCGAGATACAGTTGAACCTCTATTATCCGGCCTCCCTTTATCCGGATCTCTCTATTATACGGACGCAATCTCGCCGTGATTTTTTTTATATTTTTTTTTATATAATTACGGGAGGAAAGGGAGATTCCCAACTCCTTGAGAACTCCTACACAAACACACATGAATTACATATTACTTCCAACATGATCAACATACATTACATCAAATTTCCCTCCATATCATGCTTACCCTCAGACATTTTAACATCCCCGAACATCCCCAAATTTAACAATGAAAAGGTTGCAGTATACACATTACTACATGTGGTACTACAACGGGCTACATCAGTACATGTGTATGTATATGTACATATATAAAGCATTGAGTCTCCCGTATCCGGCCAAATCCCTTATCCGGATGAGCCCCGGTCCTGACTTGTCCGGATACGAGAGGTTCAACTGTACTGCAGAGAGCCCAGATGCAAAGTATTCATGCAATGCTCAAGCACTCCCAGCTAAGATGGGCAGGGCATGTACTTTGAATGTCCGCCAAACGTTTGCCAAAGTGACTGCTCTGTGGTGAATTAATGGAAGGTAAGCGCTCTCAAGGAGGCCAGAGGCCAGCGCTGCAAGGACACACTAAAAGATTCTGTGAAATGCTGTAGCATCAACCCGGACACATGGGAAACAACAGCACAAGACCGATCTGCCTGGCAATCCGTGGTTAGCTCTGGTGTATCAGGCTACGAAGTGAGATGTGTGGAAGAGCAGGAACAAAAATGGCAGCAACGAAAAAGCACAGCGACCTCTCAGTCTGGCCTACCTCTGGCATTTCCATGTCCACACTGCACCAGATATTTTCGGGCAAGGATCAGACTGATTAACCATCTTCGCACTCATGGAATGGATACTAGAAGTTGTGGTCATCTTCACCTGGGAAGGACGAACATCACCATCGCTGCTTTGAAAATTGGCATTAATCATGGACAAAATATATCAATAAAGCATACTCACTTTCAGCTTGATCTAATAATTCCTTCATTGTTGTTGCTCTGGTGGTTTATATCATGTTTTTTGTTTTTGTTTTTTTTGTTGGGTTTTTTGGTCCCATTCATTGCACAGCTAGCACGGCTTGGTAAAGATTAAGCACTTGAATAGACCCTGTACTTCATAGCCTCTTTTCTCAGTTCACACTCTTCCGGAGTATGTGCTTTCTTTCCAATATTTAGATAGGTTAAGAGGGTCCATTTGAATTAAGCTATACATCATTTTAAAGCTTAAAGTCTGCTCTTAACTAAAAATCCATGTCTGGCAACTTTTTGTTGGTTTTGTGAAGCAAGGTCACATATATACTCACAAATGAACCTTGTATTTATTCATTTTGGAAGAAGAGTTTGAAAGATTCTTAACCTCTTTGGAAGCCTTTTTTTTTTTAAGGGGGGGGGAGGGGTGACTAATTAATATCCAATCACCAATGGATGCTACTGCAAAGGTTTGGTGAAAATCTGTAACTGGGTTTTCAAGAAGAAACTAAAATGTGAAAATTGGAACCCCCCTCCCCCCAACACACACTGAAGCCCCACAAGAGTATCCCCAGATAAACTTGACTGTGCAGTCATCAATGAACTTACTCATAGAATTCTATCACTTCTGGTTCTGGAGAAGAAAATTTCTAAAGATTCTGGGGGGGGGGGGGGGGGGGGCTTCTTGGCCCCCTGCAGGCATCGGGGGTTAGGGAGGGGAAGGTGCAGACATTGTGCTCATTTTTTACCTATCAGGATCCTATCATCCTGGGGATGCTATCTTAGAAGTTTGGTGGAAATCTGTTGCAAGGTTCTCAAAAAAAAGCTGAGAATGTGAAAATTTGTGAAGATCCATGATAGGGTTTTCACCAAAAAAAAAAAAAAAAAATGTGGAAAAGTTATGCACGACACATGCCACATGGTGAATGATGGCAGTATAGTTTCCACTGCTCTTTCTGTTCTACCCTACATTTCTTTATCTTTTCAGTACTGTGTATACCTGCAGCCTAGAACTATGAAAGCATGATAGAAACACCCAACATTGATTCACAAACTTTGGTGTCTTTAATTTCTACAAGCTCATCTTTACAATGATATCATATATATATATATATATATATATATATATATATATATATATATATATATATATATATATATATATTTGTCTTACAAGTTGAAAGAAATGCAATGAGAGGTGCAACAAGATAATTACAATTAATGTGGAGGATAAGATCTACAATCAAGCTTCCTAGAGACTTGGCAATAAACAAAACAGGTCAATTAATATGCTTCATGACACCAAGTGTAAAGTTCAAAACATCACAAGATCATTTTAAAAAAAATGGATAGGAGGTATCACTTTTTGTATATGTAAGTAACTTTTACATTCTAAGTTGTTGTCTGTTTGTATTTTTGGCTAAATCACTATTACTTGGAGTTTCTCTTTCAAAGTGATGGGTCATCACACACAATCTGCATACTGGCCCAAGACAGAGTTGCAAAGTTCTGTTACATTCCATAACAAGAGAGGACTAGCTGTATCATGGCTTGTTTGATGTCATGGGGAAGAGAAGATACATGCCAGTAAGAAGTCCTCAGTTTTGTGATTTGGAAGTCTGTAGCCATGAGGTGTAAATTATATACACATGAATTCATAAATTTGGCATTGTTATAATCCTGTATGTGGTACTTTACACTGGCTATTCTCTGTTGGTAGAAGAAATTCCAAGCCGCAATGATCCATATCAATCCAGTACCTCTCTAATTCACTTCTGTACCTAGCTGAGCCAACCAGCCAATCCTGACCATGATGTGTAGTATTTTGTCTTTGCATCGATGTGTACATCGTTTTCCCCCAGTCCCTCTGCAAACTCTGCATCTGGAACAGTAGCAAGTGCCTCCTGTGAGCTCCTGCTTGTGTCACAGACCTACAATACACAGTGCATGAAAAGTGAGATAGGAATCGAGAATGTCAAAGCAAAAAAAAAAAAAATCAATAGATTTGTGGGTGAATGGGGAATATAACAGATATAGACGAGGTTCAAATGACGTCATCACGTCATGCTGAGGCCCCCCCCCCCCCCCATACGTGTTGGCAAGTGCATACTGAGCGTTACATCCCATGTCCCATGACAGCTAGGCAGATGGGTATGCGTCTAGAGCTACAGACTAAATACACAAGATTTGTTTTTGGCCCTCAGGCAACAAATCATTTGATGTCACGGCACTACAGCAATTTGACTGCTGTGCGTAGTTGAATGGGATGCCTCCGCTCATTATGCAATTACTGTGCAATATGTACATAACTGTTCATTCTATATTTTAATGAATCAAATTGATCTTTACCACTGACCAAGGATTGACCTTTAACCTTCTCTGCAAAAAGGAAACATTATCCGACTAATTTCTCTCCATTATACCAAATAGCATTTGACTCATATTGGGTGGAATTGAGAACATTAAAAGTGAAGAACATTAAATTGAATTTTTGGAACCTTTGGCCTTGGCCTTTGATTATTCATCTGCTATTTCAAGCATCAAATTGTTTTTCACTTTCTTTCCTTCTCACCACAAATCATCGCTGAAATGGCAAGCTAATATTAATGATTTGAGAATGACAGTCTTAACCAAAGTAAAATTATTATTGACCTTGAGCTACTATCACTGTGATATTCATGCAAACAATTGTTGATATATTTCTACCATGTCTACCAGCTTTACATCATCCCTGGACATTCCTACTGTAGATGAAGTGATGATGGGAAGTGGCTGTTTTTTTTTCTGTTCATCTAAGTTGTTGTTTGTGTGTGTTTTTTAATAGTGGCCCTTCGATATATGCACTGACATAGCAATGCACCCGACACACTGCGAATCCCATTGAATTATCTTATTTCTTATTTTGGAAGTCCCCCCAGTTACAGCCGACATTAGTTACAGTGTTTTAAAATCGAGTAGGTCTATACATGTCTATTACTGTAAAAATGGAAATGTTTGCGGTTTTGAAATTTTTGTGCATTTCGTGCAAACAGGAAATAGCACAAAAATAAAAGCCCACAAATATTTTTGCTTGCCACATGTTCCAGGTAGTTTAGGTCTTGTTTCTTGTCTTTTTTTTTTCTTTAAAACCACACAAAACCCATCTTACCAGGTCGAGCGCGAAAAATTGCGCCCACAAAAATATCCACTTTTACAGTACTTTATCGGTCTCCTCTTTTGGATACTGTCCTTTATGAAGACTTCCTAAAAAGACTACCATAATCTGACCAAAGAAAAGAATAAATAGAAACAGTGAACTTTTGAGCAGCAGACCAACATTAGCTGAATACGACATACAAAAACCTGATTGAATTTTGAGTGCACTAAATGACTACATTGCAATCTTAAAGGAGACCTCCGGATGATTTTCAGATTTTTACATTTGAACAACTATAAATAAGTTATACTGAGGACAGAGTTTAAGAATTTGTGACAATTTGGATGAAGAATAAGAATATTTTTTAGAATTTAGAACAAACTGCAATGAACAAGGATGATGACATGGCAGAGTCACCATAAGAATGCATGAGTTGGGGCTCAAGGAATCAGAACAAAAGAAGAAGGCATGCATAGATTATACACAGGTGAACTCGCAAGCAAGCATTATTGTAATGGAATTACACTGCTACATTTCTGAAATATGTGAACCTCCTATGTCATCATCCTTGTTCAGTGTAATTTGTTTAAGGTTTTTCAAAGTATTGTTTCTCTGCTCAAGAACCACAATGAATTCCACAAATCTATACATGGAGTTGTCAATTTATGCACTACATGATGTGAAATTATGAAAATCATCTGGAATGTCCCTTTAAATCATAAACAAAGCAGGATTTTTTTTTTTCATTTAATTCCATTATCATTTCTAAAATTCTTTGTTGTATCTGTTAAGAATATATTCATTTCAATAGGCTTATATTTATAGCATAATGTATCATCTTCATCCCTGTTTAACTTTTTTTCTGCAAATCTTTATAAAAATTTCACAAACTAAAATTAATGTCCTGTCATAACTTACATATAGAGCAAAATAAAGTAGTCGTGTCATTTAGATTTTAATATTCAAAACACACACATGCCCATAGACACTCACAGACACATACACACAAGATACCCTGAACCAAAAGGCAAACATCCTAATTCAGAAGCAGTACCATTTTACACTTTGTTTGAAATCTGCATGATTACAATGATTACAAAAGCTACCTCACATTCACTACAGATAATTGACTGCTAATTCCTAGCAATTTTTTAGTCCAGTATATGAGAGATAATACAAGCCATCATCAGATGTTAATTTGTCAATATCCTCCACCAATATGAGTGTTCATGAATTGCCCTTTCTTTCTGACAATTATGCAGTATTTTACTTTGTAACACTGAAGAAAAGTGTTAGAGGAGAAGTAAAGAGAATCTCTCCTTCATACCTATGCTCCATGCCACTGAGAAGTTACGTGCTCCTTCACAGGTGTTAGTAAATTGTTTTGATGAAAGGTAGTACTTTTGTTAAAGAATACATCATAATTCCTCGATAACAACAAACCTAGAGAGCAGCAGTTCACTGACCCTCTGAATATTTTCAGCAGCAATCATTTAGTAAGCAGAGAACAAGGCAAGCAAACAAACAAAAACAAAAACCTGTAAAAATTGTACTTCTTTAAGTGTACAATGCGACTAACTTTTTTTTAAATCCAAAATATTTAATATTCAGGAGCTAAACCTGGGGAACAAAATTATGTGCAAATGTGCACAAGATGTTAAATGTTGACTTTTTATCAAATTATGAATGATATTCTTCTTTTCTTTTCTCTTCAGTCCTGAGGTATTAGGTATTAGTAACAAGAAGATATGAAGAAAACTGGAAAGATTTATTCCATGTCATATTACCATCATGTTCTAAACAGGATGTCAGCATTTTTTTTTTCTTCTGAATACAGCTTAAAAGTTGTTAAAGGGATCATATAGTTTCGGTTGAGGCTTAACCTCAGGTTTTTATAATTTTTTGGTGAGATAGTGAGAAACCTCTTATGAAATATGAAAGAGCATGTATTCCATGAGGATTTCAACGTTTATTTGATGAAAATTGATTTTGAAATGGCTGAGATATCCAAAACAGAGTGATCCTAATAAAGTGTGGGACGCACATTTTATTACGATCGTTTTGTTTTACTTTATTTTTTGATGTTTCAGCTAGTCCAACCCCGATTTTCATCAAATAAACTTTGAATTCCTCTTAAAATGGTATGCTCTGTACTATTTCATAAGTGTTTTCTTGGTATCTCGCGAAAAAGTTAAAGCCCAATTTTCATTTCCACCAATACTGTACCATCCCTTTAAAATGAAGAACCTCTTTTTTGGTCTCAATATTCAAACTCTATGGGAGAGAGGCTTGGAGAATAGGACATCAAAGCCAGAGGTAATGTAAACCATTCAATTGTCATGCTATAGGACCTACACATAAATTTGCACTAACTGTGAAGAGATTCCACTCCTTCTCTTTCTATCAATTCAAAATTTCTGTTTACTTCCATCTAACAAAAGGATGAAACAAAATACAAAGTACCGGTAAACCAAATACCAAGCACCTGAACATTCAACGTGCACAAACTCCTGAAGTTCGTTTCAGTCCAACCAATATCTTCAGTCACGACCCTAATGGAGTCAACCTAATATGATTTGTTTTTTATACCTCATGATTTGGTGTTGGTATGAAGCTTACATTTATTGTATAATCTTGTGTATTATATTGCACAGATGCAAGTTGGCCGATGCCTACAATAACTTTCATTCCAATAAACCCCTTCATTTCTTATCTGTCAGACTATGTAATTCGATGTGGATGGACAGTTTATATACTACAACAGTAAATCATTTCACTGAGACACCCTTTGTCAAATCAAACTGGGCATTCCAAAATTGATACCAGGTCGGGTTTTCCTCAAACATTCACTGGTTTTGTTTTGTTTTATTTTATTTTTTTGCTATCAAAGTCAATGTCCTTCACTGCTAAAACCTTGAATGGACTACAAACCTTGCTACAGTCAGAAAGCATGATGCCATCAAAATGTGATGTATACCATATTGTAATAAACACATTTTTACATTTACTGCCAACTATATGTATTACTGTGAATACTTGTTCTTACAGTAGTGAATTTCACGAAAATATTACAAGTCATTTCATAATTTTGATCAGATACCTTTCCATGATTCTGAAATGAGTGCAAACATCCTTGGCAGGGACCGCAGAACACTTTTTACATCATGCGTACATGTGTATGTATGTATGTTGGGGGGGGGGGGATCAAGCTAGGGTAAAAACGTTTTTTATCTACTGCATACATCTCTTAGTTCTAGTTACATACCATATCGTAAGATCAATGATAGTCAATATATTAAAAAAAAATATGCATTTTACACCATCTAGTGATCTTGACTGGACATAATGTAGTCTTGGCACCTAAATAAACAAAACAAAAACTAGAAATGTCGCTATGGCGACTGGTACGCCTCCGCCATAATGCATGGTTCTCCTCAGGTCTACAGTACAATGTCCTGACAATGTGTGATGACATTTTCACATAATAAACTAGAAAAGCACTCTGAGAGCGCAAACCTCCACCAAGAAGCTACTTTCCACCGAGGAGATTTTTCTACTCTCCATCCCTGGGGAAAAGCTCTTTGCACGGGCTCTTCCATAGAGATCAGCGATTTCCACCCATAGGTATACATGCTGAAAAATCGCCCGATTTCCCAATACAGAAGCCTTAATTTGTTATGTCATAAACCCTCACCTGTGCGGCACATTTCGCCCTAGCAGAAAGTGGAGCACGCACTTTAGTGCGTGTTTGAAAACCTCAAAAATGCGCAGCTTGAACTCCCAAGTTCATTGACCCTTCCTGTCAAAATATCAAAAATCCTTCATAAATTCCCCCAAAATTCTCAGATCACTACCAAAATTTAATCATTTGTTACTTGTGTCATTCTCAACCTTCCTGTAAGTTTCATCCAAATCTGTTCACTACTTTTTGAGTTATTTTGCACAGGGACAAACAACAAACAAACATACAAACAAACCAACAGTAATGAAAACATAGCCTCCCCCCTTGGCGGAGGTAACAAACTATCAAAATGACAGGTTTGTCACAAATGTGTTGCATGTTCACTTTCCTTGAACTAGGTTTAATTGGATGAATGGCTATATTGTCTAAGAGTGCAGGTATTCAGGGATTTGAGGATTTTTACTTGACTTTTGAGCCATTTATAAGTTTAAGGAAGAAGTGAAACTTTAATAGCCCTTTCACTTGACCTTTAACCTTTTGACCTTTGACCTTTTGGCAAGAAACTTCAGAGAGAATCTCTATTGGGTAATACATGCATGCACTAAGTTTCAAGAAAAAATCCTGCAGGCATTGCATAGATAAGAGGGAAATGGTGAAATTTTGAGGAGTTGACCCTGACCATTGACCCCCTGACCTTTGACCCATGACCCCTAAATTCCCTAGATAATCACTGCTGTCAGTACATGCACATGTACTAAGCAGAGACTCCAACCCCAAGCACCTTCTGATCTGGAGATTCTCCCGCCTGAGACCCCTAGCAAACGGGAGATTCCAAATTGCGCACATCACGAGCGCAAAGTTCCTTGCGGTCTAGGGTTCTAGATGCTCTCTCGCGCTATTTAAGGCCTATTTTTAAACATACAATGAAATTAAGTAAGAAATCATTTCAAGCGGGAGAACGGGAGATTCTGCAAAAATGGGTTTTCGGCAGGAGAACTCCCGTCGAAAGTGGTAGAGTTGGAGTCTCTGACTAAGTTCCATGAAGATACTTTGAACCATTTGTGAGATATGGAGAAAAAAGTGAAATTTGAACATTTTCACTTGACCTTTGACCTCGGCACCCAAAACTCTCTCTGGAGAATCTTTATTTGGTAGTACAGGTATACACTAAGTTTCAAGAAAATACCTTCATGCATTGCATAGATATGGGGGAAATAGTGAAATTTTGAGCATTTGACCTTGACCTTTTGACCTTGAGCATGTGTGCCCAAAAGTTGATAGGCACAACTTCGCCCACACATACATATACATGCCAAGTTTCATTAGGATACCTCTAACGGTTTTTTTAGTTACGCTGTCCACAAAATTGATTACGGACAGACGAACAGACGGACGGACAGACGGACAACCCGGAAACATAATGCCTCTGGCGACACTGCGTGGCGGAGGCATAAAAAAATACCTTCGACTTTGCAATCTAACTAACATACTGTAAATGCTGATAATTTAGCAAATGGCCAATATGTTCAATTTCCATGGCCACATAAGTTATTTTCATCCAACATTTTGTCTGATTCATGTATGGTAAATGCCTTCAGACTGACACAGAAGAAATAACAGTGAGAAAAAAGTCCACATTCACAATAAAGAATTGAAGACACATGTTACTGTTGTGATTATCTAATTTATGAACATTTATTTCACTCCCAGTATTCCAAGCACAATATGTAGGGACAGACAATTCAAATTGTAGACACCATGAATTTTCTTGTATATTTACTATTCATTTTCTAAAAATGTCCTTAAAATATGGCCTTCATGCAGCATGAATAAAAAAATTATTACGATGTCCTTGTAAATTTATGCTGGTTATGCACTTCTTTCAAATAGTTGCCAAGGTAAACCTGCTTCGCATATATTGTCAGTTCCACTGTGAAACTATGCACACTACTAATTTCCATTTTCTACATAGAGCTTTATCTTGTAAGATTTCATACAGATAAATCCTACACAATCATCGTTTTGTCAGAATGAAAATGTCCACAGCCATGTACAAACAATAATTCACAACAAATCAAAATGAACTGTGGAGGACTCATTGGCTTACACTTTATGACTTGGACATACTGTAAGTCTGAGGCACATGGAAATCAATTAACAAATGACAAGATCAATTCATTAAATATGACCTGGCTGTGACAAGATTCCTGAGTACTGTTCTCAAGAAAAGACTTGAGTAACACTGGCCAGGAATCTTGTAAAAGAAAGGTCATATTTAACAAGACACAGCATAAAACTAGGGTGTTAGCATGGTCCACTTTTCATCACAAATTATTCATCTGGAACATAACATGCTTTCAACACTGCTGTTTCATACCAAATATTGTCTTCTCACAATTTTTAGAGAAAAACCATAATAATTTAACAGCCTGATACACCAGAGTCTTCCTTTTATTCAGTATTTCATTTTTCTGTTTGTAGTAGACTGTGTTTAGGCACTCAGCTTACAAACACTATTATACAGAATCTTTTACATATATCAAAGCATTATCAAAGCAGCATCATCTTCTTTAAAAAAAGAATAAAAATGGGAACAAATCATTCAATGCCACTGCCACTCTCACTGCTTTCTTTTCATTCTCATTTCTTCCTCTCTGATACCCATGTCTTCAATAAATGCTGGATGTTATATCCTCTCCCATCATCTGTCTCTTGGCTGAGAAAGCAGATATAAACACCATTTACTTTCTGTTCTGCCCATTGCTAAAATGGGTATTACTACCACAGTCTCACTGTATTTTGGCACCAAATGAGTTCAGAAAACACTTGTTACTGTGCATGGAATGTGGACAAACATCTTTTGTTTTGTACTGATTACATGGTGGAATTTAAAAGATTATGTATTTCTTTAAAAGAAGCTGAACTAGAAACCTGGGATTTTGCGCTCAACCGAGTATAAAAAGTTCCCCTTCCACATATTCTTGCAGACATTACCCAAGAAGAACACAAACTTGGAGAGCTTTGAGGGACCTCCATGAGGGCATGGTGTCCATTTGTATTTTCTATCACACTGGCAATAATGCCTGCCACGTTCGAGGAAAATATGACCATGTGTGTTAAAATTAAGATCAATTTGTGATAATTGGCCCTCAATTTTGTCTTGCCCAAAGGGGGCCATCCCTGGATCTGCCATAAACAAACTTGAAAGTACAGTCCCCAATGTGCATTGTATGTATTCAGATTATTTCTTATTCCCCTCCCCCCCCCCCCAAAAAAAAAAAAAAAATAAAAAAAATAAAAAATTAGGGTCCTGGGTCCCTTGACTGGACCAAAGTTTGGCATGGTGCTCATTTGTGCAATAATATACTGTATACGCCGAATATTTCGCGAGGTTTTTATTTTCGCGAATTTTGCGAGGTTTTTATTTTCGCGAATTTTGCGAGGTTTTTATTTTCGCGAATTTCGCGAGGTTTTTATTTTCGCAAATTTCGCGAGTCAGTTGGTATTCGCGAACTTAAAGACATGCGAAAATATTGACTCTAGTGCCGATATGAATGCGACATGCTTATACATTTCCCCATTCAGTATAGGACTCCACGATCGCGAATTTAACCACTCGCAAAATTGTCGAGAAGTTCCGATTTGCGAAAATTTAGACTCGCAAAATATATAGCGTATACAGTATATTCCATGTATCCTACTGAAAATACCTGCCAAGCTCGTTGAAAATTTGACCATGCATTTTCACAAAGATAAACATGAGAAAACTGAGCCCCAGTGTCGCTCCATCAATCACTCCCACTTCAGGCCCCAAAAAGGGGAGTATAACCCATGAAGAGGCTTAAAACTAGAGCTACCAAATGTAGTTATCCATTATACAAAAGCTCTATCACATTTTGTACAAGAGGGTCTTGTAAAGATTCTTTAATTTTGGGCTGTTGGGCTCCTTGGGGAGCCCAACAGCCCAAACTTATAAAGTTTGGGGGAAATCCATTCTAAAGTTTTTCAAGAAGATAAAAATGTAGAAATTAGGCCCCACTTTGGCCAGAATTCACGAAGGTGGAACAAATGAAACCATGGTTTAAACCATGGACAAAAACCATGGAGCGCCAAGTGTCGCACGGAATATTTCCTTACAAAATCAGTCATTTCGTCAATGAAATGATTATTTTGTAACGAAATGACAACATTTTGAAACTAAATGAACATTTCTTCCATGAAATGATAATTTTCTTAACGAAGCAGTCATTTTGTTGAGAGATGACCAATTTCGTAACAAAATATTCCTTGCGACACTTGGAGCTCCATGGTTTTTGCCCATGGTTTAAACCATGGTACACTCATTTGTACCACCTTCATGAATTCGGGCCTTTGACTCTGGGGGGGGGGGGGGGGCAGATCTTGGGGTGCCCCCAAGGGGGGCACCCCAAGATCTGGACAATGTTTGCAATGTTTGCAATAATGATAAACCATCCTAATCACAATGGTATACTAGTGTTATTGTATATTTATTAGACAGACATGCTCTTTTTTAAGACAGACATGCTCTTTTTTTAACCCATTGAGGACGAGTCCCGAGTATACTCGGGCAGGTGTCTATGGGAAATGCGTGTTATAGCAAAATCAAACCGTCCTCAACGGGTTAAGACAATAGCATGACAGAGTAACACATCTTTGAATACCACAGGTTCCACACACTTCATCATTATTCATCAGATATTACTGGAACGTCACTTACAGAAAAAATACTGGCTATGATTGTAAAATGATGAATCTATTGCAAGTTTTGTGATACAGGCACAAACACTGAACATGATAAAAAAAAAATTGATAGTAATGTGAATGAGGTATGTAAAACCTTGATACTGTAGCTAATCAGTTTTTGCAAGGTATCACTCAGGGTCATGTACACTCATATGAATCTTGGCAATATATGATAACAACATGCCCACATAGATTACACACCAAGTAAGATTATTTCCAAAAAGCCAAATACAGAGCACTTCTTTTAGAATTGCGGATACCATGTTACATTTTACATTGACCCTCCTACTCTCTTGCCATGAAAAAAAATTCTCCTAAACAAATCCCCATCCAATTCTATTCACAGATATAAACTTGCCAGCCAGGAAAGAGACTTCTTCTGCAGTGAGCACGAGTGTCACGGGAACCATGTCATTATCAACAAATTACACACAAAATAACATTCTACAATTTTGCTTAATCAAATATACTCCTGCTACCACTACAATATCACAGGGTAGATGTACGTATGAACAGTCCTCAAATAGATACAAATGTAATACCAGGACACACATCTCATGTAAAGCAATACTCAATGGTATCTGTAGATAGAAATAAAGGTCAGTATATATGATGTCTTTAATATACATAAAGTAACTGCTGGTTTCCAAGAATAATGCAAATGACAAATATTCAGCAATAGGTGGAATGCCAGACAGAAAACAAGAGACACTGTATACAGGGGTTTCGTGCTTACCCGAGGGTCGCAAGTTCACCTTCCATTCATTCTTGCAGACTATTACATAAGGCTATTACATAAGGACATAGCAAACAGGGAGTCTTTGAAGACCTCAAGGGGGCATGGTGTCCAGTGTATATTCTATCATACTGGCAGAAATACTTGTACCTGCCAAGTGTGTAGAAAATTTGACCTTGCATTTTCGAAAAGACAACTAAAATGTGAAAAATGGTCCCAATGCGGTCCTGGTCCCGATGGTGTATCTACTCGGAGTATTATCAGTTTTATACATTTTTTTTTTTCCATTGTCTAATTTGGGGGTTATGGGTTCTCCTGAGGGTTCCATGTGGGGTGGGGATATGGTGCCCATTTGTATAAGTACATATTTTTTTACCAAGTCTGCCATGACTGGTGACAACTTTCGACCATGTGTTTTCAAGAAGATGAAAATGTGACAACTATGCTTCAATTTGGTCCCTAACACGACCCAAACCTAGATCTGCCATGAACAAATTTGAAACTACAGGCTGTACAGTCACCAATCTACTTTAGTTTATGTACCATACTCATAGCACTACTTCTGGTTCTACAGAAGAAAATTTGTAAAGATTCCTTAATTTGGGGCTTAGTCTCCTTCGTCCAAGGGGCATTGAACTCCTGGGGGCTCCTTTAAGTGGGGAATGGTGCCCATTTGTACAAATATATTATTTTATCACTCTAAAAAACAATACCCGCCAACTTTGGAGAAGATTTAACCAAGCATTTTCAAAAAGATAAAAATGTGAAAATTGGGTCGCAATTTGGTTTCCCCCAGCCCATCCATTAATCTGCCATTAACAAACTTGAAATGACAGTCACTGATCTACTTACTCAGGAAATTAAATTAGCTCTATGACTTCCGGTTGTAGAGAAGATCTTGAAAGATTCCTTAATTCAGAGGCTTGGACCCCTGAGGGCCAGGGGAGGATGGGGTGGCAATGATGCCCATTTGTACAAATTGAGATCATATTACCCTAGGGATGTAACCTGCCAAGTTTGGTGAAAATCTGTCTTGGGCTTTTGAAGGAGATGAAAAGGTAAAAAGTTAATGCACGATGCATGCCAAGCGATGCGAGTCGACGATGAATGATCGCAATGGCTCACTCGAGTCATTAGCTCTGGTGAGCGAAAAACATATCATAAATTTCAACAAGATGATATTAGTAGCCTCCTGAAAGAATTACAATGTGCTATGTGATACTGTACGAGCTGAAATTTTCGCGTACAGATATTTTCGCGAATTGCTACTAGGAGAACATTTTCACGTGTTGTTAATTTCGCGGTTGCGAGGTCTAACTGTGCTTATCTGTTCGCACGTTGTTGTTTTTTTCGCGTTGTTATTTTCGCGGTTCAAAGGCGATTCGCGAAATTCGCGAAAATAAAACCACCGCGAAAATTTCAGCTCGTACAGTATAATTGCTGACATATGGCAAAATGATCAAAGGAACATGCAGATACATATGTGACCTGCCACAACAAAAGGATCCAAAAGTCGCTGACAGCTGAGCCAAGGAAATTCAGTTTCAAGTCAGATCATCAAAATCAGTCACAGCCATCAAATTTCTGTTGCTGGCATGATGTTGAAGTCTAATATTTTGTCTCATCATCTGCCAAAATCTAATTAGAAGCTAAATGATCAAAGGAAAGGCAAGAAATCAGTGTTTTTCTGAGCCATGACTTTTCAACTTGCAAGGGAACAGAAATGTGTCCGAAGATTTGGATTAAGCACTGGTGATAGACTGCGCCCCTAGCAACAAGGGAGTGATCTTATTGGTCAGTGCGTGCCATCCTGGTTTCTGATTGGTCGTGTGAAGACCGCTGGGGCTAAGCTTGAGTGAACATCGCAGAGGTTGCTATGAGCGGACCTTCTATTGTCAAAAGGTGAAAACTGTCTTACCTCTCCTTGATCAGGATTGCATCGGAAGGGAAACTTTGAAGGTGGTTTTCTCGAAACATTGATTTCCTAGCCCACTAAACATGGTCTCATAAAATCATCAATATCTTCGCAACCAAGTACTTTTATGTGTCGTGTTATATACCGGTATGAAATTAAAGCGGAAGAGTAAGGGAATAATGTCATGTCATTTCCAGAAAATCGACCTCCCTCGACTTTCGGATCCTTCTGTTGTAGCGGGTCACATATACATGTGTACCTATATGTACTTTGGAATGCATCATCCAGTCTTCATCTTTTTTAAACCATTAACCTACAGAACATAAAGAATTGCAATTACAGGGTTGTTTCATGTAGATTCATGCAGACATATTTTGTTTAATTCTCAATGTCAAATTTCAATAAATTCAGAATGAACATTGAAAATGGCACTATTCATTAAATTTGGAAATATACATGTAGTAATAAATCACCAACAAATTTGTAGGTAATTGAAAAACTAGAATACAGAGTTAGAAGCATGCCAGATACCACATTAAAAACTGTCAATGGGACTCACATTGCCCAAGATGCTGGTTGGACACAGCAGCAACTTTGAACAGAAAGACCTTTACTAATCTATGGGACTAGTCTCACATATCAGGCTTGGATACAGTATCTTAAGTTCCTGAGGTATAGTCATATGTACTCTAGTATAACTGTAAGATAATTTTAGCAAGAGAAATACTTTGGTATACATGGTACAAAGTACGAGGTAGATGTAAAGAAATGAGTTGGGAAAAATATTTGAGGTTGCAGTATATGCTTTTGTTGTGACAGTGTAGAGATAAAAAAAGACAGAATATGTGTTACATGCTCTTACATTTCTCAAGCTCTCAAATCGTAAGGTGAAGAACACCAGACGATGTAACATTGTAGTTTATCAAGTGTATGTTCTTGTCCAGTAAGAATTACAAAGGTCAGTTTCAAACATTTTGCTGTAATGCAATACTGAGTGCAACTTTGGGCTGATATAGTCCAGAAATTGCACACACTCTGTGAATGGGATGACCCGAGTCTGGTGGGGCCGCTAGCACACTAAACTTAAAACCATTAACTCTGGATCCAGCTTTAAGGAGACAGTGTGTAGGAAACGTGTACTAAGCATTATCAGCAGTAAAGCATGGATTACATATGATATGATATACAATGTAATTGGAAATGTTGAGACACAGCAGGAACTATCACTGAAGGTGATTAATACCCCTGCTCCAGCAGCTCAAACTCCTATGGAAAAGAATTGAACCAAAGTTTGTCGGGTACAAACATGAAGGGCATTTTGCACAAATATACCTAAAGATCTTCATACACACTAAATTTGACCTTAATGCCTTGAATGCTTATTTGAAATAAAATGTGCGGTTGCCATGGCAATGCCTTTTTCTGATACTAACACATTGGTGTCTAACATATTTATACTTATAGATCATAAATACTAGATTCGATCTTAATTGCTTGAATGCTGTGGAATATGATTCACAACGTTTTGGTAAAATTGTGGCAATGCTTTGTCTGGCACACACAAAAATCAGGTCTCTACATCTATGCCACAATGCCATAAAGTCCACCAAATTTGATTTCAACTGCTTCACAATTGGGGAAGTAGTTCACTCCACAAGATTTTCAATAAAATATGCAGTTACCATGGCAATATCTTGTCAGGTACAAACATAGAGAGCATCTTGCATAACTACACCTTAGATCATTATACATACCAAATTTGAAATAAATTGCTTTAATACTGTGAAAGAAGTTTGCTCCACAAGGTTTTGGTAAAACTGGTTACCATGGCAATGCTTAGTCTGGCAAAATACAAAAATCAGGTCACCACATCTATACGTTAATGCCATAATGTCTACCAAATTTGATTTCAATTGCTTCAAAATTGTGGAAGAAGTTCACTCCATTCACTACACAAGATTTTCAAGAAAATATGCAGTTACCATAGCAATGCCTTGTTGGGTACAAACACAATGAGTGTCTTGCATAGCTACACCTATAGATCAGTATACAAACAAAATTTGAAATAAATTGCGTAAATACTGTGGAAGTAGTTCACTCCACAAGGTTTTGGTAAAATTGTGGTTACCATGACAATGCTTCCTCTGACAATCATTAAAAACATGTCTAGCACATCTACACCTCAATGTCATCATGTACCCCAAGTTTTATCTAAATTACTTTAATATTGTAGGAGGAGTTTGCGACGAAAGAATTGCAACGGAGCACCCCACCGCCCAACCACCCGACCACATGCTGATTCCTATATACCCCCTTATAAAATACTTTGTGTATGCGGGGGTATAAAAATATCGCCTTAATCCAGTGTCTCCTTATTCTAGCAATAACAAGCATGTGCATGCAGCGACTCCCTACGGTGACATTCACAGTCATATCTATATATTATAGATATAACTTTGGAGTCACCTTTGGGAGACACTAATCTTAGTGTCTCCTTATTCTAGCAATAACAAGCATGTGCATGCAGCGACTCCCTACGGTGACATTCACAGTCATATCTATATATTATAGATATAACTTTGGAGTCACCTTTGGGAGACACTAATCTTAGTGTCTCCTTATTCTAGTAATAACAAGCATGTGCATGCAGTGACTCCCTACAGTAACATTCACAGTCATATCTACTGTATATATTATAGATATAACTTTGGAGTCACCTTTGGGAGACACTACATTGTACATGCTTCTTACACTGGTATCACTACAACGTCAAGCACACAGCGCGCATTGGGTTAAAGTTGTGTGTGACGATTTGTATGTCTACAATTTGATGTTGTTTATTCTGTTGGGAATATCATAGGCAAATCGCGTGAGTTTGGTTGGAGTTTTAATTGAGTTTGAAATCACTTTGTTAATATGTCAAGATGATAGAGAAGTCTGGATAAGAGATGGCCAGATAATAGAGGTCAAACTGTATAATTATATATACACACACTTACTTCTGTTTGTCAGTTCATTTATGGTATAAGCTGTTATTTTCGCAAATCACTGTTGGACCACGAATTCATCAACATGCAAAAATTACCCATGCGCTAAGTTAATAGCGCACTTACGATGGCATTATTGTCAATTCGCAAAAAACAACTTCTCTCAAAGATGTCCATGATCTTTTCATTCATGAAAATATCTGTATGCGGAAATAACAGCTTAAGCAGGAACTTACATACTGTTTTACAACTGCAAGACATCAACTCACGAGCTCTCAAAGATGTTCCCTGACAAGTTCTAGGTGGCCAATGTTGATATTTTAGTCAAATTTCTAAGGGCAATAGCAGCTCATAAACATGAAAAGCATTTTTAAGTGTAAGTTACTATTAGTTACCTTTGTAATAGTTTTGCAATTATCTGTGTTTGTGATTAATGGGAATGTAGGTTATTGGTCTACCTAGTTGTTACCAGTTCATATTTGTACCTTCAGAATCCCTAAAATCCCTAAAGCCCTATCTGTCTATTGGAAACATGCATTACTTCCTACACACATGCATACACATGTACTTTCCAAACAATTCAAATTTGTCATGTTCTTCCTTTTTAGCATGTGCCTTGGAATAGGTTTTAATGAACTAATGGCACAATATTGTGTTGTGGACTATGATTTCATCTGGCATCATTTGCTGCTTTCAAAGGTTTAATACCATGTTGACTTCTGCTGATGTGAACAGGTTTATCTGGTCCTGTTTTCATCAAAATATGTATCACACATTTTTATTCGCTGTATTCACTAAACTTTATTCTTAAAAACATCAATCTTGCCAGTTGTGGTGTCATCAATAGTAAAGCCAGTTGCATTACACATCACAATGCTTAGATTTCATGCATCATACCTTGACTAGCACACAAACTCACAATAGCAAGAAAGGTCAATAATGATTGTTGTTGCTATGTCAAAAGTGTTCCTGGACTGGGTCTATGGCAAGAAAAGGTGTGGAATAGCATTGTACAAAACCTGTCTTGCTTCTATGAGCTGGTGTGCCTTGTTATAGCAAGGACACACTGGCACCATCAGGTACTGTTATGCTTAGGCCATCCCACTTTACTGATGACAATAAGTATCGCAAGAAAGATCCTTTTGGGGTTGAAAATCTGGTAAATCTTATCATAATAAAAGACATTTCATAATTTGCTAAAATACAAGCTGGAATTCACATCAGCAGACATCATCATTAAATGGAACTTCACAGATCCAGAACTGGCTTTCAGAAAGCCTTGAAACATTGTATCCGATGCATTTGTAATAACATGCCAGATTACAAACCAAGGAAAAAAGACTGCTTACATATATACCATGTCACATTAGTCCTCTTTAAAGGGATGGTACAGTATTGGTGGAGATGAGAATTGGGCTTTTAACTTTTTGCGAGATACCAAGAAAACACTCATGATGTAGTACAGAACATACCATTTTAAGAGGAATTCAAAGTTTATTTGATGAAAATCGAGTTTGGAATGACTGAAACATCAAAAAACAAAGTAAAACAAAGTGATTGTAATAAAGTGTGGGTCCCACACTTTATTAGAATCGCTCTTTTTGGATATCTCAGCCATTTCAAAACCAATTTTCATCAAATAAACGTCGAATTCCTCATAGAATTACATGCTTTTTCATATTTTGTAAGAGGTTTCTCATTATCTCACCAAAAAATGTTAGAAACCTGAAATTAGGTCTCAACCAAAACTATACAATCCCTTTAACATTGGGCACTTTGAATTTGACTCCTCTTTCCTTTTTTTGTCTTGTGAAAGCTGGTACAATTGCCTCCGCATAATGAAGTAGTGTCAGGCAAAGCATTAAAAAAAAAATCAAATTAAGATGTATACCTGATTTACTGTAATGCCACATACAACCAGTTATGATGCATCTACATCTGCATCACACACACAGAACAGTATGCCTCTACAGCCACTGCTGACAAAGACACAGTGAGGGAAAACTTCCTAAAGGATGCAGTCTGCACTAGACCAAAGAGAGAAAGCATAACTCATTGAGAAGACAGAGAGCATTTTAAATCTTGTTTCACAACCATTCAATATCTAAATCATTACAATGTGTATGATTAAAGAGCAGCACCATAACTACATGTATATTAAGATGCCTATAGTTGTCATGTGGTTAGTGGATACATTGGCTGGCTACAGAAGAATGTTCAACTGTTGTTTTGATCTCCTGTTGCTGCCTAATTGAGGAAGCCTTCTTGGGTCACTGATTATCAGATGTCTCCTTTGGAATGGATGGGACTTTCTGTTTGGGGGAAACAAAATTGGAAAATAAAAATTGTTAGAATCTTTTCGTGTGGGGAGCTCTTGCATGGTGCCACGTTTGTACACCCTCAAACATGTTTTTTTTTTTTTTTTTTTTTCTTTCCCCCAACTAAAAACACACAACAGCTGCTATGAAGTGTATCTTGTCCTGATCTCAGCACTCATTAGAATTTGGGTAAAGAGTTGCAAATGGATTACATTAATGCAGGTTGATATGCCCATGGATTTTTCCTTTGGACACCTCAATGACCCCAAATGATCCAGGAGATCAAAACCATATTCACACCACACCAAATCTGATACACAATATTTCCACCATCTCATTACAATCCACCATAACCATATTGCTGTTAATTGAGGAATACTGTATACGCCATATATTTCGCAAGTCTAAAGTTTCGTGAATCCGGAATTCCCAACGATTTAGCCAGTGGATAAAATCGCGATTGTGGAGTCCTGTACTGAAGAGAGAAATGTACACGCACACGTAACATTCACATTGGGAGCAGAGTCAATATTTATGTGTCTTTAATTTTGCGAATAGCACCAGACTTGCGAAATTCGCGAAAATACCCTTGCGAAATATTCGGCGTATACAGTAGTGCATTCTTCTGGCACTGTGCTCCAAGCAGGTGGGTCCATCAAAGCAGCAGGACTGGCATGTCCGACTAGACCAAGAAAAGTGTTTTGCAATTTGTTGCCTTGAGATACAGGTTGGCTCTGCATACTAGGCATACTGTCGGGTGAAAGGCAGCTCCTCACACAGAAGTGATAATACACACCACAAATACAATTGTGTATGTCTGATTATGCTTCAACTATGATGGGACCACACTAAAAGCTCCAATAGGGTACATGCATGAAACAAGATTATTCAAAGAGTTAATCATTTTTTACTCTTTTCACAAATATTCAATTCGTAGTTGTATTTTTCAACAAAAAAAAAATGGTTCAGTCAAATTTGCTGTCACATGCAAACTGTCTCTTGTCCCATAAAACATTGTTTGGACAATCTGGCATCAAAATCCTTGTCACACTGAAGAGAAACATTAACAATAACCAACTTGATAGCATTTGCATATACTGATCGCTGACTCCAAAATCAAGCAAGGGTTAACTACTGCAGATTTAATCTGTGAGTGATATAATAAATATTACCAGTCTCAATCTTTTGTGAACATGTGTTTATGACTATAAAATATGGGTTAAATAGAAACACAGCTGAATTCCAAAATATGCCCAATATATCAAATACAGTGCAAAGAATATTAAGTATTGTGAACTTGTTTAAATGTCAAGAATGAAGTCATAAGACAGAGGATTGTAACAGAATTTGAGTAGAAAAATGGGCCCTCCACCAAGAAAATTAGAACCCCCCAAAATGAATATATGTATATATATGCATCATTTAATAAATGAATACAAAAATATATGATGGCATGATGAAAGATGGAAAGTGCAAACAAAATAAAAAGCATGACAGTACTACATTTGCAGTCTTCCTGCTGTGGACCTAAATTTCAAACTCTTTGCTCATACATGTATCTTTAATGCAAACTAAAATTTTAAGCTAAAAGCAGCAAAGAGTGCTTGTTAAGATAACTATCTCACCTCTGGTCTGGGTCTGTGGGTGTCAACTGCTGGAACATTCAGAGTTACTGTCTCCACTCTGCAACCTGTCATAAGACAGTTAACATTTTTGTAAAAATACATATTTTTTCATTTCTGACAGTAAGAACTGATGTTACCCCTTTACTTTCCAAACTACAACGGAGACTTAAAATCACATACTGTATAATGTTACTTTAAACGTAGAGACTGGATAAAGTGCTTCATGTTATGGATAACTAAACTTGCCTCTGTCAATGTAATGTATACATTTCCCCATGTAAAGGACTTCACACATTTATCTGTGTGTGTGTGCTACATGGGTCAATGTAGTTTAAAGGCATAATTTACCATTTGCAGATGAAACAAAAACCCCGCATTAGTGCTTTAGAATAGTTTTAAAATGTGAGTCAGGGATAGAAACAACCTCTGAAAAAATTTGAATCCGTATAATTGATGTTAAGTGTTGCTAAATACACAAAATGTGAACAATAGTTAAGAATGTTTCCAGAGTAAACCGTCTACAGTTATGGTTTATTGAGAAAAACTGATATCTCCTTATACTTTAAGCTTTATTGCGGAAATTTTATGTGGTAGGATGTTTTGTAACACAACAGACCTACACATATGCATCAAATGTGATATCTTGAACATTTTTGAAATCACTGCTCCCAAAGGTAAACAGGACCTTTAACAGGGAAATACTTTGTATACAATAGCCAGACTGAGTACTGATAAACCATTGATTCAGCAGTAACACCAGTCATATCAACTTTGTTAATATGACAAATAATTGTAGATGTATATGCCAGAAAAAAAAAAATACTGAATACACCTAAGCTGTTTCCCAGCAGCTTTATCCATGAAAATTATTTATTGACTTTGAATTGCTGGAAGAGCATATATTCAAAACCATATTTTTGGCTTTGTAACAGGACTGACTGGCCACGTCACCTGGCACACCAGATATGTACACATAAAGAGAAAAAATAAGCACATTGGAGCTGTGTGGGGGTAAATGTGAAGATACAACAATGAGTTTTGGTGGTGTGATTTTTTTTCCTAAACTCTGCCACTCATGCCAAATATCTGGCAAAAATGATATTTGATTAAATTCTTGTGTATATCAGGCAAAAGGGACAGCATTCTCCTTCAACTTGTCGGATAGTTAGAATATTGTATTAACTCTGGAATGACTGAAATTTTGTATTATCAATACATGGGAAGAAGTCAGGACTTCTTTTTTTTTTGGGGGGGGGGGGAGAGAATTTTCCACAAAGGTAGATTACAAATACCAATTTCTTTCAAAGTATCAAAGCATATTTTCAGTTTTACATTACTGGACTTATTTACAACGTACAAATGAGATCATAGGGAACATATTGAACTCTGCATTTTTTTGTTTTTTGTTTTTTTTTGTTTTTTTTACTTACCGTATGCTACAGGTGTCAGTTTGATGACTGTGTGGAGTGGACATTTCAGGTACGGAAGCTCCTCTGAATACAAATAAATTTGAAAACATGTAACAGCCTAATATTGTAAACATGTCTGGAAGTCACCAGGCAAGCCAAACCCAAGCAGCTAAAGCACAGTTAAAAAGAATAGTTTGACTGTAGTGTACTTGACTGGGGTATGGCTGTTTCTCATGCAAACACTACAATATGCTACAAGTACATGATCCTTCATTTCTATTTTGATGAAGATAATTGATCTTGATGATTGACAGCAGATCAAGCTTTTAACCATATCAGCACAAAGACAATATTTGCATTTTTGTTTAAAATCCAATACTCTAAACAATATTACTTGCCTTAGATAGTGAAAGTACATGTGTGACCAGAAAAATGGTAGTTGAACTTATATTTTCTGATCTTTGACCTTTGACCTTTCAGGCAGCCAATCTCTTTTTTTACTTCTAATTTTCTCAATCAATATTTTTCTGCTGCTCATGTGGCATCATATCGTTAGCTGACTACTGCTATACTGCATTCACATTGGTCATTAGATTTAAGCTGCGACTGATGCAAGGCGGTGTTCCGCACTGATCTAGCATCAGTCCAGGCTTAAATTGTCTTCACATTACACTCACTGTCTCGCACAAGTCACGCACCAACAGCTTGATATAGGGTGGGACATCCAATTACCGCACGCTTTTTTTTTTGTGGCTTTGAATTCCGTACTCAGAGGATGAAATTTCGGCTAAAAATAACATTACTTATTCACAGACTCCTGGAAATTACGAATTCAGCCAACTTATGTCAATTGTTCGCTCCAGTTTTTAGAAAATATGCTTCAAACATACCCCTCTAAAAAAAGTTGTCTTTTTTCGCAGTGCAAAATCGCATTGTATTAACGGACACAATTTCCGCAATGAAATAACAGACATCTTTCGCACCTAGTTCTTGCACCAGAATCACAATTCATCCCACAAATCACCGTACACATTCTCACCGAGCGGATGACAAAGAAAAAAATCGGCAAATGAGGTTCAAATTTCGTTTTTTATGGTAAAATGTCTAGCTGTCTTGAACATTTCGAACAGTTGCACGCACTAAAACCCTATGAGAAATCGACAACTGGTTAGACTCTACTTCTAGTTTATGTGCTTTGTCTATGGGAGTTGCACGCACGGGTGACGAGTTGCGGGCCCCTTAGCCACAACTATTCCGCATCGTTCGCGTTTGAGGACGATAGCTACAAATTTCCGATATCGATCAGTGAACTTTTGGTTCTACTGGCATCTTCAGCATTTTTCCTGTATGTGAGTGGAATTTCATAGAATTTCAGTCGTGAAATGTGATTCAAACATGCATAAATATCAACTATGATGAGGTGCGGGTCACTCACCTATAAATTTGAGGTAAAATGTGAATTTCTTCGTGTTTTTACATTTTTATGTTGCATTTTTTGCGATTTCGGTCCACACAAAGTTCTGTGAGGCTAATCTACGAAGTCTCGCGCGTTAAGAATGTCATTAGTACGCAAAAATGTGCGTGTCCGGTAATACCATAGTGTCCGGTGACACCATGCTTGCCTATACATATTCAGAATGAAGCTGATTAACACCACAAGAAAGCACAAGTGAGGGCAGCATTAAAGCTGATAGTTCTTCTGTTTATTTACATTGTATGTGTGTGCACAGGCGTTAATGTTACCTAATTTTACCTAATCGACTTTTATGAAAATGTATTTCAACTTTAAATCTAACAGAATACAAGAGACCCGGGATCTCGCGCTCACCTGATCAGTATCACAAGTTCACCTTCCATGCACTCTTGCAGACTCTTATCTGAGAACATTGGAAACTTTGGGCAGGGGCAGCTTTGAAAGCTGGGGGCATGGTGTCTATATGCATATTCCATAACACTGGTAAGAAAATCTGCCAAGTACATTGTACTTTATAGAAAGTTGGACTAGGCAGTGTGGAAGAAAAGAAAAAGACTAAAAGCTCTGTCCCTTCTGATTCCACAGATGAATATTATCGAATATTCCCTAATATTGGGAGGGGGAGGGGGATTGGGGCCCCTAGGGGCCCCCAAGGAGAGCATAGTGTCCAGCTGAACAACTTGAGATATTAACATCTTGGCAAGGGGGGGGGGAACACCCCTGAGTCTGCCATGAACAAACTTGAAACAGCAGTCATCAATATACCGACTCATTGTATTAACTTGTAGCTCAATCACTTCTGGTTCTGGGAGGAGGGGGGGGGGGGGGCATAGTGCCCATTTGAACATAATGAGATCCTATCCCCCTAGGGATGCTACCTGCCAAGTTTGGTGAAAATCAGTCAGGGGGTTCTCAAGAAGAAGATGAAAATGTACAATTTAGCCCCTTTTAGGACACCTCCCTCACCCCCTACCCAGGGTCCCAAGGGGGGCACCCCTGATTCCGCCATGAACAAATTGGAAACTACAGTCATCAATGTACTAACTCATAGTATTATGAGTTAGTATCTCTCTATATATTATGAGTTAGTATCTCTATCACTTCTGGTTCTAGAGGAGAAGATTTTTAAAGATTCCTTAATTTGGGAGGGGGCCCTGGGGACCCCAAGGTGGGGCATGGTGCCCATTTGAACATATTGAGATCCTATCCCCCTAGGAATGCTACCTGCCAAGTTTGGTGAAAATCGGTCAGGGGGTTCTCAAGAAGAAGTTAAAAATGTACAATTTAGGCCCCATTAGGATCCCTCCCTACCCCCTCCCCTGGGTCACAAGGGGGGGGGGGGCATCCCTGATTTTGCCATGAACAAACTTTAAACTACTAACAGTCATCAATGTACTAACTCATCTAGTATTAACCTAGCTCTATCACCTCTGGTTGTAGAGAAGAAGATTTTTAAAGATTCTTTAATTTTGGGGGGTTTGGGCCCCCTGGGGATCCCCCGGGTGGGGCATGGTGCCCATTTGAAGAAAATTGAGATCCTATCCCCCTAGGGATGCTACCTGCCAAGTTTGGTGAAAATCGGTCATGGGGCTCTCAAGAAGAAGATGAAAATGTAAAAAAGTTTACGCACGACACATAACACACGATGGACGACAGACGACAGACGACGCACAATGCACGATGGATGCCAGACGAAGAGCAATCGCAATAGTTCACTTGGTTTGAGCTAATAAAATGATGAAAAGTATGGATGATATCAATAAACATATAAAAGAAAATACTGTAATATATATATTTTTTTAATTAAAAACTCTGCTTTTTGTTTTTAAATTCGCAAGTTTCGCGATTCAACCTCTTCAAACATTTTTTGTGCACCTTTGGTGTGGATGTGTTCAGATTGGCAGCCATTTTATGTCAGCACCGCACTGACTCCGCAGTCAAGCCTAGTCGGCAGGAGTATTAATTTTATACAGTGCTGATACGGTGCGGTGCAGTGTGCAAGTCTTCACACTGACATCGGTGCCGCACCAGTCGCGTACAAGTCAAGCACTCACTGTGGAGTCGCATGGCCAATGTGAATGTGATAAGAGTCACCTGGGGTATGACATGAGGGCTCAGCCTCTCTGGTATATCTATGTTTGCATTTTGTTTGTAAATTGTTGGGACTGATCTAGTGATTTCTACAAGCTGCTAAGCACAGGCAGTGCAAGGTGCTGAAAACATGAACAACTCATGTAAGCTTTGATACAATGAAACTTTATACCGGTACTGGGTATCACTTGGTAATACAATACTAGGCCTATATACAAACTGTACATGCTGTGCAATTTGTTATGTCTGTAGCTTGCTGTCACTGCGACTTCTGAGGTCAGCAGAGTTCATGCACAGTTTTGCACGGTACTGCACTGGGTAAGAGAGACAGATGCTACAGAACGAAATCACTGGAGGCTGAACTTTATTGGTTACTGTGTTGTAACCCCAAGTGGGGTCCTTTTTCTTTATGCAAGATTTAAAGGTTAAAATGCACCTTTTTCACAGGATTTTAGATTTGTATTCAAGATTCAAGATTCACCTTTATTTTCACTTCCATCAAATAAACAAAGAAATTATATACATTGCATAATTATGTATATAGTGATATAGAGCATAATTGGTACAGTATATTGGGGTTTGACTTATCAATGGTGGAGGCATGACAGGATGCTAACACTTTGAGTATTACTCCATCAGATGTCTCATAAAGTACAGAAAATAACTAGAGCAGGTCAACTGCAGCACATAGTTATCTGGGTTGTAACTGCTTTGTCACTTCATCACAATATCTGCCATAAGTACTTACTCCATACATCCATTTTTGATGTTTTCTGATCTTGTTCAATTACAAAAAAAAAATTGACCTTTTATCTCTTTCTGTATTTGATAAACTTTCCTAACCTATTTCTATAACACCAAACAAAACTGCTTATCCCAGACGTCATAGCAAAGCTATTAATGTTTCACTGGAATGTATCTTTAAAGGGGAAAAAAGCTACCAGTACTCTTCCTAGCGTGGAGGACCCCTTTAACCCGTTGAGGACGAGTCCCGAGTATACTCGGGCAGGTGTCTATGGGAAATGTGTGTTGTTGCAAAATCAGTCCGTCCTCAACGGGTTAAAAGTGATCTGGATGTACAACAAATGTAGATTTCCACCAAGATGCTAGTGCAAGTGGAGAGAGAATCCAAATCTGGATCACATCTGTATCATATACTTAATTACATGTTGATTATGATTTTTTCACTCTGCAAATTGAAAATTTACAATACAGTCTAGATAAAGATCAGACATGGCTAGAAGCCAAAGGGTTCAACTGCACATTCACTTTGAATATTTTGCTCACTGTACACCAGTTCACGTCTTAGTTGACATCATGATGCATAACATCATAATTCTTAATAATCCATGCAGGAAGCATGAACAGCAATGTCACAGAATAACAGAATATACTCTTAGTGCTTATGAAAACAGTTTTACTGTAAAATATGACTATTTGGCCAAGACTAGTGAGGTCTAAGTGCAGGTACCTTACACCTCTCTTATATATCTGCAAAATGTTTGTCAACTGATTTTATATTGTTACCAAATTCTTAGTGCAAGTTTTAGGCTTGCAGGGCCTGGTCTACAGAATGATGCAATGACAAATCAGCAGAATGACATACATTGATGACATTATGCACATTCTAACTCAAATCAACGGCACTGGGCCATATTATTGGATTAGGAATTTTTAGCAGCTTTTTAAATGCTCTTACGAATACTTCATAAACAGCACATAAAGGGGAACTGACCAGTAAGAATGTAATTCATTGTGAAAAATTGAGGAAAGAACATGGGATTCCATCGGGATTCAAACCCAAGACCTGTGGATTGCTACTGGTGCTCTACCAACTGAGCTATAGAAAACTCTAGAACAGTGTTCTCTCTTTAAGAGGGGCAAAATCACTTCCATTGTAAAAACTGTGGAGGTAGTTAATTCCACAAAGGTTTGAACTGAATACATGGCCAACAACCTGATCTCTTTTATCAAAAAGTATGGTCAAATATCCCTTAGGACAGGTGAGGACCATAATCAGTGATATAAGAGAGGGAAAAAAAAAAACTTGCTTTGGTCAGTAGGAGTCTAATGGTACACCTATACAGGTATATCTTTGAGTGAATTACAGAATACACAATCATGTCTTGAGTTGTTGTTTGAGCAAAGTGAACAGATTTTATTACCATACCATGAAAGTCCTCATAGCATGAGGATTGCATACACTTCTTGTGAGTTCTTACCAGAGTTCTTATCAAGGAAGTAGGCCAAAAGGCACCTCATGACGCCTTGGTGACAGATGACGAGAACATTTTTCTGCCTCTCCAATTCCTGTATCATGGGGACACATAAGTTATCATACTTATCAGTGGACAGACCACAATTATTTTGTACATAAACACATATCTATACCATAAAAGCATATGATCCTCTAATTGCATGATTTGTGAATGGAGCCTTGACTTGCACTTATCAGTTTGATTAAATTCATACTACAGAGTAAAATTTTCAAACAGTAATGCTGCAATATGTGCCTTCCCAAGCCAAGCTCTACCGAAGTTGTGTATTTTTAGTATACAACATAACAAAACATTAATTTTTGAAAGATTTGCTCAATGAAGTGCCAAACAATATGAAGTACATACACATCTAATTATAGGAAAAAGATTACATGCAAGTTTATATCTACACATTTTATCTAAAGGCATAATTTACCATTTGCAGATGAAACAAAAACCCCGCATTAGTGCTGTAAAATAGTTCTAAAATGTGAGTTAGGGATAGAAACAACCACTGTCAAAATTTGAATCCGTATAATCGATGTTAAGTGTTGTTAAATACACAAAATGTGAACAATAGTTATAATAAAAATGTTTCCAGACTAAACCGTATACAGTTATGGTTTATTGAGAAAAACCCTGATATCTCCTTATATTTCAGGTTTTATTGCAAATATTTCATATGGTAGGATGTTTTATGATACAACAGACCTACACATATGCATCAAATGTGATATCTTGAACATTTTTTAAATCACTGCTCCCAAAGGTAAACTGGATCTTTATGAGCCAGAACCCAACAGTGAACGTTTGATACTGACTTCGACATTTTGCAGCTGTAATCTTACTGAAGAGGTCATTTTAAAATATACTAAGTAAGCTCATCCAAGTGTCCTGCCATACAACTAGAGTATGTTCCAAGTACAGTTGATATCAAAAAGATACATTCAATACAATAGTGTGATGCCAGTAGTATTTCAAGCTGTCCATCAATGATGTGCAAGTACACTAATATGACCTATGGCTAAAAGAGAGATTCATGTTGTCTTGCAATTTAGACTGTCATCAATCCTACCCCTTTCAAATCTTCTATACACTATCAAAAGCACAAGAAGCCACAGAAATGTTTTGCCAAAAACAAAACTTTTTTTATATTACCTACAATTACTACATCGAAATGTCTACATGCATGTTTGTATTCATCTACAGTAAATATCACATGCTTTTTCAAAAAATAAATAAAATGACAAAAAAATAAAGCTTGACAACTCACCATAATGACAGGTTCCAATCTTGCAACCAAGTCTTGGTACGACTGCAATAACATATAAATGACACATTCAATGACGATCTGAATGATCTATGCTATTCACAACTTGAGCACCAGTCCCTTCAAAATGAGAAAGAACAGTCGTTTTCACTGAAAAGCTTACAGTGCATACTGAACTGAAATTGAAATTTGTCAACTACATTGCTTACATTCTTAAATTGTATTATACAAAGTAAACCTGACTTTCCTTAAGAAAAAACGTTTAAAGCATGCAGTATGTGGTTTAACTATGCAACGCTTCTCAGTTTGCCACTATTCAATAAATCAAAAAATTGCAATTGATTGACAAATTGCCCTCCATTGGCATGTGTTCTTCAGTAATAGCCATGACAAAAATAAATAAATGCATTAATTAATTAATTAATTAATCAATTCATCAATAAAAAAATAAATAAATCACTGGCATACATACTCAGGTGGGATTCAAATCCAGAACCTCATGATTACCACACAGGAGATTTATCTACAAGAATAGAGCTTCCATCCGATGGCCAGTAATAGTTCTGATCCCGTAAGGTAGTGAGTACTCTGGTACCCACAGGTACATGTAAACAACTCAATGCAAGAACAATTCATATGAATAAATGGAAAAATGTGCTCCTATGGGAAACCTTACAAATGTTCTGCTATCACACCCTTTTACTCATCCAGCTATGAACTGGTATTTGCCCAACCCATAATTAATGTAATCTATTGAGACATGGCATATGGCAAATTGCACAAATGGAGTTCTTTTCATAGGAATGTGTTCAATTTTAAATTTTGTTCCAGATCACTGGTGCTCTTGTTAATGTAAAGAAGAGTACTGTGTTCTCACACAAGAATACAAGAGCAATATGCATGGCAAGTATTATATAGACTTGAAGAGATAACAAATGAAAGAGAACCTACAAATGGCCACACTTGAGTAGTTTTATTAAACAAGACTATGGTTATGGCATAAACATTTTGCAGCAGAACTCTTGATACCCTATAGATCCAGGACACAAGCAGATGATAGGAGCTCAGAGGTGAAGAGTGAAAAATGCATGCAACAACTGAAGGACCCTCTCCTTAGCAGAAGAAACAAGGTTTTTCCTATCTCTTAAAACATAATCTGGATACAAGCGAACACTAATTTTGTATCTTGGTGCCTTACACATGTTCTCTAACTTTCCTGAATACATTGTCATCACGCAGCTAGAAAGACAAGTACCAGGTACCAACCTCTCCCATTGGGTATCTGTAGTGGTACTTGTCTTGATCCCTCAAAGCAAATTCCTCTGGATGTCTGGACTGTATTTCTTCATATGTCAAACCATCACACACACCCTGTAAAGATGGAAAAACAAATAACCATACATTTAGAAAAAATTAAGTCATGTAAATCTGTCCTCAAATTCCCTTTTACATATCCACAAACAGATATCAATATTTAACATTTGAATTAATGAACCTCTACTTTAGGATTCTCCATGCTACAAATCTATTTTTCTACTACAGTACTGAATGGAAATCATTGCATGTGTACCATACGTATTTGCCAGCATATAGGCCACACCTGTGTATAAACTGCATCCCAACTTCAGCACCTGATTAACAAGATACAGGCATGAAAACTGATGTTAAAAAACCGCACTGAAAATATTTTGAGAAGCAAAGCGAGGGAGGCTTGCTGCCCATGGTGTGGACTTTTTTTTTTTAATTTGAGGGTTCAAAATCATGCAATCTGGAGCATTCTGTAACGAGATTTTTAGCTTCATAATACGTGTATTCATTCAATGATACATGTATGTACCTCAAGTAGTATGACACATCTTTGGACACACATCTTAAAGAAAGCAATTAGAGAAAAATGCATGCACATGTAGCCATTTGGATTTTGGAGAAATAAATGTGATATGTCATTGTGCATTGAACAATAATTTCTAGAATTCCACCTTATCTAAGGGGGATTTTGAGAAATAAGATCAATAATGAATTTTCTCAATACCCATTCCATTTTATCTCCATTTCAATTTTAAGAACTGATGAAATGCACGATGAAAACTGAACAGGAAAAAAAATAAATATACCATAAACACAATGTGTTGAATTTACTAGCTCAAACAACCAGAATTAACCTTATTAAGTCCTCTGTTTGCTTTGCTTTGTAACTTGCTTGATATGGGATAATCTGTCATGGATTTAAAACTTCATTCCATAGACATCCTATTTCTCCTGTACCCTATACTGTAATCCCAATGTCCTAATACCAGAGTGATTATCACTATTGCTGTACAGTGCGATGTGTGAAACAGATGCTTGCATCACTTGTGCGCCATGTGCTTCCAGCTTGTTGCAATGAATGCATGTGACGTGTGAATATGCACCTGACAAGGTGATCTACAGGTGCTACTTGTGAGTATAAAAACTAGTAACTGTTGATCACAAAAGCGATTGAAATAGTATTCAGACTAAATGCAGAGATGAAATTTAGTTGAAATTTTAGTACATATTCTTTTTGTACATTTTACATTTGACATGCAATTTAACTGCTCTTATGATTTGATACATTAAGCATTTGAAATACTAACTTTTAAGATACATAACTAAACTGCCTTTTTTCTTCTTGCTTTGACTATGTGAGCTTAAAAAAAACAAAAATCAAAATGTAGCATTTTTAATAGTGTATATCTTCTAGATAATTCTTTGCTCTTACACATGGTCTGCAGAAAGAGTTCATGAACTAGTGGTACTTCTTTTCAATGTTCTGTTTGACACTTGAGGAATGTGTGTGGTACATTCTTTTGTTTCCAGAGTTTCTTCCCTCCCTCCCCCTTCCAAGTCTGGTATGGTATAGGGCATGTTAAGCTTTTGTGGAGTTGTGCATCGATATGATGCATGCATGCATATATTAATTTGTGTGCAAGTTAAAGGGATGGTACAGTATTGGTGGAGATGAGAATTGGGCTTTTAACTTTTTGCGAGATACCATTTTAAGAGGAATTCAAAGTTTATTTGATGAAAATCGGGTTTGGAATGACTGAAACATCCAAAAACAAAGTAAAACAAAGCGATCGTAATAAAGTGTGGGTCCCACACTTTATTAGAATCGCTCTTTTTTGGATATCTCATCCATTTCAAAACCAATTTTCATCACATAAATGTTGAATTCCTCATAGAATTACATGCTCTTTCATGTTTCATGAGAGGTTTCTCATTATCTCACCAAAAAATGTTAGAAACCTGAAATTAGGTCTCAACCAAAACTATGCGATCCCTTTAGGCAGTCTCCCAGCCACCTCCTTACATTTTCTTTGTGTTGTTCATAGACAATTATAGCAAACATCGCAGTTAGCTCTTAATAAGAAATGGGTCATTAACCAAAGCTGGTAATATTCCCGAAAGAATGCCAGTTCCATCAGGTCATGCATAACTATCTATCAGACGTATATTTTCATTGTAGAAAGGTAGAATATAATGCACAGTCCCATGTGTAAATGCATTTGATAAACCTATGGCACACTGGTTTGAAATGGTCATGCTTTAGCTACATACAGGCCACACGAGACACCCTAGGCACCCTCAAATACAGTATCACACTTACAGCATCAAGTTCATCAAGGCTCTTCCACTGCTCTAGAGGGACATCAATGCAAGACCCTGTCTGAACAGTCCTCTTGAGGCGACTGGTCCAGACCTTGAGGTCCTGTAGATTCTGAGCCTGCATATACTCGCCAAGGGCTTTGGCATACCGCTGGCCTCTCTCAGAAAGGTCTGAGTCGCCGCCAATGCGTCCATTTTGATTGTGCAAGCTCTCTCCATGCTTATTGATAGTGGGAAGAAAGGATTCAGTTTGCAAATGAAGGCAGGAGTACAACTTACAAATAAATCATCGACAGCGTGGATATTACACTAATTGGGGAGTATTCCATTCTCACATGTATCTTGGAGCTATGATTTATTCTTGAAGTATGAGACAGCTCAAGACCATGATTTGTTACACGAGTGCTTCATACTCAAGGAATTTACTCATGAGAAAGAATCATCTTTATTCCTCCACATCGATGAAGCGACAGCAACACCAACTTTTACTACTTTACATGCCTGTACATCCAGGTGTATTTAACACAAATGTCCCATCAGTTCTTACACAAGGATAGACTATAACTTTTTTTAATTGGTGGCCCATTTAGGTCACCAAAATCATCACATTTCATTTAATTAGGTGGCCCAAAAATGAAATCTGGTGACCACAAAATGAAAGAAAAACATAAAAAAAGACAAATATTACACACTTCTGAACTACAACTATCACTGAATGTGACTAATACCCCCACCCAAACCGAGGGGAGTAGCTCAATCCACAATAATGTTGCATGCTTTTCAATTAAAAAAAAAGAAAAAAAAAAAAGACTGCTACCATGGCAATGCACTGTTCAACATTGACAACAGAAATATTTTACTCATTAAAAAAAAAAAAAAATGATTTTGGTCACATGCCAAATCTCAAGTCAAATGTTCAAAAACTGAGAGCAAGCTATCCTAATGCACAATAATTCTGTATGATTTTCATTACAAAAATGCTACTACAATGGCAACACATTTTTGACATTGACAAAAGAAATTTACACGTCTACTGTACATGGTATCAGCAGTCATATCGTGCCATATTTCAAGTCAAATGCTGAAAACTGACGGAGTCAGCTCAATCCCATTTTTTTAATGCTTTTTAGTCTAAAAATGTGGTTACCATGGCAACACTGATGAAAGAAGTATTCCACACATCTTAAACTGCAGTGGTCATATGTGCAAAAATCTAATGTGAAATGTCCAAAAAGTGGGGGAATCGGCACAATCCACAAGATTTTTGTGATTTTTATCTAAAACATATTGTTACCTAATGTTTGATGATGATAAAAGACGAAGTTTTCACAATTTCATATCACACTGGTCACATGTGCAAAATTTCAATTCAAATGTTCAAAACTAGAAATGTCGCTATGGTGACTGGTATGCCTCCGCCATAATGCATGGTTCTCTAAATAGGTCTATAGCACAATGTCTTGACAATGTATGATAACAGTTTCACATAACTGGCAAAATATTAAAATGACAGGTTTGTCACAAATGCATTGAGTGTTCACTTTCCTTGAACTAGGTTTATTTGGATGAATGGCTATACTGTCTTAGAGTGCAGGTATTTGGGGATTTGAGGATTTGTACCCAACTTTTGACCTTTTAAGTTTAAAGAAGAAGTGAAATTTAGCACTTTCACTTGACCTTTCACTTGACCTTTGACCTTTTGGCAAGAAACTTCCAAGAGAATCTGTATTGGGTAATACATTTGTACATGCATACACTAAGTTCCAAAAAAAAATCCTGCAGGCATTGCATAGATAAGAGAGAAATAATGACATTTTGATGAGTTGACCTTGACCTTTGACCCCCCTGACCTTTGACCATGACCCCTAAATCCATACATGATCACTGCCAGTCAGTACATGCATATATTCTAAGTTCCACGAAGATACCTTGAAATATTTGTGAGATATGGAGAAAAAAGTAGAATTTTAACATTTTCACTTGACCTTTGACCCTTGACCTTTGACCTCATGACCCAAAGCTCTCTCTGGGGAATCTTTATTTGGTAGTTCATGTATACACCAAGTTTCAAGGAAATACCTCCAGGCATTGCATAGATATAGGGGAAATAGTAAATTTTTGAGCATTTGACCTTGACCTTTTGACCTTGACCTTGAGCATGTGTGTCCAAAAGATTATAGGCAAAACTTCACCCACTCATACATATACATGCCAAGTTTCATTAGGATACCTCTAACAGTTTTTTAGATATGCTGTCCACAAAATTGATTACGGACAGAAGGACAGACGGAAGGACGGACAGAAGGACGGACAGACGGACAACCCGAAAACATAATGCCTCCGGCGACACTTCGTGGTGGAGGCATAGAAACAGAGGCTAAATCCACATCATTTTTGTATGATTTTTTTAATAAAATATGCTGTTACCATGCCAACAAATAATTGACAATGGCAAAAGATGAAGTTTGCACATTATACTTACTATACCAGTTACACATGCCAAATTGGTTCAAAAATTTTCAAAAACTGAGGGAGATAGTTCAATCCATTCTATGTTTTTATGATTTACATATGTATATTGAAAAAAAAATTGCTGTTACCATAACAACTTATTGTTCATCATTGCTGAAAGTTGTGTTTTGCACATCTGAAATATGATATTGGTCACATGTGCCAAACCTCAAGTCAAATGCTCAAAAACTGAGGGAGTTAGCTACTGTAAATCCACTGGTAATTTGCATGATTTTCATTAAAAAATGCTGTTACCATGTCAACACATTGCCCAACAATGACGAAGGATGAAGTTTGCACATCTTCATGCTACAGCGGTCACATGTGCCAAATTTCAAGTCACAGGGTGCGTTCAGGCACTTTTCTACTCAAAGCAAACTGTAACATACCGTACTCGCGCCAGAGGAGCACTCGAACGCTCCTAAAGTGTACCCTACCATAATGAACTGAGCCAAAAGTGGACCACTTCCCAATGTGCTCGAAAGGGGACCAAAAACATACCAAAACTTTGCATGTGAGAATGCACGTAAAAGGCACATTCATCATAATGCAACCAGTTCATTCTTTTTGTTCGGGACATCTGTAAGTAGTTCAAGCACAACGGGTGAATGACCCTTTTGCTACAAAATGAGTGACCCTCTCTAAGAATAACACATGAGGTACGCTTTCTCAACAGAGTGCTCAAATGCACCCAAATACTAAAACAAAACTGAGGGAGTTAGCAAAGTCTGCAATATTTTTGTGATTTTCACAAAAAAATGCTGTTACCATGGCAATACATTTTTCAACGATGACAAAAATTGTAGTTTGCATATTAACATAATTGGAGCAATAACGTGCCTAATTTCAAGTCAAGTGTTAAAAAAAGATAAGAGGGAATTAACCAAATTCACAATATTTTTGCATGATTTTCATTACAGATGTTGTTAGAATGGCAACACCTTGAGCAACACCTTGAATTTTTTTAGTCCAATTTTGAAAATTTTGAGTCAAATGCAGAAAACTGGGGGAGTATGGCCAATCCACATATTTTGTATTTGTATAAAAACTGTAGTTGCTATTGCAACATATTTCTTCACAGTCACTCCCGAAAAAAGCTGTCTTGCACAATTACACATTACATTGATTGCATGTGCCAAAATTCTGCTGAATTACTTTAAAACTGCTACAGTAGTTCAATCCCCAACATTTTGTTGGATTTTTACGAAAAATTGCCACTAACATGGCAAAGCATGGAATGTAATAATGATGTGCGGGTGGGGATATAATGAGGGAGTAGCTCCACATGTAGATCCACAAGATTGTGCAGCGGACATTACAACCGCCTGACCAGCCAAATGGCCACCCAATCCTGTATGATACCTGTATACCCCACACTACCCTGTATGTGTGGGTGGGGGCATGATCATGATAATTACATGTATGTGAGAACTGACAGGTGTGATATACAGGCTTAAAATACCACATACAGTGATTGAATTCACTATTACCAAGTCTAACATGTCAAATATTGACTTGAGGCATAAAAACTATTTTTAATAGCACCATGTGTTCATAAAATTATTATACTCAACAAAGTGGTATACCTACTTCTATTTTTAGGTAGATGAAATTTGGTAATGAAATTTGGCCAAGAGATAAAGTGTGATTGGCGGCGATCTGCAAACGCATCTTGCGACATCTGAAAAGGATGCATTAACTGAGTTGTGAGTTATTCTTCCCTTTTCTGGACACACAAAACACATACTGGTACTCACAAAGTTTTGGTGGGCTGATCCAGAACATCTAATGTCTTTAGTGATGGTGGTCTGAAATATATTTCTCCTAGGCCACCAGGCCACTTTTAATGTCGAGCCTTATATGGCTTGGAATTGTAAAATACAGCCAATATGCATGAAGACAAAGCATAACATCTCACTTCACATTAAAATCATTTACAAGTCATAGTTCAAGAGCTGGTCACCCTCACCTCTCAACTGTTGTTAGGTTTCTATTAAAAAACTATGGAATGATGCAGCCTTATCAGTCACAGTGATTGAATACACTTGTAAACTTGGGACTGAATTGTATAATACAAATGTTCCATGAGCAGCTTTCATTCATATTACATTCAAATTACAAACTAACTTTAAAACAAGTAGATGTTTTCAACTTACTCTAGTCAGGTATATGGTGCGAGGGATGATATGGATGTTCATCAGATAGTACACAACCCTGCTCTGGATGTGACCTACAACACACCAAGCAAACAAAGCACACACATTGCTATGCAAAGAGAAAAATTGAAAGAGCTTCCATAGGCACAATTTCAAAGTATTTTCTTAATTCAATGATTTAGACAGGAAATTAAATCTTTAAAATAAACAGCATGGTATATAAATCATTCGAAACATATCTTTCGGGTTTCTCACAGCGTAGGAACATCAGAAACATCATTTACTATTAAAAGGCGAAGTCAAAACCTGTCGGTGCACAGAATGTAGGGTAATGGGTGGTTGCTAATAGTTGGATGAAACTGGGAATGCTATGTGGTTGTCTAGCCCAACTTTGTCTCACAGAGGTACTTTGTCTCAAGCCAAGTACGACATGCATGCAAGACAAATCTGCACCCCTCTGTATATCAAAAAGGTCAGTCAATGTTTTGGTGGGTGTACTCTATGCTGAAATTTGATCTGGCTCTGCTGAACTCCACCTCATATTCAATTCAGTTCAACTGAGATTTATTTCCATTCGTTCAAAAAGAAAAGTATACATTATACAATTATTATTTTATCTTTTTTTTTTCTTTGGGAAAATACATAATAGAAGTATCATGAAGTATAATAAACAATTACAGAATTTTATTAAATAACCAAAATATCAAAGAACACCTAAAAGATTGACAAAAGAAAAGTATATTAGTGGCCTACTGAAAAGCATCGAAAAGAAGGGCTTGTAAGATGTGGGTCACTTGAGACATAATATGTACTAAATGTTATCCAAAATTGATTCACACAGCTGTATGTAACAGAAAAACAAATCATAATAATAAATAGCAGCTATTTTCGAATACAAAAAAAAAAAATACAATTTACAAAATAAGACACTGACAACTACAGTTTTACAAGCTATACAGACACATGGATTGAGCCATGTGTACTCAGAAAAGACAACATCTTATAAGAGAGAGCACAAGGACATTTAATACAAAACAATGAATAACAAGAAAAGAGAGGACAGAAGAGAGAAGAAAGAGCGGAGGAACAGAAGGTCTGTATGATAAATGGTACTCTGATCAGGACAGGTGAAAACAAAATGATCAAATCATTGATTTAATTATACAATGTTATATACCTCGAAAGCAAATACTTTCTAAACTTATATTTGAATGTAGTATTTGTAAGGAATTATCTTAAACTGTCATCTAAAATGTTCCACAATTTGGGGCCAGTATAAGCAAATATATTTTAGAGTGCACTGTTCTCAATAAAGGAAGATGAAAATCATTAGATCTTCGGGTAGGGTAATCATGAACCTGGCTATTTCGGTGTAATAAATCATGAAATACTTTAGGAAGTATTTTAGGAAGTATTTTACTAATCTTCTTATTTTCAAAATATTATGGTAAGAAAATAAAAAATCTGTATGTAATTGGGATGAAGGTTAAAAACAATTTCAGTCTGTTAATATTCTACATGGTGTATATTACACGAAATAATTCTATAAATATTTTTGATATGAGACTTCACGAAGGTTTATTATCAACTCAAACACATGTTGCCTTGAAGGCTATCTAAAGAGTAACTAAAAAAATGCATTTTGTCTTTGGAATACATTTGTGATAGTATTCAGAGCTCTTTATCTGCTTTATTATAGTTTCATATTATTTTTCTTTGCCGAAATAGGTGATTTCAAGTTGGGTGCTAACTTGGCACTAGCACCAATAATAAAAACCTAATTTGAAATGTAGGTGTTAGGAGGTTGTCCTCAAAATTACGCCATATTTCTGGTAGTTGGTGCTGGGACTGATGTTGAATGTCATCTGCTGAACCGAGCTCCACCATTTGTGTTGCCGATTTATGTGCTTTTTCCCCACTGACCAAAACTAGCTAATAGGGATTATCATCTTCGTCATTTCAAGTTTAGTGATAGTGTTATCATTGCTGTGAGAAACCCACATTTACAACCATAAGTAGATGCACATTGTATGTGCAAAGTCAATGCTAATGCAACGGTCGCCAAAGTAATGTACACAAACACTCTTGACATGTCTACAAAAATCTGAGCCTGGGAGCAAAATTAAGATCATTGTATTTGGGAGAAGGGATGAAATTTGAGGCATTTTGATCTGCCTTCCTCATTATGGCCCGAATTCACGAAGGTGGTACAAATGAAACCATGGTTTAAACCATGGACAAAAACCATGGAGCACCAAGTCTCGCACGGAATATTTCGTTACGAAATTGGTTATTTCGTCGACAAAATGACCGTTTTGTTAAACAAAATTATCATTTCGTGGACAAAATGTTCATTTAGTTACAAAATGTTGTCATTTTGTTACAAAATAATCATTTCATCGACAAAATGACCGATTTCGTAACGAAATATTCCATGCGACACTTGGCACTCCATGGTTTTTGTCCTTGGTTTAAACCATGGTTTCATTTGTACCACCCTCGTGAATTCGGGCCTATGTGTCTAAAACTAAGCCGTCATGACTTCATCTTTTAACAATTGACTGTAAATATGCGCCACTATTACTTTTTTCATCGCACAATTCCCGCAGACTTCGCGATGGTACAATGCCAGCACGTGGTGTTGGGGATTGTTAATTGTGATCGGTATCATTGCATTAATCTGACCATCGGAGTTGGAGCTCAATTTAAGGTACCGGTAGTTGTTTGGGAGATAACACTAGCACTAGCACCCATCTTGAAATCATGCAATATCAAACACTGCATGAAATGGATCATATTTAGATGCGAGTTTCTTCACTTTGTCTCCCTTTACAAATTAAATCTGTTAAGATCGCAACTGCTGATCTGTAAATTAACAAACATGTCGGAAAAAAGGAACCAGTGGGACTCGAACTTGTCATCTACTGCTTTCCGGGCAGCGACACTACCACCAGGCTGTCCCTGGTTGCCGGCAGTGACACGATGAACGTGGAACAAATACCCAAGCTCCGAAATTCCGACATTATTTGAAGTAGTCCAAGGTGGACAAGGCATATTAAATGAAAGAAAGATATTATTCAGAGGGGTGAAGGTTTAGATGCGAGTTTCTTCACTTTGTCTCCCTTTACAAATTAAATCTGTTAAGATCGCAACTGCTGATCTGTAAATCAACAAACATGTCGGAAAAAAAGGAACCAGTGGGACTTGAACCTGTCATCTACTGCTTTCCGGGCAGCAAAACTACTACCAGGCTGTCCCTGGTTGCCGGCAGTGACACGATGAACGTGTAACAAATACCCAAGCTCCGAAATTCATATTTGGATCATATTTGTTAAACGGAAATTTGAACTTGAGTGACAAGCATAGAAAGAACAAAATGCTGATACACTGCATGCCTCAAAACTTGTTTATCGATGTTAGCCTCACAGGTCAAATTATGTCAATGCAAAAGTTGGAAGCTTTCTCCAACAGGAAATGTAAAGAGAAATGGCAAAACCTCAATTTTAAATAAGTCTACACCAAATTTCAGCTGTATTTCAAAGAATTTGAATATGAAATTTAGCACAATGTTCTGTCTTAACCCTAACTTACCTGGGGGGGGGGGGGGGGGCCATAATGGCCCCCTCCCTCGATGAATTCCGCGACCATTGCGGCGCGCAAATTTTTTTGACCGCGCCGTTCGCTGACTTTTTAATTTCAAGTCTCGCGCAACTTTTGAGACCATATTTGTCGCGCCCGGGCATACCGTTGCGAAGCCACGCCCCTTCAAAAAACTTTCGTCAACCCCAAAATTGCTCAAAAACTTAATTTTGTGTACAAAGTCAATACAAATTGTGTTTTTTCAATTAATTCATATAAAGATTCATATTTTAAATTTTAATGGCTGAAATCAATTTATTTTAGTATAATTATGCTTCAGAAAATGCTTGTGACAAATTCTGCTGAAAAAACAACAAAAACAAAAGTTCAAAAAAACAGGGAAATACATAAAGAATTGATAAAACAATAAAAAACCTAAGAAATTAATTTTGATACTGAATTTTTTTTTACGCACAAATATTTGGAATGTCACTAGGAATATTTACACCAAAAATCAGCATTCCGTAAGCTTTTATAAGCCAGTTACAGACGAAAATGAGTTTTTTTTGCATATATTTGCATAATTAATTGATTTAAAATAGAAAATGCAAATTTTTTGAAAATTTAACTTAACAGTCTTGTAGATTACATCCGGCTTTATGTTCATGCAAAATTTTGCGGCGATCGTGCGATCAACGGCTGAAACCCAAAGGGGGGCCATAATGCCCCCCCCCCCCCCCCCAGGAATTCAAGCTCGCTAAATAGCCCAGGTAAGTTAGGGTTAACATAAATGCTATTTACAGGAAAAGGACTAATGTCTCACACAACTAGGTATTTCAACACAGCAGTATTCTACTTGATAGGCTTAGGTAGCATATTAGCTACAAGGCATCTATATTTGAAAATGTGGCTACATGCCCTTGAATAACATCATAAAAAAGTTGCTGCTGTTTGTCAGTGCCTTCACCCAATCTTGAGATTGGCATACCAGTTTGTTCCAAAATAACTTGTAACCATCATTCTGAGAAAAGAAAAAAGTCTGCTGACCTCATACTAATCTGAGTAAAAGATGCACAAGAAGACACCACCTGAACACAATTCCTTCAGCCAGCATAAGAGTTCATGAATTAAAAAAAAAAAAATACATATATATTTCAAACCAATTATACATGATGTACCAAGTCATAGTCCATGCTTATCTTTAATTTGAGCAGAAGGCTATTTTCCATGTCATGAGTAGAAATTCCTGTGCAAAAAAAAAAAAAAAAAAAAAAAAAGGAGTGATGGTTAACTCTAGCCCTCTAACAAAGAATGAAGAAACCCTTGCTTACCACTGACTTTGTTGACCAGGAAGCGGTCACCAACGTTGATGATCTTGATATATGACAAATTCCTGCAACATGCAAAATGATTTCGTTAATTCACATCTTTTGAAAATATATGATATTGTTGGTTAGAGCTTAAGGCCCTGTTTTGATAGACCTTACTCCAATAAAGTTAGACATTCATGTCCAGAGAACAAAGCTCATCACCTCAGACAATAAAACTGCAGGAGAGAGCAAGGGATACCATTTTAACAGACACACATCGAAAACCTTATCCAGGTGGGTTTCTCCGAAGGGGATGTGTCCGCTAATGCGACTACTATGCCTACCGGCCAGAGCCACCTTTTATTCTAGACTAGGCAATTACAGTCACTGACCTCAACTACATAGATATCAGCGGTCACAATCCGTGCATGTGATCAGCATGTGGTGTGTCAATCATTCCCCGACTGCAATGTTGCCTATGCGAGCTGAGTGTATCAAAAGAATGTTACCACAGTTGTGTTCAAATAGAAGGGTTGTCAGGGTAGAATTGCGGTAATGTCAGGGTGATGCTAGGGTAGAATTTGGCAAAAATTACCGCGACAACATCCAAGTAACATTTTGCAGGGACCGTTTAAACAGGCAGGGTGAAAAAAGATTACCCTGACGTTGCCCTATGCCGCGGTAACTCTCGTTTGAAAAGTTTTGTTAAAACTGGGCTTTAGTTGTTGCTAAGTAGGGTAAGTCTTGGCAAGCTTTTTGGTTGTTATGGGCAACTTCAGTGAACAAAGCATGCATAGTTAAACACATTACCAAAATGGTCTTTTGACAGGCATGCTTAAGTTTGTTGTAGTTAGCTCTTCACTGAAGACAAAGAAGATCTCAAGCTGGTAACGAAACTAAGACCCCATTTACAGTGAGCAAAAAGGCCGGGCTTGGCCGCGGCGGAGCCCAGCCTTCATTTCACAGCAAACACGCAAAAGGCCAAATGTGGTACCAAAATTGGTCGCGCATTTGGCCAAGCTCTGGAGGTAGTCTCAGCTGCGGCTCGGCCCGGGCTTGGCACGGACTTTTCTCACTGTAAATGCAAACTGGGCCAAATGCGACCGGCGTGCTCCCAATAATAGTCGTTTGTTTACATGCAGAGCCCCACTACGACAAAATATTGAAAGATTTGAATTAAAAGCCCGGGCCGAGTCCTCCACCGTAAACGGACAAAATTGCGGGGCCGAGTACTGGAATTGAGGCCGGGCTCAGCCTGAGCTCAGCCCGGGCTCGGCCCAGCCCTGCACTGTAAAAGGGGTCTAAGAGTGTGTCACATAATCTCATCACAGAGTTACCTGTTAGACGTGTACTTAAAGTATGGTGAACAAGAAAAAAATGTCGGTATTCATAAACAAAGTGATTTATATATTTCTGCAAAGCTTAAGTCTCTAGGAATATGAATAGTTAACTTTCATCAGGTGAAAATGTCTTTAGAACGATTGAGAGATGGTGTTTTGAGGCCCTTTTTAGACCACCTGAACCTGATCTGATGGCGAAATTTTGGTGACCAAAATTATGACGTCACGACATGGACGAATCAGCCCTGTGCTCGCTGATGTGATACGCTACCGCTAGCTAACTTTGCACCTAAGCTACGCTCTGTATCACGCCGTGCGCGCCGTGGTTCGCATTCAAAGCGTGAATTCCACATGATGGCCTGAGTGCACCGAGGTATCTGTACGTGTCTTGTTTACTCTATCAAGCAAAAGTGAGTTATAATTTCACTTATTGAATCCATCTTCCTTCCAATTACCACGAAGTATACCTTTTTAAATTTCCACTTGCGTTTTCGCGCCTCAGTCTCTACTCTTAAACGGCTTATAGTAACCGTTTAATAGGCCTAGTTAGTACAGTAGTAGAGCCTAACGTTACGGTAGAACAAGAACTCTGACCTAGCTAACATAAGGATCTACGTAGTGCTTAGCGGAGTAGCCTATGTAGGGTTGGACCTACTACTCATCGACCGCCTAATGTTTATTTGCTTGATAAGAATATTTAACACTGCAATTCACGTAAAAAACTTGACCTACGTGATTGAGAAAATACAGCTCTATCAAATGCCGTTGTTCCCTTTTCGATTCGAAGTTTCAGTGCAAAAATGTCACCGACGAACTAGCGTGGCCTCGTTTCAGCTCCCCGCGGTAAATCGCGTTATCACTAGGATCGACCGCTGTTTTTTTGCATTGACAATGCACGCAAACCGAGTTGTATTGAACACCGTGTTGTAGAAAACGTCAACAAAGCTTTTTAGGAACTTCCATAGACATTAATTTGTGCTGTCATTACGATTCGGTGAAAATATTCATTCGAAATTTTGTCCTTGATTAAAACCATTAATGAACAGTGAATTATCGCGTTTTCCCACACCATCCTCATCTACATTCAAAGCCGATCCATTTTTATGTGCTTTGCGCGCAGACGAAGTGCGTACTAAGTGTTCAGTGCGCGAATTATACGCGGTCGGTTTAAAAGAATGTGGTCGATATGTAGTGGGGCTACCATACACACCAAACTAGCTCTCCAGCGGGGACTCGGCGGTTCGTTACTGACGTTGCTTCAGACTATATTATTATGGCTATTATTTATTTATTCATTTATTTATTTATTTATTCATCTCTTCTTCTTTTTTTAAATAATGGTACATTTTACCCTGCTGTTTCTGCCGATAAAGCAGATGCGACTAAAGACAGGCAAGGTACAGTATTGTATTGCATCCGCTCACAAAGAACTACGTGCTTTATGAATGGCGGACTCGATGTAGAGCTAGCTAGCGCTGCACACTCGATCGCTTTGCGCGAAGACAAAGTGCGTACTAAGTGTTCAGTGCGCGAATTATACGCGGTCGGTTTAAAAGAGTGTGGTCGATATGTAGTGGGGCTACCATACACACCAAACTAGCTCTCCGGCGGGGACTCGGCGGTTCGCTACTGACGTTGCTTCAGACTATATTATTAGTATTATTATGGCTATTATTTATTTATTTATTTATCTATTTATTCATTCATCTCTTCTTTTTTTAAATAATGGTACATTTTACCCTGCTGTTTCTGCTGATAAAGCAGATGCGACTAAAGACAGGCAAGGTATAGTATTGTATTGCATCCGCTCACAAAGAACTACGTGCTTTATGAATAGCGGACTCGATGTAGAGCTAGCTAGCGCTGCACACTCGATCGTAAAGGGTACGTTCGTCCATGTCATGACGTCATATTTTAGGGCCCCGAAAAAGACGGCCGTTCTGGAGCGAAAATCGGTGAAGTAAATCAGTCAGTTTTAACTCAGTGGTACGAATATATTTTTTCAAGTCACATAAAAAATCTGTTTTAACAGACATTTCCCTCTGCTTTGACACCTTCTTTTGTATGATTTTCTTGATTTTAATGTCTCGTTCACCATCCTTTAAGAATGCATCCATCATATGATGCATTATCCCCTGTATGGGTATAAATGTTACATATTCTGGCAATTCACTGGATTGAAATGGTCAGATTTGATTGCATCCAAACTATGCAACATTCTTTAAATCCCACAGCGCTTACAGTTACAAGAAATGCATTCAACATCATTACGTTTTTGTGGATCTTTGTTACTCACCTGTCATGGTCATCTGAAAGAGATTCGTAGGTTTCCTTGTAGTGGTCTATTCTTTGCAGGAAATCCTTAATAGCTTTCTCCTTATCAATGTCGTAGTAGTCTGGACTGTTTAGTTTGACTTCCTGAAAGATTAACAGCAACAAGGAAGTAGAATTGTGGTACAAGGCATACATCAGTATCAAAGCCAGAAATGATACAAGCAAGCAAACAAGTGTTGAAGCTAAAGGATACCATCAGTGTCAGCTTCTCTCTATCACAAAGATGTGTTTCTGGAAAATCCAAAGAAATAAAACACAATAACGTACTATGGACTGGCCTTTGAGGGGGATACAACATTTATTGCCTGAAGTACAATCACATTTCCCTTATCTTCGACTCATGCAGTATGATTCTAGTGAAGGCACTTAATGTTTATCCCGCACAAGCAGCCAGTCCATATCATTATCATTATTGAACAAAATCAGACATCTATAGTAAACTTGAAAATACTGAGAGTTGATGTAATCTTGAAGATATATCAGGGGTGTTGGGTGTTCCTAATTCATTATCAAATAATTGAATATACTTGAATAAGAATAATCAGAGTTTCAGTTTGAAAAGTTTCAGTTTGAAAGTTCATTTTCAATTGGCAAATAGACATTAAGTCAGTAATGATTTATGATACTGTCATTTCTGGAAAGCTTAAGTCTCTAGGAATATTGAATACCGGTAATTAACTTTCAGAAAGTACATTTGTAAAAACGTCTCTAGAACGATGGAGAGATGGTGTTATGAGACCCTTTTTAGACCACCTGAACCCGATCGGTGACCAAAATTATGACGTCACGAAATGAACGAATTGGCCCTACGCTGATGCGCTGTGCTACACACTCCATCCACACAGTGGGCTCCGTCTATGGAAGGCCGTTGCAGACATAATTCGATTAGGGCATACGTATAAAAACGGGCATACGTATGCAACTGCCTTTAGTGAACGTTTGCTAATTGACCATAATCAGCGAGTGCTGTTTGGCAAACATTTGCACGGTGCGATAGCATACATTTGCAAGTTTTTTTGTTAGCAAAGTTATGCTGTTTTTATACATATGTGCAGAATGCCAGTAAAGGCAAGGCAACCAATGAAGTTAGCTGTTAGAACCAGCTGATCAGCTCAGTACGGCTTAAGTACTGCTGAGATCAGCTCAGTATGGCCAATAAAACTCAAGTGGAAAAGAATTGCGGTAAGTGCAAAAGTTTCCAAAAAAAATCTTCAGCTCACTGAAGAAGGCAGATTTAACCATGTTCCAGCTGAGGAACTAACAAGGTACGGTGTGAGATTTCCACGTACACATACAGTATGCGTACACTTAGTACCTCCTTGCACAGGTTGGGCGTGAGTACCTACCGTGCACACTATATATACACACGCAACATACACTCATATACTAAATTATGCATATTAAACAAAGTACCTGATTGGTCAATCAATTGCATACATATGCGCAGTAAATTAACACACGTATGGAATAGGGCATACGTATAATATAAATAATAATAAACAACGTACAAACGTTTGCCAAACAACACTCGCTGATTGGTCAATTAGCAAACGTTTGCTAAAGGCAGTCGCATATGTATGCCTGTTTCCATAAGTATGCCCCAAACGAATTATGCCCGCAATGGCCTTCCATATCCGTTGTCTCTCCCTCGCTTCTTCTACCACCCCAACTTTGCCACTGTCACTATCAGTGTCATTGTCACTGTCATCACTCAATTCACTCTCAATGTCAAACTCAAAGTCTTTCTGTACAATATAAGGTAAAAATTGGGACGTTGTAATGTCTCAGCCGAGAAAGCCAATGTGACTAAAGACAGGCCAGATATTGCATCCGCTCACCAAGAAATATGTGCTTTATGAATGGCGGCCTTGATGTCCTGCTGCACTCGTAAAGGGTTTTGTTCATTTCATGACGTCATATTTTAGGGCTCGAAAAAGACGGCTGTTCTGGAGCAAAAATTAGTCAGTTTTAACTCAGGATTTCTCAGTGGCACGAATATCTTTTAATAAGTCACATTAAAAATTTGTTTTAGGAGACATTTCCCTCTGCTTTAACACCTTCTTTTTATGATTTTCTTGATTTCTAAGTCTCGTTCACCATACTTTAAGGTACCAACAGCAAAATCTGGGCTTTATCTGCAAGTACTTAGTACTTGATTTGCCCCACTTCTATGAAACTAGTGCAAGCTCTACTACTAGTATCATCCTGCCTGGATTTTCGAAATGCCGTTTTGTATAAGTTACCCCAAACAAAATTGGCTCAACTTCAATGATACAAAAAGCAGTAGCACAGATCCCAGATCGCTCATTACTCTCACCAAAAAAAAAATAATAATAATAATGATAATAACAATAATACTCTCATAATACTCCTATTCTGAGGTCACTGCATTGGTTACCAACTGAACAGCGCATCAAATTCAAAATTTTACTTTCTGTCTTCCATAGGCATTAGTATACAAGATTCTGCTCCTCTGCATAATGCTTCATTAGTCAACATAATCTAATACAACCCTGTCAGCAGACTCAGGTTTACTTGTGGTACTGGCATGTAGTAAGTTGGGGGGTGGGGGGAGAGCGCCGTTGTACATGCGGGGCCATCTCTGTGGAATTCTCTGCCACCGCACATAAGAAATGCATCAGCAACAGAGTTATAAAAGACTAAGTTGAAAACTCATTTGCTTCATGACATTTGAACTTTCTCATTTCTCTATCTTATCCTCATGCTTTCATCTACAAGTGTGCTTTGAGCATTTCATTTATGGAAATGGCACAATATGAGTTGTAATTATCATTATTATTACCTGTCAGTACATGGTGTCTGTCCAGTGATATGAACATTACCCCCCCCCCCCCCTTTTTTTAATTTTGGCAAAAATTTATGGATAGTTATCTCTCATAAAAGTGTTCTAAAAGATTGTATTGCATTTGGGGGAAGGGAGTAATGCACATTGGAAACAGAAAAGAAAACAACATCCCTGAAATATACCCTTTTACTGTGGAAACGCCCAGAGATATTGGAAGCATGTTCCAAATTTTGGGGCCCATGTATGAACTAGAAATGTCACTATGGCGACTGGTATGCCTCGGCCATAATGCATGGTTCTCCTAATAAGTCTATAATACAATGTCTTGACAATGTGTGATGACAGTTTCACAAAAATGGCAAAATACTGAAATGACAGATTTGTCACAAATGTCTTGAATGTTCATTTTCTTTGAACTAGGTTTGCTATATTGTCTAAGAGTGCAGGTACTCATATTTGGGGGTTTGAGGATATTTACTTGACTTTTGACCGTTTTATATGTTTATGCATTGAGTAATTTTCAAGGTATGAAGAAAAAGTGTAATTTCTGTATTAAATAGAAAAAAATTTTCATTTTAGCCTGGTCTTTGACCCTAAGACTCTAAAATTCACAAGAAAATCACTGTCAGGTAGAGCATACATAAATATGCAGTAAGTTTCATGGACACCTTGAGTCACTTTCAAGATATGGAGGAAAAAGTGAAATATAGCACTTTCATTTGAGCTTTGACCTGTTGATTTTGACCTTGTGGCAGGAAATTTCCCAGAGAATCTCCATTAGGTAATACATATTAAGTTTCAAGAAAAATCATGCAAACACTGCATAAATATGAGGGAAATAATTAAATTTTGAAGAGTTGACTTTGACATTTGACCCATGACCCCTAAATTCCCTAGATAAGCCCTGCCAGTTAGTACATGCATATGTACCAAGTTCAATGAAGATACCTTGAACAATTTGCGAGACACAGAGAAAAAAATAACATTTCAACATTTTCACTTAACCTTTAACCTTTTTACCTCATGACCTTCAACTCTCTCTGGAAAATCTATATTTGGTAGTACATGTATTCACTAAGTTTCAAGAAAATACTTTCAGGCATTGCATAGATATGGGGGAAATAGTGAAATTTTGAGCATTTGACCTTGACCTTTGACCTCTTATCAATTTCACTCAAAAACTACTTATTATTAATTGGCCCATCATCCAACATCCTTGGACAAAGTTTGGTGAAATATGTGCTTCATCCAGCCTTGAGTTATTGTGTAAACGGATAAATTTTCAGATTTGACCTTGACCTTTGGCCGATTTCACTCAAAAACTCTTATCAATTGCCCATCATACGTCATCCTTGGACAAAGTTTGGTGAAATTTGCTTAATCTAGTCTTGAGTTACTGCGTAAAAAGATACAATGTTTTTCGATTTTTTCCAGTCCCTCCCATTCTTTTCTTTGATAATGACTTTACAGGGGCACTTATTTGTATGTCCTTCAGTAAAGCACATACCTTACCCCCAAAATATGCATACTATAGCATTCATTCTCTCTTGCACTGTCACCTGCACACACGACTCCTATTGTCTATTATACCAGTAGTCAATGGTGCTGCGTGTTTTTTTTTTCTTTAAAGTGCTAAGTCACTGTTTTTCTTTTCTGTTGTTTCTTTTTTTCTTTCTTTCTTTAGCAAAATGTGTTTCATGTATCAAGATTAAGAGTTTTATGAGTATTTTTATAATTGGTGTTGTATTATATTCATATTACATGTATAGATAGGGCCTCATCCACGTCAAGTTCTGCTTATGATGACGGTCCCCTGTATTGATTTCTCCTTTGTTCATAGATACAGTATGCCTTGATATGTTATTTTGATTCATATGTCACTACAGACTGATGTTGTTATGAAAATGATATTTCTTGTATTGATTTGTATGCTAAACTCTCCTTTTTTTTTTTGCATACTCTGTTTCACTTTGTTTTCATTTGTTATTGTATTTGGAGAAAGAAAATGCAGAAATAAACCAAACCAAACCAAACCAAACCAAACCAAATTTCATGGTTTGACCTCTGGCCGATTTCACCCAAAATCTAATCAAGTAATCACCCCATCATACTTTATACTTGGACCAAGTTTGGTAAAATTCCAATCAATATTACTCAAGTTATCGCGTAAACAAATGGGGACTGACAGACGTACAGACGGATGGGCAAACAACCTGAAAACATAATGCTTCTGGCACCCTTTGGGCAGAGGCATATAAAGCATGATCTTTCAACTACATATATACTGGGTGTCCCAAAAAAGGCAGAACGGTGGATTTTCAGTACCTTGCCTTCTAAAAGTGATATATTTTTTGACCTCATTAGAAAGATCATCTTCCGCAGAAGACAATGATAGCAAAATCACAAAACTTTCTATTCTATGCCCAATTCTGTAAATGCAGTCATTTTCAGATTTTGCTGGATTTTTAAGCCCATTGATCCATGTCAACAAAACATACAGCTTTCAAATTGAGCGTGGGCCAGGAAAAAACAGTGTGTGTGTGTCTGTGTGTGTATGCATGCGCACAATGTAAAAGCTGTACCGGTATCTTCTGTTGACATGGATCAACGGGCTTACACAATACACCATATGAAACGCGTATCGCACCCAAAAAAGACAAACCGAAAACTCCGATAAACATTACATGTCAGTTTCGGATCAGCAGCTTGGTATCACTAAAAAATACAAAAGAAGGAGAGAGAAACACAAACTGTAAAACATACTACACACCCAAAGACATACATGCAGAATTGAAAAGTACAAGCTGAATACAAACCCGGATGTTGGACTGTATGGTCTCCCTGTCATCACAGACAGACTCAACAAAGAAGCACTGTTGAAGAAAGAGAATAGCAACAAGTCAGTTGAACATTCAGCATTATGTGTTGCATTGATCAGGTTTAAAGAGCCATTCATAGAAATCGAAAAACGCTGGTCCTTTCAGTGTGGAGCCATAAAGACATTATCAACAAATACTCAAGTGTCTGTTCTTTTTCCTCCATCAATATCACCACCTGAAAATCATTAACTTTTTATGCAAGTTTGTCATTCAAACAACTTCCTTTAAAACTTTGTAGCAAAACAGCTGAATCCTTTGTACAATGGGGGCGCTGTGGCATAGTGGATAAGACTCCCGACTCCCGATCGGAGGACCCGAGTTCGAATTCCGCCCAGTACTTACGTCCGTGAACAAGGTGTTTTTACCCACTGTGTCCCTCTCGACCCAGGTGTATAAATGGGTACCTGGCAACGGTAGGGTAATAATAATAGCAGGGCCCTTTGGTAGAGCATAGAGAATATTGCTGTATCGGTTTATGAACAAATTAAAAGGGATCTCATCTGGCTTGAAACTACTTCGTGACTGAGATTTTGCTAATTGCAGAGATGTCTTCGCTAGCCTATCGCTCTGAGACTTCTATTGTGAAATTACAGTGATTCCGAGCAGTCACAAGAAATTTTAAGACACGATTTAACAATATGGCTGACTGATTTTTAAAATTCTCAATCTGAGCTGTCTGACCTGTATAATTATGTTCAGATGAATGAAAACTACAAGAAAAGTAAGCATAGTGAAGATCATATATTAATTTAATCATAAACCGACAGTAATAATCTCAGTTTTTACTGTATTTATCGATGAACACTTTAAAAGTACAGGCTTCATTCCTAAACCACTCATGAACTCACGTTACTGCTAATTATGCCTTAGAATAAACCCCGCTATTTTCCAGCTAAATTTAGCATCTCAATGAGCCCAACGGGTCGTCCCAATCACAATGGTAATGGACAATGACAATCACCGTCCACTCCAAATTCCACACATTGTGAACACTACTGGTTCTATGGCAAGCTGGTTTCAGTATCTCTAAGAGTGCAAAATGATCACATTTTGAAAATTGCAAAGGGTCGACAAAAATGGTCCTAAAATCATAATGCATTAACCAAAATTAAAGAACTTGGTGTAATTCTATTGGAAAAAGAATGGCCTTTCCAATAGTATGCAAAATAATGACATATTTGAAACAATATTGCTGAAATCAAAGATTTTAGGTGTTCCATTCTTTATAGGCCACCTGTTCCACAGGTCATCAAATGTGTACATTTGGGCATAAATGCACACAGGGCAGTCAACCAAAGTGGAGCCTCCAACATAATGCACTGACTGATTATATGTTAATGAGCAAGGTTGTCACCAACATTCCATGGCAGCAACTTCTGTAAAATGAGGAATGTTTGCATGCATTTTAATATTGCAAATTTTGCAAGAGCCAAGATTCGCAAAATTGAAAAACATGCGAATGTTCTTGTCTACACTTTATCCATTGAATGCCAGTCAAAATTTTCAAAAGAGGCCGTCAGCTCCAATTCATGAACAGTTCATGCCGCGGATATATCTTGTTTTACAATATTCATTTCCACCACCCTTCCAACTGAATCATATTACAACTGGACATTCCTAGACAGAGTTGCAGCTGTAAAATGTCAAAAAGTTAGGGGAGCCCTGAGTGATTTGCCCAAAATCTTATCAGCTCATCTATATCTCCTTTGGCATACCTGGGCAAAAAAAAAACCCAAACAAACAAACAAACAAACAAACAAACAAACAAACAAACAACCAACAACAACAACAACAACAACAACAACAACAACAACAACAACAACAACAACTGAATATTTATTTCAAATCATAACTACAAGATCTTGGGCAGACTGAATCCTAAAAATTGCAAAGCCTTGCATGATTGTTTGCATATATGTCGATACCTTTATCAACTAACCCCATGGCTGGGTCAATGGGCATTTCCAAAAAGTACAGCAGAATGATAAGTTTAAAAAAGCAAATGCATTCAATGTAAATATGTCAAACATTTTACAAGGCAGCCTGTTTTTTTCCTTTTCTTTACATGGCACAGGGCTTCAGTGTATTGCATGATCAAAAACAAAAAACAAAAAAACCTACTGTTACTTTTCACACAATATTGGCACTACTGCTTTCATATAGGGTAGTGTGACAATTGAGAATGTGAACATACATGTGTTGTACTCTGTATAACCCCTTCTCTTGAAAAGCTTGCTAAGAATTAGTCAGTACAGGCCCAAATTTAATTGACTACCCTTTGATTATATGAATACAGTCACATGGAACAAAACAAAGAAACAAGGCTAGACCATGAACAATGGCAACATTCTTGTGAACTGTAGGATTTCACATTAGTCTGAAAAGAAGGGCAAATCATTTTCAAAAGATCCTGTGAACAAAGTACTGTATGAAAGAGAGATATTATTCAGAGGGGTGACAGCTCAGATGTGAGTTTCTTCAATTTGTCTCCCCCTACAAATAAAATTTGTTAAAGGACAAGTTCACCTTCATAAACATAATGATTGAGAGAATGTAGCAATATTAGTAGAACACATCATTGAAAGTTTGAGGAAAATCGGACAATCCGTTCAAAAGTTATGAATTTTTGAAGTTTTTGTGCAGTAACCGCTGGATGAGAAGACTACTGCAGTGTGTGAATAACTTAGATGTCACATGCGTACAACAATATAAAGAAAATATAAAGAGAATTTCACAAAATTTCATCTTTTGAAAAAAGTACACATTCCCCCGACTCGTTACCGACAAATGTTATGGGTAATATTATTCCCCCTGCCTTCAGAAAGAGGCAAGTCAAGTGCTCTTTTATTATGTGAAAAAAGTGAAAATATGGTGAATTTCTTTACATTTTCTTTATACTGTTGTACGCATATGACTCACAAGCTGTAGTAGTCTCCTCATCCAGCGGTTCCAACACAAAAGTTTTAAAAATTCATAACTTTTGCATCGATTGTCCAATTTTCCTCAAACTTTCACTGATGTGTTCTACTAGTATTGTTGCATTCTCTCAATCCTTATGTTTATGAAGGTGAACTTGTCTTTTAAGATCGCAATTGCTGATCTATGAATTAACAAATGAGTCCCACTGGTTCCTTTTCTCCGATATGTTTGTTAATTTATGGATCAGAAGTAGTTACAATCTTAACAAATTTCATTTGTAGAGGGAGACAAATTGAAGAAACTCACAACTGAATGTACTGTATGCTTTAATACTGAATCGTACAGTGTATTACACGTTGGTTGGTTGAGGAAAAACTTGGCAAAGTTGGAAAAAAAAAAAGAAGGCATACCTTGATAGACTTCTCTTTACAGAAGTCCAGGATTATCTGTCTCCTGTCACGAGTTGTATTTGTGGCATCAAAGACCTAGTATAAAAAAAGCAATGACATACTAGTGAATACCATTCAGCATTTTGATATACATAAGACATATTATGTCAATATAAAACATAAAATGACAATTGTGATACCCAACACTAGAGTCGGCTGCTATTCACAAAATTAAAAACATGCAAAAATATGAACTTTAATCCTAACATGTGACATGCACGCACACATTCCTACATTTAGTACTGTACTCCATGATAACGAATTTAACGATTCGCAACATTGTTGGGAAGCCTTGATTAGCACCAAAAAAAATAATAATAATAATAAAAATAGACTTGCTAAATATATGGCATATACAGTGCTGAATGAACTGACAGAACACAAAAGAAGTATTATGACAAGGATCTCTTATAATGAAAGGGAGAAGTATTCATGGGCAATCTACTTGGCATCTGCTACAATCCTTAGCGGTCATTCTGTTAGTCACTTTACATCACAGATTTTACAAACAATCAATGATATGGAGCTGCAAATGACTGCCTACTACAAAGTGGAAGCTTACATTTACAACTGCATGCAGACTCACAAATACAGGGGAATCCCATTAAAACTAGATTGTAGATCATCAGGTCCGTCTGATCTACCTTTCTACATCTGGACCCTAGTTGTATCCATACACTTGAACATATCCTTAAATGAATACTGTATATTAACGTTCTGGTATGTTAAGGCTACATTAATACTACGAAACAATATTGATGAACAGGTAAAAGGAGATGTGATGGGCAAGTGCTTGGGTGTTCTTGCAAGAAAAAAAAAAAAGAAAGACACCAGTGTCAATCCAATGTGGATTTGCAGAACGATTTCACTCCTACATCTTAGCATACTCTAGAATATCAGTTAGAACCTGGGGGGCGTTTCATCAACGAGTTCGTCGGAGGTTTTCACCGACAAATTTGCTATCAGCCAATCAGATGCAAGGATTTACACTGACAACTGTTAAAAGCTAATGAAATCCTTGGTCTGATTGGCTGATAGCAAATTTGTCGGTGAAATCTCCGACAAACTCGTTGATGAAACACCCCCCTGGTGTGCAATTGCACTCTTTACCCATATCCGTCGATCTACGGGATGTCCCGTAGTTTGTGCAAATGCTGCGAACGCCGATCTACAGGATAATTCACAGCAGAAATGGCTTGGACAATGGCGTCATTTAAATAGCTTATTCATAGCTTGTGAACTCTGACCTGACATACCACAGTCCTTAGCATCACTTCCTGTAATTGATATTTTCATTTGGATTTGTATTCACTTTGGAGGTTTACAGCAGGCTGCTGAGGGAATAGGTCTACATCTATGTGAGATTGAACACTGTGGTACGCGTACGTATAGGCCTGATTTACTGTAGTACCATTCATAGGGTCTATGAGTTTATAGACCAGACTAGTCTGCATAGTGCAGGTCTTTGAGTTATTATTCTTCATATTTTGTATTCAAGCATTATACCCTACAATAGATGAATTATATACCATCAGAGCTTACATTATGAAAATTTCAAAATTGATAGTTGCTTTTCTGTATAAAGGCTATGAATATTTTTCATTAGTAGTTTCTTTTGAACAAGCGATGTGATCATTCATAAATATGTAAATCATACGAAAATAGTAAAATCATATATGACGTCACATAATTCATGACAAGATGCTGATTTACATCCAATATGAAAGGCCATTATGTTCTCTTACAATTGATACAGAGTTTTCCATAGTTTTCTTTTCATAAGTGTCAGCGACATCACCTTGAATTTGCCACGACACAGATTTGTGAACGCACATAAAATTGCCTCCAGCAGCAACAGCTTTTAGACTGCATTACGCGACTGGCGGATATAATGGGTTAATATGGTTATCGATATTCAATTTAAAAAGATGCATGCTTACTAAAGAATTGGCCAATGAAGAAACTACAAATCATATCAGTCCATAAGCCAATTTCATGAAGATATTTACAATGATTGCAACTTAAACTACATACATTGACTAGCAATGGTAAATTAAAAACAAACAATCGAAATATATGGAGAAAGAAATTTCTCCACACTTTTCTCTATTTCTACCTCCCCTGCCTGGTGCATCAATTTCTTTCATTCATGGTCATTTCCCCTTGCATAGTACTGTAAAAGAGAAAATTTTCATGGGTGATGGGAGCCACTTTCAATGCGTTGTGTTTTGCGCTTTGCGCACTGCTACCACGTTAGAGCTACGAATATGCCGCTTTTAATACCCTCATGAGGCAATTGTGATATACCCTAAAACCACAGCGCTCTTGAAGTCTTGGATATGTTCAAAACTTGGTGGTGACCATGATGATGATGACAACCTTAACTCAAGATACGATGGAGAATATATTTGAAACGATCAAGCCATGATATGATGCCCTTTGATAATTCTAAGGATTGTAGCGGGATTGCCATCAAGAGAAATGAGGGTATTAGTGCAAGGTGTACTGTACTGTCTGATGTGACTGGTGAATGCAACATCCATTGCAGCGCCTGATATGTGGTCCATTGCTGCGCCTATAATGTATGAAATGGCTAAAGCAATCAACAAAGTAGAATTTCATCTAATTTTGCTTGGTACAAACATAAAACAGATATAGACTGCTTTCATTCCAGGCATCGTTGATATTATTTTCCCTCAGGATCTCAACTCCATGCTATGACCTCTGTAGTAAGCTCCTTGAGTAATAGCATGTATACAGCTTATATACCCCTCCCCCCCCCCCCCCAAAAAAAAAAAAAAAAAAAAAAATATAACCACCAATATCCTGAACAGCAATCCTTTTGAGAAGTACAGTGTAGGATCTTTATAATACAATCCTACTTAGTGCCAATGTTTCACCTACATGTACTGCTTGCCAATGTTTGACATTGATGTACATCTACCCACTAACCAGTTTCCACTTCCGGTACGAACAAAATACATATTGTAGTCTTGAATTATGGGTGTATATAGTGCCTGTAAGGACTATGACCATATACACTTCCTGGTATTTCAGTGTTTGTGCATGACAGGATATTGGCACAGCCATTGTACATTATCTGGCTATTAAAGGCATGAATCAGCCTTTGCTCCATGTAAACCTGTACATGTACTTCCATACTCTGAAAAAAAAAAATGTTAAAAAAAAAAGAAAACTGGAGTTTGTCATACATGTGTAGTGTCATTGTAAAGCATTTAACTATTTTGTTATCTTAGCAATGCCATCAAGATTTTGTAAAATCAAATGTTATACATACATGTAATCCCTAGGATATTACAAATCTTCCTCTCCCCCCCCCCCCAAAAAAAAAAAAAGAGAGAAAAATCAGTTTCACATACAGACTCCAACTCCAAGCACCATCTGATCTGGAGATTCTCCTGCCTGAAACCCTTAGCAAACTGGAGAGTAAAACTTGATGTGCATGAGACGCACATCACGCGCGCAAAGTGCAGTCTCTTAATGCAGTCAGGGTTCAGGGCTTTGGAAGCTCTAGGGTTCTAGATGCTCTCTCCTGCTATTTCACGCTTTTTTTTTTCAGATACGATGGTATCATATCATATATTTTGGCTTGATAAAACTTCATTTCATATTGGAAAAAAAAAAAGTGTTTGGGCGGGAGAAAGATAGTTTCAAGCTGGAGGAAATATATCCTAGAGCGGAGACACAGAGCCAGGGCGGGAGAAATTAAATCTCAAGCAGGAGAACGGGAGATTTTGTGACAATTCTCGCTATCGCCAATGACGTAAAAAGTACCCGGATGTGGCTTTTTCGTCAAGATTTAGTGCACTTGGTAGCAAGGGCACTTCCGGCGCGGAGCATAATTTGCACAACGCTAGCGTGCGCGTACTTGTACCTTACCTATAGCACCGCGCGCCGACCACTGATACTAGTACAGTAGGCGGCTGTACTGCCCGCGCCAGCGAGTGGCCAGGCCTGTCATACTCATACACTGTAGTCGAGTCCCCGCCGCTAGCCGGCGGCCGGCCTTGCATTAGCATGCACCATACTGCACGCAGCGCATAAGCTAACACATACCGGTACAGCGTACTGCTTGATCATGCGATCGATGTGCACATCACAGATCAGTCATCTCTGCATATGCTGAAAATATGCTGGAAAATATTCACCCACCTGGATATCGTCATAGAATGCCCATCTTTTTTTAATTTGTTCTCTGTTGAAATGTCGTGAACACAATCGGGAACGAACAGTGACCTCGAACTTATCCTGTCTCCGAAGCAACTTTTCCAAGTAAGTACAGTACACGTACGTACAATGTACGTAGGCACTAGGCCTACTATACTACCTAGTGCTATGCTACTACCACTACTAGTTAAGTCGCGCGTGCACGTACTGCGCTGTGGAGTCACCCGCAAACTTCACCCACGCGGCCACGTCACGTCTCGCATGCCAGTAAGGGTCCTATTTCTGCAGATTTTTTTCATTTATTGTCGTGCGAACAACACATGGCAGCTTCGCAGCAACAACCAATAGTCATATTAGCAGCAATTTCTTAAGAATGAAGAAATTTCAAATCATATTAAAGCTGTAATTCAAGTCGAGAAAACCGCAAGTACACCTAGAATACGGTAGGTTGTGTGTGTAAATAGCATTAGTCACGTATCACGCGCGTACGAACGGAAGTGACTTTGCTACCGGACTATCCCATAATGCACCGTAAATGACGCTTAAATCAACATCCGGGTACTTTTTACATCATTGGCGATAGCGAGAATTGGCTTTCGGCGGGAGATCTCCTGTTGTAAGTGGGAGAATTGGAGTCTCTGCACATATGGAAGTTCAAGTTTGACAAAAAAGGAAATTGACCTACACGAAAAATATGCATGAAATGCATGCAACTATGGAAAGGGGCATCAATCGGGGGGGGGGGGGGGTATATAATTTTGCCCCTCCCCTACCCCAATCATTACTGAGAAGTAGACAATTTTCTTGCTTTTTTGATAGGGAACTGTCCAAAAATTTCATCAAAAGCGTGCACCAGGTCTGTCACTTCAGTTCGAAAAATGAAAAAATCCCTGGTGTGGGAGGGGATATCTCCTTTCTCTCAACCCTTTTCCTGTTTGGTTCCCCTCCACAGACTCAGTTCACTTTGGTGACTGACAATTTCTCAAATTCAATTGAAAATGTGTTTACTAGATATTTTCATTTGAATTCTAACAAGAGACCCGCGGGTCTAGCGCTCACCTGAGTATCGCAAGTTCACCTTTCACGCAGTCACTAATTTAAATCATTCACAGCTCTACCAAAATTTGACCAGGCATTCTCAAGTAGAAGATGAAAATGTACAATAAGGGCCCAAATTTTTAAGATTCCTTAATTATTGGGGATTGGGGCCCCCTGGGGCCCTCTGGGTGGGGCATGGTGCCCATTTTGATAAATTTAGATCCTGACCCCCTAGGGATGCTACCTGCCAAGTTTGACGAAAATCCATCATGAGGTTTTCAGGAAGAAGATGAAAATGTGCAATTCAGGCCTCCATTTGGACCTTCCCAACCACCCCCCCCCCCACCCCTGCCCCCAAGAGGGGCACCCCTGGATCTCCTACGAACAAATTCAAAACTACAGTCATTAAAGGGAAGGTAAACCCAAAGAGCAATGTGGATTGAATGAAAGCAGCAACATCAGTAGAACACATCAGTGAAAGTTTGAAGAAAATCGGACAATCGATGCAAAAGTTATGAATTTTTAAAGTTTTGGTGTTGGAACTGCTGGATGAGGAGACTACTAGAGGTTATGACGTATGAGAGGACAACAATATAAAGGCTATATAAAGAAATTTTCACAAAAATTAATTTTTCATGAAAACCACAAATTCCATCAACTTGATGCTGACATATGTTAAGGGTAGCAATTATTCCCCCTGCGTTCTGAAAGCGGTTAGGCAAGTGCCTTTTCATGATGCTAGAAAAGTGAATTTTTGTGGATTTTCCTTTATATTTTCTTTATATTGCTGTCCACTCATACGTCATAACCTCTAGTAGTCTCCTCATCCAGCGGTTCAAACACCAAAACTTTAAAAATTCATAACTTTTGCATCGATTGTCCGATTTTCCTCAAACTTTCACTGATGTGCTTTGCTAATGTTGTTGCTTTCACTCAATCCACATTGCTCTTTGGGTTTACCTTCCCTTTAATGTACTCACTCATAGTATTATCTTAGCTCTATAACTTGTGATTCTAGAGAAGATTTTTAAAGATTCCTTCATTTTGGGGGTTTGGGCCCCCTGGGGGCCCCCTGGGTGGGGCATGGTGCCCATTTTAACAAATTGAGATCCTAACCCCTTAGGGATGCTACCTGCCAAGTTTGGTGAAAATGGGTCATGGGGTTCTAAAGAAGAAGATAAAAATGTAAAATTTAGGCCCCATTAGGACCCCTCCTCAACCCCCCCCCCCCTCCCCTGGGTCCCAAGGGGGGCACCCCAGATTCTGCCATGAACAAACTTGAAACTACAGTCATCAATGTACTAACTCATAGTATTAACTTAGCTCCATCACTTCTGGTTCTAGAGAAGAACATATTTAAATATTCCTTAATTTTGGGGGGTTTTGCCCCCCTGGGGGCCCCCTGGGTGGGGCATGGCGCCCATTTTAACAAATTGAGTTCCTAACCCCCTAGGGATGCTACCTGCCAAGTTTGGTGAAAATGGATCATGGGGTTCTCGAGAAGAAGATGAAAATGTACAATTTAGGCCCCATTAGAACCCCTCCCCACCCCCTCCCCTGGGTCCCAAGGGGGGCACCCCTGATCCTGCCATGAACAAACTTGAAACTACAGTTATCAATGTACTAACTCATAGTATTAACTTAGCTCTATCACTTCTGGTTCTAGAGAAGAAGATTTTTACAGATTCCTTAATTGTGGGGGGTTTAGGCCCCTCTGGGGGCCCCCTGGGTGGGGCATGGTGCCCATTTTAACAAATTGAGTTCCTAACCCCCTAGGGATGCTACCTGCCAAGTTTGATGAAAATCGGGCTTGGGGTTTTCAAGAAGAAGATGAAAATGTGAAAACTTTACGCACGACGCACGACGGACGACGGACGACAGACGCCGGACGAAGGGCGATCACAATAGCTCACTTGAGCCTTTGGCTCAGGTGAGCTAAAAATGTAAAAGCTCCCTCATAAGCAGGGAAGTTGTTCCTGGGGGGCAAGGAGACAACATAATTATAATGCTGAAAGTTTTCTTTTTTTTTAATAGAAATCTGTCCAAATCTTTCCCCCATAGTGTGCACAAAATTGTTTAATTTCAACTCTGAAAATGCAAAATCTCCTTCGCATAGATGCACACTCCCCGTTAGATCCCCTTCCATACAATAACTTCACTTTGAAGATTAAAGGGAATGTAAACCCCAGAACAATGTGGATTGAGTGAAAGCAGTAACATTAGTAGAACACATCAGTGAAAGTTTGAGGAAAATCGGGCAATCGGTGCAAAAGCTATGAACTTTTAAAGTTTTGGAGTTGGAACTGCTGGGTAAGGAGACTACTAGAGGTTATGACGTATGAGTGGACTACAATGTAAAGAAAATATAAAGGGAAATCAGTAAAAATTCATTTTTCATGAAAATTACACATTCCATCAACTTGATACTGACATATGTGAGGGGTAGCACTTATTCCCTCTGCTTTCTGAAAGTGGTTTGTCAAGAGCTCTTTCATTTTGGTAGAAATTCCTTTTATATTTTCTTTATATTGTTGTCCACTAATACGTCATAACCTCTAGTAGTCTCCTCATCCAGCGGTCCCAACACCAAAACGTTAAAAATTCATAACTTTTGCATCGATAGTCTGATTTTTCTCAAATTTTCACTGATGTGTTCTACTAATGATAATGCTTTTACTCAATCCACATTACTCTTTGGGTTTGCCTTCCCTTTAACAAATTTCTGAATATTTCATCAAAAAGTGTGCACCAGATCTGTCACTTCAATTCCAACAAAATCAAAAGTTTCCTCATGCGGGAGGGAGATATTGTCTTTCAATTTACCTTCTCCCACTTGGTCCCTAAACCAAATATTTTGTATACTTCTTTAATTGACAATTTCCCAAATATTAAATCATAAATATACATAATGATAGCAATAATAATAATAATGATAATAATACAGCAGGGTGTTGGTTATATGTACGCCCATGATTTTTCATCATGGCTACTACTAAAACACTGATCAATTCAGTGCTTATTTATGTCGATGTAGGGCAATTTGTCAATCAGTTGCAATGAAAACATCTTGATGGAAGAATTTCATGAATTTGAATTATAACGCAGTACCCGCTGCATACTATAAGGATTAGAACCAACACTTGCTGTCGGGCGGAAGCTCGGTGGTCTAGTGGAGATGACGCCTGTCCAGAGATCAGGAGGTCGTAGGTTCGAATCCTGCTCGAGTATGTGCGCCCATGATTTTTCATCATGGCTACTACTAAAACACTGATCAATTCAGTGCTTATTTACGTCGATGTAGGGCAATTTGCCAATCAGTTGCAATGAAAAGATAACAATTGTCCATAAGGTTATGAGATTATCAAGCAGAAGGCGAAACGTCTTCAGACTGAATTCAATTTTAGCCTATTGTGAACATATTTGTCTGGTGACATTGAACAAGATTGAAGTGCTTGCTGAAAAAGTTTGTTGCTATAAAAAAGAGAGGAAGAAAATTTCAACAGGAGGATGATGGTACTAAAATTCTTTTTGAGAAACTTACATCAAAAGGAGACACACCCATACACACAACTCCATACATTGTCATAAGTTTAATGTAAGCCAAAGCTCCCGTGGAGTGCAACACCAATACAATTCAGAGGTCAGCAATACAATGTACAAGGCACGGACGAGACATGTACACGTATACAACGATACAATGGTAAAACTTTGCACAGCACAAGAGTGAAGAGAAGGAAGGCACGTCTGCAAAGCAAATGCGCCTTCCGAGTGGCATGCATAAATTATGCAGTTAAGCCACATAATTGTTGGGCATGTCTCCCAGACTACAGATGTTGATGCTTCAATATGAAGTACACTGGCCAGTTAAACATAGTTTAGTGGTCAATTCCTAGAGCGCACCTGTTTACTTTCTCATAAATTCTTGTTAAAAAGGATGTTACAATTCATTCATCCACAAATTTTATTCTAAGGACTATGCTTATTTGATTTTTTGTGAGTGATTTATCGTACAAACACAGATGTAGGAATGTTAATGATTTACGAGCCAGTATTATCAGTTGATTTATAGTTATGTTGCATTTCCAAACTTTACACATGATGTTACGTGTATATGAAGTTCTCACATGATGTGAAGACCTTTTATGTTAGTGCAAAAGCCTGCACAGATGTTATTAATATACAATGTATTATGTTGTTGATCACCTGTATCTAAATTGCTTCCTGATGTTAAACTATTGGTAGAAAATTCATAAGTCTGCATCTAAAAAAAAAAGGAAAAAATGTGTATGTAGTATGTTTTCACACAATAAAGTATAATACCAATGTTGACATAAATTACAGTGTGAATGATGAACACAGAAATTTACTTATTCATGTCAACTTGCATAAAAAAAAAAAAAATCATTACATCTTTTTTTTTTTCAGCATGATCTGCCAAACACAAAAGAACTCCTTGGTATTCAGCTCTTTTATGCCATCGAGCTGAAAGGATCACTGAAAGTAATTCACATCAAAGGTGAAATCAACTCATATATTCTTGGTAATACGAAGATATTATCGAGTAGAAGTTTGTCTTTATCCCGTAATTGATCAGCGTTTTCCTTATAACTTTCACTAATTGTGTTTATATGTTAATCATTATACAAGAGATTTGAGCAAGAGAGCAAGTACAAGAGAGTTTGGAACGATGATGAATGGTTTCACAAGCAAGTTAATACATGGTCAATTGCCTTTATTTTTTGTAATTCACTATAATGAATTCTTGTGTGTAAACCCCTTCCCTTTCAGAAATAAGAGAGCTGGAAGTCTTAATTTCCAAACAAAAGGAATGTTGTGTAATGATACACAAAGTTATCACTACCCCCTCCCATCCCACAATGATGACCGGATATACGTACCTGCTCACCTCCACCAGTCAATGACCCCTACCAATACCTCCACCTCAACCAGTGAGTCATCGACCTTCATCATCCCTTGAGTATACATTGTACATCTAGCCCCATCTAATTTATGACCATGCTCAATCAAACCTAAACATCCTGCCCTTCCCCCATTGATTACTTTGAATTGTTGTTGAATCCAAAACCAAGAATACTACCTCCTTTATAAAGCTAGTCCCGCCTTTGTTTCTATAACCAAAGTTTTGCCCAATTAAAACCTCTCTTTAACACGAAGACTCCACCCCCATTCACCCACCCACAGTATGTTACAACCGTATAACTAATGTGTATCGTTGAATGCATGAGGAGAATTGGATCACGCAGAGAAGAAGACTTATATAGTTCTGATCCAACATCCCCCATGGGAGCATGCCACCTTTGGATTACTCTCTGATATTATTGTGAAGGCAACTTGCTCTTATAAACCTTAGTTTGCAACTGATTGAAAAATTGCCCTACATCGACGTAAATAAGCACTGAATTGATCAGTGTTTTAGTAGTAGCCATGATAAAAAATAATCATGGGCGTACATACTCGAGCAGGATTCGAACCTACGACCTCCTGATCACCGGACAGGCGTCATCTCCACTAGACCACCGAGCTTTCGCCCGACAGCAAGTGTTGGTTCTAATCCTTATAGCAGGCAGCGGGTACTGCTTTGTTATTCAAATTCATGAAAATTCTTCCGTCGAGATGTTTTCATTGCAACTGATTGAAAAATTGCCCTACATCGACGTAAATAAGCACTGAATTGATCAGTGTTTTAGTAGTAGCCATGATAAAAAATAATCATGGGCGTACATACTCGAGCAGGATTCGAACCTGCGACCTCCTGATCACCGGACAGGCGTCATCTCCACTAGACCACCGAGCTTTCGCCCGACAGCAAGTGTTGGTTCTAATCCTTATAGCAGGCAGCGGGTACTGCTTTGTTATTCAAATTCATGAAAATTCTACCGTCGAGATGTTTTCATTGCAACTGATTGAAAGCAGTACCCGCTGCCTGCTATAAGGATTAGAACCAACACTTGCTGTCGGGCGAAAGCTCGGTGGTCCAGTGGAGATGACGCCTGTCCGGTGATCAGGAGGTCGTGGTTCGAATCCTGCTCGAGTATGTACGCCCATGATTATTTTTTATCATGGCTACTACTAAAACACTGATCAATTCAGTGCTTATTTACGTCGATGTAGGGCAATTTTTCAATCAGTTGCAATGAAAACATCTCGACGGAAGAATTTTCATGAATTTGGAGAAACCTTAGTTTGTAGTCTTGAGTTAAAAAAAAAAACTCCAGAAATAAACATACTCTGAGAAACAAATCCAGTCTCCAGAGCCTATGTTTCTCTTGCATCTACATATACATATCTGCACTTGGTACCTCTATATCAAACAATGAACATAACCGATCCTGAGTAGCTAAACACCGCTACACAACAGTATCATGTGAATTCCTGCATTGTATTTCATGTAAGCTGTATCGATATCCACAGTCTGGACCTTTAGACTAGCAGGAAAAACTTGGGACGTGCTGGACGATAACAATGGTCAACAAAATCATTTTGAATAGCAGTCTTTTTATCCTTGTATTTTTTTTTTTCAAAGCAAGATTAATGAAAATAATAACAATTTTTTTTATTTATTAAATAATATCATTTTTATTATTTTCAGATTTCCTACACTAACATTTTTCCTCCAAATAAACCATTTTTAATACAGATGTACTAGCCGATAGCAGCGCATTGTGGGTAGTTCCAACACATACGTCACAGAACCAGCTTTGTGCAAACACAATGGTGACACTTTGAAGGAACTCCGAATCATGATATGAATATCTTGTGGAGCACATATCAGTCTTGTCTCCATGGGCAAAGACAAGATTTTTACAATATTGGTACCACTTAAAGGGATGGTATAGTATTGGTGGAGATGATGATTGGGCTTTTAACTTTTTGCGAGATACCAAGAAACCATGTATGAAATGATACATAGCATACTATTCTATGAGGAATTCAAAGTTCATCAGTAGAAAATCGGTTTTGGAATGGCTAAGACATAAAAAAAAAAAGTATAACAAAGCGATCGTAATAAAAAGTGGGTCCCACCTTTTATTAGGATTGCTCTATTTTGGATATCTCAGCCATTTCAAAACCAATTTTCATCAAATAAACATTGAATCCCTCTTGAAATTACATGCTCTTTCATATTTCATAAGAGATTTCTCATTATCTCACCAAAAAATGTTACAAATCTGAAGTTTGGTCTCAACCAAAACTATATGTCCCTTAAAGCCACGGTTACACCAGAACCGAATTCTCCCGAATACATTAAATTTGGACCGATTCTGCCCGGATATGTCTTGAATCGGATGGAATTGTTGGATTCGGAACCTATTCTTCTCTGATTCCGGGAGCTCCCCAAATCAGAAATGAATAGGTTCCCCAAATCCAACTAAATTACATCCGAATACATCTCGAATGTGGCCCGAATGAAATTTGTTGGGACCACATTCGGGAGTATTTTGGAGGGTATTCGGCTGGTTTTGAACATTTCAAAACGAGCCGAATCCCTCCACACATGTTCTAGAATCCCTCCCAAATTTTCACCCATTCAGGGAAGGAGAACAGAATGCTCCCAAATCCACCCGAATACATGTATTCGGGTGGATTTGCAGCTGCCTCGTTTCCGGTGTAACAGAGGCTTTAAAGGGACAAATTCTGCTATAATTTTACAGTAATAAAGTTTCTTTCTTTCTTTTTTTTTTTTGGGGGGGGGTGTCAACATAAAGGGGGGTACCATGTAGCATAGCCTTTGGATATGGCCTCCTTGAACGTAGACTAGACAGACTGATTATTAAAGCCCACTCACTCACTTGAAATTGCTATCATAGTTTGATACACTCATATATGCCCAACAAACAAAATGACACCACAAAGGTTTTGTCCCTTTTGGGGATAGCAATAGGCCCGTTCACAAACAACGAAAATCGAAATTTCAATCGCGATCCAAATTTCGATTTTTTTTTCGACCGTTCATATAAACATGTTAACAGGGAAAAATCGCACTTCGCAGCAAGGAAAGAACGATCAGTGGCCAAACTGCGCATGCGCGAATCTTGCATGACCGAAGACTGACCCCGCCGCAGTCCCAATAGAGTTTCGCACGCGCTACGAACGATGGGATTAAAAATACCGATTTCCGAATCTCGATCGCGCTCACACACACGACGCTTGGCAAAATAATCGCGATTATTCTGAAAAATCGCACTAATAGTGCGAGTTGGATCGCGATAAGGATCGCGGTAATTAGTTAAATTTTTCTGTCCACACTGGAAAAAATTTCGAAATTTCGATCGCGATAAGAAAATCGATTTTTAAAGCGCACTTTTTCCCTTGTGTGTGAACGGGCCTACTATCTGACCTGGCCCATGGACTAAGTAGTCTAGCAGATATGCTGCCTGGCTAGCAATCAGGAGGTCTTTGGATCTAATCCAACCCAAGTGTGTATGCCCATGATTTCTATTATGGCTACTACTAAAACACTGAACAATGGCTGTTTACCAACATCAATGAAGGGCAATTTGTCAATCAGTTACGACATGATTGTCATATCTGTAATAAAACTCATCAGTTGTATATCTGGTATTTATTCATACCCTCTAGCCAACAGTAAATCACATACCATAAACTCATGTGTATGCTTTATTCAGTAGGGCTACATTCAAGACCTACTTCATTTTGGAAAAAGCTTAGTCTTTGTACACAATGAGAAATATAATCTAAACAAGACATTTTATTTGTAGTTCCTGCCACTATGAAAAGGGGACTACATGCAGAATATAATCTTTTGTAAATCATAGAATGTTGCATAAACTCACAGCAACCTCCCCTTCCTTGTCCAGCCACGCAGCCATGTCATCCAGAGCATGCTTGGCACATTGCCTGCAGACAGTAACATCAGACATCACAAAAGGTCATGAGAACATTATCTATTCATTATCTGTCTCGTCCACAGCTATACACAAATCTTCACAACAGATTCCTAAGCTACAGCCAGCTTCTACTCATGTAGTCATAACATGTTTTGATACATTGTTTTGAGGAGATCAGCTCTGACATTGGATCTAAATGAACTAAAACACCATTAAACTAATTTGAAATCAATTTCAGAAGGGCAAATTTCTGGCTGTCCTGCAAGTAGTGCATGTATGACACTCCTGCAAGTAGTGCATGTATGACACTTTTTGATGTAAGGTGAGACAAAATTATATGGGCCGTGACGCGAGAAAAGGGCCCTTAGGGCATTAAATACCGAAAATGAGTTTTCACCTCCATATTGTAGAAGGAACTCTGACGTATTTGGATATGCAGACCTTTTTCTGAAATTCCACTCTTAAATGCCCAAATTACGACATTTAAAACAGCATGTTTTGTACAAATCCTGTCATTTTTTCATGCGTCTATGCATGTGTGCGTAGTTAGGTAGTTGATCTTTTTTGCGCGTATTGCTTTGTTAAACTTCCGCGCTGTTTTCTGGTGTTTGCGCGCAGCGGCGCTAAGGGCCCTTTTCTCGCGTCACGGCCCATATATTATCCCATGATTCACACTTTGCATTGATCAAAAAACCAGTCAAGTGAATTCACAGATGATAAGCAGAATTATCCTCAACCCTACATGCATATTCATCCATGAATGAAATTACTTCTCTTTCAAAATCACATCTTTGCTTCTCTTTGATGTAATTACATGGAACATCAGAGCCATGTTGCAGTACATAAACTGCTGGCTCAGAGCACAGTCATGTATTCAATATTCTACATGCATCATTAACAACTTTTCAAGTAATTGTCAAAGTTGGTAACTACAACAGTGGAATTATTTGCGTTGACTATTTTGTCCTTGCAAACCATGGAGCAATATCATCCATTAAAAAGGTTTGCAGTCAAGGTTTTTGAACAAAACAATGAGTACAGCATCATGATACCAAATAAGCATACTACACGTACATGCACAATGTATATATTACTAAATTAGTCATACCAGTTATGCATACTAAAAAAACGGTAACAGTTCTTTTTCTGAAGGTTATTAATTAATTCCAAATATGAAATAATGCTCACTTTTCAGGTTTGTTATTTTAAAGGTTCATTAATCTGAAAATGAAATACTGCTCATTATTCTACAGGTTTGCTAATCCAAACATATAATAAGATTCGTTATTTTAAAATTGAAATAAGGTTCATTATTCAAAAGGTTTGTTAATCCAAAAATAAAATAAGGTTTGCTATTCCAAAAGTATGCTAAGCCAAAAATGAAATAAGGCTTGATAATCCGAAGATGAAATAAACTTCATTAAGTGACAGAATTTGGTGTAGTCATAAAAAAAGGGTAGGATATTACATCATGAAAGCTAAGTAAAAACACACACACCCACAAACACATGCACCATACAAATACCTAATGACAAAATGGAATATAATGACAATCTGTAATTGTGTTGATAAATTGAAGATTTTCTCCTCCTCCTTTCATATACCACCCTTCCCCTCTTCTACATCATTATCAAGATGAGCCATGCATGACACGGAAACTATCAAGGGTGTAAGAGGACACTCAAAGGCAGAAAAAAAAAAAAAAAAATGCCTGTACTGATCATCCCCTTTCAAAGGATCCTGTGAGCTCCCCGGTCAAAACTTTGGATAAACAAACCTCATTTCATTTTTGAATTAAAAACCTTGGGAATAACATAAAAAGTGCTTTAAGTGCACACCTGAAAAAAAAAAATGTGCACACATACACTCACATTTATATACTTTCAATTTTTCAAAAACGAAGTTTTTTTTTTGGATGATTTTATGTGTGAAATATTCCTTGATTATGCACTTTACCTGAAATCATTTTTAACAAAAACACATCAGGAATGCAAAACATTACTGATGCAAATAAGAAGATGCATGCACAAGCAGTATCATGTTTGCCAACACTACTTTTTTTTTTTAATTAACAGAACTATTAAAAGCAGTAATTAATTCGGGGTGCAGCCTAAATTTCACCACAACCAAATCAAGGTCTTTCCAACCCCCAAAATAACCTGCCTAGCTCCATAGTCATTATGATGTATGGGACTACAGAATATTCAAAAGTAACTCTGTATTAACTAAAATTGCTCTTAATTAATCTATTGAATGTTAAACATTCACTGCATTAGTCTTATAGACAATGCTAAGGCTCCACAATCATGTGACAACTTGTTCTTTGTCATCAGCTACTATCACTGTTGTTTAAATGTCAATTTGGAGATTAAACAGTCTTGTCTAAAGTGCCACATGAACAAGTTTGCATAGCCATGAAGGTGTTTACAATGCATTAACCTGCCCTGCATGCATCACGTAACAGCACTAACCCACATATTACATCAGTTATCGCGTAGCAAACTAAACTGTGTGTAAATAAAAACCTCAGCCTAAACATTTCATAAAACATACAATTATTCATAAAGCTTATTATTCTTCACATTACACATTTTTTGTTGTTGTTGATAGTGTTAGGTAAATCTGGTGGTCCTGATTCAGCATACAAGCTTATCCATGTAAGGGTAAACATCAAACTCAAAAAATTTGGAAGTTTGGATAATCAATATTTGGATATATTTCATTAAAGAGTGACATTGAAATGGGTCAAATCTACATTATTATTATTTCTTTTAATCCAGGATTTTTCTGAAAAGTTCCAGCCCCCAATAAACTGTGCATGAAGTTTTAGGGTAAAAATTGTAGTCTGTGGGTTGATAGCAATGTTGAAGAATAAAATATTAGATCAAAACCATCTGCTGCTTATTTTGTTTTTACTATCAGGTTATCACATTCATTTCAGTGCAGCAGTAAAAGTTTTGTGTGTTTTGTTAGCAATTGGCCGAACAACAGAGTTTAAATAAAATTTGCTATTTTTGATTGACTGCTGCAGCCAAGTTAGATGAGATACATTGCTCATTTTCTGTAAATTGGAAGAACTTTATGATCCTAACATGCACAATATATTATGGCATGGATCTGAGAATCAGTAATTGTACAAGGTCACCGAAAATGGTGTTAAACATCAAAGTTAATGTTTCTGGGTGCATGTTTGGAAGCTGGTAACTTCAAAATTCAATGAGCTTAGAAAACAATATTACGCATATTTAGAGACTCTCACTTGCTCTAAACACCTACAAAAAATTGGCCAAAAAGTACTCTGTTTTCTTGTAGGGCACCCTCAAAGTTGGCTTTTTTCAAAAAGTTGCAAAGTTCAAGGTCACAAATCACCACTCGTTCCATCGAGTGACACCAATTTTTGTTTATTGACAGACATTTACCTATATTTTCATGGGTTACCAAAAAACTTTTGTAACCGGAATGTTCAATAGCTTTTTTACGCGTTTGAAAATGGTTGTAAACACCCCAAAATCAATGTAAAATTACACGTAGGGTTTTCAGCACATTTCAAATTGTGATAAATCAAAGATGAAGTGCCAAGACACAATGGCATCTTCGGTGATGATAGTCAGTAATTAGTACCTAAAGGATATATATCACAAGTTGTTTTGACTTATTGGCAATGACCTTGAAAATGCAGCTGAAAACCACAAAAAAACAGTCAATTTGTCAGTTTTCCATAACCATAATGGTGTTAAAGTGTGTTACATCGATTTTTAGTTGTGTGCCATTTCAGTACTTATGGTGACTTAAAGCTGAAAACTGCTAATCATGTTCCATTTCTACTCTATTTTAAGCTCAAATAATATTTTATCATCTCCAGATCTTTTAACTTTGACATTGTTCTGAACACAGCTGTAAATTCCTTAATATAAGCATATTCCAAACACATGAGATTTACACCCTTTCAAACTTGATTTTTCTCACAGACAGAATGTGTGATCATATTCATATTTACAGTACTGGTAGTCTGTAGCAAGTATTTAGAGGATCTGGTAGTAATTGATTTGGCTAACATGGCAATGACCTTGAAAATACAGCTGAAAACCCATCAAATCAATAATCATTTGAATTTCCAATACTCACTTTAATTATAGGGTGTTTACAGTGACTTTGAATTGTGTATAATTTTTATATTGATGAGTTACAGCTGATAATTGCAAATTATTTTCCTTTTTGTTCCATTTTGAGCTCCAATTAGTATCAAAAGTCATATACATATCATTTGACCTTGACATTATTCTTAAATCCCTTAAAATGAGCATATTCACCACACATTAAGCATTACAGCACATTTCAATTTTGATTTTCTCACATACAGATTGCCTAATCATGTTGATATTTGCAGTATTGGTAACCTGTATTGGGTACTTTGAGGATCTATGATGCTCAATGCACACACTTACAGTAGTTTCCAATTTATCCAGGTTGTAGGCCTATAGATAGATAATGGATGAACATTATTATCATTATTAAACTGTGTTGTTCGGCCATGTATTGGTAGCTAAGGGAGGCCGTATCTTAGCAAACCGTTTACCTTGGGGCAAAATATTTCAGAATCTTCCGTCAGACACTTGGGGGCACATTTAAAATTGAAGTGGGTCGGGTTACAAATTGTCTGAAAACTGGTTGATTTGACATGGATTGACCCGTTTATTATTTTCCATATCTTACTCAAGTCATGCTTGAACTAGAAATGTCGCTAAGGCGACTGGTATGCCTCCGCCATAATGCACGATTCTCCTAATAGGTCTATAGTACATGTAGACAATGTGTGATTGCATTTTCACAAAATTGGCAAAATATTAAAATGACAAGTTTATCACAAATGTGTTGAATGTTTACCTTCCTTGACCTAGGTTTAATTTGATGAATAGGAGAGCATGTACTTGGGGATTTAAGGACTTTAACTTGACTTTGACCCATTCATAAGTTTATGCATTGAGTAATTTTCAAGGTATGGAGAAAAAGTGCAATTTCTATAATGAAAAGTTCATTGTTACCATTTTCATCTGGCCTTTGACCCTAAAATTCATAGGATAATCACTGTCAGGCACAACATGCATAAATACGTAGTAAGTTTCAAGATAACTTGAGCCACTTCTGAGATATGGAGGAAAAAGTTAGTTCAGCACTTTCCCTTGATCTTTGACCTTTTGACCTTTGAGGCAAACAACAAAAAAAAAAAAAGAAAGCTTCCAGAGAATCTCTATTAGGTTATACATGCATACACCAAGTGTAAAAAAAAAGAAGATAATCCTGCTGGCACTGCATAAATATCACGGAAATAGTAAAATTTTGAAGTGTTGCCCTTGACCTTTGACCCCTGACCTTTGACCCATGAACCCTAAATTCTCTAGATATTCACTGCCAGTCAGTACATGTATATATACTATGTTTCATGAAGATATCTTGAACAATTTCCAAGATACAGAGAAAAAAGTTAGGTTTTAATATTTTTATTTGACCTTTGACCTTTGGCCTCATGACCCCAAACTTTCACCAAAGATCTTAATTGGGTAATACATGTATAAACTAAGTTTCAAGAAAATATCTTCAGGCATTGCATAGATATGGTGGAAATAGTGAAATTTTACGTATTTGACCTTGACCTTTTGACCTTTGACCTTGAGCATGTGCACCCAAAAGTTAATGGGCACAACTTCATCCCCTAATACACATACATGCCAAGTTTCATTAGGATACCTCAAAAGGTTTTTTAGTTATGCTGTCCACAAAATTCATTACGGACGGAAGGACGGACAGACAACCCGAAAACATAATGCCTCCGGCACCACTTCGTGGCGGAGGCATAAAAAGATAATTGATCTGCATAATACTTCTTTTTTTCTTAAGGCAGTATTCTTGAAAGAATATTTTTATACATGTATAGTATATTTACAGTGAGAATTCAGTACGTTTGATTCCATCTGCATAATATAAATTATTTTTTTAATTTATAGATAATAAGAGATTTTGTTATCCATGAATCTAGGATGCTTTTTATACATGTTTAACTTCAACCAAAGGAACATATTTATCTAAATGAGAATTCAAAATTTACATAAAAGCATTGAACAATAAATCAGTATCGTCAGTGCTTCATACTTCTCTCCAAGTTTCTTCATTTAAACTGTTCTTCAGATTCTGTAAATTATCCAGTGTTACTTTTCTGAATGCTTCTCTAATGGGACTAATTGGTTTCGTGGTAACTAGGACAGAAGTGAAAATTGGGAAGCAGTTTGACATATCAGACAAAATAATATTTGATTTTGGAGAAGGCATAACATTACACAATATATTATCAATAAGAAAAGCTGTCTTATTTGTTACTCAGGTGGGTTTAGTAATAATGGGTGGCAAAAAGGGGTGTTTACAAAGATGAAAAACTGAATAGTTTACGGAGAAAATATAACATACAGAATGTACCATAAGCAACATATAACTTTATTAAAGCACAAAAGACAACAGACAAATAAGCAATCACAATAGTAAACTCGAGTCCTTTGTTTAGCTGAGCAAGTAAGGTTGGTATTAGTGCCTTGTGATAAACTTAACCATCCAATAAAATATGCAAAAAAAAACAACAACAACTAAGCACTTTTAAACAGATATCAATTACAATGCTGGTTAAATGAAGCAAGAACTAAAATTTAACAGAAAAAAAAACTAGAAATGTCGCTACAGCGACTAGCATGCCTCCGCCATGCATGCAGCATGATTCTCCCAATAAGTCTACAGTACTTTACCTGGATAAATGGCTTTATTGCTTTAAAAGAGCAGGTTTGGGGGGATTTGAGGGTCACTTGGCCTTTGACCCTATTCTAAGTTTTTGCATTGAGTAATCTCATAGGTATGGATGAAGTGTGTGAAATTTCAGCATAACATAGCAAAATCTTTTGACCTTTGACCCTGTGACCCTAAACTTATCCAAGGAATCACTGTCAGGCAATACCTCTAGATATGTACTAGTTTCATGATGATACCTTAAGTCACTTCAAAAGTATGGAGGATTAAGTGAAATTTAGTATTTTTACTTGACCTTTGACCTTTTGGCCAAACACATTCCCAGAGAATCTCTATTGTGTAATACATGTATTCACTAGTTTCCAGAAAATACCTTCAGGCATTGCATAGATACAAGGGAATCATTGACATTTTGAGGAGTTGACTTGGCTTTTCCATCCCTAACCTTTGACCCAACTCTGAAATTCTCAAAAGAATCACTGTCATTAATTAAGGCAAATTTTTTTGTTTGTACACAACCAAAGAAAACTATTTACCTTGTGTGAGCTTTCGCCTACTGTCTGTAGGCTTCATCAGACTGGCGTTGACTCGCCATAGATGGGGTGTAGGCAGTCTTACAGTCAGAGAGAAGAGAAATGTACGCTGAAGATAATTTGTATTGCCCCATGTCACAATTCATCATGTGTTCACACCCCCGTTGTATGTGGACAGCCTCTCTTATCTAACGTGTGAATTTATTGCTGTCTTGGACACAATCTTGCCTTTTTTCCAGTCAATGATGTGGTTTTCCTGAGCCACGTGATCACTTATGGCTGACCTGTCTAGTAACAAAGACATTGTCATTTTGCCTGCGGATAAGGGGAAGGCAACAGTAGTACTCAACGTAGATGATTACAAGGAGAAGGTCAGTCATATGTCAGAAGATAAGAAAACATATGAGAAACTTCCATCAGACCTAACACCTAAGTACAAAAGGAAACTTGTCACCATCTTGAAATCCTTAAAGGAAGAAGAGAAGATTTCACCAAGACAGTATGAATATCTGTATCCCACAGAAGAAAACATCCCATGTCTATATTGCACACCCAAGACCCACAAGGAAGGCTACCCTCTCCGCCCTATCGTTGACTACATAGGGTCAATTGGATACAACACATCAAAGGCGCTGGCCGATTCTTGGCTCCCTTGGTGGGAAAGACGGACCATCATGTCCAGAATTCAAAAGAATTCGCTGATGAAATCAGTGAGTTGACCTTTGAACAAGGAGAGTCACTGGTGTCTTTTGATGTGGTCAGCCTTTTCACTAATACTCCCATCGATCAATCCTTGGACATTGTCAAAGATCGTCTTCTTGAAGATAGAAGTCTGAAGGAAAGAACCAACCAACCTGACTCCAGACAACATCATCGAGCTGTTGAGTTTCACGCTTACTACCACCTATTTCCAATTCAATGGCTAGGTCTACCGCCAGAAGTTTGGTGCAACGATGGGCAGCCCTGTCTCCCTTACTGTGTTCAATCTGTTTATAGAAGATCTAGAACAGACAGTCCTTTCCACAGTACCCACTGCTATCAAACTTGCTGTTGAGAAGGAGAATTCTATAGACCAACTCAAGGACCATCTTAACCAAGCAACTGTTACAGGGAGTATCAAGTTTATACATGAGATGGAAGAATCAAACTCAATCCCCTTTTTGGACACAAGAATCATCAGACATCCAGACGGGCCAGGTCAAGTTAGTTGTGTACAGGTAGAAGGCACACACAGGCCAATATCTCAACTTTTCTTCACACCACCCTCTTCATCAGAAGCTTGGCGTTTACAGAACACTTATGGATAGGGCCCATGGTATCACCACAGACTCAGAGGATGTACAGACTGAAGAAGAACATATCAAGTCCTCCCTCAGATTATGTGGATACCCTGACTGGTCGTTTAGACAGGTGAACCAACAAATGACCCAAATGCCCAAGGACAAACCTAAGTCTACCCTGAACACCAAGAAGAAAAGCATGGTCACTATCCCTTATGTAAAGGGCACGTCTGAAGCACTCCAAAGGATCTTCACCAAATATCAATGTTGCTACCACCATGCGCCCCCTCACCAAACTACGAGGACTGTTGGTTCACCCCAAGGACAAAAGATCACCTGAGGACTTGACAGGAGTAGTGTACCAAATACCTTGTAAGGATTGTGACAAAGTTTACATTGGGGAGACGGGCAGGAAATTTGGAGTCAGGAAGTCAGAACATCAACAAGAGGCAGAATCACTGGGGGAGACATATTTCACAAGGGCCAAAAAGAAGGAGGCAGATCTCACTCCTAAAAAGTCAGCCATAAGTGATCACGTGGCTAAGGGAAACCACATCATTGTCACTTGACTGGAAAAAGAGCAAGATTGTGTCCAAAGACAGCAATAAATTCACACGTTGGATAAGAGAGGCTATCCACATACATCGCGGGCGTGAACACATGATGAATTGTGACGTGGGACAATACAAATAATCTTCAGCGTACATTCCCATTCTCTAGGACTGTAAGACTGCCTACACCCCATCTATGGCAAGTCGACGCCAGTCTGATGAAGCCTACAGACAGTAGGCGAAAGCTCACGCAAGGTAAATAGTTTTCTTTGGTTGTGTACAAATGAAATTTCACCATAATTAGAGAATTACCAATCAGATGAACCTCTTCCAAGAATCACTGTCAGTCAATATATACATATGTGCTACGTTCTATGAACATACCTTGAACTATTTCCAAGATGAGAAAAAAGTGAAATTTTAGCACTTTCATCTGACTTTTAACTTTGACCTCATGGCCTAAAGCTTTTTCCAGAGAAGCTCTATCGGGTAATACATGTAACACTAAGTTTCAGTGAAATACCTTCAGGCATAGTATGGATATGGGGGAAACAGTTACATTTAGAGCATTTGACTTGACCTTTCACCTTTCACCTTGAGCATGTGCACCCAGAAGTAGACAGCACAACTTTGCCCACTCATACATATATACGTGCCAAGTTTCATTAGGATACCTCTTTTTAGTTACGCTCTCCACAAAATTTATTATGGATAGGATGGACAGAAGGAAGGACGGACAACCCAAAAACATAATGCCTCCGGCGACACTTCATGGTGGAGGCATGAAAACTTTGTGAACGACGGAAGGTATGATTATCAGGAAGCTCAATAGACACACAGAGGAAAGCATTTACATAAGAATTTACAGTGGACATGGAGACATAATGCAGTAAATGGGCTGATATATTGGCAACTTCATCTCTTTTTTCTTTTTTGTAAGCCAATTCATGCTGAGGTCACTGTTATCAAGAAAATATTACTCATATTGCCATTTTGATTTGCTCTCCAGAACATGCAAGAATGTTACACACCAATCTAATAGCTAAATTCAATAACAATGCCTTCCAGTTTTTCCCACTTAAATCACAGAAATATGACAGTTAAAATTTTATGTTGAGGCTATACAATGTTTTTGTCTTCTTAAGCATGAAAAAGTCAGTGTCTTGTCAAATGAGACTTAAAGGCAAATAACATGCTGTAATACCGTATGAAATTATTGCTTGAACAAGTGTAGGTTTATCTATTTATATACTGTGCACTATTGAAAACTAGAAAAGCTGAATGGTGAGTGAAGTAGGAATACACTAAGAAAAAAAGTAAGATAATCAAGCTACGGACAGCATGTCCTGTCAAATGAGTTATCAAAAGTTCTTTGAAAGAAAATGGCACAGTTAGGTAAAATGAACCATGAACAACTCCTGGCCGAGATGACAAAATAATAAAACAAGAACAGAAATAAAACAGCTAGGAATCCTTTGGAATAGCAACGCCAGTGGTGATTCGAAATTCCCAAGACAGCTATAATGGTGGTTTCCTGTAGGTGCAGCATGCACAACAATGCTCAATTGTGGGGGACAGCCATGAACATGAGTAATTTCTGGTGAAAGCATGCTTTGTTGACACGAGACGAAAAAGTGCTGAATGGTATTAACAGAAATTTAAAAATTCCTCAACATAGATAAAATACTTCATGTAACTTTTACGTGAGTACCCAATGCACATTTGGAACACATGATAATTTTCCTGTTAAATTCATAATTATGCTGATATTTTTCTCTATATTTCTGTTTTTATCATTGTGATAAATGCAATTTCATCAGCAAGTTCTTCATCTATCTTGCATTTCTAGAAGTCTTATATCCCTATTGGAACCTAAGATACCACCACTATAGCCACCTACGAAAAAAAAAATACTTACAATCGAATCTTATATGCCTCTGAGTTGTCATGGCGGAAGAAATCATGGGAAATGGTGCCCGACACCTCCTTGCGCCGGTATTCCCCAACATTGAAAACTGGAGATAGATGAAGAAAACATGGAAAACAAAATGGCACTCTACTAAGTTGAGGTAATTATTACAATCAATGGCATTCCACTTGCTTGTATTCCTCTTTTGAATCTGTATATGTCTGATAACACATACATGTACTCAAAATAAGGTATACATGCAAGGATTTGGGGTACTTACAACCGAATTCGTTGGGCTTCATCATTATTTGGTCTAAAGAAGTCGTGAGGGCTCTTTCCACCTACTGCTTTTCGCCTGTACTCGCCAACATTGAACACTATGAAGAACAAATCACAGATATCACAAGACAAATCACTTCTACATGAATCTCATTATTGCACAAACCATAGATAAATTTGATGTTTTTCAAGCAAAATGCACAATATGTCATATGCTGAACAATATGCGATATGCTGTAGTTTAGAATTGTACCATGAAATAAACACACAAAATACTAAATATCCTCATCTGCTGAAGCCTGTAATCCACAGGCGATCAGAATACATCATTTCACTTTAAAAAAAATCGGGTGGATCTAGTGCTCATGTAACCAGGACGGTTTCAAATGCAATTATTTTATGTATTTGAAGAAATATTTCTTTCCTGCACAAAATTCTGGATGGAATGCGATGTACATTTCCAGAAGAATGTTGAAGGCATGCCATTTCTTTATTGTCCCTTTAAATCTTTGTTTTTTACTAGGTTTTAATTTCATTCTTCTTCCAATTCAGCAAGTAAGTCACATTTCAAGGAACTATCTTGATTTTGATTTTAATGTCATCTGATGCAAAACATATGTTTGTCTTGACTCCACATCAAAACATAGATTAGGCAAAGATTTCTACATTATTGTCGAATAATTCAATTTTAATTTTGGGTCTGATTTCAAAAAAAAAATATTCATTGTTCTGTTTATTATAAGCTTAATTCCACTCTATACTCTAATTTGCCTAGGCTGATACAGTAAAATCAACAAGAATGGAAAAAGTGTCATCAAAATTTGACATGAAAGAAGGACAAGTTTTCCGGAATCAAGTTTTCCAGAAACAGTGATATTACACGCAACAATAGATTGGATTACCGTATCTCCCAGTTGGTCTGCACATTTATTCAGTCTGGCAAGTCTTGAAAGGGGGGGGGGGGGATTTGTTTTTTACAGTGCACTCCTGCTATGATAAAGTCTTCGGGACTGGCAGTTTTCTTTCATTCTATATAACGAAATTTCATTATACCAAAACAAATACAGTACAGGTGTGAGCAATTTGTCTCCCTCTACAAATCAAATTTGTTAATATCGCAACTGCTGATCTGTGAGTTAATAAAGAAGGAGACAAACTGAAGAAACTCACACCTGAACCTTCATACCTCTAAATAATATCTTTCTTTCAAATATAGTATATCATGAAAACATGAAAACCATGTGTATATTGTATGGTGTTTATTAAATACTCATCATATGCTGAAAAGAAATGTTAAATGTGATACTATGTCACTAATTTCGTTTAAAATTTACATTTAAGAGAGGGCATAAAGTTGTTTATGTTTTCATGCTTGGGTTAGCTTGAAAACAGACGAGTAAAAAGTGATGCTCCATTTAAGATTCGGGTAGTATACAGTTCATTATTCCAATAGCTTAATAATAATAAAAAATGACGTAAGTGTGCTTATTCTGAACGTTCATAAATCCAAAAATGGAATAAGATTTGTTATTCCAAAGGTTTGTTAATCCGAAAACAATATAAAGTTTGCAATTCCAAAGGTTTGTAAAAATACTCATCCTTATTTACTTTCAGTTCACAAAATTCACCTTATTTCATTTTTCTGTTCACAAACTTTTGGAGCAACAAAAATCCCTGTCATCTTCAGATTAGCAAACCTTACTCAGGAATAACCTTCAGAATGACACCACAATATTGATATTTGTAATAACGAATCCTATTTCATTTTGAATAAACAAACATCTTTTTATGGAGAATGCAGAATAACGAATCTTCAGAATAATGAAATTCATTTCATTTTGGATTAACTTGTTATAACTTGTAGTTAAAGCAGAAATTTATAGAGAATCTAGAAATATGACAAGTTTGATATCTACAGAAAGCTAAGAAGCTAGTTAACAAAACTGGATATCTTTTAGACGATGTAACTTTACCCCCAAACTGTTTTTGAGATTGAAAAAACACCCAATTTCCATGACCACGTAGCTCCGTTCGCTACAAGAACCATCAAAATTTGCATAAATTTACATAATATCGTCTTTTCCTCCATGGAAATCAAAACTTCAACTCATAAGCTTCAAAATGATACCAAACATGTCAATATTGAGCAGAGATGAAATTTTGCCTTCTGAGGGGACCTTATCTTGGACTTGCCATGGTCCTGGTCCCTTTTAAACGGGTTAGGATGGTCAAATTCTAATAAGTTCAATATTTTTTCAAGCTTAGAACTTAGTACTTTGACATAAGTATTGAAAAAATGATTTTGACCTATAGTTCCCCTTTTGTGGGTTTTGAGCTGGGCAGTCACATTTGAAACAAACAAACCGATGTACTCCGTAATGGCAACTATTAAAAATTCCTCAAATGAATATGATTTCTGAAAAGAATGAAACAAAACAAACTAGAACTAACATTCAATGTGAATAATACCCCCACCTAACACTGACGGATTTAGCTCAAGTAGCAATTACTTTGTATGCTTTTCACTGAAAAAAAAACAAATACCATGGCAATATATTGTTCAACATTGAATAAATGTATATTTTGCTCACTAATAGTCACTTGTGCCATATGTAAAGTCAAGTGCTCAAAACCTGAGGGAGCAAGATAGGTAAATTGGCACTTTGTATGATTTTGATTAAAAAATGCTGTTACCATGGCAACATAATGTTTTACATTACAAAAAAATGAAATTTGCACAACTATATACCATAGCCATTACATGCACCAAATTTCAACTCAAATGCTCAAAAGCTGAGGGAGTTAGCTGAAATCACATCGTCGCATGATTTTCATTCAAAATATGTTGTTACCATGGCCACACATTTTTCAACAATGACAAAAGATAAAGTTTGCACATCTTGGTACTACAGTGGTCACATGTGCCAAATTTCAAGCCAAATGCTCAAAAACTTAGGAAGTTAACTGAATCCACAGTATTTTTGTATGATTTTAAATCAAAATATGCTGTTACAATGGCAACACATTGTTCAACAATGACAAAAGATTAAGTTTACAGTATCTATGTACAATAAGGGTCACATGTGCCAAATTTCAAGCCAAATGCTCAAAGAATGAGTAAACTGAATCCACAGTATTTTTGTATGATTTTCATACAGAATATGCTGTTACCATGGCAATGCATTATTCAACCATGATGTGAGAATAAGTTTGCACATCTATGTACTACAGCAGACACATGTGCCAAATTTCAAGCCAAATGCTCAAAGACTGAGGGAGCAAACTGAATCAACAGAGATATGTTTGATTTTTATTCAAAATATGCTGTTACCATGGCAACACAGTGTTTATCAATGATGAAAGATTAGGTTTGCACATCTAGGTACTTTAGCGGTCACATGTGCAAAATTTTAAGCCAAATACTCAAAGACTGAGGGAGTTAATTGAATCCACAGTAGTTTTGTATGATTTTCATTCAGAATATGCTGTTACCATGACAATGCATTGGTCAACAATGGCATAAGATTAGGTTTGCACATCTATATACTACAGTGGTCACATGTGCCAAAATTCAAGTTAAATGCTAAAGGACTAGGGGTGTAAGCCGAGTCCACAATATTTCTGTTTGCTTTTTAGTGAAAAAAAAATGCTGTTACCACGGCAATGCATCGTCTAACAATGACAAAAAAAAAAAAACACATTACGTTTGCACATCTACATACTATAGCGGTCACATGTGCCAAATTTCAAGCCAAATGCTCAAAGACTGAGGGAGATATGTGAATCCACAGTATCTTTGTATGATTTTCATTCAGAATATGCCGTTACCATGGCAACGCATTGTTCAACAATGACAAAAGATTAAGTTTGCACATCTACATACCATAGCGGTCACATAGGCCAAAATTCAAGCCATAAATGCTCAAAGACTGACGGAGATAGCTAAATCCACAATATTTTAGTATTCTTTTTAGTGAAAAAAAAAATTTTACCATGGAAACGCATTGTTCAACATCGACAGAAGATGTGTTCTACACACAGATTCTGTAGTGGTCACATGTGCCAAAATTCAAGTCAAATACTAAAAAACTCTGAGAGAGTACTTCAGTCCACAACATTTTGTAAGATTTTTTTCAAAAATTTGCTGTTGCAATGGCAACGCATTATGCAATACTAACAGAAAAGGCGTCTTGCACATCTTCCTTTGATAGTGGTCACACATGCCAAATTTGGGGTTAATTGCTCAAAAAATGAAAGAGTAGTTTCATCCACAATTTTTTATGAAAATAAGCCGTTGCCATGGCAACGCATTATGTGATACTAACAAAGAAGGTGTCTTGCACATCTACCTTTGATAGCCGTCACACATGCCAAATTTGGGGTCAATTGCTCGAAAAATGAGAGAGGAGTTCAATCCACAAGATTTAGCAACGGACCGACTGACAGACCGACCGACTGACAGACCGACCGACCAACCGGCCACCTGCCTCAGAGTTATTCCTATACCCCTACACACACAATGTGTGGGTGGGGATATAAAAAGATATTGAGGTTAAACTTATGACAGTTTGGGGGGTTTACAGAATAAACCAGATTGCTCTAAAAAATGCTTTCTATAAAGTCCATCTGTTTGATAAAATCACAGTCAAACCTGTCTATAGCGGCCACCCAAGGGAGATGAAAAGAGTGGCCATTAAAGACAGTTGGCAACTAAGACAAGTTATTGGACAATTTATTTGTATTGCCTACATCCACATCTTAGTATACATCTATAAGTATTTACTTGTACATACCTGTGAATATGTAATACTATGCACATGTTTCATCGCATTGAACAATGCCAGTATATACTGTACACGGCGAATATTTCGCGAGGTTTTTATTTTCAAAATTTCACAAATCAGGTGCTATTCGCAAATTTAAAAACACGCTAAATGATAAACTCTGATTTCAACATGAATGCCACGTGCACGCAAACATTTCTCTGTTCAGTATTGTACTCCACAATCGCGAATTTAACCACTCACAAAATTGTTGGGAAGTATCGAATCACGTAAAATTTAGACTCGCTAAATATATGGCGTATCCAGTAATTGATCGAGTTGTTGCACACTATTAGCACTGTGTACAGTAAGCAAGCTTTTCACGGGTGCATTACAATGACTGAATGGTGGGAGAGTGCAGTCAGAGACTCCAACTCTCCCGCTTTCGACGGGAGATCTCCCGCCGAAAGCCCATTTTTGCAAAATCTCCCGTTCTCCCGCTTGAAATTTAATTTCTCCCGCCTTGGTTCTGTGTCTCCCGCTTGAAATGATTTCTTACTTATTGCCATCGTCAGCTGATCATATGATGAAAAATAAGCCTTAGATAGCACGAGAGAGAATCTAGAATCCTAAAGCTTCCAGGGTCCTTGAGCGGGCCCTGGCCCCTGGCCGCAAGGAACTTCGCGCACATAAAGTTGGAGTCTCCCGTTTGCTAGGGGTTTCAGGGGGGACAATCTCCAGATCAGAAGGTGCTTAGGGTTGAAGTCTCTGTGCAGTGATGGCGATCAATGAACTGTTTAACAGCCATGAAGCAGAAAAACATGCTGAATTATTGGACTGGCTGAGGCACTGTGTGGGTCTGTGGCCATGTCATAGACAGGTTAAAATCTACTGTGGGGACAAAATTGGTAGCTGCTGGCCACATCAGACAGGTGGCCATTTAGCACAGGATCTTTTTAACATGGTTTTCCTCTTGGGAGGATTTTTTCAGTGGTCGCATACATGTACATTGTACGTGCGATAACTGCTAAGGCAGATTTGACTGTACAGTGTATTTCCCAACCAAGTTTTTCTCAAAATCATCTCATAATTGCATTATAAATCTGACGATCTCTATTGATTCATTGTAGACATCTTGGTAAGGAGTCTTTATTACCTCCACCAAGGGGGGAGGTTATGTTTTCGTTACCGTTGGTTTGTTTGTTCATTAGTTAGTTAGTTAGTTCGTTTGTCTGTGTGCAAAATAACTCAAAAAGTAGTTAACGGACTGGGAAGAAACTTGCAGAAAAGGTTGAGAATGACACAAGTAACAAACGATTTACTTTTGGTAGCGATAGTAGAGCAGATAAGCCTAAAAATTGTGCAAAATTTGACTAAAGCATGAAACTTTCACCAGTGTTAGTGCATGTTATCAGATTCATTCTAAGATCGGGAGGTAAGTCTGAATTGACCTCTGATGACCTTCAAAGGTCAATGACCTCAAAATTTGATAGAAATTGATATTTTGCGTCATTGATTAATGTTAAATATGGTAATGATGTACTAAAAACTCATTTTTGTTACAGTGGAATTGTCTTCATGTTCCATAGAACCCTGACAGGTTTCTACCTTTGACCTCTGATGACCTCCAGAGGTCAATGACCTCAAAATTTGATAAAAATTGATATTTTGCGTCATTGATTAATGTTAAATAATATGGTAATGATGTACTAAAAACTCATTTTTGTTACAGCGGGATTGTCTTCATGTTCCATAGATCCTTGACAGGTTTCTACCTTTGACCTCTAATGACCTCCAGAGGTCAATTATTGACCTCAAATTATCAGAATTTTGATATTTGGTGCAATTGGTTGATGATAAACATAACGATGTCCTAAAAATTCATTTGTGTTACAACTGAATCGTTTTCCTATTCCTCAGATCAAGGGAAATTATGTACATGTCTCTGCCTTTGACCTCTGAGGACTGTGACAAGTCAATGACCTCAAAATATCAAAATATCGATATTTGATGTATATTCAATGGTTAACTGTATACCTGGTGTGCAATCATGCATTATGCTATTAGCATTTATACTACATTGTACAAGAAGTGTCTTCTCATTCCACAAAACATTGGTCATTACCCTGTGTATATCCAACTTTGACCTCTAAGGACAATGTAAGGTCAGACTTTTAGAATATCACTAAAAATTTGTGTAGGATTGCAAATATTGATGTTTGGCTTCATTGGTTTAATCCTAAATGTTTAATCATGTACAAATCATGCCTTGACGTAAATAATCAAAGTATGTATGCACATTCCACAAAGCATTGGTTCATAGTAACAGGTCTCAGGAATGTGAGCAGTCAATTACTTCAGAAATGAAGCTTACGTGTCTTCAGTGATGGCAGTGACCTCAAATATAATATTTATGTTTGGGTTAGTTATGCAGACTAGCTTGCATGAAATTATGTGTAACATTATCCAATTTGCACTGGACAAAATTTGTACGCTTAAACATGGAAGGTGGGGAGAGGAGTACCATATTTTGGGTTGATGCTTAATAGTTTGTGAACAGGCATATGGCAAAGTCCCTTGAACTGGATGAAAGGGTGACAGATGCTAACCAGAAAACAACAGGCCCACCTCATCAGATGTACGTCACGAGTCAAACAACCCGAGTCGTACAGCCCATGAGTTATGCAGCCCATGAGTCATACATCCTGTGACCTAAATACTATACTAGTAGATGAACAAGGTCAATAAGCTCAACATCAAATATAATAGACCCACAAGCTGTGCGGTCCGCGAGCTCGACACTCGAGGAAAACAAGGCCCACGAGATTTATATATGTATTACCGGGTACATCAGAAAGCTTAATCTATTCAGTGTAGGTCTTGTGGACCTCCCCCTCCCCCCATGTGTCGGACTCTTATGGGCCTGGTTTGCCTAAGTGTCAAGCTCATGGGCAATGCTACCTAGGTTCGAGCTGGCGGGCCTGTGTTGGTCAGTGTCAAGCTCGTGGGCTGTATGGTTTCGGTGAATGACTCATGGTCCTGGAGCATACAGTGACGTCATGGACCATCTGAAAAGCGACATACTGTGAGGCATAACATGCATTCCACATGAAGCAACCCTGTGTCTTGCAACTTGCTATTGTCATCCAATTAAGTTTGGGTCATTACGTCAGGAAATTTTGGGCATTTTTTCAATGACCTGTTTAGGAACCTCAATTCCAAATAGGAGTGGAACTACTATTTACTCTAATTGTCTTCTTTATGCCCAATACTCCTTAACAGTAACACTTGGGCCTGGCCAAGAGTTGTGCCCCCATGCCCAAATATTGGTTGTTTCCAATATGCCGCCATCCGGTTTGCATCCAATGTGTGAATCAGGGTACGCTGGCAGCGGGTAATATCACCTGCATGATCCGGTTAAGACTCTCTGCCAGCAAGTGATGATTCAGTGTAACCTGCTGAAATTGGTCTAGATCTATACCCTCGATCTCTTTCAAGACAGTGCAGCATCTGCGTCTTCAGTGAAGCACGCGATCGGCACACAGATCTCCTCCACGACTAAACTGTATAGACATCCTGAGGTCAGACCAGCGTTCTTATAGGTGCACAGCCACTGTATGCGATCATCAGAGTCTTCCAATGGCAATATCTAAACAGTTTGGGTGAAGGCAAGCTTGTCTCTATGATGAGTGCATTGCACATAGAGTACAGGATGCACGAGATGATAAGAAAGCTTCTTTTTGACTCACGGGATAGGCTACAAGCCTTTCTCAGGCAGAGGTTCTGAATTATCGGGTCCTGCTCAGTCTGCACACAGTGAGCTGTTTGTTTGTTTGTTTGTTAATTTCCATCTGCGAAGATGGCTGGATAGCCCATATTCAGCTACGTTAAGCTGGTCTTCCATGGGGTCCAGTTGGATGTGAGGTGGGACCACTTCACCAGGTTAGACACCCTGCTCTTTGCGATGAATGAAGCGGGATCTTTTACGTGCATGAGTTATTACTCTCTCATACACGGGACCTCCATTTTATGTCCTATCCGAGGGACAGAGTGTTTTGCCTCTTGCTAGAGGGGACGGTATGTTTACACACAACATTGCTCAGTCCTTAAATTCTGTTATTTCTGTGTATTGTGTTATTGTTGTTGTTGTCATCGTTATGTTTTTTGTGGCCGATTGCATATCTTCCTTTCCGTTCAATTTTCCTGGCACACCTGGCCCCATAGTGTCTGTGCCACAAATGTGATATGTTATATAGTTTATACGTCTGCATCCTAAAATCCTAGTAAGTATTGTTCATTATAGTATCAACATCATTATATCAATGAGTAACAATGTACAATAGTATATAGAAGAATTTAAAATGAATATGTCTTATTGGTATAACAAATTGGTGCTGTTGTTGTTTTGTTCCAGTGTTCCACGTTTTACAAGCGTGGCTATTTTAGTGGAACACTGTTTTCCATTTTCCATCATTGTGATTATTTACTATTTTTGTTGCCATGACAAAGTGTATTGTTTCTTTTTTACGACATCATTCATGTATAATATACTTTATATTGTATTGAAAAAATCCTTTATCAGACGAGTGTAAGAGAAATGAAAAAAAAATTGTATCACTTTAGATTATATCAACTTTTTCTTTTCTTTTCTTTATGATGATGGAAATAAATAAACTATTGAACTGAATTGAATTTCTGCTTTTTCATCTTGTGTGAAACAAAGTATTGTTTCTCTTCAAAAGATAGCGTGCCAATTAATCTGCACTTACTGTTGGTGCTCTATCGGCCCTATAAGACATTCAAACCCACCTTCTTCCTAGACATCCGTAGGCGTTGTGGTGTCGAGCGGGATCTGAACATCTCTCATGAAGCGAGACTTCTCTTTTCTTTTCTTTTCTCCACTAACAATGTGAAACAAAAATATCCGTAGACGTTGTGGTATGAAGACGTGGTAGAGCGAGACTTCTCTTCTCTTTTCTTTTCTTTTCCCCACTAACAAACAAGTTTAGCAGGAAACACAGAAGCATTCGCACGTACTGTTTACATTTCCCATCACATGCTTTTAACATCGGAATTTTCATGTACACATTTTGCCTGGAAAAGAATTACCAAGAACTTTTCAACATAATACATGTTCAAAAGAAGCCATTTAGTTCATATATAATTTACTTGACAGAGTGATTTATAGGGGCCTACTTATCACTGTCCACGTACTCGAACAGTTTTCGCTAAAGATGCAAGTATGTTTACAAGACTGCAAACAGTAGAATGATTTGCCCCTTAACATATCAGACTACTACATCTCTTGAAATGTCTTCAAACGTAAATGAAAGTCATTCCTCTTAAATGATTACTCTCGGTCGACGAATGAGGTCCTCGTCTGCATGTCATTGTCGATCTCGTCAGTGTGACTGGGCCGTCCGTTGAGCGGTCTGCCGTCACGCTCTCAGTAGGCCTATTCTCTTCGTCACCATCACTCTCCACTTTGTATCAGTCTGACAGGGCGCTTCAACATCTCCATCTCCGATGACACCAGTTGACTATTTGGAGTTTGTGATTGCACTCCAAATTGGCATAAACTAAAGTTTTGTGTTATCGTGACTCATAGTTTTTCCTACTGTCCTGCTGCTCGCCGGTTCAGTCATGACAGTCAGATCCTCATCACATTCACAGCGTAGGTCGATGGTGCATTCAGCGTCGATAAAGATTAGTTGGTGGACTTGGAGGGAGGGGGGGGGGGCATGATGTACCAGGAAAGTGGAACTCCTGACTTTATCTCTGTGGTCTCCAACTATTCTCAAAGTTCCTCAAAATTCTCTCAAAATCCTCAAAACTCTGCAGCCTTTGCTTCACTACATAGCGTGAAGCCGCTCCCACTGTGCTTGCCACTCTAACTGATTTCTCGGCTGAGACATGTTTTTTTTATAACTAATTTACTAACAAACTGCCTTTCCCTAAAGCATTTCATTGGCTCAATCTTATATTGGGGTGTGGCGTTCACTAGAAATTAATTCCTTACTGGTCAAATGTTCAATTTGCTCCTCCTATTCGTTTCTGTGAAAACTCAATTTTCTATGATTCATCTCATTTTCTGATTAACTCGCCCACTGTCTTTTAGTTTCTTCATTCACTTGTTCTCTGTAACCACTGGTAAAGACTTTATTGTTTCTTGGATATCAAAATGATAAACCAAATGAATATTAGTGTCCTTATGGCAACCAGCGTCATTGTTGTTCTGGGTCATTATCCCTGAATTTGTCTTTGGAGTTCCTGTTTGACCCACTCCACTAAACCATAAATGCTAAAATAGAGGGATAAATTCTGACAGGAGGGCCACCTTCCAGCTCAGAGGGTCATTTATGTTTGGGGATCAGAGGGCAAAAACACGTCATCACGTCATTCTCCGTAATTTGGCGCGGGGCTTTGGGGATGGAGAGTGCTGACCACTAGCGGGGAAAGTAGCCAACATCAAACTTATAAATTCCTATGACCATAGACTTTTCTTGGAAGAGGTCGTTTTGACCCCCCCCCCCCCAAAAAAAAAAGAAAAAAAAAAAAAAGAAAGGAAATAGCAGGAAGGAAGATAAATGGTTTCATAAACTCCAAGAAGGGGAAAAGACTGAGCATAATTGACCTCACAGGGTGTCTAGGAAAACAACTGCAGTGTTCTGTTTTCTTTTTACTCTCTATCCTATTCTATTCTATTCTATTCTATTCTATTCTTTATCATAAACATGCTAGTAGCCATCTGGGCTACAATTGTGTTTGTTTTGCACATCCTCTAAAGGTCACCTGAAGTCAAAGGTAGAGCCCTATCTGTGCTCTTTGGAATAATGAAGACAATTTCTTGTAAAACAGGTATGCTTGTTTTGTACATCTTAACCATGTTTATCATTAACTAATGACACTACAGATCAATATTATGATATTTTGAGGTCATTGACCTCTAAAAGGTCACCAGAGGTCAGAGTTAGAAACCTGTCATTGCTCTTTGGAATATGAAGACAGTTTCATTGCAAAACAGATATGCTTGTTTTGCACATCTTAACCATATTTATCATTAACTAATAACATCACAGATCAATATTATGGTATTTTGAGGTCATTGACCTCTAAAGGTCATCAGAGGTCAATGCCCTGTGGAATCAGAAGATTTGTAGTACAAATGCATATTTAGTGCAGCATAACCAAGATCTCAGCCTATCATTCACAAATGCCTCCAAACATCAATATTCTGATATTATTCTGATATTCAAAGTTCATTGACCTCTGGAGGTCATCAGAGGTCAAATCAGACTTACCTCCCGATCTTAAAATGAATCTTATGGTATGTACTAACACTGGTGAAAGTTTCATACTTTAGTCAAATTTTGCACAATTCTCATGATTTTGAGGGCTTAACCGCTCTACTATGATCCAAGAATTTGGGGGGAATTTATGAAGGATGGCAGGTAGGGTCAATGAACTTGGGAGTTCAGGCTGCGCGTACTTGAGGTTTGCATGCGCGCACTAAAGTGCGTACTCTAGTTTCTGCTAGGGCGAGGCGCGCCGCGCAGCTGAGGGTTTATGACGAAACAAAGGCTTGTGTATTGGGAAATCGGGCGACTCTCAGCACACAATGCTGTCAGTACGTGTGGGTGGAAATCACTATATCTCTATTATATGGAAGAACTTAACAAGATCAGTGGTGGAAATGAGCTGCATACTTGGCGGAGGTCTGTGCTCTCAGAGTGCTTCTCTAATTGTAATTGTATTACTGAAACCTTGGCTAAAGATTTTTTCTTAATGCAAGTGTAATGTCCAATATAAACAAAATCAAATGAATTTTTCTGAAAATGTGATGTTTCATAAATAGATAACAAGTCACTTTTACCAAACCAAACAAACAAAAACAAATCCATTCCTGAAAAAATGTTCTTTTTGATATATTTATGTACATATAAATACAGTAATACAGCAGTGAGATTTAGAAAATTGATGAGGAACAGCATTAATTCATATAGTGCAATCTATCTGTAGAACATTCAAAAGCACCCAGCTCCCACAGTGCGTCACACATTATTCACAACGTTGCTGGAAAAAATAGGTCTTCAGCTTAGATTTGAAGGTATCGAGCTTATTACAATTCCGAAGTGGGATTAGTAGAGGGAATGAGTTCACTGTCAAATTACTTACCATAATATGAAATATCAATATGAAATATTTGCTAATGCTCAAGTAAGGTTTGAGAAAGTGACTTTTAACACTTACTTCTAAAGTAAGTGTTAGAAGTTTTTCAAAATATAGACTATAAATTTATTGTCTATATGTGTTCAAAATGTGATTAAAACTTGTAACATATCAAAATACATGCCAATGTGAAATCTGATGACCTTCAATTTGGTCATGATACCTGATACATCCCATAGCAGTGAATTGTTAAAGCACTTGCCAATTGGTATCATTATTTCCTGCCCAAGAATTTTGGTACACTCACTTGGATTCAGAGTAATCCTAGTGACCACAGATCCCATATGAACTACTCTGAAAACTAACCTTTTGTGTTGATGCCAATCCAGTTGAGATACCTGGCCAGCTTCTTAGCAATATATGTCTTTCCTCTGGCTGGAAGGCCAACCATCACTATCACTGCATGAGGCTTGACCAGGCTGGGCATATGAGCTGTGAGTTTATTTTAAAACAAGAAAGAAAGAAAAAGAAACAAGATATGAAACTGATCACCGAAGACGAGTTAGGTAATACGCTGGGGGTCATCAGATATCGGTAACGGGTGCTTGACAACGAAAATGATGTAAAATAGTGACTTGAAGTTATATTGAGACACATTCGTGAAGTCCAGTTCATTATACAGTCCTACATAATTAAGATCAAATTGTTTCTGTCATGCAACCAAGTGGAAATTTCATGCGTGTGTCGGCGTGTGCAAGTAAGTCGATTTGACAGGCTATGTAACTGAATATTTATCAATAGGTCTTCAAAATAAAAAAAAATAAAAAACCCAGAAATCAAACATGGTGATAAAGTCTTTCAAGAGTCACCTTCACTTTAACATTTGTATTTTCAAATATGAACTTTGACCATTATTTGCATAGCCAAGAGGGCTATGTCTCATCTCGTCGTCATTATATAATATAATCAGTTTGACAAATTCTATAAGCCTGCAAAATTTTGCAGCAGTCGAAGCAATGTAGTCTCCAACACAAAACAAAGGGATATTGTGTGTGTGTGTGTGTGTGTGTCTGTGTGTGTGTGTGCGTATGGGTGCGTTTACATGAGAACGTGATTTCTACATGGACGAAAGTGGAATTACTCCATTGAAAAAAAAAAGTAAAAGAGAAGAGGTATTTTGTTTCATCATCTTGTGGGGTTCGAACCCGCACGTGTGCAACCTTACGTCTCTGGCGCCAGAGACGGCACCTTTAACCTCTCAGCTATACGTCTTGACGAGAAAAGTTTGTGGAATGTAAGCTTATATGTGAAAGATAAATCAGGAATCATCTCGTCCACATTCCATTCTCATTTTCAGTTTTAAGCTGCAAAATTACCAACCTGATGGAGTGATTTGAAAAAAATAAAATGCATGATTACAAGGTACTGCAGCTTATTGTCTCAGCTACAACAAACTTAAGTTTCAGAGGAAAAGGAGCAAAATCAGATGAGTTAAAGTATGGTGAACGAGAAAAAAAGGACGATATTCATAAACAAGGTGATTTATACATTCCTGGAAAGCTTAAGTCTCTAGGAATATGAATAATTAACTTTCAGAAGGTAAAAACGTCTCCAGAACGATAGAGAGATGGTGTTTTAAGACTCTTTTTAGACCACCAGAACCCGATCTGACGGCGAAAATTTTGTTGACCAAAATTATGACGTCATGAAATGTGCGCTGTGCTACTACTCCATCCACACAGTGGGCTCCGTCTATGGAGGGCCGTTGCGGACGTGGTTCGTTTGGGGCATACGTATGGACAGGCAGTGTGCCCGTTTCCATGTATGTCCCAAACGAGTTGTGTTATCGGCGGCCATCCATATCCGTCGCCTCTCAATCGCTTCTTCTACCGCTCCGACTTTGCCACTGTCACTATCAGTGTCATTGTCACTGTCATCACTCAATTCACTCTCGATGTCAAACTCAAAGTCTTTCCGTACACTATAAGGGAAATTTGGACGTTTTAATGTCTCAGCCGAGAAAGCAGAGGCGACTAAAGACAGGCCAGATACTGCATCCGCCCACCAAGAAATACGTGCTTTATGAATGGTGGCCTCGATGTCCCGCTGCACTTGTAAAGGGTTTTGTTCATTTCGTGACGTCATATTTTAGGGCTCGAAAAAGACAGCTGTTCCGGAGCTAATATCGGTGAAGCAAATCAGTCAGTTTTAACTCGCGATTTCTCAGTGGCGCGAATATCTTTTAATGAGTCACATTAATTATCTGTTTTAGGAAACATTTCCCTCTGCTTTGACACCTTTTTTAATATGATTTTCTTGATTTTGATGTCTCGTTCACCATACTTTAAAGCTTCTAGAACGTTATCAAGTCAATGCATGGTTGTGAAAAAAAAAATCACCTCCCATAGACATAACACGTAAACTTGGCTGATTTTGAGACTTTGCCTTTAATCACAACTTCCAGTGTGATGACGTTATCAAATTGCAAAACAATGACATGGACTTTTAAGACGAATGTTCAAAGTACAACACATCTGAATTTGGGATAATTGAGCTAAAGCTACCGAGATACCAGCAAATAAATGTCAGAAACAATGGGCCGAATGTGCTTCAAGTAAAAGCACAAGCTCGTCTAGCAAAAGGTCTAGCTCAAGCAATTGCTTAAATCCATATGCATAACCTTTTGCTTATAAAAATGCTAATACCTTTTGCTTGTCCCGCACAAGCAATTGCTTGCGTTTTCAACAAAAGGGACGTCACGCCTGTGCGAACACAAGAACAAAGGCGAGTGTGGCAGCAAGTATTTGAAAGGGCATGTCTGTGTGGAAACTTCCTGACATAGCAGAAGAGCTATGAAATGCACACACAGACACATACACACACATCTATACACACACACGTATTACAGGCTGATTCCCATCACTGCAGCTTACAGTAGCCCGGATCTGCCAGATCGCACGCGGAGAGAGGTCTCCTTGCTCTCCACTGAAGTCAGACATCCTACCTGTTTTTCATCACATTTTGCTTGCTAACCACTGGAAATTCCTGTTGTTGAAATGAAAAAGTTTCTTACCCTACTTATGAGTAATTTCTTGTAGATTTATACCACTCCTTCACAAGTGTGGTCTTTCTTTCATAAATATGAAAAGGATACTTAAAAGGGTACGTTCCGATTAAGCAAAAGCTCAAGCTCATTTTACAGAGCTTGGAAAATCGTAAGCAATTGCTAGCAAGAACTAGCAAAAGGTATGTTTTCTGCATACGTTTTTAAGCAAATGCTTGGTCTCTAAGCAATTGCTTGTGAGCAGCAAGCAATTGCTTGTGCTTGCTAGCAAAAGCTTCTGCTCGCAAGCAATTGCTTGTTTTTATGCATACGGATTCGAGTAAAAGGCTAGCACAAGCAATTGCTAGCGTTTATGCATTCGGCCCAGTACCTCAAAAAATTTAATTCCACTTTTTTGATTTCAGATGACAATATGATATATTTGCACATAGACGTGCGCGCGGAATTTTAATTTTGACGCCAGTGCATTCCTTTGCTATAGGTCAAAATCGACTGAAAATCAATGGATATCATCACTGGATGTATCAGGTATCCAAATTAGTTGAAGAAAGTGTATTTTCATGTTGCTTACGTGCTGTGCGCACGAAAACGCGCCGACGGACGCGCACACGCAGAATTTTTTGAAACGCTTAAAATTGTCTGAAACTTTGAGAAAACCCATTGGGATGTCGATTGGAGCATTTTAAAATTTTTTACGGGTGCGTACGTCATGGTAACCTGGGTAACTGGCATAGTGCAGGACGATCAGACGTGACTTGAACTTTATGTCTACTGATAATGGTAAAGAAATGGCATTTAGTTATGAAGTTATGATCGATCATTGAAAATCACAAAATGGCGCCTAGATGACGTCACAGATAAGTAATTGTCATGAAAATGTTACTGTAATGAGATATTGTCATGAGATATGATGACTGAAAATTTCATGTGAATTGGTCAAGTCATTATTGAGATATTTTGTTCACAAATTTCGAGCCGTTAGCGCATCACCTAATTAAAACACTCATGACAGATCTATTTCTCATGCAAAATACATGACACACACATACACATTCAACAAAACATGTTGGAAAATGGCCTAACAATGTCATGAGCTGGGAACATGAGCAACTGAAGGCCTATGGGTGCATTCATACTCGAGAATTATAATTTTTTTTTATTGCAATGCAGAACCCAACACAGGATTTTAATTTGCCCCAATTCACATGTGGAAAAATATTCTGAGGCAAGCAAAGCAGTTTACACTCTCTGCACTGCACATGCCTAACAAAGAGCAGAGTGTAACCCTGGACATCACGGTGTGCGGACCTAGCCTAGTGTCTTGGGGTTGCATTATGAGCTTTAAAAGCTTTGTCATGTGCCATCACAAACACTGAATGAGGCATATTATTGCCAAGGTTTAAAAAAAATTCAGGATGAATGGAGTTTAACAGCTAACAAAGATTGTCCGTACTCCAGCTTAAAAACACAAACAAAACATAAAGGCCTTGTCACACCTTTCCAGGAAGCCTTGTGTGCGACTTGCGAAAAACAATTTTCACTACCCGGAGGTCCCCGCAGATGTCCCGTACGTGGCAGTACCTAGCACGTATCTCACCCGTAGTCGCCCGGAGGTGCGCATGCAAATCCTTTTTACCCGCAACCATGTTAGGCCCTGTCACACCTTTCCGGGCAAGCTACGCAGGCTTGTTGCGTGTGGGGATTTTCCAGCATACTGGACATTTTTCTGAGGGTGGACAAGAATTTGGGCGAGTTTTGCATGTGTCTAACTTGCTGGACGCATCTACTAAAGTTCTACTTGCGCTTATTCTGTGTAACCTGCGTGCCAAGCGCGTGGGGGCTGACATCTCAGTGAAGGAATTCCTCTGATGGAATGGCAGAAATCCCAGAGAATGTCATTATCTTGGCCGCATACTGGGACAGCGAAGTACCTGCGTGGGAGCTGCCTGCGAGAGCTGCTGCCAAGGGCCATTTTGGCATTCTGCATGACATCTGCGGCAAAACTTGGCTGCCGGTAAACCGGACCTGAGTGCGCACCTCTGGGCAACTACGCGCGAGATACACGCTATAGGTTCACTGTCAGGTGTGCACTAACTGTGGAGAGCTCTGGGTAGCAAATTTGTTTCCCCTCAACTCAACCCACAAAACTTCCCCAGATACGGTATGGCCAGGCCTTGGGCATGCTCAAAACTTGTTCTGAGTGACTCTCGGTGGTTTGCCTGCAGACGTACACGCAGGACATAAGTAGGAGACCCTTATCAGCAGCACCTTGCAGGCAACTCCAACGCAGGTGCTTCGCAGTACCCATAAGTCGCTCGTAACAGAAAACGGATTGGTTTCAAAGCTCTCACACAGGTCACATGGAACACACGCAAGTAGAAGGTCAGTAGCACGCATCTACAGGTAAGACACAAGTACGAAACTCGCAAAAATTCTTGGCCATACGCAGAAAATTCTCCTGCGTGCTGGAAAATCCCTACTCTCAACAAGCCCATGTAGCTTGCCCGGAAAGGTGTGATACGGCCTTAACAAAGATGTCAATAGTGAATAAGAGCATCTTCTTCATGTCCGGCGCCACACTTTGAAAAGTGGGGGGGGGGGGGGTGTTACGGCACATTTTTGTAAAAGAAATTTGTTACCAAAATGTGCTGATAGAGCACCTATACCTGACGGCATCAACTGTTACCAACTGTTATCAACTGTTTCAAGTCATTTAATGTGATGACATTTTTGCCTGGATTCACCATTGGACTTCAGTGTGCCACCATGATTTACCATGCAGATAGAGAACCTTAACTTCAAGGGACATTACTGAACCAAGCTCTGTGTGGAATGATAAAAGGTCAGTTTATCACAAAGGTTTTCTGAAGAATTAAGTTTATTCAACTCTGTTTCATGTGCTGGAAATCAGGCATGAGACAGAGAACAGTAGAAAAAAGAGGAGAGAGTTTGCGAGGGAGCGTAGCGACCGAGCGGGGGGAGGGTGTGGGAGGGGGGTGTCCCCCCTCCCACGGTGAGGACTTTTTGAAATTCAAGGTATGAAAAAACTCATTTTAATGCATTTTAAAACTGAAATTTACTATTGTTACGAGGTACATTTTACAGAGAAACATTGTGATAATTGAACTCATGAATGACACTTGCAAAATCTAAAGGAAGGAATAGTATGCTTAACTGTTGAATACCTAGGACGTACTCAAAAATGTGAGGCCATAATAAATCACAGTAATGTACACCCAGGTGATGTCTTGCTGGATTCATACCCCTTTCCCGCTGCCCGTCTCGGTGAACCACCGAGAGGTTCCTCGGTGAATTCACCGGGAAACCTCTCGGTGAAAGTTTCAGTGCCGTCATTTCACACTGCTCTCGGTGAAACTTTGCCCTAGACGGGTTTTCTGCTCGCAACGTGGGTGATCTTATGTAGGGCCTACTTAGTTTGTTGTGCATCTGCGATTTGGTTTTTTCGATCCCATGTTCAGCAAGTTTTCGGAGGAGGGACTCGTACGCGGCAGCGTCAGCCGACGTCCCGCTCAGTTCTTCGTTCACTGCTGCCTCGCTACGCATACGTAATTGAAGTAACAGTCTCTCTTCGTCTTTGGTCCACACTCCAGCCATTTGCAAAATTCCCTCAAATTTCAACAGCACGTAAACGTCAACGGATTTCTCCTGCACACTGTAAACCCAGCACTTAACGAGAAAAGCACAAAATACGAAAAAATCAAGCAAGAGGCGGACTGTATCAGACTTTACTGGAAGAGTTAAGAGCTAGACACTAGAGGAAGACGAAGAAGGAGGAAACATCAAATCGATCAAGTGCTCTGTAAACCTATATCAGCTTTGTATACACGGCGTGCTAATTAAACAATACAATGCACAGCACGATGCAAAACAATGCCGTCGCACCGTGAACGCCACATTGCACATGAAACGACATACTATGTAGTGTCGTGTGTATGTTTACAAACACGAATTACTAGTACCCTGTACGTGTGGATTGGGAGGTCGAGTGCGCGCTAGCTAGCTGAAAACGTGTGCATGACCAGAAACAAAACATGACCTTTGACATAATCTGCATATTTTCCCCGGTGTTTCACCGAGACAACCTTTCACGCTGGGCGCTCTCGGTGAACCACCGGGTGATTTCCCGTTGAACTATCGGTGTTTACCCAGGACGCTTCCCGGGTAGAAATTGCCCAAAATTTCATCGGTGTTTCACCTAGGCTTCCCCTAGGTTTCAACCGAGTGACCTTTCACACTGCGGGGTTCCCCGGGTGCCCCCAGGTGCCCCCGGGGAAGATTTTCTTCAGCGGGAAAGGGGTATCAGTTCATACGGGTACAAAAAAAAAAATAAATCACAGCTTAGCATTGCCATTGTTGGCTGTCTTTACCTTAGTCCATTAACAGTTTACAGTGCGCAGACCAGGCAAAGTATTGCTGATCTTGTACTTGGTCCATGTAGTCTAGTAGAGAATCATATGTAAGAGTCAAGACAGCTGAAAATAAATCATACATGCAGCTCAGCACTGTTGACCGTCTCTACGTCCATGCAACAGCTAACTTTGATTGCCTATAATACCTTACAGGACGTACAAAAATTTGTAGACCATAAAAAGCTAATGTAACGTTAGACCAAGCAAATGAAGTATTGTTGGATGAAGTCCAGAATGTAAAGCGAATCCTTGCGGCGGATGATGTATCACAAGTTCCAGGTCCCGAGGAAGTCGATTGACTCGCTGGCCTAACGTGGTTAGAAGACGAAACTGGTTCTGGGAGATCAACTTCATATTCCAACCACTGCCACTTGAACTTACTGTATTGGAGACATCTGTGTCAATATCCGCTACTTTTCGTACACGAAGGTCATCCTTATCGAGGGTCTTCATTTTCTCGTTGAAGAAAGAAATATTCTCACCGGTCCACAAAATCACGATGACAAATGTAACGTTAGGTCACGCCAACGTAATCAGCGGAATACAAAACCAGCGCATCGCGTTGACCGAAAGATCGGTCTGTATCTGTCCGTCGGGGAATGTTCCGCGGAGACTGCGTCTGGCTTCACGTATCCCTACGGAGGTCTAGCATCGCGAAGACAGAAAGATCCGTCTGTCCAGAGGACTCTTTTATATTTTGCCATAACGCTGTCCTCCGTATATGGAGGAGATCCGTGAAGCCAGATGCAGTCTCCGCGGAACATTCCCCGCCCGACGGACAGACACAGTTCGATCTTTCGGTCAACGCATCGCGCTGAATGCTGCGGCAGCATGCATGCCGAAGCTCCTTGATAGTAATGATACACGTAATACGCAGTTACAGCCTCACACACGTGTGCATCATATCACACCACACTGCAAGCTACACTAGTATAGTAGCTACAAGTTGATCGACACGCACACGTTTCACATCCATTTCACGCATGAAACATGCAACATCGCACAGCTGCCCGCTGACAAAATGCACTCATCACCATTCACACACACGGCGAGATATGGTGGCTGCAAAAAAAAAGAAAAAAAAAAGAAAGAAAAAGAGGAAAATCACAGAAATTTTTCCGACTGTGTATTTTCTCCCCAGAATTTCAAAATCCGCGGAAATCCGCGGATCCGCGGAGAAATCTCATGCCTGGGAAATGAACAATGGAGTGGATTGAACTCCTCCGCCTACTTTTATCGCTTTTGATTGTCAGCTCTTTATCATCTGCTGGTAATGAACATTCCTCTCTTGGTGGGTAGAATGCAGTTATTGTATCCACTGAGCAGCCAAAGAGGAACAATGAAGTGAGGTATATAGGGGCACCCATTGCTTACTATTGCAATTCTACTGCACACTTTCACCTGGCTGTCTTATTGTCTGGGGACATCCAACCAAATCCTGGCCCCATCCAGGAGGCGACCGACGTTGAACACCAAAAAGAATTTGACACTGGCAGACAGTCTCTACTGTACTACAATGTGGACACTCTACATAGTCTCAACATCAGACCGCATCTGTTGATCAATCACGACGTATGGATGAATATCTGCAACGAATTAGGCATTCGACAGAGTAAGAGGACTCATCAAGGCCGTAGAGCTCCGAGGAGACATACCATCCAGGCTTCCGAAAGCACTGTCAACTTGGCACCATCAAGAAGGGATAAAGTTAACTCTTCCACAATCAAAGAAAATGTCATTCTTCCTGAAACTGATGATATCATTCAATCAGACGGACGTGATATTTTCATTGACATTAAATCAAAAGGATTTAAAATATCTCATCTGAATATCTGTAATTTATATCCTAAGATAGATGACATTAGAGAAAAGATATCAAACTATGCATTTGACATTATGGCATTTTCTGAAACCCATTTGGATGAGACTATTACTGATGCGGAAGTTCATATTGAGGGATATTGTCTTGAGAGAAGGGACCGAAACCGTCAAGGGGGCGGGGTTGCAATCTACTTAAGAAACAATATTATGTACAATCGTAGCATGAAGTTTGAGTACGGTGACATTGAAAACATATGGGTAGAAGTAAAATTATCACACAGAAACCCATTGATGGTTGGTGTTTTTTACCGTCCCCCCAAGTCTAACATTGCTTATTATGAATTGATGGAAACTTCAATCTCAAAGGTTATGGATAGAGGACTGGAATGTTACATTCTAGGTGATTTCAACTTCAATTTGTATGACAATAAAGAATCAAAGTTTGTTAAGAGTTGGTGCACACAGTTTAACCTCAATCAGATTATTGATGATCCAACTAGAGTTCCTGAGAGTAGTTCCACACTGTTAGACCCAATTCTAACAAATCGACCCAACAATGTGCATGAGAAAAGTGTTTGAGTGATCACAGGTTAGTGTATGTTGTTTATAAACAGTTTAAGCCTAAAGCTCCATCAAGAATTATTCACACGAGAGCATATTACCGGTTAAATGTATCATCATTTTGTGAATTATTGCTGACAGCATAAATGGAAAGTACGGATGGAAAAGATGTTGAAGTTGAGTGGCACAAATGGAAGGCTAAATTTGTTGATATTTGCAATGAACATTGTCCGAAGTGGAAGTTACTCAAGGATATTGCCCTGACTTCCTCCAAGAAAGTTACCAATCCATTGAATCTAGATGTCAATTGTGTGAATGAGTATTTTACATCTATTGGTAGTCAGCTTGCTACCAATCTTCCCTTCTCTACCTTTGCTGGTAGAACGTCTGATGTGCTAATGTTAAAATCTGGAGTCCCCCAAGGATCGATATTGGGGCCTCTTCTCTTTTCTTTTTTTATGAATTTGTTTCCCCTCAAGTCAACCCGCAAAAATTCTCCAGATACAGTATGGCCAGGCCTTGGGCAAACTCAAAACTTGTTCTGAGTGATTCTCGGTGGTTTGCCTGCAGAGGTACACGCAGAACATAAGTAGGAGACCCTTATCAGCAGCACCTTGCAGGCAACTCCAACGCAGGTGCTTCGCAGTACCCATAAGTCGCTCGTAACAGAAAACAGATCGGTTTCAAAGCTCTCACGCAGGTCACATGGAACACACGCAAGTAGAAGGTCAGTAGCACGTGTCTAGCAGGTAAGACACGAGTACAAAACTCGTAAACATTCTTGGTCGTCTGCAGAAAATTCTCCTGCGTGCTGGAAAATCCCTAGTCTCAACAAGCCCACGTAGCTTGCCCGGAAAGGTGTAACATGGCCTCAACAAAAATGTCAATAGTGAATATAAAGAGCATCTTCTTCATGTCTGGCGCCACACTTTGAAAAGTGTGTTTGGGGGTTGGGTAAGTGTTACGGCACATTTTGGTAAAAGAAATTTGTCGTTAAAATGTGTTGATCATGCACCTAACCTGACAGGATCATCTGTTACCAAAACGTGCAGTTAAAAGTGGATTTGCCTGCATATTTTGGACAATCTGCACATTTTGGTAACTGAACTAAAAATCCATGGATGGGCTTGAGAGTTGATACGGTCAAGGCGTTAAGGTGATATGATCCTGCAGTAAAGACAGGCAAGACACTTTTTTTAGCTCACATTGCGATCGCTTTTCGTTTTTAGGGGCCCCCTTGGGCCCCTAGATGGGGGTGAGAGTTTGAGGGTTGGGGGCTAAGGAGGGAAAAACACATTTTCATCTTCTTCAGAACCAGATGGCGGATTTCAGACGATCAAACTTGGTGAGGATCAATTGATATCATTCTTAGGGGGTTGGGTAACAAAGTTGTAAGTGTGGGTCAAGGAGTAAGAATTCGATTAAGGTGATCAATAATCATTCCAGGCAGGACTAGTGTTTCAGTGCTAGTAATTTTGTGAAAGAGGGAGGGGGCATTTTTCTGGCATAGATATGTCAATGTTCTGAGTCCCTGTGCTGCCATGGCACTTTCATAATGCTGGGTCATGGGTGGCGATACATTTTTTATTTGTTTTTGTGATGATTTTGGAGGAGAAGAAAGTTACCAAAATGTGCAATTTACCAAAATGTGCTGTAACAGGGGGCAGCCTATATTTCTGGCGGCCACCTCCTGGTTTTATCAGTTAACAAGCAAAAAAAAAAAAAAAACAAAACAAAGAAGGGTCAGTGCAACTTTCTAGTGCCACTTCTGGGGTAAAAAAAAAAAAGGGGGGGGGGGGCCAACATGGCTACACCCTATGTATTCCTATATCTTGTTCGTAAAAAGTGTATCCATGAATGCATGTTACACGGGTAAATATTCCAGTGCATCCTACCAGAGCAGCAGCATGGCAGAAACTGCTACCATATATTGCAAGGACATGCTTGAACTGACAAAATATTCTAGCTCTTAAGCTTAGTTCAAGACATTGTGATGAGGTACAAATTTGTTTCTGATGGCCACACCTCTTGTTTACCACAATTTTTCTTTTGGATGAAAATTATCGTCTTCACACTGGTCGTGAAATGTAGTAGCAATGCTGAATTACAATTTCCATTGCAACTACAATTCAAATTATCATCCATACACATGACCAAGAGGCTTCGCTGATTCTGCAATATGGACTTTCAGAGCGAGGAAGGGAAGTGTGGCTTTTTTTAAGTGTTTTTTTTTTTTTCCGAGTTCTCATCAATCACTTTTGAGCAGGAAGTAGCACACACTCTGAGTGCAGTGAGAGCATTTAAGGACGTTCCTCAGTTGAGTTTGTGCGCATCCTAGCTGCGCAGGTTTCAGTGACGTAACAAAGAGCGTAGAAGCACACACACGAGTGATGAGCTGAGCTAGCTGAGCTGAGCAGCTGCTACTGTAGTAGATCGAGCTAGAGTGAGGTACATACAGAATACCCGACAGCTCCCCACTGCGGCCGCGCTGGGCGGCCTCGCTCGGCTCGCGTGCCGACTGTACGCGTTACAATCTATACGTACAGGTACTATGCAAAATTCAGCGGTCCGAGCCGCATATGGTCATGGTAGCACAACACTGATCAACGGAATCGGAAAGCTTGGAAGTGGAACTGAGCTGTTTCCATTTTCAATCCATAGATCTGTTTTGTGACATGCAGTTCATTATCTGTTCATTAACATGGTCAAATCGAGTGCTAAGGTACCTAGGGCCTATAGGCCCTAGTCGGGGACTACTAGTCTACTAGACTAGGTGTTAAAACAACAACAACAACAAACATATGACACACATTTCATCTTTGGGTTTAACAACTAAAACAATCTGAATATCTCTGTTAAAATCTAAATTAGATCTAAACTTGTCATTACTAATATAAAATATTGTTGCTGTTTTTTATTTTTGGTTACAAAATACAAGGTCACGAAAGTATTACCAAATATGTATTTATCACTTTCACCATTCAGATGTTAATATTGGATTACTAAATCTGGTCTAAGAAAAGGAGAATCAGAGAATTATTTTTTTTTTCGGGGGGGGGGGGGGGGGTACCGTACTCGAGGTACATATCCATAGTTCACAACACGCACTTTACCAACCACTGCAACAACCAACACATGCAATCTACAATCAACGTCATTATAATAAGACTAGCAGCACCCGTGGAAATCCACAGGTCTGAGGGTCTCATATTTTTTTGAATTTATTCATATCATTTTCGCTGCGTTTTTAGTAGTCAAAAAGAAAGAACTTTACTATTTTCTCCTTTTTTCTTTTGCACCCTCTTCTACCCATGGCCATCCCCTCCTAACACCTGAGCTGAGGAGCCGGTCCATGGAATTGGACTTTAAAATCGCCCCGCTTGCTGTTATCACAGATCAACTTAGCATCCATGGAAATTCGAGGATTGTCTCCTTTGCCCAAAGATTCTTTCCGTCGAAGCATGGGGGGGGGGGGGTGCCATTGACATTTTGCCCTGCATATCTCTCCCTTCCCCATGCCATTCGCCCTCAGTCTCGACGCCTGTTGAAAAAAAAATACATGAGCCCTATCTGGCCCCAACACACACACATCTTTTCTCTTCATGAAAAAGCTGAAAAGTGGCGTATATGTCATGAATAATATTCATTTTACCACGTCATTTAACAAAAAAAAACCCACACAACGACAATATGTTTACACATCCTTGCCCATTTATCTGCTTCAGACTGTGTACATTATCATTATTATCATTATTACATGAATACTATTATTGTATCATTTAATAGATATTATTTTGGGTATAGGTTTAATAAGTAGGCATCCGTGGGTATCCATGGGTCTCAGGGCCTCATATTTTTTCTTTAATATTTATTTTCCCACGTTATGGGAAAAACAAGAATATTTTTGTCTTCATTTGCTCCCTCTTTTTTATTTTTATCACCAAAACTTGGTTTGACGGACTATAGAACCACCCATTTAATTTCCACTTGTAACTTCAAAAATAGGCGGTCGGCAAAGCGAGGTTTTCCCCTACGTCCGCACGTGTCTTAAGAATATTCATGTTTACAGCAGCATAAACGAATGGATAGCGGCGCGTGTAATCTGAAATGGAAGGGCACGATCGGCAAGGATAAAAATTTAAGTGGATATTCAGCCGTCCTAAACAGTCGGACTATGATACCCAACGTGAGAGCAAACTAAATGATGTACCTGAGCTGCATAGTATCCTGTAGTTGTGCAAAATACAATAAAATAACAGCATTCGCTGTTTTCATTTGGGCACGCCAATGGCGAACTGTACGTAAATGCCCTTGTATGACCGAGCCGTGTATTACCATATGAGAGCCCATATCACGTGCATGCAGATAGTGTTTCGTGTAAACATCGTCAATACATACACAGGCGCAGGCCTGTAATCTGATATGGAAAGGCACGATCGGCAAGGACAAAATTTAAGTGGATATTTAGCCGTCAACATCACTGCTAAACGGTCTGAGTACAATGATACCCGACTTGAGAGTAAACTGAATGACGTAGCTGAGCTGCAGAGGATCCTGCAGTTTTGGAAATAAAATACAGAATTCGTAGCTTCCCGTGTACCCAGAACGCATCATGATATGCAATGCAACACAGCAACAGGCTCATGCATACACATCTCTCTCTGCGATATTATTGCCCGTACCCAGTACCCATAGTGCATGTATCATGTCTCCGCGAACGATCAGCTGGGCGAGCGAGAATGCCCACTGTGCTACACCTGTGTGTGCGACCTGAGCCTGCGAGCTGGCGCGAGCTGTATATAACCCGTATACATCGTGTGCGTGTGTGTGTGTGTCCAAGAACGATGATAGAGCTTTCGCCACTGAAGCGGGAGTCCAGCACGCAAATGCTAATGTTGTTGTTTGTCTTTTGTTTTTCTTTGTTTTTTTGTACCGCTCTCGACGTCGACACAGAGGAGGAGCGCGGACGAAACCCGAAAGGGAAATAAAAGACACCCTCCCGCTGCCGACGGCACCGGTCTCGGGGGGCCCGGAGCCGGCGGCTTCGGAGGAGATAGCCGCACAAAATAAAGCACGGGAAGGCACGGGGGCGATCCTTACGCGATTATAAAATAGATTTGAGATATAGATTGATTTGAGGGCCATCAGACTAATGCCAAACTCCCATTTCCATATATTTATTCTTCTTCCTCCATTATAACTTTCTGCACATGCTTACAGTAAGTGGGTAAAACAAACAAACAAACAAGCATGTCAAAGTGGAGTTTTCCACGCTTGCGTCCACACGATATCATTATGGCTGTGTAAGGGGAATAATAACAAAGACACACATGGACCTTCCTTTCTGAATATTTTTCCACCATATCACTGCAATTGTGACACTTTTTTGTTTTTTGTTTTTGGAAAAAAAAGAAAGAAAAGAAAATGGGGTTTCGAGTGAACCGCATGAGATTCATGCATCCTAAAAGCAGGGTATATCCCTGCATTGGTTCCTGACCAGATTTGGGGGATCTTACGATGATTTCTGTCGCAAGGAGGCTCTGCTAGCACAAAAGCGAGCACATGAACCCCCCATTTTTACAATTGTTCTGCATTAAGTAACCCTTCTTCTACAATTTCATAAAGTTTTGTAAAAATGACATGGGTTTTCAATGTACAGCACGACATTCATAAACCCCACCTAATCAGGGCACCTGCGTTAGGTTTATAACCAGATTTGGGGGTCCTAGGATGATTTCTATATGGGGGTGCTACCAGCACAAAAACTAGCACATGAACCCCCACATTTTATTGTTTTTCTGGAATAGGTAAGCCTTCTTCTACAATTTGGTCAAGTTTTGTGAAAATGACATGAGTTTTGAATGTACAGTGTGAGATTTATGAACACACCCTGCCAGGGCATCCTTGCATAGGTTCCTGACCAGATTTTGGAGACTTACGATGATATATGTCGCATGGGGGCGCTGCTAGCACAAAAACGAGCACATGAACCCCCAATTTTTATTATTTTTCTGGAATAAGTAAGCCTTCTTCTACAATTTGGTCATGTTTTGCGAAATTGACATGGGTTTTGAATGTACAGCATAAGTTTTATGAACCCACCCTGTCAGGGCATCCCTGCATAGGTTCCTGACCAGATTTGGGGGACTTACGATGATATATGTCGCATGGGGGCGCTGCTAGCACAAAAACGAGCACATGAACCCTCACTTTTTATTATTTTTCTGGAATTAGTGAGCCTTCTTCTACAATTTGGTCAAGTTTCGTGAAAATGACATGGGTTTTGAGTATACAGCATAACTTTTTTTAACCTTGTCCTTTTGCTCACCCCTAACAGAAAACGTCGATGAGAAGGATTTAAGAGATTTTGGTGTTTTCTGCCGCGTGAGGGTGCTGCTTGCTCAAGAATGAGAGTGTAAACCCTAACTTTAAGACCTTTTCCTCATTTAGGGTACCCTTTTCTACAATTTTTGCAAATTTGGAGAAAATAACATGGATTTTGAAAGAATTGTGGGGATTTAAGTTTGTCATTGCAGATTTTGTTGGCAATCATGGTCTTGATCCTGTAACGCTATCATTTTGGTGCAGGACGGCAGATTAGTCATATTCTTCAAAGTCCCGTAGAAGAAAAACAAGCACATGAACCTATGGTTTTATTTACATATTTGGGCTTCGGATGGGTCAAAGTAATGGTATGGAAAGTTTGAAGAAAATAACATGGACTTCACTCTCAAGAAGCACAGGTTTTCTGTGGAAGTGGTTGCAAAGGTCACAGTAAGCTCTGTAACCCCAAACACGATTTGGAGTCAATCAGTACACATCATTGTTTTGTTTCGTAATTCTGGCAATCGTGATCAGAAAACACTGCTGGATTGTCACTTGAACACGATTGAATTACGATTCAAATCACCATTCACAATTCCATTTTAATTCACTTACAGCAGCAAATGTGTAATTTGAATCATGATTCTAGTGATCCATCATTACAATTGTGTTTCAAATTACGCACTCTCAGTACGTCTGAAAGTACTCTGTGATAGCAGTAGGAAGAAGAGAAATATCTCTGCCATAAAGAAGAAAAAAGCTAGAAGCTGTGAGGTAAGGGAGCAACCAGCACAAATACGCAGCTGCCATCATTTCGTATGTGATTTTTCAGTCTGTAGTACAGTCAGTGGGACAAACAAAACTGCGCATCAAAGAGATGGACGAAAGACCCACGGAGCTTAGCCTTCCAGTCACTGCACTTTCTGTTGATGTCACGCACAAAGCCATCGTTGCAATCACAAGATGCTGCTTGTATAGGGAATCTTCATGGTCATAGGGCTGTATCACGTATATGGGCATGATTTTACTTATTCATGATATCAACTATCAGCTCTCTAGAGAAGATTTTAAAGATTTCTAAATATGGGGGGGGGGGCTAGCCCCCCCCCCCCCCCCCCCCCCCCCAAGGAGAGCATAGTGCCCATTCGTACAAATTGAGATCCTATCCACATAGGTATGCTACCTGCCAAATTTGGTGAAAATCCATCAAAGAGTTTTCAAAGAGAGGATGAAAATGTATAATTCATAGGCCCCCATTTGGACCCTTCCCCAACCCCCCCCCCCCCCCAAGGGTGGGGGCAACCCAGGATTCGCCATGGACAAACTTGAGAATACACTCATCAATGTACTAACTCACAGTATTATCTTAGCTCTATCACTTCAGGCTCTAAAGAAGAAGATTTCTAAAGATTCCTTACTTGAAAATGTAAAAGTTTACGCATGACACGATGCACGAAACACGATGAACGGTGAGCAATTGCAATATTAAACTTACTTGAGCCTTTGGCTCAAAATTTCCCAAAGTTGCCTCCTTACACGGCATTGCAATCTTTAAGGTACATAACACATGGGCTTGTGCCGAAAGGGTGGGTTGGGTGGTGGCGCGTCGCGTTAATGGGAACACACCCTTCGTCCAAAGCCCCCCCGGTTTTGCCGAAAGGGTGCGTTGGGAGCGTTGGGTCGCGCCACGTTGACTGGAACCCCACCTTCGTCCAAAGCCCCTCCCCCCCCCCCTCCCCGGTTTTGCCGAAAAGGTGTGTTGGTACTTTTTCCTCATGTAATTGGACGAAATGATGACTAGACCAACTGGTTATTAGACCAACTGATATTAAACAGTCTATTAGACCAACTGGCTGTAGACCAAGTGGTGATAGAGTGTAAACCGATCCGGACGATAGCCTCTTTGAAATGGTTGTTTGAAGGTTAAATATATAAATTCAAAACTCCATATTACATGAGAAAAAGTACCAACGCACCCTTTCGGCAAAACCGGGGGGGCTTTGGACGAAGGGTGGTGTTCCCATTAACGCGACGCGCCACCACCCTTTCGGCACAAGCCTAACACATGCATCTATCGTTGGACACACACACACACACCGAGTATCCATATAAACATGGTATGTACACACATGTGTGTGTGTGTGTGTGTGACGATTGTTCTGTAGTGCGGCTGCAAATTTATTGTACCAACAACACTGCTTTTCACGCACACTTGTGCTCTACAAAGATCAACATGGAGAAGGCAAAGGTCTACAGTCATTCAACACAGAACTCAAAACAAGATGCACCACGTAATACACATCCTTATACACCCCCACACATACACAAAAAACATGTTTTTATTCGTCTTCGTCAGCATTCACATGCAGTGAGCAAAGCAATTTCAAATGCACATATTCCACAAGTAGCTTTTTGACAAGGCTCTCTGGTTGTATGGTGGTGAGCGAATAAGGGCTACGCACTCAGCAGAGCATGCTTTACTCGCACATACAATGTATACTGTAAAAGTGAATATTTTTCTGTGACTAATTTTTCGTGCTCAGCTGGATAAGAAGGATTTCGCACATTTTTAATTCCGCGGAAACAAAACATCAATTACTGTACTATATGGCAAGCGAAAACATTCATGTGCTTTTATTTTTAGGCTAGTTTCTGATTGCGCGAAATGCGCAAAAATTTCAAATCTGCGAAAATTTCCACTTTTACAGTAGGCATGCCATACAGCAAAGAGGGCCTTGTAAAAAGGCTAGAATAAGCCAGTTCGGAGTTCCACTTTGCGCATGAGCAGAAACAAGGTCATTCGGACCAACAGGCATGTTGGCTTTTAAATTTACTGGGATAAGCATCTGTCATGTAATGATTATTCACGTAATCCTTATAAATGCCGCTTGACAGCACATTCACCTGTCAGCAAAAGTGGTATTTGGCAATAGTTACGTTCAGATGGCAGGCCCTAACCTCGAGGTTAGGAAACCTCGAGGTTTAGCTCTTGCACCCTAACTACGACGTGTGTCCACACGACGAATCTTAACCTCGAGGTTACAAAACCTGGAGGTTAAGCTTTTGCCCCTCGTAACTACGAGTGGGTCCCACTCGATGTTAAAACCACAAGACCAGAAGTTTCAGCCCACACTGCTAACAAGGCATCTATTTATTCTTTAGTCTAACCCTGTCGGACTCGCTTACAGGTACTCTTTTTCTCTGTCATGGAATGCAGAGATAGCACTGCACTGATGACTTTATGCCTTTATGAAGATATTCGTCGAAAACATTTTTCTTAGCATCGGAGAAAAATATAGAATACAGTAGCGAGTTTGACGTGTTCAGTTTCAGAGATCAAGTGCATGGGAAGAAAAGATGATGTTGTTGTGTCGTGCGTCATAGGTTTTTCATGTGTAGTGTATTTGTGGTGTACATTTGGGAGGTTGACCCGGAAGCAGAGGGAAATTGTGGGGGCTGGAGTTTACAGCGAGGTCACTCTTAACTTCGAGTTCGTTGTTTTTTGTGTCCACACGGTGCTTAACTACGAGTGGGGACCCCCCCGCGGCTCGTGGTTAGAGCGCTAACCATAAGATTTCTCGTGGCTCGAAACATCGAGCAAACCTAGTGGTTTGCTAACTACGAGTGCGTCTTCACGGTCCCTAACTACAAGCTCTAACCTCGAAGTTAGGGAACTTCGAGGTTAAGGGCTCCCGTCTGAACGTAACTAATATCAATAGAAAGAGATTGTCAATACATCCAATGCAAAATAATGAAATGGATGCTTTCTCAAGTGTGAATTGACAGATCATTCTGCTCATCTGGTCTACGCAAGTTTATTCTTTGTTTGAACGGGATTGATGAATCCCATAAATTGTTACGTAAAGCTTAAATGCATAGTGTCGCTCTGAAAACGAGTGAAGTGCCCCTAACCAACTGAGAAAAAAGAAAGGTCATTCGTACCAATGTGCCCATGAGCTAACTCCGAACTGGCTTATTCAACTACAGTGCACAGTCCTATGGACTACCAAAGTGGCGCAAGTCACATAACTGTTCAATGAAACTGCGCAGCGTTGGACACTGGCAATTATTCGCATGCAAGTATAAGCAGGGTGAAAGTGCTTCTTCAACAGAATCATAAACACCCCATAATGTCATCAGATCTCTCCTGGGTGCCACATGATTAATAGCTACAGCTGATTGCATCATTCCCTCAGGAAGAGACTGGCCCAGAGCTCTAAACAATTAAAGGTGCATCTGTCTCTCAAATGTTGTATGTGTATACACATACCAAAATGAATATGATATGTGCCTTCAAAAACATTTCACTGTTACATGACACTTATCAAATAGCAATGCTAGCATTCACACCACATGCCCAGTCATGCAATAATCATGACGCAGTAGAAGCCCTTCCATAGTATGAACATGGGGAAAGCTTTGTGAGGTACATTTTGATGCATAACCTCCAAAATGGTACTCCATCATCCATGTTTCAGTATACACTTCAATGAGTTAACATTTAAACAGCATGCAATATATTATGGCAGTTAAGGCAGGCAGTACCACTTATGAAAAACCGAAAGTCATACAAGTTACAGTTGACACCACAACGCTCAGAAAACTAGTATCACATTCACAGAGGTCATTCAATCATATTATCTACTATCTCATTCCTTCCTCGCAAACATCACTCCATGTTGAAGTTGAGGCTTAATCAAACAGGTCAAACAAAGAGACAACTTACGCTCAAATAACATCTGATGAACAAAAACCGGAGTATCGCAAGTTCACCTTCCATGCATTCTTGCATACTCTCACTCAAGAACAACGAACCTTGGAGCAGGGGGAAGCTTTGAGTTGAGAGCACGGTGTCCATTTGCATATTCCATCAAACTAGTAAAAATACCTGCCAAGTCAAATCACTGAAAATCACTTCTGATCTTAGAGAAGAATATCATTATTACCTATATGAGGTAGTTTTGCAAGGCAATTGCAGTGGGTATTTTGCAGGGTCGTGGAGGTCAGCAGTCAATATTCGTTGGTATTTTGCTTCTTCCAGGTTTCGCCATTCACTTTACATGTAAACATTCCGATCGACCACGAAGAGAAAACATTCAAGGACGTCTCTGTGTGTCGGTTACACGCACCGCAGAACGTCGATAAATCAATTCATACAAGGTTGACCACTTCCAGCAGCACTACGCGTCAAACAATGACTAGCCCATTTGTGCTCAATAACTGCACAGTGACCATCAGTTATTACAACTCTCCAAATTGAAACAGAAGCAAAAATTAAGTGTAAAAGCGTTCAGATGTTTGAAGTTCAACTCTTAAGTTGGAGTTGAATGATATACATACATTGATGAACAATTTTTCAATTATTTGACATGTTGGTGATGATCTACAGGTAGTCAAATATGGCTTGATCTATATCATAGTGTATAGCCGTATTCACATATTTTCCTAATTTACCTCCGGGGATAGGTAATAATTATGATATTGACTGGCCTCGAGGGAGATACCAGATAAATATTGCCCACACTGAAAGAATATTTTCTGGTATATCCCTCGAGGCCAGTCAATATTATATAAATATTCCATAATTTAGGAGGTTTGGGCCCTCTGGGGCCCCAAAGGGGGGTATGGTGCCATTCAAACACACTGAGATCCTATCCCCCTCGGGATGCTACTTCCCACACTTGGTGAAAATCCATTATGTTGTTTTCAAGACGAAGATGAAAATGTACAATCAAGGCCCGCATTTCGATCCCCCCCCCCCACAAGTCCCCCCCATGGGCCCCCAAGGGGAGCATAGTGCCCAGTTGAACAAATTGAGATCCTAATCCCCTAGGCATGCTGCCTACCACGTTTGGTAAAAATTTATCAAGGGGTTTTCCAGAAGAATATAAACATGTAGGCCTACAATTTAGGTCCCCATTTCGGGGGAACCCCGATTCTGCCATGAACAAAGTTGTAACAACAGTCATCAATGTACTAACTCGGAGCATTAACTTACAAGGTTTTGTAGCTCTATCACTTCTGGTTCTAGAGAAGATCTTTAAGATTCCTTAATTTGGGGGGTTTGGGCCCCCTGTGGCCCCCACAAGGGGATGGTGCCCATTTGAAGGAATGGAGATCCTATTCCCCTAGGGATGCTACCTGCCAAGTTTGGTGAAAATATTGCATCAAACAAGCAATTGCTTGTAAGCAATTGCTTCAAGCAAACTTAAAGCACAAGCTCGTCTAGCAAAAGGTCTAGCTCAAGCAATTGCTTAAATTCATATGCGTATTCATACCTTTTGCTTGTGCTTATAAATACCTTTTGCTTGATCCCCACAAAAGGGACGCCACACCTGTGCGAACATAAGAACAAAGGCGAGTGTGACAGCATGTATTTGAAAGGGCGTGTGTGTGCGAAAACATTTCCTGACATAGCACAGGAGCAATGAAATGACACTCATACGTACTGGGGCGGCCGCACAGAAACGTTGTTAGCGCTAACAGTGCACTAACAGCACTGATAGCGACAATTTGGCCGCACAGAAGCGTGCTGTTAGTCAAATTCACTAACAGTGCCAGGGGCACCGATAGTGACAATATTAGTGAATAATTTCTTACGTGCACTGTAACTTCAGTTGTCTCCTTTTTTATACCGTGTGGACATACTTCAAAATAGATCGACCTAGACCTAATTAAGAATGTGGCGGGTAGTGGGCGACTTAGATTTTGCTGTGAACAGTTTTCGTGAAATTCTCTTTATATTTTCCTTATATCGTTCTACGCATATCATACACTGCAGCAATCTTCTCATCCGATATAGGGTGTCACCACTTTGGGCCCCGGTCACCCCGGAAGTGACACTAGAAAAAACTATTACTAGAATTATCACTAAAGGTGATTAATATCCCCGCCCCTAGTGTTGCTTTATAGTATGTGATGTCATGAGGGCTATGACGTTAATACCAAGTTTGTGCACTTGTCGAATTTGAAACAGAAAAATTTTAGTTTACTGTACAATTACAGAATTGACACGGAGTATAAAACTTACAGCAAATGGAAACATGCTTTCCCCCAGCATCATTACACTTAAAGACCATCATACACACCAAATTTGACCTTCTATAGCTTGGTTTATTTTGATACAAAAATGAGTGGTTACCATAGCAACACATTTTCCTTAAACTAACACATTGGTGTCTTGCAAAACTACACTTGTAGATCATGATACATACTAAATTTGACTTTAATTGCTTCAATGATGGAAAACTTATTCGATCTGCAAGGTTTTGGTAAAATTGAGGTTACCATGGCAACAGTTTGTGTGACAAACACAAAAATTATGTGTTCCACATCTATACCTCAGGGCCATAATGCCCATCAAATTTGGTTTCAATTGCTTGAAAACTGTGGAAGAAGTTCACTCCACAGGATTTTAAAAAAAATGCGGTTACCATGGCAACGCATTGTCCGATACAAAGGACATTTTGCAAAACTACACTTAAAGAGCAACATACACACCAAATTTCACCTTCATAGATTAAATGGTTCAATTTGATACAAAAATGAGTGGTTACCATGGCAACACATTTTTCTTATATCATCACATTGGTGTCTTGCATAACTACACCTCCCGATCATCATACATACTAAATTTGACCTTAATTGCTTAAATGTGGGAGTTATTCAATCCACAAGGTTTTGGTAAAATTATGGTTACCATGGCAACACTTTGTTCGACAAACACAAAAATTATGTGTTGCACATCTATGCCTCAAGGCCATAATGCTTACCAAATTTGACTTCAATGACGCTTGACTGAACTTGAAATTTGATGACATCATTTTGAAAATTCACATTTTTAATGGTACAGAGGAATTTCACACATTTTAATAATTTTGTCAGCATTGGCCACTCAGCCCAAATGACCTGAAATGTATATGCAAAAAAAAAATAATAATATTTAATTAAAAATGAAGCTAAAAGTTACAGTCCACTGCAATGATTGGAATATGTCCCACCATGTATTCACACAATAATGACTGAACTTGTGTTTGCTTTGAGGGAGATCTGGCACTGAAATGTATGACGTCCGGATAACAGAGCACTCCGGTTATTTGATGGCTGTATTTATAATCAAGTTTGGACTGGACTTTCATATTCCTGGAGAGTGCCAGGAGTTTTAAGCTCATTTCCATGTACATGTATTCTTTTCATCACTTAGACGTCATTTTTGAGAAATAGACATGCCAGCGTTACAGAGGAATTGTTTCTACATCTATAAATCAAACTTGAAAGAATTAAATTTTTTTTTTTTAAAGAGATTGTGTAATGACTAATATTGACGTAAGGTGGTATGGCACAAGTACAGCATTCCTTCAACCCTTCCCCCCTCAATTCTAACTTGGGATATGAATACCTGCATTACCCTTTCTTGTTCACTGTGTAAGTGGAAATATGTACACTTTGTTTCCTGAAGGGTCAATTTCAGATAACTTTGTGTGTGTGTGTGTGTGTGTTTGTGAATGACAGCATTTCTGTGCTAAATCACATTTCTCCAAATCATTTGTGTTCTTGTTTTTGTGCTACTTCTAGAAGATCACTACATTTGCAAAATGTTTCCACATTACAAAATAGTCCACATTCCAAGCAGACCAATGAAACAAAGTTTTTTAGCTAACAAAGCACATGCATGCATCAGAAATAAGACAATTATACTCACAGCTAGTTCCATTCCACTGCAGAATGACAGGATTCCAATTGTACCCTCTGTCTGTCATATTTTTCTTTGTTCGTAGTAGTGGGTCCTCTTCACCTGATTGCATGTGCTGTCAATAGCAGTATGCTGTGGACACTACTTGTATCTATCCTGCTTGTTTTGGGTTGTTGGGCGTTTTTTTTTTTTTTTTTTTTTTTTTTTGGGGGGGGGGGTGGTTATCCTTTAGAGGAATACAATGTGTACAAGCAATATCTGTACAAGTGAGACACACAGCATTTGCTTCTGTTCCACTGCCATGTAATCTTATCAATGGTAGAAACACATGCATCAGCACATATCGTAAAACAAATGCACCATGATATGTAAGACACTTTTCCTGTTCAACCTCCAATAAAGTTCACAACTGCAGCATTGTTGTGGTGAGTACACATGTGTCAGCCCACTATCATTGCAACTAGGTGGGAACTACCTATGTCCCCTTCTGTCAGCACTACATGTATGTCAGCAACAGGATCAGATAGAGATTAGCACTGCAAGTTTCCACCCCCCCCCCCCCTTGCCAATCGGCACACACATTCACATAACCTACCCTACATTGTACATCTAAAGGATTGTAATCAGCTGAAATGGTGACAGAACCAAAGATGCCTGCTGCCCTCTGTTGCTACAAGTTCTACAGGTACAGATGTGATAGAAACAATCCAGTTTTCCACCAAAATTTGTATAATTTCCATGAAGTCTGTACTCTCACTATTCACGCCTATTTTTGGAGCATTCATTTTTGTTTTATACCACTCCTTTCAAATTTTATTTCATTAATTTTAAAGAGAAATTCACTCTACACCTGTATTTAATGAATGACACTATGTCCTGAAGACTGATCTCATTTGTTGAGGACGAGTTCCGAGTTCGGGCAGGTGTCTATGGGAAATGCATGTTGCAGCAAAATCAGTCTGTCCTCAACAGTTACTAGGTCCTCAACAAGTTAACAGGCACACAACTTGGCAATTAAGATGTTCAAATTTGTAGCATTCATGCCTTCTCTTCTCTTGGTAATAAGTCACAAGTTTAGGCACAAAATATATGGCATGGCTGCTCGAGTCTTTTACACTTGATTTAACATGGGTAGCCATGATAACTTTCTGTGGTCTATTGCTGAGGAATCTTGAATCCATACAATGATATGTGGTGGAACATTGAGACATCAATTTCTTTGTCAAAAGGGGAATTACAATAGTGTTAAATGCACGAGAGAAGTTGACAAAGGTAGGTCTGACATGTTTTAAATACTTTTGTCCAGATGAGAGTACATCTTGTGTAAGTACAGTAACACTGCATTCTCGACCCCCCTCTTACTTAAGCAAACGGCAATGGATCAATGTGAGAAAAAGAGTAATTAAGAAGACGCTTCAGTATCACCCTTTCGAAACACATCATACAGTATTACAGGTGAGTGAAATGGGTTGGAAGTTATTTAACTCATTAGTGTTCTTTTTCTTCGGAATAGGTTTGATATAGGATATCTTCCACATTCGAGGAACAGTCCCGGTGTTTTGTGAATTTTGAAAAAATTTGGTTAAAACTACCAACAATTTTATTGTTTTCTACTATCAAATCTTTCTTGAACCTATAGTAAAAGTTGTTCAGTTCTTCCACAAAGTTTGGCGTGACTTTAACGTTGACTCTTGGAGACATCTGTTTATACCCAGTGACTTTATTCATCGTTCTCCAAGCAGCAGCCGGTTTGTTGTCGTGGATATTTCTTTCTAATTTTTCATTGTATAAATTTCCCCCTCCCACAGTGAGAACTTTTTGCATATTGATGTTGTAAATGGTGCAATTTGATGCATTTCTCTGCATGTTTTGTCAACTTGAAACAGTCCCACATGTTTAAGGTAGCAGTACATTTTATGTAGATTATTATTGAACGATTTTGCCTATAAAATGGTGTCAGTTGAATAAACTTCTTGCATAAATTGTAACACTGAATATCATGAATGCCACCGAGCCCGAGCGAGCGGAGCGAGCGAGGGGGGGGGGGTGTGTTCCCCCTCCCATGGTGAGAACTTTTTGAATTTTGATGTTGTAAATGGAGCAATTTGATGTATGTTTTTGCATGTTTTAGTCACTTTATTGAACAATTTGCCTTAAATATCATTTGAATAAACTTCTTGTATTCAAATTCTTCCACTGAATGTCGTGAACGCGACCGAGCCCGAGCAAGCGGAGCGAGCGAGGGGGAGGGGTGGGATAGGGTGTCCCCCCTCTCACGGTGAGAACTTTTTGCATTTTGAAGTTGTACATGGTGCAATTTGATGCATGATTTTGCACGCTTTGTCAACTTGAAACAGTCCCACTTGTTTAAGGTAGCAATATATTTCGATGTTGATGATCATTAAACAATTTGGCTATATAACGGTATCATCTAAATAAACTTCTTGTATTAATTCTTACACTGAATATCATGAACGCGACGGAACCCGAGCGAGCGGAGGGGGCGGAGGAGGCGAGGGGGGGGGGGGGAGGGGGAGGGGGTGTTCCCCCTCCAACGGTGAGAACTTTTTGCATTTTGATGTTGTAAATGGTGCAATTTGATGCATGTTTTACGTGTTTTATCAACTTGAAACCGTCTTACTTGTTTAGCAGAATATTTGGATGTAGATTATTATTGAACAATTTGCCCTCAATGGTATCATTTAAATAAAATTCTTGTATTAATTCTTCCACTGAATGTCATGAACGTCACCGAGCCCGAGCGAATGGAACAAGGGGGGGGGGTGGAGGGGAGGGTGTGTGGGAGGGGGGTGTCCCCCTCCCACGGTGAGAACTTTTTGCATTTTGATGTTGTAAATGGTGCAATTTTATGCATGTTTGGGTGTTTTATCCACTTGAAACGGTCCCACTTGTTTAAGGTAGCAGAATATTTTGATGTAGATTACAATGAACAATTTGCCTATAAAATGGTATTATTTGAATAAACTCATTGTATTAATTTGTATGATGAATAATTATCATGAACGCTGTCTATCAAGCAATTCAAACAGAAAAAGCAAGCACACGAGGGTGTAGATGGGGGGCATTTCTCCTCCCACACAAAGGTGGATTTTGCATTTTCAGACCTGAAATTCAGCGATCTGGTGCGAAGTTTTGGTGTAATACTTAAAATTTTTCCAGCGCCCCCTCCCCCCCAAAAAAACCAAGGAAAAGTAGAAATTACGCGGTGCATAATATATGTCCCCGCCGGAAGTAGCATTTTGTAGCAAAATGTACAATATAGGTCAAAAATCAAGGTCAAAGGTCAAAATTCTGCGTAGAAGTTTTGAAGCCATCACATAAAGCAAACAGAATCGAAATCGGGTTAGAAATGGCGAAGGAGAAGCATTTTGTAGCCAATGTACAATATATGTAAAAAATCAAGGTAAAAGGTCAAGAAGTCAAAGGTCAAAATTCTGTGTAGAAGTTTTAACGCCCTCACCTAGTTTTATCACATAAAGCAAACGGAATCGAAATCGGGTTAGAAATGGCGAAGGAGTAGCATTTCGTAGCAAAATGTACAATATAGGTCAAAATTCAAGGTCAAAGGTCAAAGAAGTCAAAGGTCGAAATTTTGTGTAGAAGTTTTGAAGCCCTCACCTAGTGCCATCACATAAAGCAAACGGAATCAAAATCGGGTTAGAAATGGCGAAGGAGTAGCATTTTGTAGCAAAATGTACAATATAGGTCAAAGGTCACAACTGAAATTCTGTGTAGAAGTTTCAAAGCTCCCATGTAGTGCTATCATATAAAGCAAACAGAATCAAAATTGGCTCATAAACGACAGAGAAGTAGCAAATTGAACATTTTGATCACACACGGACGCACACACGGACACACACACGTACGGAGCCCGTTTCATAGTCCCCTGCTCGAACTCGTTCGGCGGGGGAAAAAATAATGAAGAAATAAATAGGGCTTTTTCAGGGAAGTGTTAAAATCATGGAATTTAGCTCTTATTCCCAGTGTACACCATCTTTGTGTTATATGTACAAAGTCTAGTGAGGTAGAGCTTAGGGGGAGGGTGCGGGAGGGGAAACACAAGACGGAGCTTTTGCGTTATAAGAATTGAAATAAAGCGATCTGAAGCACACTTTTTGTGGAAAATTCGGATATTGTCATTCCCCAAAGTATACTAAGTCTATAGAGGGGACCAAGCAATAGGAGGGTGGCAAGATACATCTCCCATATTCGAGGGAGCTTTTTTTTTTTCAGTTTTAGAACTGAAATTCAACAATCTGGTGCACACTTTTGTTGGAATATCTGGAAATTTGTCAATCAGAGAAGGTGGGAGGGGATAAGCCCCATTCCCTATTCCCCCTTCCTAAATGAGGGAGATTCTGTATTTTCTGATTGCATTTAAATGTTTTGGTGCACACATTTTGTGGTATATTTGGAAAACTCTCTATGTTCAAAGTATAGCCACAGTCTACTTGTATGCATAGGGGCGGGGGGGGGGGGGGGGGGAGGGGACGGGCGAGCAGGGAGAAGGTGTAGGCGAGTGCTAACACCACCCTTCCAGTTTTCTATCAAAAAATGCAAGAGGGCAATTCCACGGTAACTGACGTTACGCATAAGGATTTTCATGAAATTGTTTATGTTGTAGTTTTGTGAATGAAAGCACCTGGGGCTTGTAATTAGCATTGATGAATGAGTTCATGAGAATGAAGAAATGGGTGGAAAGTTTTTCTCTAAAACTGCATTTCCAACTGCATTTCTTATCACATAGCAAGTGAAAATGTGTCGGTAACTGACGTTACGGAAAAACATGGGAAATTATGGTGTTGATTTAAATGGAAATATCTCATGTCCCTGACTTCTAAACCTTATGTGCTTTATATGGCAATATACTTAGGTTCTTAGGAACAGGTTTGCAAAATAATGTGCACTTCAGATATTTCCTTTTAGCACCATGCCAATTTCAGTGAATGCATGACGGTAACTGACGTTACGCTTACATTTGCCATAGGGTTTACACATGGAAAATCATGATTAGGAATAGTTTTGTGATATTTTATAATTCTGACCTTTCAGAGTGATTTGTTTGATATAGAATCATACCTTGGTTCATCAATTACAAATACCCAAATGAAATGAAACATTAGTCCATTTTCTTAATGTTTAATGAAAACTTAAAGGGAAACATGTCAGTAACTGACGTTACGTAACTGACGTTACACTCACTTTTGCTATGGGGTTTACAAAGAATTAACTTATTTAACAGGTTATTATACTGCTGCAGTATACCAGTAAAAATCCCAGGCATTTACTTAGCAACAAATTAAAACAAAATCTAAAGACACAAATGGGATGGGGCCCTTAGAGGGCAAGCTCCCCCCCCCCCCATGCCATAGCACAGTTGAGCAAAAATAACGTAAATGCACCAGAGGATATTTCTTGACATTTGTCTTAAGATTGAATGCTTATTCAACAGTTATGATTACACAGAGCCATTTAGATTCAGCAGTTCCTAGTATGAATATTGACATAACTAAGGTTTTTTTTTTTTTTTTTTTTTTTTATGAACAGGAAAGTTTCTATCTAGAGTACCCCACCCATAATACCCTGCAGCCTGCAGTACTACACAAAACACAGATATTTTTGTGTGTGAAAAAAAAAAAAATCTTTCAGGTCATGGGGAAAAACACATACAAATAAAAATATTCATATGAAATCCACTGTGATATATTCTTTCTTCTTGTTGTCATCCATTCCAGCGAGTCACATACAATTTATACTGCCAGCAGGTTTCGGGAATGATTCCGACTTTCCTATTTGTGAAATACTTGGTATGGCTGTTTTTTTGTTGTTGTTTTTCTTTTTGGTTTTGTTCGTTTTGTTTTGTTTTGTTTTTTGCTTTGATTGTTTTAATTTCATGTATGATTTGTTTTGAAAATCAATAAAACACACACACAAAAAAAAATGCTAGCAAAAGTAGTCATTAGTAAAGATTATAAAACTGTTGGTATGCAGTTGTACACAAGCTTTTTAATAGAAAAAGGTGGTTACCATGCACCCACATCATTGATTAGGCCTACAAATTTGGTAGCTTTATCATCCCGTAGGACTGTGAATGCACTGTATAGTAATTTGAGTGCATTATATACTGCATGTGGTAAACCTAAACTTCCAGATGATTTAACCTTAAACTTGTGCTGAACCGAAAATCAAAAGCTCAAGCCCCCTCCACCAAAACAAATATGATAAATAAATGAATAAGATGAAATGAACAAAAACAAATGGATCCATGGACATACAGTGTACCATGGTGATGACATCATTCCCTATCAAAGGGATTGCTGCTCTTTGTTGATAACCTTTGACTTCCCAGATGTATTGAAATGGCCTGAAGTCAAAACATTTGCCTAAGTTATAATTACTGTCATGGTAACTGACGTTACATACTGCAGTGATGCCAAGTTCAAAAAACTTTTATGAGTGAGATTTTTAGGACTCGGTGTCTCGGCGCTTGCGCGCATGCGCACGCGAACGAGGAGGGTGCCCCCCTCCCATGATAGGGAGCTTTTTAAAATTATTAGCTCTTAATGATGCGATCTGGTGCATACCTCAGTGACTATGTTTTACTAATTTTGAAAGGCAAAAGGGAAATATACCTTCAATTGCAACTATCACTCTATTCCTTTGAGCTATGCTCTTTTTTTTTGGCCCAAATTGCAGACTTCACCAGATGCGTGAGAAAAATGGGTGCCATGCGTGAGATCGTGAGACAGACCCTAAATGCTTGAGTCTCACGCAGAATGCGTGAGACTTGGTAGCTCTGCATACTGGTATATGACGTTTCGGTAACTGACGTTACACATTTTGATGTGTTCATTTGACTCTCCAGTATGCCAAGTATCCTTATTTTCTGGTATTGAAAGGAAGGCATATGGGCATACATTAGAAATCCTACGTTTCATCATACAGCTCACTTTCTTTGATGAATAAAGTTAAAAATTCCTTGTTTTTGGTAACTGACGTTACATCCATCATTGTCAAACTAACTAAAAGTTTTTATAAAATTCTTTAAAGCAACCAGCTTTTTCTTTCTATCATGTGGTAAAAGACTTGTCTGGTAACTGCATACATATAAAAGATTGTTGTTTAGAGTACTAGTAAAGTGGATATACAGAGGGTAAATTATGTGACAATACACTCTTTCTTACCATTGAGTTATAGGCATATTTTGGCAGCCATTTTGAAAATCAAAATGGCCGCTTTTATTGAAAAACATAATGACTCTTAAAACTTCAACTCAAGTATTGTCTGAAAATGTATGGTGTTTGAAACAAATATCATTTTGAATTTTCGGCATCTGTGTCCTACATACCGTGGAATTGCCCAAGAAAATTTTCCTCATTTCGGGAATCACTGGGGATCATAATGATATGTTTGCCCCTTCCCTCTTCCCCCGTCCGCGCTCCCCGTCCTCCAGGATGGACGCCCCTGCATACGAGGGTGCTTTTGCATTTTTAGAATTCAGATGAATTTATATCTCGTAAACACATTTATGATGAAATATGGGAAAATTTCAATCCCAGAAGTATATACTATTTTTTTTAAGGGGGGGAACCCTCTGTTAATTGAAAGTATCTAGATATCTCCTCTTACCCACAAAACATTTGCATTTTTTTAAACTGAAGTAACAGACCTGGTGCACGCTTTAGATGAAACATTTTAAAATCTGTCAATCTAAAGTGTATTAAGCAGAAAGGACAGAACGGGGAGGGTATGGAAGGGGTTAGGCCTATCCCCCTCTTTAATACGCGAGGGAGATTTTGTATTTTCAGAATTGAAATTCAGCAATCTTTGGGTGAAATATTTAGACAGTTTTCTATCAACAAGTAAAAACATTTCCACATCTCGGGAGTTACGAGGAAGAGCAAAATAATATGTTTGTCCCCAATACTTTTGTGGGGGAACCATCCCCCCTCCCCCCTCTATCGATGCCTCTGTATATGAGGAAGCTTTTGTAAGTGAAAGATCTGATGCACACTCTTTGATAAAATAAGGAAATATGTCAATCTCAAAAGTGTACAAAGTCTATCGAAAGGGACCCAGTAGCGGAGCTTTTGCATATTTATTATTGCAATTCAACGATCCGGTGTATAGTTCTGGCGGTAGTTGGACAATTTTCCATAAAGAAAGTTTGAGATTTGTCCTCATCTCAGGAATTGCTTGGGGGACAAATGATTTGTGTGCCCCCAACATTTCCGTAGGGGCGGGGCAAATGCCCCTTTGCTGCCCCCCCCCCCCCCCCCCCCCGATAGATTCGACACCCCTGATCATCCCTGGGTATGCCCATAGATGTATCGAAGTCATCATTTTAGGAATGATTCAGGAAATGGAGGGGAGTTCAATTATGGTGGTATAGTCTTTGTTATTGTTTGTTTGTTTGTTTTTGTACATAATTTGCAGATGGTCCCGAGTTGCTCGCTTCATAGCATATTTACATGAAAGCCTATGCTATTTGACGTTGTCCACATCTGGACCATAACTTATGTTGATATTACTTTCTTCGCGAGCGAGCGAAGCAAACGAGCGCTTGAGAAAATTATGTATAGTATGTATACATCAGGGTTCTTGTTAATTTTTTTGACAGCAGGGAATTAGTCATTCACAGGCAGTTACCAAATTGGCCAAGGGTCCAGGTGAAAGGAAAATAGCATTCTGGAGGGCCATTAATGGCTTAAAATGACACCAGAATTACACTCTCTACAGACTGTGAGAAATACAAAAATACACAAGTTTAGAAGGAAAACTGCAGGCAAAAAAATTTCAATCTCATGATGTGCCTGCTACATCCTATTCCTACTCCTTTAGATTTCTAACTACATGAACTAGTCTACAGTAATTTTTGATGTCATATTATGAACATTGGGGTATTTTCGAACTGTGCAAAATGGAACATAAGTCTGACAATCCAGACTTATATCCAGAATATTTACTGCAAAAATATCAATATAAAATTGACATTTGTTTTTGTCCGCGCAGCCAGGGCTCGACACTAACGTCGGGCCACCCCAAAAAAAGTTGGATGTTTGTCTATACTTTTGGAAATGAACAGCGTTATCAATTGACTCCGTAAGATACTAAAAAAAATGTCAAATGTTGCTTATAATTTTGGAAATGAATAACGGTTATAATCGACCCCGTGAGATACTAAAATAAGTGTCGGATGTTTGCTTATACTTTTGGAAATGAATAACGGTAAGATTCAGCTACGTACATGTAGGGTGCCAAAATTAATGTCCGATATCTGATTTTGAATTTTGGAAATGAATAAGGATAACATTCGGCTCCGGAAGATGCTGAAATAAATGTTGAATGTTTGCTTTGACGTTCGGAAATGAATGATAATAATGTTCAACTCCATACGATGATGAAATGAATGTCGGATGTTTGCTTTACAATGTAACTTTCAAAAGTAAATAGCAATATGATTCGGCTCCGGAAAATGCTGAAATAAATGTCAGATGATTGCTTTTATGTTCAGAAGTGAATAGCAGTAATATTCTGCTCCATACAATGATAAAATAATGGTCGGATGTTTGCTTTTAAATTTCGAAATGAATAACAGTAACATTTAACTGCGTTCGATGGTAAAATAATATGTGTTTGATGTTTGCTTTGACGTTTAAGAAATGAATAGTATTCAACTCGTACGATGATAAAATAAATGCCGGATGTTTCCATTTACGTTCAAAAGTATAAATAGCTACGGTGGATGCTAAAATAAATGTCGAATGATCCCTTGACATTCGGAAATGAATATGCCCAATAACAATAATTTTCAACTCTGTACGATGATAAAATAAATGTCTAATATTTGCTTTTATGTTCAAAAGTTAATAGCAATAACATTCAACTCCAGAAGATGCTAACATTAATGTCGAATGTTTGCTTTGGCGTTCGGAAATGAATAAGGATAACATACAGCTCCAACAATACAATATAAAACAATAGTATACAACTCCATACGATGATAAAATAAAAGCCGGATTTTTGCCTCTACGTTCGAAAGTAAATAGCAATAACGTTCAGCTTCGGAAGATTCAAAAATAATGTTGAATGATCCCTTGATGTTTGGAAATGAATAACACTTATATTCAACTTCGTACGATGATGAAATAAATGTCTGACGTTTGCTTTTATGTTTGAATGTAAACAGCAATAACATTCAGCTCCGGAAGATGCTAAAATAAATGTCGGATATTTCCTTTCACGTTCGGAAATGAATAACAATAGTACTCAACTCCGTACGATGATAAAATAAATACCGGATGTTTACTATTATGTTCGAAAGTAAATAGCAATAACATTCAGCTCCGGAAGATGCTAAAATAAATGTGGAATGATCCTTTTGACGTTTGGAAATGAATAACAATAATATTCAACTCCGTACGGTGATTAAATAAATGTCTGATATTTGTTTTTATGTTCGAAAGTAAATAGTAATAACATTCAGCTCCAGAAGATGCTAAAATTAATGTTGAATGTTTGCTTTTGCGTTCGGAAATAAATAACAATGGTATACAACTCCGTACGATGATAAAATAAATGCCGGATGCTTGCTTTTACGTTCAAAAGTACAAAAATTGTAAATAGCAATAGCGTTCAGCTCCGGAAGATGCTAAAATAAATGTCGAATGATCCCTTTGACGTTCGGAAATTAATAACAATAATATTCAACTCCGTACGATGATTAAATTATGCCAGATGTTTGCTTTTTCTTTCGAAAGTAAAAAGCAATAACATTCGGCTCCGGAAGATGCTAACATAAATGTCGGATATTTGCTTTTACATTTCGAAGTGAATAACAGTAACATTCAGCTGCGTTTGATGGGAAAGTAAATGTCTGATGTCAGCCTTGACGTTCAAAAATGAAAAACAGTAAAATTCGGCTCCGTACAATGTTTAATTGTCAGATGATTCATTTCACTTTCGGAAGTGGACAGCAGTAATTTTCAGCTCCGTACGATAATGAAATAAATGTCGGATGTTTGCTTTAAAATTTGGAAATGAATAACGGTAATATTCTGCTCCGTACGATGCTAAAATAAATAACAGATTGATGCTTTTACATTTGGAAATGATTAACGGTATCAAGCGGCTCAGTTAGAAACTATAAAATAAATAGCGGATGTTTGCTTTCACATTCGGAAATGAATAAGGATAACATACAGCTCCGTAAGATGCTAAAATGAATCTCACGCACCTGTATCTCGCGAAAAACAAAATCGAATGATTTTATCAATAACGTAGTAGCAACAGTGGAAGGAATTTGTGTGTCCTATCGCATGGTTTAGGAGAAAACATGAACTACTCTGCAAAACGGGAACGAGACATGGTTTTCTATGTTCCGTTTGTCGCGTGTTTGAAAGCGGCAAGTCAAGAAATGGAACCTCGCGGAAAGGAAATGGAATGACTATGATTATGTTATGTGGTATAGAAGAAAATTGGAAGGAATACTACTCGGTTATTCACCACAGATAATGAGCGGTAAAGAATAATAACGGCGGGACTGAAACATGTTTGTTTCCGAGTCTTCCCGCTTCAGATAGTAGCGCTCGTTGCATGCCAGCTCATACGAGAACGTACCGACACGCGTACAAATCAAGCGGGCACAGCAGTGTCAGTGTGCACTGCGCGCGCGTGCAGTTTCAAATTGAAACTATTTTTTCTTTATTTTTTTTTTTATATATATTTTTTTCTTGTTCTTTTTTTCTTATGAAGCCACAGCCGGTTACGATCGGCGTTACAGTCGGTAAAAATAACCAGTTACCAGCTATTAACAAGAACCCTGATACATTATCCTACAAGATAGAATACTGTTCGAATACTGTTCAGCTCTGTTACCTGTCTGAAGGCGGGCGTAAGAACGTCATGCAATTAGATGCCAAAATTGATAAAATCACATTTCTCCTTCCTCAATTTTTTGTCAAATTTCAGGGGGGGGGGGGGGAATGATTGTACAGGCCATCCCCCCCTCCTCCATTTCAGGGAGGATATATCCCCCCATCCCCCCGGGATTTACGCCCATGCGCATGCGCTGGCCGTCAATTCAGTGTAGCTCTCCCAGGTTCCTCTCGACCGAGTCACATTAAGTCATCAATTCGAACAGAAAGGGACTATTGACAGAACCAAACGTTGCATGAACCCCGTTGTCAATACTTCAACTTTTATACTGGTAAGTCTTCAAATTGAAGAAATTTTTCGATTTTAAGTTGATATTTGTCTGCGATACTACCCTGTCATGATCCTGAATGCTACAGTCCGCAGCCCCATTACGCTATGCGTATGGGGCTGCTGGTCGCAGTTTCTAACTAGACCTAGATCTAAGTTTATGTCTAGTAGATCTAAATCAAATGTTAACGGTTAGTACATGTAGTAGAAACTTCTAACATCAACATGTTATTGCGCTGTTATTGTTAACCGTTAAATTTCAATTAACTGTAGTGTTAGATCTAACGCCAACGGTTAGACTATTAATGTTTGACCGACAAGTATGTCTACTTCCGCGAAAAACTTCTCATTTATAATAATGTCATTTGCTGGGTCAGTTTTTCGCTTCTTTAGACAGACACCATTGATACATACGCTATTGTGACGGTTTCAACCGTTCTGGTTGAACGCAACTTCGACCCAGTTCCCCCCCCCCCGCATAAAAATGGTTAAAATTTATTATAATTTTTTCCAGCTCGGTTTTCAAATCAATCTGGAAAAAAATATATACAGGATTAATCAGTCAACATTTTGACTCACCTCTTCCACTGTTTTCTCCTGTTTTCTGGTTGTTTCCTCCACTTCTTTGCAGCGCTCCCCAATTCATCGCCGCCTTCATTTGAAAAATGACCACATGAACGTCTGCGGCAAGCCAAATGCTCCATACAATCACTATATCGGTACACTTACATTTATTGACTAAAGTACTAGTAAGTTATTCGAGTGCTAAATTTAACTCCATAATGTTGTGAATGAGCATTCACTTACTAGTACTGTAGACCCCGTTTACAGTGCGAGGCTCGGCCACGACATTTCAGTGTAAACGCGCAAAAGGCCAAATGCGAGGCCAAAATTGGCCTCGTAAATGGCCACGCTCTGGAGGTGGTCTCAGCCTTTTCTCAGTGTAAACGCAAACTGGGCCAAATGCGCGGCCAATTTTAGTCTGGCTTCCAAACCCTCTGCTTGTACTATTTTGCTATTCAGGATATTAACCCCTTAAACTGTACCCCGCACTGGGTCTTAGTCAATAAACGTAAGCAGGTAATGCACTTGTCAATTGTAGTCCCGGCCCATAGGTACCCGGGGATGGCCGGGACTTGCAACCAAGTTGGGCGGGGATTTCAGCATTTTTTTCGCCCGGGTGGGTCGGGAATAGACCGGGCTTTGTAAGGGGAAATTCACTTAATTTGCCCCGGTGGGCCGGGGATGCCCTGGGGTGTTGTCGGGGGAAATTCAATTATTTTGCCCCGGTGGGTCGGGAATGGACCGGGCTTTGACCATTTTCGCTGATTTACGCAATGAAAAATCACCGATGAATTGCCCAAGAACTACGGAAAGATCACGCAAAAATATAGCGCCAATCATACGTGAGTTGTTAGTGATACATTAGTGATTCATCGATCAGTATTTCGTAAGTATTACATGCGCTTATTTGTGTGTTCTGTTAGAGATACATAGGCCTACGCCAATATTTTTTTCAGTAATTTTCAGTGATACGTAGGTGTTACAAACGCAAAACATGCGTCATTATTTATGTCTGCTAATAGTCAGTGGAGAGTCGTTGGTGAAAGCGATAGTGGCAACATTTTCGTGAACAATTGCTGATATTCCACGCATATTTCGCACTTTGTTCGCGTAAGAACCACACAAACTACGCAAAAATTACGTAAAACAGCTCAATAATGCGTCAACTTTTATGCGAAGCCGAGTTTTGAGCTCCTCAAAACCCGGAATTGCGTAAAGCGCTGATCCGGCGCACATCGGCTGACAACTACGAAAGTTCCACGTTGTAGACAAACTCATGAAATGTGCAAATCGCGCATGTATCGCGTAAATAAGGCTCGAATTTCTTACGCGATTCATGCATTTACACGACTTTTGGGCAGTGTGACAGGTCCTTAAAGGCCAGGTTTCCAGCTCAAAACTCAGCTTCGCGTAAAAGTTTAGGCAGTATTGCACTGTTTTACGTAATTTTTGCATAGTTTGCGTTGTTCTTACGCAAAATATGCGTGGAAAACTACGCTGTTCTTACGCGAAAAACGCACGAAATATGCGTTGAATATCAGTGATCGTTTGCGAAAATGTTGCCGCTATCACGTTCATGTGCGAATCATGCGTGATTCATACGCAATTCATTGTGATAAAGCGCAGATTATGCGTGATTTTCCGTGGACCTCAGTCGTCGCGCACAACCACGAATTCGTGCCTATGCGCTGAAAGTGCGTGGTTTAGTGATTTTTTTTGTGTGATATTCCCGTAGTTCTTGCGCAATTCATCGGTGATTTTTATCGCGTAAATCAGCGAAATTCTCAACAGTGGCACGCACAACCAAATTTCTTGCGTGATTCATGCAAACTTACGAGACTTTTGGGCAGTGTGACCGGGCCTTGAGGGTCGGGACTTGGCCGGGGATTTCTATGCAAATACGCCCAGCTTGTCGGGGACTTGGCCGGGGATTTCTGCACAAATATTGCCCGGACTATCGGGAAATTGGCCGGGGATTTCAACTTCAATTTTGCCCGGCCTGCCGGGGACTTAGCGGAGGATTTCCGTGAAAATTTTGCCCGACCTGTTGGAGACTTGGCCGGGACTTGGCCGGGTGGTGTAACATCCCCAAATTGCAAGTGGGATGCAAGTCCCGGCCATCCCCGGGTACCCAGGGGCCGGGACTACAATTGACAAGTGCATAAGTGTACCGATATAGGCCCTAGTGATTGTATGGAGCATTTGGCTTGCCGTAGACGTTCGTGCGGTCATTTTTCAATCGAAGGTGGCGATGAATTGGGGAGCGCTGCAAAGAAGTGGAGGAAACAACCAGAAAACAGGAGGAAACAGTGGAAGAGGTGAGTCAAAATGTTGACTGATTAATCCTGTATATATTTTTTTCCAGATTGGTTTGAAAACCAAGCTGGAAAAAATAATAATATTAATAACCATTTTTATGCGGGGGGAACTGGGTCGAAGTTGCGTTCAACCAGAACGGTTGAAACCGTCGCAATAGCGTATACGTATGGACAAGCGTATGTATCAATGACATACTTGCCAACTCTACCGCTTTGGGCAGTAGACTACCGCTTTTTAGAGGTTTTGACCGGCTACCGATTTTCTCTTCTGATTTACCGATTTTGTAGTAAACCTACCATAAAATGAAATAGAAGTCATATTTTCCCTTCATTGTGCGTTGATTCCCTAAAATAAGCTAGTAATTACTGTAGAATACTAATAATAATTTCAAGGAACTCGTTCCTCAAAAATGCCGTATTCAGCCTTCTAATATGCACACATGTATGCACACTGCAGTGGCGCACTATTAGTAGTCTCTATCATATTATCTACATGCGTGCAAGACTTACTGTACACGTGTACGTGTAGCTAGAACCACGCATAATAGTAATGTTTTGGTAGCTTACATGTGCGTGGTGCGGCCGATGCGGCATACGGTGTGGCATAATTTAGTTCAGTGGGCTAACTATACACAGCCCAGTCGCTGTACATGGTACATCGCGACAAGGCTGTACGAGCGCGACCACCAACCACTAGGAGAGCGACGTAATCGTATCACGATAGCTTTGAATTTTGATATTTAACATCATTTTTGTCACCTCAAACTCATCGAGTATAGGCCTACTCTTCAATATTTACTCTACATCTGATGCTATCAGTATTCAAATGTACGCAATGAAACTTACCGAAATTGATCATCATATCCAGCATGTCCACACGGTACACAATCTTTCACGCCAGGCCTCACTATACACAGCCCAGTCGCTGTACATGGTACGTCGCGACGTACCATGTACCATGATGATCAATTTCGGTAAGTTTCATTGCGTACATTTGAATACTGATAGCATTAGATGTAGAGTAAATATTGAAGAGTATACTCGATGAGTTTGAGGTGACAAAAATGATGTTAAGTATCAAAATTCAAAGCTATCGTGATACGATTACGTCGCTCTCCTAGTGGTTGGTGGTCGCGCTCGTACACCCCTGTCGCGACGTACCATGTACAGCGACTGGGCTGTGTATAGTTATCGGTGGGCATGATCCCAGCCGGCCATGTACGTACGTGATTGTATTGAATTGAATTGAATAACTGAAACTGCACCGGTCTTACACTCAATACACAGTAAACAGTTCCAGCATATTTATTTTCATATTTCACATGAGATATACATTTCATCAAAATACACTAAAAAGAATACAAACCAAGCAAGATACAAAATATGTTATAAATCGGGGCATGGACAGAAAGTGTGTCAGCGTATATAATGTACATAAAAGACAATTCTCTATAACTTGTGAAATATGATGGAACCGCAAAAGCAAAGCTTGTAAACGCAGGTTCCAAGAAAATATACCAGTGTAAATTTGATATGCATTCAATGGAGATAGGACACAAAGTAATAATGACGAAACTATATAAAAACTAAATTATCAAGGTACAAAGGAAAAAGAAAATAAAAGAGATGAAAAAAAAAACAAGAACCCAAGGAATAACAACAGGGTAAAAAGTTAATATAGCATATAGATACACAAGTATATACACACACATATCTAGAATCAAATTCATAACGAGTTCAATATGTTACTACAATGGTACGGATGCAGTGATTATATAATGGGAGCATAAACCAGAAGCAAACAATCATAAACTGCAGGTTGATTCATCATACATTAAATAAGGATACTGCAGATAACATATCAAAGAAAAATTCTAATCAGACAGGTTATATTCATTTATTAACTTTGATTTCAATTTTTGTTTGAATATAAACATACTAGAGCAATTGATTAAATCGGTGGGAAGATCATTCCAGAATTTTTATAGGTCCGGTAAAAACAATTGTTTTTTGAGCAAGGAGTGTACGAGTACGTGGAAGGTGAAATGAATCTCTTTGTCTTGTTGGGTAAGCATGGACGGCATAGTTTTTCTGAAACATGTGGGTAAATACGTCAGGCAAGCCGTTGGCTGATAACTGAAACATAAATGTGCCTAAGTTATATAAAAACAAGTCAGCAACCTTAAGGAGTCTGTTTTCAAAGAAAAAATGATTCGTGTGACAACAGAAATCGGCTAGATTAACTGAACGAATAGCCCGTTTTTGTAGTTTGAAAATTTTATCAATGTGTAATTTGGCACAGTTGCCCCAGGCAAGTATACCGTAACTGAGATAGGGTAAAACAAGCGTTGAATATAAATTTTTTAAAATATACTTGGGAAAAAAATGTTTTAGCTTATTTAAGATCCCAGTATTTCTCGAAAGCATCTTAGACAAATAATCTATATGATGTTTCCATGTTAATTCATGGTCAATATAAAGACCTAAAAATTTGGACAATTCAACTTGAGTCAAACAATCATTATTCATTTTTATATCGCCAGGCAAATGCGTAACGGAGTTACTAAATAAAATAGAAACAATTTTGTTTACATTAAGAGATAACTTATTAGCTTGAATCCACATTTGAACCGACATCAATTCTCTGTTCACTACTTCTAAAAGAGTTGTTGGATCTCGATGTGAAAAGAAAATATTAGAATCATCGGCAAAAAGGAGAAAAGATAAAACATTAGATGAATTTCTAAAGTCATTTATATAGAGAATAAACAAAAGTGGGCCTAAAAGGGATCCTTGAGGGACCCCGCAAGATAATGTTTTTAGACTGGAACTAAATCCATTGATATTTACAAACTGTTTCCTGTTAGTTAAATAGCTCCTGAACCAGTCCAAGGCCTTTCCACGTATCCCATAATGTGAGAGTTTATATAACAAAATACCATGATCGATAGTGTCAAAGGCCTTGGACAGGTCCAGGAATATACCAACAGTATGAGATGAGTCATCTATAGCGTGGGCTACTTTATCTATAAAAGCAAGCACAGCGTGAGTAGTAGAGTGTTTTTTCCTAAATCCAAATTGAGACTCACAAAAAATATTACATTCATTTAAGAATTTAATTACACGAGAATATATCAAATGTTCAAGAATCTTAGAAATCGCCGTCAAAAGAGAAATAGGACGATAATTACTTACATCTTGTTTATTACCTTTTTTATAAACCGGAACAACTTTGGCAAGTTTCATTTGACTAGGCACTACGCCAGTAACAAGGGACAAATTCAATATATACTATATGTTAAAGGAGACAATATTGCGGATATAATATTTTTCAGTAAAAAATTCGTAATACCATCATGTCCAGCACTCTTTTTTGCTTTTAACTTAAGAACTACATCCCTCACCTCGTATTCTTGGATGGGAGTAAAAAACATAGAATGAGGATTTGGATCAGATAAGAAATAATGAAATTCTTTATCTGTTACTGGGATATTACTAGCAAGATTGGGGCCTAAATCAGCAAAAAAATCATTAAACGCATTAGCAACATGTATCGGATTTTGGATCAAAATACCATGCTGGGATATTTCCTTGACTTGTTCTGGTTTATCTTTAACTCTGAGAACTTTATTAATCACCTTCCACGTGCTCTTGGTATCGTTTCTGTAAAGGTCAAACTGCCTTGTGAAATAACTCCTCTTGGCAAGTCTCAAAGTAGTTGTAAGAACATTACGATAACGAACATATTTACCTTTCGTTTTATCATTTGGATTCCTCTTATATTTACAAAATAAATTATTCTTATGATTGATAGACTTAAGGAGGGATTTGGTGATCCAAGGCATTCTTGGTGCTTTTTTATTGGTAAAACGGGTGGATTGTCGTAAAGGAATAATCTCATCATATTTCTAAAGCAGTGAAAATTTATCCAAAAAAATATTAAATGCAGTTTCTACATCATTATCAATACCAAAGACTTCTTCCCAGTTAGCAATCAACAATCTCTCCCTGAGTCTATCGATGTTTCCTTCAGAAAAATCACGAAAAGTAAATCCTTGAGACTTAAGACAACAACTTTTCGCGAGAGGTATTAAACGTAAATTTACTTATCTAACTTGTGATAACAATATGTTTGATTACTTTTTCACATACAACCGTGGTGTATGCTTATTAGCCTATAAAAATTATTTAGGCCTACCAATAAATTTTGCGAATATGTCTGATTTTATTTCTATAAATTTATGCATAGTCTACAAAATAGTTCATAGATTTACATGGATTATGTTTTTGTTTGTTTTTTTTTATCAATACCAAGAACCCTTTAAAAAGGTTAAAAAGCATGCACCCAATCTCATATTTTGATATTGAAAAACAAAAAAAAAAGTCCACACCGCGGGAGGGGGGAACCCCCCCCCCCCCCTCGCGCACAAGCGCGCTCAGGCTTGGTCGCTTTGCTCCCTTGCAAAATCTACCTCTTCAGGATTTCAAAATGTTGGCAAGTATGCAATGGATGGTGTCTGTCTAAAGTCCAATAAGCGAAAAACTGACCATGTTGACCCAGCAAAATGAGAAGTTTTTCGCGGAATTAACGTTTTAATGAACATAGAAGTCATAGTCTAGCTAGAAACTACTTGTCGGCCAATATAACCGGGGGGCCAAAAGCTAAAAACAGAGGTCGAGTTGCACTCTCTCTACAAACTAAGTAGACCATGCTTATTTTCAAGTTTTTATTGTAACAAACAACATTCCAGTGGTCTACCTCAAAAAATTTGTTGCGAAAGCCTCCAAATCCAAGATGGCGTCCAAGATGGCCGCCATATTTACTGAATTTGTTATTTAAATGATAGAATTCGATAGAAACATTAGATTTCAACAAATGTGATGTCATATGAAAGAGAATAAAATTATCTACAAGTTGATACCATTTTTGTGGGTTATTGTGATAACTGGATTGAGATTTTAAGGAAAAAACACTCATTTTTTGATATTTTTCTGAAAAAAGGACAATCATGAAAATGCTTGATTCAGCATAAATCAAAGAAAGACTGAAGGATTATCTTGAAACGTTTCAAGAATTTTGTTTGACATATGATTAATATTTGGAGAAAATTAAGGGACAGTACCATTTTCGGTTCAGGAGTTATAATGTCTCAAACTTGAAAACTCACTACGTAAAAATGGCCACTTTAGTTGTGACCAAGACCTTGTTGGTCATAAAAAAGTCTGCGCACGCCAAGACTACTACACGCACCACTGGCACTGGCGGTTATAGCAGTGCCAGTGGTGCGTGTATTAGTCTTGGCAAATGCAGACTTTTTCTTTGACAAACAAGGGTTTGTGCCTGCAAACTAACTTTTCATACCAAGTGGTAGCTCAGGTGATACTGATCGCTATTATTTCAAAGTAGATTGTTCTGAAGCAGATGAGATGAAGCCCAAAAAAAAAAAAAATCAAATAGAGGTAATAGCTTGAAACTTGGCACCAAGAGATGTAGTAGTAGATAGTTTGTAGATAGATAGATGTTGTAGATAGTTTGAGACAGAATTTAGATCAACCGCTCAAAAAAAAAAAAATCAAGATGACAGCCAGCAAAGTTGACATAGTGTATTGCGCCAAATTAAATGTATTATTTCGATTTTGATACAATTTTGTCTGTTGCGCTATCTTAAACCGTCTTAGGTTTTTATGGACATATTTTTAAAACCAGTGATATTCTACTCTCCGAAAAAGAAAAAAACAAATCGAGTGGAAGTTTTTACTTTTGATGTGAGGAGTGAATAACAGAAAACGGTGAATTTAGAGTGAAATTGGAGTGACTTTTGAGTGAAAATGTTCATTTTCACTCATTTTAGAGTGACCTTAGGCAGGGCCCCACACTAACTTTTATTTTTGGTGACCCAAAGGCAAATATCCGACCTTTTTCGTTGGCCCGATCAGGCCACCAAATTCTTCATTTCTGACATTTTGTTGGCCCGACGTGCGTTTTTGGTGGCCCTGGGCCACCGGACCACTGTTAGTGTCGAGCCCTGCCTTGTAGGGATCACTCGTCACTCTTTGAGTGATCCACGAGGTCACTCTATAAAATGAAAATGAAAATTTTCACTCTCGAGAGATCCTTATATCTAATATGGGAAAGCATCTAGACATACCAATGGCATAAGTTCAGATCAATTGTGACACTAAACCCACATGAAATCAGCCTAAAAACAATGTAAGAAAATCTGATAACAGTCAATACAGTTTCAGCATGCTTATTTGTAAATGTGAATATACAGCATGAATAATAAATTTGGACAATTTTATTCGAACAATATACTGAAAAGTAATTTCGCACAACACATTTAAGAGCAAAGTTGAGAAATTGCCGCCATGTCGGATTTTTTTTTTTTTTTTTTTTTTTGGGGGGGGGGGGTTCGGATCAGAAGGGCTTTCAAGGACATCTGCGGATCAGACATTATTACACATATACCATCATCATTCACGTTTCTACAACAGCAGAGTAACATACAAGTAAAAAAGCATATCTTTGATACAGAAGCATTTCTTTTTTATCAAAGATTGGGCCTTACCCAAACACTGGAATGAGCTCCACCCCCCCCCCCCCCAAAAAAAAGACCCTCAATCAGGTTTACACTAGTGCAATATCGTTCGGATGTATAGAAACATGTAATAGACAGCAATATAAGAAGATTAAAAATATATATCAAATTATAAGTTACAGTGTATAAGTTGAGATTTAACTTTCACGCGACACACTAAAGGTATTGTTTACCATTGGGAGAAATATCACATTCGATTTATATGTGCAGGTTAGTTGTCTCACAAAACATTCTACCATGTAAAAAAAATATATATATATATAATAAAGCCTAAACCATACGGAGATAACACCATTTCTTTTCAAGAAACCATAACCATGATAACTGTTAACAATTTAGTATATAAAAAAACATTCTTATCAGATCTATTTAGTATATCTAACAATATTTAGCATTAATTATACTGATTTAAGTTTGTACATTAGTTGTTCTATCCCTAAGTCACAGTTTAGAACTAGTTTCAGGCATTATAAGTAAAGCTGGGTTTTTGTTTTACGTGCACTAATGGTAAATAATGCCTTGAACGACAACCTTGATTAATTACCGCCATCTTAAATTTTGTGTGGATACTATTTTTATCGCTGAATATTACACATTGGCAAAATTTGTGCCAAATTCCAAGCTCCTATCTCTTTTTGGAAAATACTTTCTGTTCAATCTTATCTGCCTCAGAACAATATACTATGATGAAATGCTACAGTATATAGCGACACCTATATACCACTTGGCATGAAAAGTTAGTTTGCAGGTACTTGCAAGTCACTAAATCATAATAATATTGCATGTGACCATGTAAACACATTGTATGCAAAATTTATAATGCATAAATATAATGTTTTTCAAGTTTTAGATGTTAACTTGTCAACAGTGTATGATATTGCCTATAATTCCAGAAATATGAATTATGTCTCAATCTCAGTAAATCTCAATCTCAATCGCAGGTTTCAAAACAATTCTTCAGTTCTTCTTTGATAAATATTAAATCATGCATTTTTACATTTCTTCCTTTTTTCGAAGCAATATAAAAATATGTATTCCCTCCCCCCCCCCCCCTCAAAAAAAAAAGAGAAGCAAACACCCCCCAATTTATCACAATACACAGCTAAGTGGTATCAACTTTTATGAAGTTTTGCTCTCCTTCATATGACATCAAATTTGTTGCAATCCATTGTCTCTATCAAATTTTATGTTTGAAATGTTACATTCAATAAAAATGGCGGCCCTATTGGACCGCATCTGTACTTTGGAGATTTTTGCAACAAATCTACTGAGGTGTACTTATGGAACATTGCATAGTATACTTAATATTATGTATGGTCTTGTTTATAGAGAGAGTGGAACTCTTAGATTTGACCCTCTGTGACGTCTTTGGGAACAGATGCGTGCAAATATATATTATGTAAAATTGGATTTCAAGTTTGAGACATTATAACTCCTGAACCAAATACAATACTGACCCCTAATTTTCTCCAAATATTGATTATACTATGGGAAAGATGTTAATTTCTGCATGGTTTTCATAAACATTTTTTATTTTATTTGTTTTTTACTTTTTAGAGAAATATTAATGGTGTATTCTGAAAAATGTCTCCATAAAAACCTAAGATGGTTTGAAATACCATTAAAATGTTCAGGATATATAAAAACCATATAAATAGACAGCAAAACAGACAAAATTGTATCAAAATCAAAATGATACATTTACTTTGGCGCAATACACTATGTCAGCTCTGATGGCCTGCAATCTTGAATTTTTTGAGTGATTGATCAAAATTTTGTTTTAAACTTTCTGTAGAAAGGTTAGTGTTTCAAGCTTCTACCTCTATTTGAAAGATATTTTTTGCTTCATCTCATCTGCTTCAGAACAATCTACTTTGAAATAGTAGCAATCAGCGTCACCTGAGCTACCACTTGGTATGAAAAGTTAGTTTGCAGGCACAAACCCTTGTTTGTCAAAGAAAAAGTCTGCATTTGCCAAGACTAATACACGCACCACTGGCACTGCTATAAGCGCCAGTGCCAGTGGTGCGTGTAGTAGTCTTGGCGCGCGCAGACTTTTTTATGACCAACAAGGTCTTGGTCACAACTAAAGTGGCCATTTTTACGTAGTGAGTTTTCAAGTTTGAGACATTATAACTCCTGAACCGAAAATGGTACTGTCCCTTAATTTTCTCCAAATATTAATTATATGTCAAACAAAATTCTTGAAACGTTTCAAGATAATCCTTCAGTCTTTCTTTGATTTATGCTGAATCAAGCATTTTCATGATTTTCCTTTTTTCAGAAAAATATCAAAAAATGAGTGTTTTTTCCTTAAAATCTCAATCCAATGATCACAATAACCCACAAAAATGGTATCAACTTGTAGATAATTTTATTCTCTTTCATATGACATCAAATTTGTTGAAGTCTGATGTTTCAATCAAATTCTATCTTGCAAATAACAAATTCAGTAAATATGGCGGCCATCTTGGATGCCATCTTGGATTTGGAGGCTTTCGCAACAAATTTTTTGAGGTAGACCAGTGGAATGTTGTTTGTTACAATAAAAACTTGAAAATAAGCATGGTCTACTTAGTTTGTAGAGAGAGTGCAACTCACTCGTTAAGTAAGCGACTTTTTGAGGTTTGGCTCTCCGGTTAATATTATTATTAACGTAGGCCCTACGTTAGCGCCTATTTAGCATTGTCATTGATCAACGCTATAAATTTATGCCTTGCCCTTACCAGGCCCAGAAAAATGAGAAAGTCTCTGGGACGGTGTTTTCCCAATTTGCCTCAGATCAGTAGTTCCAACTTCCTCGTCGTCTTCCTCCTTACTCAGATCCAGATCATCGTCAAGGGGGTTCACAAAAGGTATTGCACTCGCCATTTTCCTAGCTGATCACTTGCTTTTTCGGCAATTGTGCTCACTGACGTCAGCTGACTGAACTGGTTGCGATCCTATTATTATTATTATGGCTAGGACCTACATAGATTCTAGATTTTTGTACTGATATCTATATGGTGTCTGACAAGCAACTAGGATGCATCGATGGTAGTACAATAACCGGTGGTACAAGTGTACACTACTAGTATTATCTAGTGCAACGTTCGCTGCGTCCGCTTTTTGGTGGTCTACCAGTAATCAGAGTGCGGGGCCAGCCCACTGAAGTATGACGTTGGAAGTGCAAGTGGGCCAGCCGGCCGGCCGCGTGTTATTTTTTAGACGGCGCAGATAGGGGACCCTAAAAATCTATTGGGGACCCTATCCCTAAACCTAACCCTAATCCTAATCCTAACCCTAACCATCAAACCCTAACCCTAACCCTAACCCCAACCCCAACCCTAACCCTAACCCTTACCCTAACCCTAACCAAAAACTCTAACCCAACGTTTTTCCCATAGGTTTAACACGCGCCATGCCCCAATCTGTGCCGTCTTAAAAAAAAACCGCTGCCCATAGTAACTCGCCAGCACGGCTCAGTAGATCTGCCGCTCGCTACACCGCCGCCGCCGCCGCACCTCGTAAAAGTAGCGCCAGCTGATCCCGCATCCCGCCCGCCCGGCCCGGAGGGGATGGGATCGGGGAGAGTACGTAGGCGTTTAGTATAGTGCATGCAGAAGAGATAACAAACGTTGCGTTGGTGTCTTCAGCTCGGTTCGGCTTAGACAGAAAAATCCGTCCGTCCGGCGGAGTCTTATACGTTATTTTTGGTGTAGGAGGGGATCCGTGAAGCCAGACGCAGTCTTCGCAGAACATATCCCCGACGACCAGATACAGACTGATCTTTTGGTCAAGGTTCGGCTGATCATGCTCACTGCGCTAGTGACACTGCACTACATGTAGGTTGTCTACACTCTGTTCCAGTTTTCGTTTTCGGTCTAAGTTACCTGTCAAGTGGCAGTGCACTGCAGTGTACCGGTAAGTGCAGTGCATGTAGTGTAATGTGTGCATAAGTTCTAACTGGTAGACCTCTAACACTAACCAATGCTAACGTTATAAGCGTTAGGGTGTCTGGAGTATTTTTCTAACTTTTGAAATTCGCTTTCAAAAGCCGATTATGATCAATTTCATGTGAAAGAGAATTGTGTTAGCAGTTGGTTAGTGTTGTAAGCCGGGTTAATGATGACGCTGACAGTCTCCAGTTGATGTTGCGTAGATTTTATTAGGAAAACAAAACAGCCCCTATAAAGGGTAAACAAACATAAATAATTGTCAAACTTTACAATTATTTATAACAGTGACTATTTCACAAATGAAATAATTTCAACCAGTCTCTCACTTTGCAATCAATACAAATTTCATATATCATTAACTCAATATTTTGATTTCATACAATAATTCACATTTAACAGCAATTCCAGTTTGACTTGGTAAAGAAGTAGTAGTAGAAGAAGAAAATGGAGAAGGAGAAGAAGAAGAAGAATCATAATAATATTAGACACTATATCGAAAGGGTTTTACTCACCAGTCTGTCGATATAATGATTACGTTAAGCTCCGGGTTCCCGCAGCTATCTAGTGCTTGTAACAAATATACAAAATATGTACCGAGACGCTGTCACAAAAAGTACGTCCAAATGTCTCTGGAGTAGATATAAAAATGAATTGAATCTGCATCTCTGTGTCTTTGTGTATTCTCATAAAAATAAAAGTTGCGTTGTGCCCATGCCAACGATGCCAACCGCACACAGCTGCGTCATTGGCATGGTCACAACGCGCCCTAACGCACTGACGCAACAATAGCGCATTGTCCCGTTTACCACAAACTTCCCCGCGATTATATAACACAGCCCATGTGTTATAATCTCGATCACGTCATATCATTTTCATATCATACATAATAATACATAACAAAAAAAAATTCCTCGCTCTTAATGTCAAGTCATTAGAGCAATTCCATATAGAGCAGAACAGTGAATGATTGCAAAAATAATATATTCCAGAAAAGTGTGTGTTCCCCGCTTTTCCGGCCAAATATAACAAACGAGGGAATACAACAAAATTCAGCTTACAAGAAGTCTGCCAAAAATTGCAACTTTGGAACCTCTTACAAATTAATAGTAAATCATTAACACTTAACACTCATATTTGATACTTTGTACAAAAGTGAGGTCAAATTTGTCAGAATAAACAAAACACACGCAAGTGTCGTATAAGTTCCGTGCCAAAAGAATAATACATCAATAATATATTACAATTTTCTTCAGTTCGACTTTCAATGTAAAGCTCAGTCGTTCCACATCGTTATATACAGATTCTCAGAGAAAATGATGCGTAAAAGCCCAGAATGACGTCAACCATGCCGTAACAGAACAACATAACATGTTCTGCGTCGTATATAAAACCATATATCAATGTCTGTGTGAGTAATTCGAATTTATATCGAAACAAAATATACAGAGTCTAATATACATGCCTATCATAAATAATTTCATAAAAACTATTGTATAATGGCAACCACAGCCGTGTTTACATTTATGTGTACATCAAACTTCGGCATATTATACAGACATCCAACAAACAAAAATGATAAAGTATACATCGACGGCAGTGAGACTGCAATCCAAATCCGACATTCCAAGTTATGAATAATACATTCATGTATTGATGATATAATTCATATAAAGTATACATCGACGGCAGTGAGACTGCAATCCAAATCCGAAATTCCAAGTTATGAAAAGTATACATCGACGGTAGTGAGACTGCAATCCAAATCCGAAATTCCAAGTTATGAATAATACATTCATGTATTGATGATGTAATTCATATAACCACCACCTTCCCCGCTATTTTCATTACACGACTCGTGTAATGTAAAAATCTCACAACTGAAATTTAACTCCGATGACTGCTAACTTAGAAAATAAAATATACAGTCATGAAATATAGCCCACAATAACCAACAAAAAAATGAGAATGTGGACATACAGCCACTTCAATCATAACATAGAGCACACGAATACATTGTGTGATCTCCTTATGAAGGCTGCACTGATCTGGGGAGATGGAATGGGTTTCTGTGTTTACCCTTGGTGGATCTATTTGATCTGCGCAAGGGAATGGTTTGATCATTTCCATTTTGGGTTATCCAGTACCATAGGTCACGAGTGTCAGAAGTATCATCACTACTTCCTTCTCCACAAGCTTCTACAGTGACATCTCCCTCGTATGTTGGCATTACTTCATTCTCTTCAATTTGAGGTAGTCCTTCTCTTGGATCCTCAATGAGTAATTTTCTGTTCACCCATTTTGTAGGTCCACCAAGTAAGGGTCGAATAGCGTACACGTCTTGATGTGCATTCACGTCCATTACTATGAAAGGAGATCGATGGAATTTGTCTTCCAGTTTGTGTCGGCCATCAAAGGCGCACCGTTTGAGTAACACTCTGGAACCGACTGTCAGTGATTTACTGATTGTTTGGACATTATTCCTCTCTTTCTGCCTTTGTTGGGATTGTTCAATGTGCTTCTTTGCACACTCGTGGGCACATTTCATAGCTTTAGCCTGCTGAGCTACGAAGTCTTCATCCCAAGTAAGTTCTACATTAGACAGGAGTTGGTCCAGGGGGGTGTATGGTTCTCTACCAAAGAGGAGCTTGTATGGTGACATTCCAGTAACTCGATGCGGTGTACTGTTGTACAGAAACACGATGTTACTGATGAGTTCAGGCCATTTTCTTCGATCCGAAGGAGCAAGAGACCTAATCATGGTACACAATGTTCGGTTGAAACGTTCTGTCTGTCCGTTTCCTTCAGGATGATATGGGGATGTTCGTGACTTTTCAATGTTGTACAGATGACACAGCTCTCGAATCAAAGAACTTTCAAAGTTCTTTCCTTGGTCGGAATGTATTCTGAGAGGAACGCCATAGTGCACGAACCATGTTTCATGAAGTACACGAGCTACCACTGGTGCTGTCTGATTCCTGCAAGGTACCGCCTGGGCGTATTTCGTGAAGGCATCTGTCATAACAAGTACATCTTCATAGCCCCCTTTACCTCGGTCTAGTTTCAGGAAATCAATGGCAAGTAGTTCCATTGGTTGGAAAGCAATGAGATGTCTCCTGGGAGTGTGAACCGCTGGGGTTGGTGTTTTCGTCACCGCACATGAGAAACACTTCTTTACATATGCTTTCACATCTTGCTGTAATGCAGGCCAGAAGCATCTTGTCTTGAGTATACCTGTGGTTCGATTGACTCCTTGATGTCCCCACTGGTCATGTGCATGTTCCAACATCTTTGAACGCAGACACTTTGGGATAAGTAGCTGTCTGTAAGGACCTGTATCTTGATCTGTCACTTGGCGATACAGTACTCCTTGGTGTGCAGTTAACTTGTGGAACTGTTTCAACCATCCCTTTACTTCTGTGGATGAGGATGGTATTGCGTCACCTGGTTTCCAACCAGTCTCCCAGCATGTCCAAACAATTCCAAGGCACTCATCCTCTCTCTGCATAGTAGCTAACTGTGCATGTGTGTATGAGGGAAACACAGCCGAAGGAGTTGATGGGGGTTCGGTTGGTGCATCATCTGGTCCATTGATCTGGAGTTCAGCGGGAAGGATGCTACAATTCATTGCAGCTCCAATAGATGCTTTGATTTCATCGTCATTCGCTGGACATCGACTTAACGCATCTGCACAGGTGTTGAGTCGACCTGGTTTGTACTGAATCCGAATATTGAATGGTGCTAATTGTGCTACCCATCTCTGTTCAGTTGCTCCAAGTTGTGCGGTCTGTAAGTGTACCAAGGGATTGTTATCAGTCAAGACTGTGCACTTAGCGTATTGAAGATATCCTTTGAACTTTTCTGTCACTGCCCACTTCAGTGCTAGGAGTTCAATCTTGAAGCTTGAAAAGTCGGGATACCTCCGTTCTGCTCCGCGTAAACCTCTGCTAGCGTATGCGACTGGATGCAACTTTCCCTCCTCGTCGGATTGTAAGAGGCATGCTCCGAGTCCTTTGAGTGACGCATCCACTTCTACAAAGAACTCCTTGTCGAACTTTGGGTACACAAGTACAGGTGGGGAAGACAACGCGTCTTTCAGGGCTTGAAAGGAATGTTCGGCTTCATCTGTCCATTGAAAAGTGGTGGCCAGCGGTGCCTCACCATTAAGGTCAGGAGCTTGTCTTTTGTTGATTTTACGTCGAGATGTCTGTTTCCCCACACACTGATGAAGTGGTGCTGCTATCTCTGCAAAACGAGGTACAAATCGTCTGTAATACGAAGCAAGTCCTAGGAATGAACTAAGCTCGTTACTTGACTTTGGTGTTGGCCAACTCGACACGTGCGATTTTGTCAGGATTAGCTGCTATGCCGTCAGCACTCACGATGTGGCCAAGATGTTCAACTTCTGACTGGAGCAACTTGCACTTCTTTCCCTTCAGCTTGAGCCCGTGTTTGATCAAACGCTGGAATACTTCATTCAGTGTGGCAACATGTTCTTCTAGCGTCTTGGAGAACACCAAAACATCATCCAAATACAAGATTAATCGTTGTAGATTCATGTCACCAAATATCTGTTCCATGACGCGTTGGAATGTTCCTGGACTGTTGCACAATCCTTGTGGGAGGCATAGAAACTCGTAGAGTCCCCATGGGACACAGAAAGCTGTGAAAGGGATTGACTCTTCTTTCATTGCCAGCTGAAAGTAACCATGTGATAAGTCCATGGATGTGAAATACTTGGCTCCTGACATGGCTTCCAGACTCTCTTCAATCTTGGGGAGGGGAAATGAGTCCTTGATCGTGATAGCATTCAGTTGTCTGTAGTCAATACATAATCTGAGTGCTCCTGTTTTTTTCCGTACTAGCACGACCGGGCTAGCATATGGACTGGCTGATGGGCGAATTATTTTCCTGTCCAGTAGATCTTGTAAGAGGGTTTTTACCTCTTCCGTCTGGTGAGGATGTATTCTCCTATATGGCAGTCTGATATTTTTACCATCGGTTACCTTGATTTCATGCGGTATCAGATCGCAGTATCCCAAGTCATAGTCATCAGAAGAAAAAGCTTCTCTATTGTTATGCAACATTTCCGCCACCATACATGCTTCATCATACTTCAATGAATCCAGACAGACTCCATCTGGCAAATCTATAGTCGAACCATCAGCAAATGCAAACTTCCCCGCATGGCTTTTCTTTTCCTCACCAGGTGTAGGTGTCAAATTTTTGTCTCTTCCATGTTCAAAGACAACTTCTTCTGGTCTGAAGTATCACGTGATTCCATGTCATTTTCCACAAAGACTTCGGATACATTTACTTCAATAGTCTCATCGTTTGAACGAGTGATTACCTCTTCTCTTGCATCAAGTTCTATTGCAGTTGACAGGACGGTATGTGGTTCAAGTATTACCTCATTTTCCTCATTGTTAACTACCAGTATGTCCATTGGCAGTTGTCCCGATACACATCCTTCGACAGTCTGTAGAGATGGATGCTTACAGTGTTCCGAAGATCCCACCAACCACAATTTATCCGGTTCAACTTCCGAGTTACTACGAAGACAGCATCGCAGGGTCCTAATTGACATGGGAGGAATAACCTCTAGTGTTTCTCCAGTAACAACATCCATCCTTTTTGTTCCATTTTGAGTCCCCCTTTTATTCTTCCGTGGCATCATCAGGCTCTGAATGGTTATGCTCAAATCGTCATCTCTGTCTTCTTTACCAAGAAGTACTTGAAGAGCGTTACATCCTAATAGAATAGGATAATCTTCCTGTCTTGTTCCGGTTATGATCTGTTGATCTACAACGAGAAATCCAACCATGGCTTTATGTTCTCCAACTTTCACCGGGGCCTTGACGTATCCTTCAACTGGAATTCCACGTCCTTCCACGCCAACAATCTTAACGGAGGACTCTAACTTTCCAATTGGTCCTAACGTCTCCAGCCTCGACTGATAGATCTGCATTGGAATAAGGGAAGCCTCTGCGCCTGTGTCCAGTATGCAACCAATACTTACATCACCTATCTCCGCCACTGTCCTTGGACTTGGAGATATCAACAATTCTTGTAAGGTAATGGGCCTGTGTTCATCTTGGCGACTCAAATCAATGTTCCCTGTATCAACATGTACATTGTTCATATTTGCCATGGGCCTTGCGTCAACACTCTCTGTCGTTTTGCCCGCAACGACAGAGAAATCTAGTTTCCCGAAGTATATCTTGCACCCGGAGCAGAAGACCCTGATTCTGACTGATTTGCCATTTCAGGACACGAACTCTTGTAGTGGCCAGTCTGTTTACACTTATAACAGACCACCTCAGACAATGGTTTGCGTCTTGGTCTGTTTGACTTCAAGCCTTGTACCATAGAGCGGAGTCCCGACATTTCATCTCTCATGTGGGTAACTTCTTCGATAAGATGTCGTTGCTGGTCTAACACATCAAACAACTTTGGAAGCGATGAAACGGCACATTCCTCGACGACTGTCTCTCGTACACGAACTCGTCTGGCTTCCGGTTCCTGTCTTTCTTGGAAAAGGAGCAGAGCCTCTCTTCTCATGTCATCGAAGGTCGTTCTCTCGTTTGCAAGGTATATTCGACGGAGTTCTCGCCTCACCCACACCTCTTTTGCTCCTTGAACGAATTGCTCACAGAGAGATTTATCTCTCAACTGTTTGAGCGCAACTGATTCTTCCTGCGTTACCGCTGCGTTTTCCATCTTCGAGTACAGCTTCTTGAGTGCGCGACTGAAATCTGCCAACGTTTCCGCTTCCTGTTGTTGGCGACTATGGAAGATAGTACTGAGGGAGTGTGAGCTTTCATGATGGCCGAAACACAACCGCAGAGCCTCTTTCATCTCCTTGATTTTCCCTTTTGCGCTTTCCGGCAGACATGCGATCTCCTCTTTTGCCGCGCCAGTCAAATGATCAACGAATACTTTCGCTTTCTCCCCTTCACTTAAGCCCAAACCACTCGTGGCGTCATCGAATTCCTCTAGCCATTCATTGAGAGAGATATCACCGTTTCTTTGTGGGTTCCCCTTGAATTTTGCCAATCGACCAGGTGGCAGAATACCCCCGAAACCCATGGCTCTCTTAAAAACTTGAGCCATCATCTCCACATTAGCAGAACTAGTGTCACCTTCGCCTTGACTCATGATTTCCTACTTGTTATAGAGAACACACAACTGCAGTGCTATGGATATACGTTATTCACAAAAATATACCAGAACGTGCCTTGGCAACCATAAATATATGATAAGCAGTACGGTACATTGACACTAAATCAAAAACAGCCGAAATGATCTAAAATATTACACGTACTTAAATACTGGCAGTATCATACGATGGCGTAATCAAAATAAATAGTCGACAAAGTCCATGGCACAGTTCTTACTTCCGTACACGTCGATTCTCATGCAGTCAATCAGTCGACTCGGCGAAGAAGTAGCGTTGACTTCTGACTCCTCGGAACGTAATCTCCCGTCAGACTCGAGGCTGTCATCCCTCAGGGTTCCTCGGCTCCTCTACTAGATAAAGTAGATCACTCCGTCAGGCTGTCATCAGATCCCACTCCTGACACCATTTGTTGTAAGCCGGGTTAATGATGACGCTGACAGTCTCCAGTTGACGTTGCATAGATTTTATTAGGGAAACAAAACAGCCCCTATAAAGGGTAAACAAACATAAATAATTGTCAAACTTTACAATTATTTATAACAGTGACTATTTCACAAATGAAATAATTTCAACCAGTCTCTCACTTTGCAATCAATACAAATTTCATATATCATTAACTCAATATTTTGATTTCATACAATAATTCACATTTAACAGCAATTCCAGTTTGACTTGGTAAAGAAGTAGTAGTAGAAGAAGAAAAAGGAGAAGAAGAAGAAGAATCATAATAATATTATATCGAAAGGGTTTTACTCACCAGTCTGTCGATATAATGATTACGTTAAGCTCCGGGTTCCCGCAGCTATCTAGTGCTTGTAACAAATATACAAAATATGTACCGAGATGCTGTCACAAAAAGTACGTCCAAATGTCTCTGGAGTAGATATAAAAATGAATTGAATCTGCGTCTCTGTGTCTTTTTGTATTCTCATAAAAATAAAAGTTGCGTTGTGCCCATGCCAACGATGCCAACCGCACACAGCTGCGTCATTGGCATGGTCACAACGCGCCCTAACGCACTGACGCAACAATAGCGCATTGTCCCGTTTACCACATTAGTAAGAGTTCTAAGACATAGATCTATTTCAAATTTCATGATGAAATGATAATGATCACGATGATATGTTCCTATCTTGAGAAATTAAGCTTTGAAATCACGCCAATAAATTACCACTTTTTCTCGCTGAAAACGAGCGAAACACGATCCAAATCATGTTTGCAATTAGCGCTGAGAAGCTGCATGAGTGTGCGGCCCACCTCCAGCGACCGGTTAATGAGCGCACAGTTGTCAGCAGTGAGCTAAAACGCGTAACCAGCGCAGGAGCCACTCCCCCTAATTGTGACATTTGATTCGCAGTAGCTGGAGCGCCCTACGTACCTACCTACTGTAGTAACCCTGCGGATCACAGGCGTAGCCTGTAGTGTGTAGCCCCACCGGTACATTGCGGGGATCAAGGGAGCGGATCGCTGAACATCGCGATTGTCAGCCAGGGCAGCCGGCGTGGCAAGCATGGTTCAAAGAAAATGTAGTCGACTGTCGAGAGCAGGTGCAAGCAGCTCGCGTGAAATGTACAAGCTACTAGTACAACCTCTACCACTATTCTTATGTGCATGAATGACCAAACAAGTCATAATCAAAGCATAATCTGGGATCCCTTCACCCAGGCAAACATCGTGAAACTGGAAATGATCCAGAGAAGGTATGCACGCTTTGTCTGCAATGACCATCACAGAACAAGCAGTGTCACCGCCATGCTTCAAAAACTTCAATGGCCATCCTTGCAAGAAAGGAGAGCACAGGCAAAGGTTGCAATGATGTTCTGCATTAGGAACTCCATGATATCCATTCCCGCATCAGTTCTGACCCCATCGCTACCTCATTCAAACAGGGGCCACGACCAGAAACTCAAAGTACCATTTGCAAGAACACAAGTACTCCAAAGAAGCTTAATTCTTCCCAGATGCAACCAGGCTTTGGAACTCATTACCCCAGGCCGCTGTCTCCTGTACCTCTCTGTCAAGACCCAGCTCTGTTAAGACATGGATGCCTGTTTTTTAAACCGCACATAAGTGTAGTTCCATGTAGATTTTTCTTAATCCAGACACTGTAGAACTATATGCCTGCACAGCACAACAGTACGAAAATACACCCGACGGTGGCCTGTACTTATAGTGAAGAAGAAGAAGAAGAAGACTCCACATGTATACTAATACTAGATAGAACTTAAGTAGAGTCTAGAGTCTTGAGTCTAGAGCTAGATGTTCTCTGTTTTCAAACTGATTAGCCACGACGCACATGATTTTTGAGTGTGACTGTATCCAAATGTACAGAGTGCTATGTGTGATGTGTGTTGAAGAGCTATCGCAAGCGACAGCTCAGTTTCCTGCAGCTGCCACTTATTGGCCGGCGGCAGCACACACGCACACACACACAGGTAGCTCGCTGCATTTCTTGTGCTGCATGCACACACGATCCACACACTGCATTATATACGCAGCAGAGGCCATGTGGTAGACGGCGATGCGTATTGAATTTACATATGCATGAGTGCCTTCGCGCGAAGTTACTATGGATTTTTGCATACGAAGCCACGCCTAAAACGTTTGCTGTGACCAAAAAATTATTGCAAGAGGTATCTTCAAGGTGATATCCCCACACCAAGACGTGGAGCTAGCGAAAAACTAACCGCACTCAGGGCAATTCCACGGTATATAGGACACAGGTGCCAAAAATTCAAAATGATATTTGTTTCAAACACCATACATTTTCAGACAATACTTGAGTTGAAGTTTTAAGAATCATTATGTTTTTCAATAAAAGCAGCCCTTTTGATTTTCAAAATGGCTGCCAAAATATGCCTATATAACTCAATAGTAAGAAAGAGTGTATCGTCACATAACTTACTCTCTGTATATCCACTTTACTAGTACTCTAAACAGCAATCTTTTATATGTATGCAGTAACCAAAGAAGTCTTTTACCCCATGACAGGAAAAAAAAGCTGGTTGCTTTAAAGAATTTGAGAAAAACTTTTAATTAGTTTGACAATGATGGATGTAACGTCAGTTACCAAAAACAAGGAACTTTTTAACTTTATTCATCAAAGAAAGTGAGCTGTATGATGTAACTTGGGATTTCTAATGTATGCCCATATCCCTTCCTTTCAATACCAGAAATAAGGATACTTGGCATACTGGAGAGTCAAAATGAACACTTCAAAATGTGTAACGTCAGTTACCGAAACGTCATATACCAGTATGTAATGTCAGTTACCATGACAGTAATTATAACTGAGGCAATTTTTTTTTTTAACTCTAGGCCATTTCAACACATCTGACAAATCAAAGGTTATCAACAAAGAGCAGCAATCCCTTTGATAGGGAATTATGTCATCACCATGGTATGTCCATTGATACATTTTTTTTTTTTTTATTAATTGATTTATTTATTTATTATTAATCATTTTTTTCTTGGTTTGAGCTTTTGATTTTCGGTTCAGCACAATCATCTGGAAGTTTAGGTTTACCACATGCAATATATGCACTCAAATTACAGTACATTCACAGTCCTACGGGATGATAAAGCTACCAAAGTTTGTAGGCCTAATCAATGATGTGGTTGCATGGTAACCACCTTTTTCTATTAAAAAGTTTATGTACAGCTGTATACTAACAGTTTTAGAATCTTTACCAATGATTGATTTTACTAGCATTTTTCTTTTTTTCTGGAAGCTTAGTGAAGTTTATACCTCAAGGCAAATGCACAAACAGATATATTTCTTCGCTTGCACTTTAATGTCTGGTTTAGTTAATATGGCACATCTTGTATTATGGTACATTGTGTACATAAGGCATGTACTGTCATTACTCTTTGAAACTTAACACTGATGTTGCTCAACATTTAACTCTGATGTTGCTCAAAGTAAGAGGTGATTCTAGGGTTAAAAAAAAATGTTCAGATTTGTTGATTACTTTAATTCATTCATACAGGGACATTTTGTAATACATGATAATTATGAAAAGGAACATTTGTTTATATTGACCTTAGAATTCTTTCGTTGCAAAGTCCTGTTTCTTGGTATCTGGGATGTATTTGCAAGCCTTGATATACCAATGAAAAGGAAAAGAAAAACAATTATGACTTCAAGCAAGGAATAAACCAATAATGCCCTTTTGACCAAAAAAGCACATTGTTTCTTCTTCACAGAAAAAAAAATTAAAAGTGTAACACTATTCATTTACAAATCAATTGATTATGGAGATCAAATTTTTATTTGTGGCCCTAACAATGCCTTGAAGGAGGAGTAACATAAAGAAAAGAAGATAAATCACAGTAGATTTCATACATAATATGCATATTTATGAGTTGATATTTGTATGTGTTTTTTCCCCATGTGATACTTCACACACAAAAATATGTGTTTTGTGTCTACAGGATATTTTGGGTGGGGCACTCTACATAGAAACTTTCCTGTTCATTAAAAAAAAAAAAAAAAAAAAAAAAAAAAAAACCTTAGTTAAATGTCAATATTTATACTTGGAACTGCTGAATCTAAATGGCTCTATGTAATCATAACTGTTGAATAAGCATTCAATCTTAAGACAAATGTCAAGAAATATCCTCTGGAGTATTTACATTAGTTTTGCTCAACTGTGCTAGGGCGGGGGAGCTTGGCTTGGCTTGGAGCTTGGCCCCACCCAATTTGTGTGGACCTTTAGATTTTGTTTTAATTTGTTGCTAAGTAAATGCCTGGGATTGTTACTGGTATACTGCAGCAATATAATAACCTGTAACAAATTTAATAGTTCTCTGTAAACCTCATAGCAAAAGTATGTGTAACGTCAGTTACTGACATGTTTACCTTTAAGTTTTCATAGAACACAAAGAAAATAGACTTTGTTTCATTTCATATGTATATTTGTATTATGAACCAAGGTATGATTCCATATCAAACAAATCACTCTGAAAGGTCAGAATTATAAGATATCACAAAACTATTCCCAATCATGATTTTGCCTGTGTAAACCCTATGGCAAATGTAAGCGTAACGTCAGTTACATAACGTCAGTCATGCCTTCACTGAAATTGGCATGGTGCTAAAAGGAAATATCTAAAGCGCGCATTATTTTGCACACCTGTTCTTAAGAACCAAGGCATATTGCCATATAAAACACATAAAGGTTAGAAGTTAGGGACATGAGATATTTCCAATTAAATCTACACCATCAGGGTTCTCGCCAGGAATTTCTTCACGCTTGTTGGCAGTTATTCGCGCTGTTCTGGGGGTGGGTACGCGAAGCGCGGAAGCCTTCGCTAATGCTCAATACAATCACAGATAAATCGCCGCTAATATGCCACTAAATGCAACATTTTCACGGAGATGTAATGAACGTTGTGAGGGGCATATTCTCACAGAAACGATGCAGAAACTCTATACCTTTTGTTGGCGGCAGTTCCTAAATAATAAATGAAAGTGAAGTACATGCCGATGGTGAAGGTTCCGATTTCTTTTAGGCCTTCCCTGTTTCATTGTTGCAATAATTAGCCGTCTCTGCATCGCAACAACGCGCGCCGTGTACTAACTATACCCGTAGTGTTTTTGCTTTCTCGCCGTCTGCTCGGACCACATGGTAGGCCTATTGCATGCAGATGCGCGAGAAGCAATCGAGAACTCTCGGGACATTGTTGCACTGTCCTTTCTGGGTATACTGCGGTAGTTTGGCCGTGACATCAAAGAGATATCATACAAAAATGTAATGATGGTCATTATTCCGAAGGTTTGTTTAATCATAAAATGAAACGATCCATTACTGAGTACTTCGAAGGTTTGTAATCAAAAACAACAACACCAAAGGTCGGTACTACAGATGAATGTTCAAAATAAACAAAACTGATTTCGTTCGGAGATTAAGAAACATTTTTTTCTTAATCATTTTCCGATTAACGAAACTTCAGAAAGGAATCTATCATCTATCATCGTTATTGTTTCGGAATAACAAACCTTCAGAGTAAGAAAACTAACCATTTTGGGGCCGTTGTTGTATTCCGAAATTATACTGGCAGAACGTTCGAAATAACAAAACTGATTTCATTTGGATATAAACGAATATTATTTAAAAACAACAACAACAACCAGCAAATAAGTTTGCATGTGCAGCAGTGCTATTGTGGGAGGGAGGTTTCGTTGTACAATTCACTTCATATTTTTTTTTTTCTTTGCCTGCTTCAGTTCTTTTGATGTTAAAACTAATATTTCGGGCCTGAGGAAGTTCTCTGGTTCATACCGAGTTGCATGAATGGGGTTATAGAGCCCACTAATTGTCAAAATCGACAACTAATGTCAAAACAACCACTAATGTCATAACACGTCGACGACAAATGTCATAACAACCACTAATGTCATAACACGTCGGACGACAAATGTCAAAACGACCACTAATGTCATAACACGTCGGCAACAAATGTCATAATGACCACCAATGTCATAACACGTCGACGGCAAGTGTCAAAATCGGATTAACCACTAATGTCATAACACGTCGACGACAAATGTCAAAATCGGATTAACCACTAATGTCATAACACGTCGACGACAAATGTCAAAATTTCCAGATTTACTTAAAGGGGAGTAGCCTTTACAACATCAAAGACTGGCGAGACCCTCCCCCCCCCCCCTCAATTTTCTTATTTTAATTCCTGTTGCGTCAACAAAATATAGAGATGGGGCACCAGAGTAGTAGAGCAGATAAGCCGACTAATTGTGCAAAATTTGACTAAAGCATGAAACTTTCACCAGTTGTAGTACATGTCATAAGATTCAATTTAAGATCGGGAGGTAAGTCTGATTTGACCTCTGATGACCTCCAGAGGTCAATGAACTTTTAATATCAGAATATTGATGTTTGACGTCTTTGGATAGTGAAAAACACAGTTTTGATGTACTAAACGAGATTATTCTGTTACAATGGATTGTCTTCATATTCCACAAAGCATTGGTAACTACCAACAGGTCCTACCTTTGACCTCTGAGGACCACGAAAGGTCAATGACCTCAAAATGTCAAAATATTGATATTTGTTGTCATGGGTAACAATAAACTGCCGAATGATGTACTAAACATTAATTTGTGCTAAAATTGAATTGGTTTCATATTCCACAGAGCATTTGGAATTATTTACAAGTTTTCACCTTTGACCTCTGAGTATCACGAAAGGTCAGTGACCTCAAAATACAACAATATTCATTTTGATATATAGGGCCTGTGATCATGATGTTATGGGTAGCAATTTACTTGCAAGATGTACTCAACATTCATTTGTGCCACAGTTGAACTTGCTACATATCTCACCGAGCATCTGCAATGATTAAATAGTTCTAACCTTTGACCTCTGGAGGCCATGAGAAGTCAGTGACCTCAAAATTTGGAAATCGATATTTGATGGAAAGTTGATGGTTGACCACACAATCACCTACTACAGTAAATGTGTCTAAGTATTAATTCCATGAAACACCGTGTACTGTCCTCATGTATGAATGAATGAATTGAATGAATGTATCCCACTTTTGGCATCTGAGGGAAATGCAAGGTCAATGACCTTAAAAATTTAATATGCAAATAATAATGTTTGGCTTACTGGATTAATGTTCAATGGTAGGCCTAAGTGCAACTGTTCTTGACTTAATTCATGTTATTACCCTTAATTTATGTTATTATTGATGCGTCTGCAAATCTCACGTACCGAGTTGCAATTCGTAGTATATGCAGGTGTCAAACTCGTGTGAGAGGCCAGTAACTCCAGAAATGAAATCTACTGTAAGTAGCATCGGGTTACAATCAGGTTATTGTGTTATCCAGAAGAGATTATATGAAATTGTGCCTTAAGATGATTTGTGCAATTGTCCAATTTTCATTGATCAAGGTCTTTACACTTACACATGCCCATGGAGATGTTCATGACCTCAGGCAAATGTGGAGTATTAGCAGACACACACACAAAGGTATCGTCCATATTGATGGTTAAATGTCTAGGTGTCTGCTTGCATCTAACAGTCCCCTGAACATGCACATAATTCAGTGCACTTGAGTGCAGCCTTGGTACACTTGCAGCGGCCTGTACATCCTTTCTTGCAGTTGCAGTGGATCAGTTCGTGGCAAGATTTTGATGCCTCTGGCAGAGTTGTCCAAAGAGGCTGCCATCCAGAGGTGTGCCTTGTCCAGCCCCATTCAGATGGGCTTGGTAGGTCAGGATTCAGGATCAGAGTCTGGTTCCAGCAGTTTGCTTGCAGACATGCGCGTTTGATGTGCTGCCGAAGTGCAGCCTGCGTTGGGGGAATGTTATTCAGAGCCCTCGACTTCTGTGCGAAGAGATGCTTCCTGGCATCGTTTACTTCCAATAGGTTGCTGGTGCGGTCATAAATCAGCACAACAAAGCGCTCAAGCAGTGACATGGACTCTCCACTGACATCACATGGCATACATAAGAGTTCCTCAAAAGCATCTGTCACCTCTGGGAAAACTTTCCATGTCTCCCATGCAGTCTTCTTCCCTCTGCCAACAAAAGAAGACACTGTGTCACACCCGGTGAGAGCATGGAATATGGGGAGAGTAGCACATTGTCTTGGATTCATGGAGGCAACCAGTTCATGTACGGGTATGTAACTAAAGCTGGATCCAGCACCAAAAGCTACCCATAGTTCATCAGGAGTAATGTCATTGAAAGAACTTACCGCTAGCACCACAACATCGGTGTCCACAGTGCGTATTGTCAGCTTCTTGAGTCCCTTATGTACGGCATCTGCCACATGTACAAGCATGCGTGTGTCTGCCTCCTCGTGTGAACATGGGGCGAGGCTGGTCAAATCGGAATCAGTAGGGGAGCAGAGAACCCCACTTCCACATGTAGCGTAGATCTTCTTGCCATCAGCCACTGGAAGACCAACTGCCTCTCGTGCGAGTAAGCTGAAGAGTTCAGTTTTGTTCTCGTCTACACGAAGGAAACCCTTCCAGTTCTTTGGCATGGCAGTAGAGGGAAGCACTCTCCTTCTAGTGCCCCTTCCCCTCTTTTCTCTCGTTGTGCTTTTCAGGCTGTTAGGAATATACACATCCCAAACGATGTCCAGCCTTTTCACCTTCGTCAGTTGACTGGAAATGTATGCTCCAAAGACGGTGCTCGCATAGTCTTTAAACGTCTTTGCTGGTGAGGGATTGAGCATTTGCACAACAGCTGCACCATCAACAACTGTAGCATCAACCGTAGGTGCACACTTGGTCTCAGCGAGGTCCGATGTTAAGCAATGCAGTAAATCTGCTTTTGCCCCAAGGTGCATTTTTCCTCCCGTTGATAACGACGGTGGGGCTGCGTGGTTCTCGTGGCGGAAGAACTGGTCAAGGTCCCCATCCCTGGACTGACATGAGATGTATAACCTTGAAAAGAGATTGCAATCACTCTTCACTGCTGCAAGCTGCATCTGCTGCTTTGATTGTGTCCTTGCATGTGGCCGACTGAAGAGTGGCAACTTGTTCTTCTTCAGCGTGTCTGTCACTGGCGTCGTGCAAAGTTCAAGCCTTTCTTCAACAAACTTTGTGTACTGCTCATGACCAAGAGATTCGATCTCTTTCACAGTTTCTGAAACTGAAGATTCCATAATGTCTCTCGTGTCAAGAACCAACAGATCTTGAGTGTCCTCTAGGAATGGGTTCTCCATCTCTTGAAACACTGCTGTAAGTGCTCTGATATCCTTCATGAAGGCCGCCTGCACTCCAGGATTCTGGTCATGGTGAAAATTCTCAGTGTCATGAGCACTCTCATCTCCTTTAATTGTCGTCTGCTCTTCAAATTCTGCAGTGATCCTTGCCACTTCAGGACCTGCCACCATCCAGCGTCTGAGTGCCCCAGGGTTTCCTGTTAGTCCAATAGCACCACCACATCCTTTGATCACAGCATTGTTCTGTTCGTGACATTGGTCAATTGCCATGGCAGAAAACTTGTTGGTGGTCTTGTGTACCACAAACTTCCCAGCCTTGAATTCTGCCAGGACATCTGGGTGCTTGTCTACGAGGTTCATCATATCACGGATGTGCACAGAAAGCCACCTGGAATAGTTCGTGTGATCTAAGGCAAACATCCAGGGCATAATCTCCGTCAGGGATTGCATATAGAGCTCAAAGTTCCCTTCACGAAGTGATCGGATGTACACCAGCAAGAGAATCTCCAATGACAGGGTCTTAAGCCAGTAGTCAAAATGCACACTGGCCTTTGCCCGCCTTCTGCACCACTCCTCAAAGACCTCTTCATCTGGCTGAGTGTTGTTGGCACTGTCTTGTGTGCAGTCTTTGCTGTACGCCTGCTGGAGTAGTATGTGGAGAGTCGCAGCTGTGACTTGGTGTGCATGGCGGGTCTTGATAACATGACTGGCTCGGATAAAGGAATCTGCTGTCCCAGAGCTGGCAATGTTGGCTTGTACCAGGGCATTCGTCCAACCACTATCTTCAAGCCAGTCACCAAGCAGCTGGAAAAAGAAATGACAAAAAAAAAATGACACAGCTATGATGATGTTAAAATTGCATTATAAGTGCCCTTCCTGACACAATGGAATGTAAAACTACGCATGCTATTTCACTTTCATTGATGAAAATTGTGGTATAACTACTGCATGAGTACCAGAATATCTTAATATGTACTCAGCTGCTACTTTATGTCACAGAACATACCTTTAACACACCCATCTCGATATGAAGACCGCCAAACATGATCACAAAGTGATCCTCCCCATGTGTGGCTGGCCAGGTCCACTGAATTTCCTTGGCAAGGGCGAAGAGTGGCTGATCTGCAGCAAGAACAGGAACTTGTCCAGGGTTCAGGTGCTGAATTGCTGCTTTGACAATGGTCATTGAATGCTTTATCATTGCAACAGAATGAGCGCTGTCTACAAACAGAGGCAAAAGTGCATTGATTGCAGCAGGTGGGATCAATGCTTTTTGGAAAGAAGCATGGTAGGCAGACCATGATACCCATTCATCTATGGATTGCTTCTCTAGAGCTGTCTCCACAGTCCTCAGCCATCTATACTCTTCTTGCACTGCAGCGTCAACAGCCATGAGGTCAGGAGGTTTTGCAGGACCTTGAATTGGAGGTGCAGTGAAGTGGTGTGTCTTCGTGGCAGCAGGTGGTACACTTGTGTACTCTAACGGCAGAGGAGTTATAGACTTGGCAGAAGCTACGTCTTGCCCAATCACCACTACACCACGGTCGAGGCCATCATTTGTGTGCGATGGATGCTGCATAAGGGATATACTTGTACCATGGAAAGAATCCTTGGCTGTTGCAGAGGTAGGGTTATGGTCAATATTATCAACAGCCCCAGTAGTGAAGAGTCGCTTTCGCAGCTTGGGTGGGCATACAACTTCTTCCATGTCAAAGCGCTTGCAGACACCATTGGCAATGTCTGCTGTCAACTGTAGTAATCTACCATAGGACACACACAGCCCAAGGTTGAACAATGTGTCAATCAGGCTTCGACTCCTAGTCACAGAGTTTATCTTGAGGGACAAGTAGAGCGGGAGTGGGGTTTCTCTCTCGCGGCCATGGCGAATTGACATCGATTCGGCATTCCGTCCATGCTTAACACTGTTGAACACCAGCAGCTGTGATATTGTAAGAGCAGCAGTTGTGGTGCTCGGGCTGCTGAACTGAGTCTGGTGCTTGATGTTGGCCCCATCGAGGATCATGTTCACAAGAGCAATGAGGGAAGGTGACACAGAATCTTTTTGACAATCAGATTTGAATGTACCGTCAAAGGTAAACTTGGTCTCAAACATTTCCCTACGGACTACCTGTGCAGCTCTTGCAAGGTGTATGGCATCATTGTCACATTCACAGGCCTTCTTGAGCGCTGGACCTATGTCTCTCTCAAACAAAAGAAGTGTTTCTCTGCCATGAGGATGGGCTCTCAGATCAGGAAGCGCAGAAAGGAGTCTGTCCTTCAGTCTAGTTGTGTGTACTCGGTTGCTCACAGTGGCACCAAGCTGCTCTAATCTCGTCTTGTATAGGTTGGCCAAGTCCGAGAGTCTGAATACTGGAGCATTGTCCCCATCTTCAAGAGTGTCTTCCGTAAATACCACCAACTCAGCAAAGGCTATACCATGCAGTCGATCTGCATCCTCATCCTTGGGGGCGGCAGGTCTGACTTTGTTGTATAATGCACGAAGACAATTGCGATGATATTTCGCTTCTATGGCAACCATGTCTCCCGCAGACAGCTTGGCAAGAAGTTCAGCATCCCCCAATTCAATGGCACATTTCCGAACGTTTTTGTCAATTTCTGTTGTAGCTGCATGGTGCAAGCCAGCATTGCCAGCTGGCTTACTACAAAAGAAACAGATAGGTTCGGTCGACTGTAGAATCATTTGGGCTGCAGCTGATCGTGTGCGCACTGTTGGAGTACTGGTACAAGATTGTTGTTTTGAAGCTGATTCTGCTTTGCTCTGCTGAAGAAACATTTTTTTGTTAAATTTTAAGCGACACTTTTTGTGCCACTGAGCACTGTGTCTCATCAAAGTAGCTTCTACACCATCGCCATCATCCAGTCTGTTCAAGTTGAGGTCCATTGGCATGTGGCGGAGTCCTTTAAACTGGATGAGATCCTCCGTCAAGGATGCATAGCCAGCACCAATCGGTTTCATTTTAGATCGAAGTGGGCACTGCAAAGGTTCATCTGTGTCTGCTTGGCAAAGAATACACATTTTCCAGTTAGTTTGTGGGGGCAGTTTACATTCCTTGGCCATTGAAGGTTGGGTTGGGTCTATGATTGTATGACGCTTTGCCATGGTGATGATCAGGTCTCAGGCCTTAGATGATATATTTTTGTTCTGGCCATCAGACAGTGATCTGCAACAAAAAGAACGAAAATTGTGTAAGTTTCAGCCACCACAGTTTGACCTCCAACTGTCCTGACTATTATAAATCAATAACAGTGATGGCAATAATTACTACAACAATGATAGTATATAGATTATATTACACCAATCCACTTTGTAGAGTGCTCAATATGCGACAGAGCAAAATTAACATACAGTATTAAGATTACTCTTCTTTGGGGGAAAGAGTCTCAAGTCATAAAAGCTTTTAAGTCAATAGGAAGGCTATTGCAGAAATCGGGACATGCATGAATAAAATGGCATTTTCCCCATGATTCTCGACTTTATGAATAGCACGGGAAACATGAGATGATTTCAAAAATCTTGTGGGAGTGTGACTTTAAATGAGAGAGGTATTGAAAAGAGAGCAGGACCACGGAGAGCGACGTTGTTCAGGGTCTAATGATTGTCAAGATTTGGAACCTTTTTGTTGCTTTTTTACCTAGCTGTCGATTTATTTCACACACAAAAAAATGTGAACCGGCTTATTTGCTGAATTTAAATTCTGAAATGTAAAAACTCCCTCATGTAAGAGGGGGATACATCATACCACCCCCTCCCTCGCTTGGTCCCTCTCAATAGAATTCATTGATTCACTTTAGGATAGACAAATTTCGGAATATTTCTACAAAAAGTGTTCACCAGATCTTTCACTTCAGTTCCAACAAATTCAAAAGTTTCCTCAAGTGGGAGGATATATCCCCCTCCCAACAACAACAAAAAAGTGTGCCTCAGGTGATTATATTTCAGTTTTAAAATTGCAAAAGGGCTGTTATGTCAAAAGAGGTATCACATTCGGACCTTCCCTTAACCTAATAAGAGCTGAGATACTGTGATTCAGTCGTCCACGTTTTAGGATAAAATTTATTTTCTTATTACGTACATCATGATAGGCAAAGATCCATAATTTCACTAAAATGTGTGTACCAGATTGCTCAATTTTAGTCTATACTGCAAAATCTTCCTAAGCTAGAGTGTGAGGGAAGTACCCCCTTCCCACACTTTTTTCCCTAGCTCCGTCTCTCCACTCAATAACAAATATATTCCAAGTTTTGCCCCTGTTGCCCCTCCCCCTATCGTTAAAACAAATCGACGCCACTGACCATCAACACAATGAAAAGTGAGCAATACGTTTATTAAACAAAGAAGGGAACACAAATTGAGATCAACATTCTTACATCTTGATGATATTTACCTCTCATCCTATGAGGTCAGATGATTGCCAATGTTCCACAGCAAGGAGATATAGACACTTTCACTGTAATACAAAGGCATGGTTCAGTCATCATGTTAATCATAAGATATACACTGTACCTTGATCTTTGGGATATGATATGTAATTAGTACAAACTTTGCTGTGACCAATATAAGAAATCCTTGACAGAGATTACTAGAAGGATGACATGATTTATACAGCTTTTAATAGTTCGTGAATTCTGACCTAAAACCTGCAGTTTCTTCCTCGCTTCCGTTCAATACATTGTCGCGACGGAATACTAGTAGAGTAAGTCGACATCTACATGAGATGAACAATGCTGTTCACGTACGTATGTTGGTGTAGTTGCATCCATAGGTTTATGAGCTAGACCACCAAATCAACAGCTTTATATCAATTTCAATTAGTTCATATCAGTGAGTATCATACTCCATGAGTTATTTTTCACAGGAAAGTTTACATCATGAAAATTGCGAATATAGTGATTGTTTTCCTTGTAATTAAGGCCACTTTACTAGTTAATCTTACATTTTTTTTTCACAAGTTGTTTACTTTTTCATTAGTAGGCCTATAGATCTACGTAGGAGTTACTGTAGATCTAGATGCCATATTGATTATTTGTATCACGTATTTGATATGTAAGTAGAAACTATTCATTCAAATCATTTCTCATGGGGCTCAGATTAACTAGTGTATCAGAGACCATTATTTTCTTTTTTTCCAACCAATATAAATTTGACCATACTTTCCTTCTAATAAGTGTCAGTGATGTCAGTTTGAAACTGAGAGAGCTCAGTTATATGAACGTACATGAAATAACTAGCCTTCAGGCCCAACAGGTTATAAACCGCATTACACAATCAGTGGATATATCTCAATTGATGCATCAAACATCAAAGTCTTTATGTTTCGAAATGATTGACCTCAGTCCATAGAGATCAAAGTTGAATAAATATGGATGTTTACCTATGGGTAGTTCATTTAATGAGTAGACACTAGACACTCTTTTAACAGTAATGCATGGCTTTACACATATTTTACCTAACTGGTAGCGGTGTCAGAAACACTTGAAAAATAATGCATCAAAAACTGACATCTTACTGGGCCCTTTGTCAAAATCCTTAACATTTATAATCATCAATATGTCGAGGAATGATAAGTTGTAGTGTTATGTAAATGTCAAGGTCCTTATAGAAAGGTAATGGAACAGACTAAAAACATTCAACTTACTGTGTGGCAGCTAATATGCAGACTGGAACACTGTCTCACTGAAGCACTGAATCTGAGCTCTGCATATGATGCACATGTACTGAACTTGAAGCCAATACCAGGGCAATGACATGGAAGTCTTTGTTTTTTCCCACTGTCAAGGTCACTTTCACATTATATGCATTCTGTGTAACATTTTAAGTCAATGGACTACATGTAAGCGGGGGGGGGGGGGGGGGGGGGGGTACTGTATAGGCCTACATAACCTCTAGCATTTCTATGTATAGGCCCCTGGACAATTTATTGTTGCATATATTCATTGTTTTTCCATTTGAAACAGTTCACTGTATCAAAATTACAAATTCTTCTGGTTTTTAAGTTCATTGGCCTTTTCTTATATTGTAGGCAAGGGTGGCAACCTGTTGCCTGTTGATAATAAACGATGCTCTGTGGAATATGAAGACAGTCATATTGTATAACAGGCCAGGGCATATTCAGACAATAATAATCTTACCTTTAAGTAATAGCGTGCAATATCAGTATTCAATAAGCTGGAGGTCATTGACCTCATAGGGTCATCAGAGGTCAAAGGTTAAAGTCTGTAACCACCAATGCTCGGTGGTATATGAAGACATTTCATTGTTGTACAAATGCTCATTTACTAAATCTTAACCATGTTTATCGTCACCAATGACACCAAATATCAGTTTTCTGATATATTTTGAGGTCATTGACCTTTCGTAGTCCTCAGGGGTCAAAGGTAAACCCTGTTGATAATTGCCAATGCTTTGTGGAATGTGAAGACAATCCATTGTATCAGAATAAGCTCGTTTAGGACATCAAAACTGTGTGTATCATTGTCCAAAGACGCCAAACATCAATATTCTGACACTTAAAGTTCATTGACCTCTGGAGGTCATCAGAGGTCAAATCAGACTTACCTCCCGATCTTAAAATGAATCTTATGGCATGTGCTACCACTTGTGAAAGTTTCATGCTTTAGTCAAATTTTGCACAATTCACCCAATTTTCGGAGCTTATCTGCTCTACTAAGGGGGATGCGTCAAAATTTCCAAACGTACTGCAAATGTCATAACGCGTCACAGGGGAGGATCCAGGAGTTTCGTAAAGGGGAGGTGCCTTTACAAAATTGGAACTGCCGCATCCCCAACCCCCCCCCCCATTTTTTTCATTTTTTCTATTGTTTTAAGTAAAGAAAATAAAGAGACGGAGCACCAGAGGGGGATGCGCCCCCTTCTTGACCCGCGATTGCGTCAACCACATATATGTCAATACTCATTTCTTGCATTAGGGGCGGATGCAGGCATTCCGTAAAGGGGATGCGCCTTTACAAAATCAAAGCTGCCGCAACCCTACCCCATTTTTATGCCTCCGCAACGAAGTGGCCGGAGGCATTATGTTTTCGGGTCCTCCGTCCGTCCGTCCGTCCGTCCGTACGTCTGTACGTGTACGTCCGTCCGTCCCGTTTTGTTTTTGTCGATATCTCAAGAACCGTGTGGTGGTTTTACATCAAACTTGGTATGAGGGTATATCCTGGGGGGATAATACTTTGTTTGGATTCTAGGGTCACGGGGTCAAAGGTCAAAGGTCACAGGTTATTTTGTGAAAAAAAAGGTTGAAAATTCATGTTTTTCTCCATATCTCGCAAATAGTTCAAGGTACAGTAGACCTCGCCTAAGTCGACTTCGCATAAGTCGACAACTCGCTGAAGTCGACACAATAAAAAAGTCTGATTTTTGCCTTTGTTATTCCTTGAAAATTTCCTCGTCTTAGTCGACATTTATAAGTCGACAACTCGCGTAAGTCGACCTGATTTTTCAGTGCCAACTGAGCTGAAATACGTGTTAATTCCCTCGTCTAAGTCGACATAATTTTTCGCTCAAAATCTTATCGCCATTCTCTGAAAAAGAATTGTTTTCCCGCTCCGATTCGTTGCGTTTCTACTCGGTAATTCGCTAGTGTACGGCGCGGTAGCGTTCGAGCCATGCGTCCATTGTCTTGTATGCCAGAATATAGAAAGGACATACACTCATTTACACTGGAGCATTACATGAAGTACCCAAGACAGTTCTCTTTACCCCTTTTCTCCCTCTCGTTTTTCTCAAAACGCACAAATTTTTGCACACTTATATGTCCCAGTAGGTACATGTATTCATTATCCGAACATGAAATAGGTGTTTTTTAAATCCGAATATTCTAGCATTGATTATTCCGAAGCGGTATTAAAACCAGGGCCCTTTCTAAAAAGATTTATTACAGTGCAACTAATGATGCAACTCAAAAAATCATATGCAGGTGATATCAAATCACACGCAACTTTTGCATTTAAACGCAATTGCGTTGCTGAAAAGACTTGCGTTTGATAATCATATGAAACTAGAAAATAATTGTTACGAACCTGAAACTCAATTGCGTTTAAACGCAACTCTAAAAATCAAATGGAAGTCCATCAAATCACACGCAACGATGTATTTAAATGCAAGAGCGTTGCAGAGAAGACTTGCGGTTTTTGTACGAAACTAGAAACTGCGTTTAAATAAATCTCTATACATCTACGGAAATGACGGAAGTGCGTTATTGTTGAAAAGATTTGCATTACTTTTTTTTCATTTCGTAAGCAAAATTAAAAATTAAACGCAACTCTGAAAATCAAATGCAAGTCCATCAAAGACATGGCACGCTGAAAAGACTTGCATTTGATAATCATACGAAACTAGAAAATTGTAGGGTATTAAACTCAATTGCGTTTAAACACAACACTAAAAATCAAATGCAAGTCCATCAAATCGCACGGAACGCTGAAAGACTTGCGTTTGATAATCATGCGAAACTAGAAAATTGTAGGGAACTTTTTTTAACTCAATTGCGTTTAAACGCAACTCTAAAAATCAAATGCAAGTCCATCATATCACACGTAACGCTGTATTTAAACGCAAGTGCGTTGCAGAGAAGACTTGCGGTTTTTGTACGAAACTATAAGAAACTGTTTAAATGCATCTCTAAACATCTACGGAAGTGTGTTATTGTTTAAAAGATTTGCATTATTTTTTATTTCGTAAACAAAATTACAAATTAAATGCAACTGTATGCAAATTGTAGGGAACTTTTTTTTTTAACTCGTGTTTAAACGCAACTCTGAAAATCAAATGCAAGTCCATCAAAACACATGGCACGCTGAAAAGACTTGCGTTTGATAATCACACGAAACTAGAAAATTGTAGGAAATTTAAACTCAATTGCGTTTAAACGCAACACTAAAAATCAAATGCAAGTCCATCAAATCACACGGAACGCTGAAAGACTTGCGTTTGATAATCACACGATACTAGAAAATTGTAGGGAACTTTTTTTTTAACTCAATTGCGTTTAAACGCAACTCTAAAAATCAAATGCAAGTCCATCAAATCACGTAACGCTGTATTCAAACGTAAGAGCGTTGCAGAGAAGACTTACGGTTTTTGTACGAAACTATAAGAAATTGCGTTTAAACGCATCTCTAAACATCTACAGAAGTGTGTTATTGTTTGAAAGGCTTATCGTAAGCAAAATTAAAAATTAAACGCAATTCTGAAAATCAAATACAAGTCAATCAAATCAAACGGAACGCTGAAAAGACTTGCGTTTGATAATAACACAAAACTAGAAAATTGTATGAAATTTAAACTCAATTGTGTTTAAACGCAACTCTAAAAATCAAATGCAAATCTGTTTTTAAAACGCAAGAGCGTTGCAGAAAAGACTTGCGGTTCTTGTCCGAAACTAGAAACTGCGTTTAAACGCATAAAAATGTACGGAAGTGCGTTATTGTTATTGTTATTTCGTAACGGAACTTTCGCTGTGACCGAACTTAGTCTGCACTTGCAGGGGAAAGACATCGCAACATTTACACGTTTCAAACTACCGAAACGCATGCTGCTTCACAAAATGTCAATGAAAAAAATGATAACGAATTATTGTTAAAGTTCGCTATGCCGAAGTTTTAAATCTCAGTCCAACTAAATTAGTCCGACAATGGTAAGGGGTTTGTTTTTACGAAGGTTAGTAGTCCGAAAGATGTCGTTTTCGGATGAACAAACTTTCTTCTTCTTTTTATTTCAGACAGGCCCGCGCCGTACAGAGCGGTAGTTATAATGTTGCGAATCGGAGCGCGAGTACAATTCATTTTCAGAGTATGGCAATACAAATTTAAGCAGAACAAATATGGCGACTTAGGGAAGGAAAATCACACATATTTCAACTCAGTCGGCACTGAAAAATAATCTCAACAGAATCATGCGAAATCACACGCATATCTTCCCAGCAACGCACTTGAATTTAAATCGCAAAGTTTAATTCAATTTTGGGGAATTTGCCTTTGATATTTCAAATCAACTAGAAACGGGCCTAGGTTTCCGATCCCGCTCTCTCAAAATCTCTCTAGAGATTTGGGAATTGTGCGTTGTCGTTACTAACCCGCGCAAGATTTATGCATGAACTAAAACATTATTGTTGCTAATGTCAGTAGGCATGTTTTGGCGGCAAAAGGAGTAAGATATATGGGCAGTGATCCGCATCGTGATCCAAATCTTACTCTGTACAGGGGAAATTAATTTTCATTTATAAGTCAAAAAAAGGTCGACTTACGCGTAAGTCGACGTGTTTTGCTCAGTCCCAATTATGTCGACTTACGCGAGGTTGACTGTATCTTCATGGAACTTAGTATATATGCTTGTTCCAATGGGCAGTGATTATCTAGGGAAGTTGGGGGTCATGGTTCAAAGGTCAGGGGGTCAAAGGTCAAGGTCAACTCCTCAAAATATCACTACTTTCCTTATATTTATGCAATGCCTGAAGGTTTTTTTTTTTTTTTTAACTTGATGTATGCATGTATTACCCGATATATATTCTGTGGGAAGTTTCTTGCCAAAAGGTCAAAGGTCAAAAGGTCAAAGGTCAAGTGAAAGTGTTGAATTGCACTTTTTCCTCCATATCTCAAAAGTAACTCCAGGGGCCCGTTTCATAAAACTTGTCACCAGTGACAACTGCTACATTTCTATGACAAATTTGCTCTCAGCAAATCAGACGCAAGGATTTCAGTAGCTTGTCACATCTATGACAATTTGTCACTGATGACAAGTTTATGAAACGGGCCCCAGGTATCATCATAAAACTTACATATTTATGCATGTTCAACCTAACAGTGATTCTCTTTGGAACTGTGAGGTCAAAGGTCAAAGGCCAGGTTTAGATAATGCTATTTTCCCATTTGGTACTGAAATTATACTTTTTCTCAATACCTTGAAAAATTACTCAATGCATAAACTTATAAAAGGGTCAAAAGTCAAGTAAAAATCATCAGTTCCCCAAATACCTGCACTCTGACATTTTAATCATTCATCCAATTGAACCTAGTTCTAGGAAAGTGAACATTCAGCACATTTGTGGCAAACCTGTCATGTTAATATTTTGCCAATTGTGTGAAACTGTCGTCACACATTGTCAAGACATTGTACCTATTAGGAGAACCATGCATTATGGCGGAGGCATATCAGTCGTTTACACGATAACTTCAGTAGTATTGACTGGAATTTTACCAAACTTGGTCCAAGTATAAAGTATGATGGGGCAATTACTTGATAAGACTTTGGGTGAAATCAGCCCAAGGCCAAAGGTCAAAGGTCAAGGTCAAATCATGAAATTGTATCTGTTTACGCGATAACTCAAGACTTGATCAAGCAAATTTCACCAAACTTTGTCCGAGGATGATGTATGGTGGGACAATTACTTGATTAATTTTTGAGTGAAATTGGACAGAGGTCAAAGGTCAAAGATCAAGGTCAAATCCTAAAATTTATTTGTTTACGTGATAACTCAAAACTGGATGAAGCAGCTTTCACCAAACTTGGTCCAAGGATGATGTATGATAGGGCAATTAGTTGAGTAGATTTTAGTGACATTGGCAAGAGGTCAAAGGTCAAAAGGTCAAGGTCAAATGCTAAAAATGTTGCTATTTCCCCCATATCCATGCAATGCCCGAAGGTATTTTCTTGAAACTTGGTGTAGACATGTACTACTGCGTAAAGATTCTCCAGAGAGAGTTTCATGTCATTAGGTCAAAGGTCAAAAGGTCAAAGGTTAGGTGAAAATGTTACAATTTTATTTTTGTCGCAAATGGTTCAATGTATCTTCATGGAACTTGGTACATACGCATGTACTGACTGGCAGGGATTATCTAGGGAATAAGGGGTCATGGGTCAATAGTCGGGGGTCAAAGGTCAAGGTCAACTCCTCAAAATGTTGCTATTTCCCTCATATACTAGTATATGCAATGCTTGCATTGTTATTTTTAAAACTTCATATACATGTATTACTGGAAATTCTCTTGGAAATTTCCTGCCAGGAAGGTCAAAGGTCAAAGGTTAAGGGTCAAGGCCAGGTTTAAATGCAAAAAAAAAATCTATTTTTTACTGTAATTACACTCTTTCTTCATACCTTGAAAATTATTTTGTTCTGGTTATGGTAAACTTATGCGGTGAATAAAAACATGTTCCTCTGGGAAGAGCCTGATATAATTTGGTTCATATTAAAGCTTGAATTATACTCTTTCAGGTAAGATAAATTATTTTGAGTAATTCCTACTTTTAAGTTTGGTGCTGTTTTGGCTCAATTGTACATCATTCAGAATTCTGACCCATATAATTCATGTGAACTGGTGTGTGTGTAGCTTCATTGACCTGCGTCAGGGGTGTACATGCATGATTTTGTTGTCTAGGACTTTAGTAGTTATACAAAGCCCTTTCTCTTTGCAGCACTGTTGGTGTTACAAGCTGAGCTGAGGCAGCCGATGCTGAGCTAGCTGCGTACAGCGCTGCGTTGGTCGGGTAAGCTAGGACTTAAAATGCAGCTGCAGGCACAGTCATACTGACTCATACCTAGCCATTTCCCCTGATGTTGTACCATACAAAATAGAAGGGACTGTAGCACGGGAACATGTAGAATGATTACATGTTTCTGATTCATGATCTGAATTAATAGTGGATTCTGACAACTGTCGTCTCCATGTATCACTGGTAGATAACAATTCTCATTGTCATGACTCGTACCCCTTCATCTAAACTAACATCAAAATTAAGACTGTAGCAGCCAATGGTAACTACTGTGCAATACAATAAGCAGCTTCATGCGACAAATTTTGACCAATCACAGACCAGGAATTCTGGTGCAAACAGGAAGACAATGTTTTTAAAAAATACATGTTGAATTTTGCTACTTCCTGACACGTCTTACTTCATTTAATTGCATTATGCACCCACACCTGCAACTGCACTGCACCAACCTGATCACTCAATTTCCTCCAAGAGAGTTGTGTTGCCGGATAGTCTTTTCATGAGGCCCCATCCATTTCAGGCTTAATCGCTTACAATGGTGGTCTCCTGCTTTCAGTTGTCTGTTATTTACTGGAAAATACTATATCTTATTGCATGTTTTTGTATATATAGTATACTGCACAATACAATGGCTTATGTTTATCTTATATTTGTGTGATATTGTGTTATCATTTTAAATCACTGCACTTGTTATTCTTTAATGTTTCTGTGCTTTTTGAAATTTGCATTCAATTTGTATATGATTAAATGCAGAAATAAATCAAACAAACAAACAAACAAACAAACAAACAATACAATAGGCAAAATGGCAGCAGTTTCACTTTCAGAGATATATTGTACATATTCAACTCTAGGGTGAATGATTGTAGATGTACTGACTAAAGGTCAATAGCACAATCAGGGTATGCAATTGTGTAACAGGGCAAAAATGAAAAAACTTGGTGAAAATGCTTTTTTTGTTGTTTGTTGTAGCTGAGTGTTCAAATTTTCATTTCATGTAAAGAAAGAGTCAAAATTTTGCATTAAACTGCGCATAAATTAGCATTTAAATTAGAGGTGTCGAATTACATTGAAATGACTAATATATTGGAAAAATTCATTAAAAAAAAGGAGAATGTTTTTTTCATCTGATATTGCTGTTAGATATTCCTGATAAATATCCCTTTCATTCACCACCAGTACATAGCCATGACATATCACAAAGTATGAATGAATTTCATATTTTCACTTCTCGAAATGGATGATCAATTTTGTAGGCATTATTTTGAATTCAAATAAAACCACTTTTACATATTTTATCATATTTCACTTTTGGGCAATTCCACGGTAACTGACGTTACACGTAAGGATTTTCATGAAATTGTTTACCTTGTAGTTTTGTGAATGAAAGCACCTTGGGCTTGCAATTAGCATTGATGACTAAGTTCATGAGAAGGAAGAAATTGGTGGAAAGTTTTTCTCTCAAACTGCACTTCTTATCACATAGCAAGTGAAAATGTGTCGGTAACTGACGTTACGGAAAAAGGACATGGGAAATTATGGTGTAGATGTAAATGGAAATATCTCATGTCCCTGACTTTTAGCCTTTATGTGTTTAATATGGCAATACACCTAGGTTCTTAGGAACAGGTGTGCAAAATAATGTGCACTTTAGTTGTCTCCTTTTACCACCATGCCAATTTCAGTGAAGGCATGACGGTAACTGACGTTACGCTTACATTTGCCATAGGGTTTACACATGCAAAATCATGATTGGGAATAGCTATGTGATATTTCATAATTCTGACCATTCAGAATGATTTGGTTGATATGGAGTCATACCTTGGTTCATCAGTCATAAATACACAATGAAATGAAACAGTAGTCCATTTTCTTTGTGTTCTATGAAAACTTAAAGGTAAACATGTCAGTAACTGACGTTACACATACTTTGCCGTGGGGTTTACAGAGAACTAATTTATTTAACAGGTTATTATACTGCTGCAATGTACCAGTGACAATCCCAGGCAACTACAGCAACAAATTAAAACAAAATCTAAAGACACAAATGATATTGGGTGGGCCCTTAGGGGGAACCCCCCCCCCCCCCATGCCATAGCACAGTTGGGCAAAAATATTGTAAATGCGCAAGAGGATATTTCTTGACATTTGTCTGAAGATTTAATTTTTATTCAACATTTATGATTACACAGAGCCATTAATAGATTAAGCAGTTCCAAGTATAAATATATTGACATGACTAAGGGTTTTGTTTGTTTGTTTGTTTGTTTTTTAATGAACAGGAAAGTTTTTATCTACATAGAGTGCTCCATCCATAATACCTTGTAGTACTAAACAAAACATGGATATTTTTGTGCTTGAAAAAAATATCAAAATATCTTCCAGGTCATGGGGTAAAAAACATGTATCAACTCATAAATATGCATAAATATGCATAAATATGTATGAAATCTATTGTGATATATTTCTCCTTCTTTTCTTCATTTTACTCCTGATGATCTCCATCATCAATTGATTAAAATGAAAAGTGTCGCACTTTTAATATTTCTCTGTGAAGAAGAAAAATAAATGCTTTTTTGGTCAAAAGAGCATTATTGTTTCATTCCTAGCTTGAAGAAATTTAACTGTTTTTCTTTTCCTTTTCACTGATATATCACGGCTTGCAAATACATTCGAGATACCAAGAAATCGGACTTTGCAATGAAAGAATATTAAAATCAATATAAAAAACTCTTCCTGTTCATAATTATCATGTGTTGTATCACAAAATGTCCCTGCATGAATAGAATAAAGTAATCAACAAAATAATACACACTGTATGAACAATTTTTTTCTTTAAAAAGCCCTATAGAATCCTCTCTCACTTTGAGCAACATCAGTGTTAAGTTTCAAACAATAATGAGTACATGCCTTACATGCCATATAATACAAGATGAGCCATGTTAACTACACCACACATTTAAAGTGCAAGAGAAGAAATATCTGTGCATTTGCCTTGAGGTAGAAACTTGACTAAGCTTCTTGAAAAAAAAAAAGAAAGAAAAATGCCAGCGAAAGCAAACATTGGTGAAGATTGTTAAACTGTTGGTATATACAGCTGTGCAGAAGTTTTTTTTTTTTTTTAATAGAAAATGTGGTTAACATGCAATCATGTCACTGATTAGGCCTACAAACTTTGGTAGCTTTATCATCCCGTAGGACTGGGAATGTACTAATTTGAGTGCATATACTGCATTTGGCAAACTAAACTTCCAGATTATTTAACCTTAAACTTGTGCTGAATCAAAAATCGAAAGCTCAAGCCCCCCCCCCCCCCAAGAAAAAAAAAAGATAATCATGGTAAATGAATGAATAAATGAATTTAGAAATAAAAAAAAAAAAAAATACCTGGTATCCATGGACATACCATGGTAATGACATCACTTCCTATGAAAGGGATTGCTGCTCTCTGTTGTAAGTTGACTTCCCAGATGTATTGAAATGGCCAAAAGTCAAAAAATTTGCCTCAGTTATAATTACTGTCATGGTAACTGACGTTACATACATTGTACTCGTGTATGACGTTTCGGTAACTGACGTTACACATTTTGTAGTGTTCATTTTGACTCTCCAGTATGCCAAGTATCCTTATTTCTGGTATTGAAATAAAGGCATATGGGCATACATTAGAAATCCCAAGTTACATCATACAGCTCACTTCCTTTGATGAATAAACTTAAAAATTCCTTGTTTTTGGTAACTGACGTTACATCCATCATTATCAAAGTAATTAACAATTTTTATCAAATTCTTTAAAGCTACCAGCTTTTTTTTTCTATCGTGTGGTAAAAGACTTCTCTGGTAACTGCATACATATGAAAGATTGTTGTTTAGAGTACTAATAAAGTGGATATACAGAGAGTAAGTTATGCGACAATACACTCTTTTCACCATTGAGTTATAGGCATATTTTGGCAGCCATTTTGAAAATCAAAATGGCCGCTTTTATTGAAAAACATAATGATTCTTAAAACTTCAACTCAAGTACTGTCTGAAAATGTATGGTGTTTGAAACAAATATCATTTTGAATTTTTGGCACCTGTGTCCTAGTTACCGTGGAATTGCCCATTTGCTAAAGAGTGAAGAGGCGAAACTTTCAGGAATAAGTAACAGACATATAGTGGCCATTATTACAAATTTTTATGAAATTAGGGCTGGTACTTTGGAAGATATTATATTTTTCATAAAAAAATTATCAGTACAGTTTGACCTTGAATGTGCGCACAGTGTTTGGATCAATTCTCATATTTGTAAACACAGATAGAAGAATGAATGTGAGATTTATGATGACGAGTTGATATCCAAACTGTGACACTCAAACAGTGACATATTAAGCCAAAATACTATGTTTTTGCTTATCTTCAGAAATTGAACAAGCATCGAAATATGAACACTGAACACTTATCATATGACCTTCATGCAGTATAACATGGGCGTGTATCGCACTTTTTTATGCTCAGCAATTTGTAAAAATATAAAAAGATAAGTTCCTATTGCTCAAATTTGCTAAAATTTTCACACAATAGATTTCTACATACTATGTACAATTCATGGTTAAAAAAACAAGGATATTCAATAAGGGGAAAAGATTCTTTAAAGTAGTCAAATTAGGATGTACCTCACTGAAAATACTGAAAAACGGCTGCACTTATTTTACTCAGCATTTGAAAATGGCTCAAAACTCAAAACTGGCTGAACATTTATTGGCAAACAGCACACCATATTGTAGTGTGTCTTCAGTACTCTCAGGAAAAGCAGAAAAATAAGCTGTTTCTCCATGTATAGCTGTACAGCATGGGTTAAAAGGTCACAATGTCATAAAAATAAGCCAGCATTACACTCCTACCAGGATGGGACTTCAGACCTTATAACTTTCTCCAGCTGAAAGAACCACTGTTTTTTATTGCATGCAAGCAATGCCAGGAAAAAATCCATTAATTTGATACCAAACACATAGAGGTAGACTTAAAATATGGACCTCATATCTTGCCGTAAACGTAAGTTGTAAAACGCTTTTTTTTGACGCATTACGTGGGTTTTGGGGGACTTTTTGGTAATTAATCTTTAATAATTAACAGTAAATGAGAAGAAATTAGCTATTGTCTTACCATATGTGATTACTGATGTCTTAGCATGCTGCATGTGAATTTTTAAGTCAGTTTGTGCATTCTTTTAGAAGTTACAATTTTTTAAAGTGAGAAAGTCATGATTGCATACCCTGATTGTGCTTATCACCTAAACACAAACCACGGTATGTCCATTAACATTCATAATCAAATTGATGTGCAAAACATTCCTTGATCAATATGTCTGAACAGTTTCATGTATGTAAATCAATTTTCACTTGGGTCTTCACTATGGTAATTTTACTTGTTAAACTAATATTTGTTTATTGCATTGTTTTGTTTTGTTTTTCAGAACATTCCTAGATGGTGTTTCCAGTCACTGTACATTGGCAGAATGCGTATTCATGGCAAAGCACTTACGAAGGTGCTGTCCATCTTCACTGGTGCTACTATTGCTATAATTCTTTACTCTTCTCAGTACAAAAGTCAACATGCATCTAAGAGAGACAGGTAAGAAAGAGTGTACAGAATGTTATTTAACCTTATTTGTTTCAAATAGGGAAAAGCTGGAATATCAGGGCATTTTGCAGTGTGCAGGCTTGTTTGTTGATGGACTGTTCTGATTGTCATCAACATTGAGGCACCATGTTTTACGTTATTGCAAAACTTACAATATAAACTGTAATTTTATGTCAGAATCTGAGTGAGGGCATTCTCTTATTACTAGGACACCATCTTATGTGACACAATTATCTTTGCACACTTATTGTTTTACATGTTACTACCATTTACCTCATGCGTTGAGGTATCCCCAAAAGGTTTTACAAATGTTATAGAGAAGTTATTCAGCTTTCAGGGTGATATTTTTTCCCCAATAGCATTAGTGCTTTTCATCTTTCATACGAAAAGAAAAATGTGCAATTACTACCTCTACTTCACAGATTTTCATGTAATTTCACACTTTTATGGAGGAAATGTTGACCCTGAAATAGATAAAGTACACTTGAATCTAGATATGGCAAAAATATAATTTGACCATTGCCAATTTACATACAATATTTTAGATTTTTTGTAGCCTATACTTTTTTCCATACTGATGACAAAGTCTTGGTGTAAAAATTGTCACAATAGTAATCAGCCTTCATACTATCCACTCCAGTACAGTATGCTGGACTACAAATCTTGTGTCAATCCCTTACTTCATTCATTTCAGTGCTGTTTATGTAATGTGTGTGTTTTTTTTTTTTTTTTTAGAAGAAAACATGTTTACAAGTAAAACAAATTTTGTGATGAACAATAAATGATCAGATCGAATTGAATTGATTTTGAAACAGAATTGAATTAACATTAGTATTTTATTTTTTTTTTTTGTTGCAAACAGTTGTAAATAAGTTTGTAAGACCTGTCACTAGAGTTCTTTTTGATTCGCCAATGCTAGTGACCACATGACAGATGAACAGACTTTAAAGAGACATCTACAAATCACCACTGGCCATCTCAGTGCAATGACCACATTCAAACCAGGCTTCAGAGCTCATCTTAGGTCATTCTAATTTGGGGGAGGAGGATAACCTCTCAGCTAGATCCTGAAGCAGGTCATTTTTGTCGAGCCCACCGGAGGTGAGGGGAGACTGCGCCTGCGGTGTCTGTCCGTCCGTCGTCCATCCGTTGTCTGTCCGTAACGCTACAAAAACTTCAATAACTCTTTACTCTGGGCTTCAATTGCAATCAAACTTCGAGGGAAATGGGGTCATATGAACTTTAGGGCCCAATGTTAAGTTTTTATGGCACGTTTCTATTATGGGTCATAACTTTTGATCCATAACTCCATTTGTGACCAAACTTGGATGGTAGATGTCCCTTAATAATAATAATAATAATAATAATAATAATAATAATAATAATAATAATAATACAGTATTCATCGCATAATCGGGCCCCCAAACACGGCCCCTTTAAGCGGGGTGCCCGATTTCGCGATGAGCACTCACCATACACTAACGGCATACGACATGTACATGTAGTGCACACACACACACACACATGCATACTGATGTACTGTACGTGTACATGAATACACAACCACTCTACCCCTCGGCGGCGTGACCTTCTAGCTCTCCCTGCATTCTCGCAATGATGTAGAGTAATCGCAACCGGGTTCTTCTTCTGTCACCTCTCTACGAACACAAAATATGTGGATTAAAAGCTAGCACTTTCTTAAACATTCGTAGAATTCTTGGACAGGTAGAGCGTTCCGTATAAATATATATCCACAACCATGGGAAATGATTACCCAGAACTGATGTGGGAACGTAAATGAAAAGTCCTTCAATCATTCAATCATCACGGCGTGGTTGTTTACTTGCCGCGATCACTGCACTGTACATGTGTTGTCAATATGTAGCGATCTAGCTCGCCATATATACACATGTACAGAAAAGCGAAGACGGGCAGCGAGCTGAAATGTACATGTGCTGGATGGACGGAGGTCAAAACACACCAGTCCGAAGCTTGCTTTGTAAGTTCGATGTAAATGACAACTGATAGGGAATCTTTGAAATATTGTTGTGATATTTTGGTAGATTTTTTGTGTAAAATATCAACAAAATCAAAGATCGCTTGAAGAAAAATTGTCCCGTTTATCAGAGGTCTCCGCCCGATTATCCAGTGAAAATAACGTGCATTGGAAATGTTTCTGGGAAGCGTATGTCATTTAAGCGAGGTTCCCGATTATCAGATGCCCGATTATGCGATGAATACTAGTACTGTAATAACTATTTCTTATTGAGCGCTTTTACAGGACCTGATCAAAGTGCTGTACATACATCAACAAACTACATTCACAAAGTATAGAAACAACATAGTTACAATTGAAATAGTTCAGTCTTGAGTTTCCTTCTAAACATTTCTTCTGAATCACATAGACGGAGTTGTTTTGGTAGATTGTTCCAGACAACAGATCCAGCATACGAAAATGTACGTTCGAAAGCTTTGGTTTTTGCTTGTGGAATTTGTAGGACTGTCTTATCATTTTGTGACCGGAGTTGATATCTGGAGGCTGTAGGGGTGGTTAGAAGGTTGGATAGGTATTGAGGAGCAGTATTCATCATGCATTTATAGACAAGAAGGGCTAGTTTGAAATCGATACGCTCTTTGATGGGGAGCCAGTGTAACTGCTTCAGTAAAGGAGCACTAGGGGATCTTCTCTTTACACCAAGCACTAGGCGAGCCACACGATTTTGGAATTTTTGGAGTCTTTTCACATCACTGACATTCATATTTGCCAGCAGAGAATTTCCATAATCAAGCCTGCTCAGAACTAGAGAGCGTACTGCATGGTTACATGCATCTTCTGTAAGATACTTTCGAACATGAGATATGTTTCTCAGATGGAGGTTTGCTGTCTGGCACACTCTACTGACATGATCTGTCATTGACAGTGTCTGCTCAAAATGAACACCTAGATTTCTTACAGTGTGTGATACATTGACAGTAGTGTTTCCAAGCTGAATGCTTGTATCCCCTGTAGGGCGTAGTCTACTAGATGAGAAAACAATGCTTTGAGTTTTGTCCTCATTTAACTTCAACATATTGCTCGCCATCCAGTGCCTTAACTCATGGATACATTCCTCCAGTTTAATCCGGGCTTCGTTCAGACTGGCAGGATTGCGTGGGTCGAAAGTACATTGTACAGTAAATTTGTGTGTCGTCAGCATACAGATGATATCGTAGGCCATGTCGTCTGATGATATCCGTGACAGGTCTGATGTACATTGTGAAGAGTTAAGGCCCGAGCACCGAGCCCTGAGGGACTCCGTATTTTACAGTATGAGGCTCAGAGAACTTTCCCCTAGTGACGACACATAGAGAGCGTCCGGTAAGGTACGATGTAAACCATTGTAGAGCTGTGCCTCTGATCTCATAATCAGACTGAAGTCTTGCCAACAAGATCGAATGATCTAGGGTGTCGAATGCGGCACTTAGATCTAGCAGCACAAGTATGACTGCCTTCTTGTGATCAGTCTCCTGCAGAATATCTGGCTTCACGCGAAGTGACGCTGTCTCAGTGATGTGGAAGGCCTTGTAGGCTGACTGGAAGTCCTCATGCAAGTTGCGATCACGTAAATAAGATGTCAATCTAGAAGATACCACATGCTCAGTTACCTTCGACATGAAAGCGATGTTTGATACTGGCCGGTAGTTTTCCATGACTTTCTGGTCCAGTGACGGCTTTTTCAACCGAGGAAAGACAATATCCTCCTTCAGTTTATCTGGGAATACACCGGAATTCATGGATGTGTTTACAATATGACTTATGACTGGTACGAAAACATCGACACATTCCTTTAGAAGCCAGGTGGGTAATGGGTCAAGATCACAAGATTTACTTGGAGCTCTCAAAATTACCTTCCTTATTTCACTGTCGCTAACATAGCCAAACTCAGTCAGTGATGGCATATCCTCAGGACTATCTTGGGGAGTGGATGCTCACCACAAGGTCAATGGTCACGAGCATGGGTCACCAAACTTTTAGAGCCCAATGTTAAATTTTTATGGTGCGTTTCTATTATGGGTCATAACTTGTGATCCATAGGTCCGTTTGTGACTAAACTTGGATGGTAGATGTCCCTTGGAGAGTGGATGGTCACCACAAGGTCAAAGGGCACAAGCAGGGGTCATCGAACTTTTAGAGTCCAATGTAAAGTTTTTTATGGCGTGTTTCTATTATGGGTCATAACTTCTGATCCATAACTCCATTTGTGACTGAACTTGGATGGTAGATGTCCCTTGGGGAGTGGATGGTCACCATAAGGTCAATGGTCACAAGCATGGGTCAACAAACTTTTAGAGCCCAATATTAAGTTTTTATGGCACATTTCTATTATGGGTCATAACTTTTGATCCATAGGTCCGTTTGTTACTAAACTTGGATGGTAGATGTCCCTTGGGGAGTGGATGGTCACCACAAGGTCAATGGTCACAACCATGGGTCAACAAACTTTTAGAACGCAATGTTAAGTTTTTCAGGCATGTTTCTATTACGGGTCATAACTTTTGATCCATAGGTCCGTTTGTGACCAAACTTGGATGGTAGATGTCCCTTGGGGAGTGGATGATCACCACAAGGTCAAAGGTCACAAGCAGGGGTCATCGAACTTTTAGAGTCCAATGTTTAGTTTTTATGGCGCGTTTCTATTATGGGTCATAACTTCTGATCCATAACCCCATTTGTGACTAAACTTGGATGGTAGATGTCCCTTGGGGAGTGGATGGTCACCATAAGGTCAATGGTCACAAGCATGGGTCAACGAACTTTTAGAGCCCAATGTTAAGTTTTTATGGCACGTTTCTATTATGGGTCATAACTTTTGATCCATAGGTCCGTTTGTGACTAAACTTGGATGGTAGATGTCCCTTGGGGAGTGGATGGTCACCACAAGGTCAATGGTCACAACCATGGGTCAACAAACTTTTAGAACGCAATGTTAAGTTTTTAAGGCATGTTTCTATTACGGGTCATAACTTTTGATCCATAGGTCCGTTTGTGACCAAACTTGGATGGTAGATGTCCCTTGGGGAGTGGATGATCACCACAAGGTCAAAGGTCACAAGCAGGGGTCATCGAACTTTTAGAGTCCAATGTTAAGTTTTTATGGCACGTTTCTATTATGGGTCATAACTTTTGATCCATAACTCCATTTTTGACTAAACTTGGATGGTAGATGCCCCTTGGGGAGTGGATGGTCACCACAAGGTCAAAGGTCACAAGCAGGGGTCATCAAACTTTTAGAGTCCAATGTAAAGTTTTTTCGCGATTTCGCGATGAGCACTCACCATACACTAACGGCATACGACATGTACATGTAGTGCACACACACACACACACATGCATACTGATGTACTGTACGTGTACATGAATACACAACCACTCTACCCCTCGGCGGCGTGACCTTCTAGCTCTCCCTGCATTCTCGCAATGATGTAGAGTAATCGCAACCGGGTTCTTCTTCTGTCACCTCTCTACGAACACAAAATATGTGGATTAAAAGCTAGCACTTTCTTAAACATTCGTAGAATTCTTGGACAGGTAGAGCGTTCCGTATAAATATATATCCACAACCATGGGAAATGATTACCCAGAACTGATGTGGGAACGTAAATGAAAAGTCCTTCAATCATTCAATCATCACGGCGTGGTTGTTTACTTGCCGCGATCACTGCACTGTACATGTGTTGTCAATATGTAGCGATCTAGCTCGCCATATATACACATGTACAGAAAAGCGAAGACGGGCAGCGAGCTGAAATGTACATGTGCTGGATGGACGGAGGTCAAAACACACCAGTCCGAAGCTTGCTTTGTAAGTTCGATGTAAATGACAACTGATAGGGAATCTTTGAAATATTGTTGTGATATTTTGGTAGATTTTTTGTGTAAAATATCAACAAAATCAAAGATCGCTTGAAGAAAAATTGTCCCGTTTATCAGAGGTCTCCGCCCGATTATCCAGTGAAAATAACGTGCATTGGAAATGTTTCTGGGAAGCGTATGTCATTTAAGCGAGGTTCCCGATTATCAGATGCCCGATTATGCGATGAATACTAGTACTGTAATAACTATTTCTTATTGAGCGCTTTTACAGGACCTGATCAAAGTGCTGTACATACATCAACAAACTACATTCACAAAGTATAGAAACAACATAGTTACAATTGAAATAGTTCAGTCTTGAGTTTCCTTCTAAACATTTCTTCTGAATCACATAGACGGAGTTGTTTTGGTAGATTGTTCCAGACAACAGATCCAGCATACGAAAATGTACGTTCGAAAGCTTTGGTTTTTGCTTGTGGAATTTGTAGGACTGTCTTATCATTTTGTGACCGGAGTTGATATCTGGAGGCTGTAGGGGTGGTTAGAAGGTTGGATAGGTATTGAGGAGCAGTATTCATCATGCATTTATAGACAAGAAGGGCTAGTTTGAAATCGATACGCTCTTTGATGGGGAGCCAGTGTAACTGCTTCAGTAAAGGAGCACTAGGGGATCTTCTCTTTACACCAAGCACTAGGCGAGCCACACGATTTTGGAATTTTTGGAGTCTTTTCACATCACTGACATTCATATTTGCCAGCAGAGAATTTCCATAATCAAGCCTGCTCAGAACTAGAGAGCGTACTGCATGGTTACATGCATCTTCTGTAAGATACTTTCGAACATGAGATATGTTTCTCAGATGGAGGTTTGCTGTCTGGCACACTCTACTGACATGATCTGTCATTGACAGTGTCTGCTCAAAATGAACACCTAGATTTCTTACAGTGTGTGATACATTGACAGTAGTGTTTCCAAGCTGAATGCTTGTATCCCCTGTAGGGCGTAGTCTACTAGATGAGAAAACAATGCTTTGAGTTTTGTCCTCATTTAACTTCAACATATTGCTCGCCATCCAGTGCCTTAACTCATGGATACATTCCTCCAGTTTAATCCGGGCTTCGTTCAGACTGGCAGGATTGCGTGGGTCGAAAGTACATTGTACAGTAAATTTGTGTGTCGTCAGCATACAGATGATATCGTAGGCCATGTCGTCTGATGATATCCGTGACAGGTCTGATGTACATTGTGAAGAGTTAAGGCCCGAGCACCGAGCCCTGAGGGACTCCGTATTTTACAGTATGAGGCTCAGAGAACTTTCCCCTAGTGACGACACATAGAGAGCGTCCGGTAAGGTACGATGTAAACCATTGTAGAGCTGTGCCTCTGATCTCATAATCAGACTGAAGTCTTGCCAACAAGATCGAATGATCTAGGGTGTCGAATGCGGCACTTAGATCTAGCAGCACAAGTATGACTGCCTTCTTGTGATCAGTCTCCTGCAGAATATCTGGCTTCACGCGAAGTGACGCTGTCTCAGTGATGTGGAAGGCCTTGTAGGCTGACTGGAAGTCCTCATGCAAGTTGCGATCACGTAAATAAGATGTCAATCTAGAAGATACCACATGCTCAGTTACCTTCGACATGAAAGCGATGTTTGATACTGGCCGGTAGTTTTCCATGACTTTCTGGTCCAGTGACGGCTTTTTCAACCGAGGAAAGACAATATCCTCCTTCAGTTTATCTGGGAATACACCGGAATTCATGGATGTGTTTACAATATGACTTATGACTGGTACGAAAACATCGACACATTCCTTTAGAAGCCAGGTGGGTAATGGGTCAAGATCACAAGATTTACTTGGAGCTCTCAAAATTACCTTCCTTATTTCACTGTCGCTAACATAGCCAAACTCAGTCAGTGATGGCATATCCTCAGGACTATCTTGGGGAGTGGATGCTCACCACAAGGTCAATGGTCACGAGCATGGGTCACCAAACTTTTAGAGCCCAATGTTAAATTTTTATGGTGCGTTTCTATTATGGGTCATAACTTGTGATCCATAGGTCCGTTTGTGACTAAACTTGGATGGTAGATGTCCCTTGGAGAGTGGATGGTCACCACAAGGTCAAAGGGCACAAGCAGGGGTCATCGAACTTTTAGAGTCCAATGTAAAGTTTTTTATGGCGTGTTTCTATTATGGGTCATAACTTCTGATCCATAACTCCATTTGTGACTGAACTTGGATGGTAGATGTCCCTTGGGGAGTGGATGGTCACCATAAGGTCAATGGTCACAAGCATGGGTCAACAAACTTTTAGAGCCCAATATTAAGTTTTTATGGCACATTTCTATTATGGGTCATAACTTTTGATCCATAGGTCCGTTTGTTACTAAACTTGGATGGTAGATGTCCCTTGGGGAGTGGATGGTCACCACAAGGTCAATGGTCACAACCATGGGTCAACAAACTTTTAGAACGCAATGTTAAGTTTTTCAGGCATGTTTCTATTACGGGTCATAACTTTTGATCCATAGGTCCGTTTGTGACCAAACTTGGATGGTAGATGTCCCTTGGGGAGTGGATGATCACCACAAGGTCAAAGGTCACAAGCAGGGGTCATCGAACTTTTAGAGTCCAATGTTTAGTTTTTATGGCGCGTTTCTATTATGGGTCATAACTTCTGATCCATAACCCCATTTGTGACTAAACTTGGATGGTAGATGTCCCTTGGGGAGTGGATGGTCACCATAAGGTCAATGGTCACAAGCATGGGTCAACGAACTTTTAGAGCCCAATGTTAAGTTTTTATGGCACGTTTCTATTATGGGTCATAACTTTTGATCCATAGGTCCGTTTGTGACTAAACTTGGATGGTAGATGTCCCTTGGGGAGTGGATGGTCACCACAAGGTCAATGGTCACAACCATGGGTCAACAAACTTTTAGAACGCAATGTTAAGTTTTTAAGGCATGTTTCTATTACGGGTCATAACTTTTGATCCATAGGTCCGTTTGTGACCAAACTTGGATGGTAGATGTCCCTTGGGGAGTGGATGATCACCACAAGGTCAAAGGTCACAAGCAGGGGTCATCGAACTTTTAGAGTCCAATGTTAAGTTTTTATGGCACGTTTCTATTATGGGTCATAACTTTTGATCCATAACTCCATTTTTGACTAAACTTGGATGGTAGATGCCCCTTGGGGAGTGGATGGTCACCACAAGGTCAAAGGTCACAAGCAGGGGTCATCAAACTTTTAGAGTCCAATGTAAAGTTTTTATGGCGCGTTTCTATTATGGGTCATAACTTCTGATCCATAACTCCATTTGTGACTAAACTTGGATGGTAGATGTCCCGTGGAGTGTGGATGGTCACCACAAGGTCAATGGCCACAACCATGGGTCAACAAACTTTTAGAGCCCAATGTTAACCCGTTGAGGACAAGTCCCGAGTATACTCGGGCAGGTGACTATGGGAAATGCGTGTTGTAGCAAAATCAGTCCGTCCTCAACGGGTTAAGTTTTTATGGCACGTTTCTATTATGGGTCATAACTTTTGATCCATAGGTCCATTTGTGACTAAACTTGGATGGTAGATGTCCCTTGGGGAGTGGATGGTCACCACAAGGTCAAAGGTCATAAGCAGTGGTCAACAAACTTTTAGAGCCCAATGTTAAGTTTTTATGGCGCATTTCTATTATGTGTCATAACTTTTGATCCATAACTCCATTTGTGACTAAACTTGGATGGTAGATGTCCCTTGGGGAGTGGATGGTCACCATAAGGTCAATGGTCACAAGCATGGGTCAACGAACTTTTAGAGCCCAATGTTAAGTTTTTATGGCACGTTTCTATTATGGGTCATAACTTTTGATCCATAGGTCCGTTTGAGACTAAACTTGGATGGTAGATGCCCCTTGGGGAGTGGATGGTCACCACAAGGTCAAAGGTCACAAGCAGGGGTCATCAAACTTTTAGAGTCCAATGTAAAGTTTTTATGGCGCGTTTCTATTATGGGTCATAACTTCTGATCCATAACTCCATTTGTGACTAAACTTGGATGGTAGATGTCCCGTGGAGTGTGGATGGTCACCACAAGGTCAATGGCCACAACCATGGGTCAACAAACTTTTAGAGCCCAATGTTAACCCGTTGAGGACGAGTCCCGAGTATACTCGGGCAGGTGACTATGGGAAATGCGTGTTGTAGCAAAATCAGTCCGTCCTCAACGGGTTAAGTTTTTATGGCACGTTTCTATTATGGGTCATAACTTTTGATCCATAGGTCCATTTGTGACTAAACTTGGATGGTAGATGTCCTTTGGGGAGTGGATGATCACCACAAGGTCAAAGGTCATAAGCAGTGGTCAACAAACTTTTAGAGCCCAATGTTAAGTTTTTATGGCGCATTTCTATTATGTGTCATAACTTTTGATCCATAACTCCATTTGTGACTAAACTTGGATGGTAGATGTCCCTTGAAGAGTGGATGGTCACCATAAGGTCAATGGTCACAAGCATGGGTCAACGAACTTTTAGAGCCCAATGTTAAGTTTTTATGGCACGTTTCTATTATGGGTCATAACTTTTGATCCATAGGTCCGTTTGAGACTAAACTTGGATGGTAGATGTCCCTTGGGGAGTGAATGGTCACCACAAGGTCAATGGTCACAACCATGGGTCAACGAACTTTAAGGGCCCAATGTCAAGTTTTTATGACACGTTTCTTTTTTGCCATAAATTTTTACCCTTTTATATCTCTTTTTATCTGTTATATCTCTTTTTTTTAATCTGTTATATCCCATTTGCATACAATTTCTTGTACGTGTATGGGCAAGACAGATTATGGCACTTGCCTTGTCTACCCATTTGGTGGCCTGATTGGGCAATTAAGATTCAAAATGAACTGGTATGTTAACTTTTCTATATTTTTGGCCGATACATTTTCATTTCATGTCAGCGAAATTTCAAATCTAAGGATTTTAGAGGCCCTGGGGTGGTTTTATGAACACCATATCAACTTTGTTGTAACTTCTGTTGGAACTTACATGTATGTTATAAGTCCATGAATTACAACACCGCTATTAAAACAGTTGTAAATTGGTATTCTGAGAACTGTTATGGTGTTGTAAGTCACGAAAACCACACCCATTGCAATAATCATATCTAATAGGAAATATTGTTTAAAGTAGCATCTAAGCATGGAAAATGTGCCATTCTTAATTATGCATGTTTTAACAAGCGCTCCTTCACTGGCATGCACACATACTAAAACAATGGCATGCGCTTGCAGAGAAATTGTGAGACAAAACAAAGTTACAACGGAACCTTGATTATACATGCCTTCTCATTGATATACAGCTTAATTTGTTTGACTAGTTAATATTACCGGTTTCCAAGTATTGGTGTGTGGTATGGAAATTCGAAGAGCTATCTCAGATTGAGTCTTTTTATTTGAAATTTTACAAAAATAAATTTAAAAAAAAGAGAGAGAAAGGAATATATTGGTACATGTAATTCATAAGCGTACTCCAAATTGTATGGTTTATGAGGAACTAGAGGCTTATAAATAAGAATATATCATTACAAATTGTATGTTATTATTTTGGCACAGACTCATTCGTGGGTAAGAGAGGAACTTATCCTGCTAATTCTTTTACCTATTCGTTGTTTGTTAATGGCACTCATAGTTTTCAAAAGATTGAAGAACTTTGCGATAGTTTGGGATTTTTAGCTCACCTGAGCCAAAGGCTCAAGTGAGCTATTGCGATCGCCCTTTGTCCGGCGTCCGTCGTGCGTCGTCCGTCGTCCGTTGTGCGTAAACTTTTCACATTTTTATCTTCTTCTTGAAAACCCCAAGACCGATTTTCATCAAACTTGGCAGGTAGCATCCCTAGGGGGTTAGGAACTCAATTTGTTAAAATGGGCACCATGCCCCACCCAGGGGGCCCCCAGGGGGGCCCAAACCCCCCAAAATTAAGGAATCTGTAAAAATCTTCTTCTCTAGAACCAGAAGTGATAGAGCTAAAGCAACGTTTACACTTTGGCGAGTTGGAGTCGCGAGTCGTGCGCGAGCTGTGCGAGCTCCAACTCGCGTTAACTCGCACAAACTCGCGTGAAATGTAATTTTTTTTCCTGGAATTTGCATGAGTGATATAAGACTCAACGCCGAGTTCACTACGCTCGCTGTACGAGTGAACCGAGCTCGAAACGAGACATACCGAGCTTAGTATGAGTTGCAGTGACCTTTATACGACTTAAAGCGAGCTTTAAACGAGTTGTCAAGATTTTATTACGAGTAATAAGAGTTTTATACGATCGAGGGGCGGGAAATGCACATTTTTGGCGCTCAAAGATGGATGCCAGAAGCATTTTCGCTCTGCTTGAAGAAGAAGAAGAGACCCTGATCTTCTGCACGATTGGTGCGACCCTGTTGTCAAGGAGGCGCCGCAGAAAAGGAGATGCTCAAGAGAGGACCAAAATGCTTCAAAGGAGGTTTTGGACAAGACCCTGGTTGTTGAGGAGGCCAAAGTACGGACACTATGAGACGCTGATGGCGGAGTTAGCTGGTGAAGACCTTGACGGTCTTGCGGGGGGATATGACAAGGCGAAAGAAGACCTTCGTAGATCTCTGACCTCATCTGCTCGCTGGAGGAGCTACAACATAATGAAAGGATACCAGTCACTTCAATACTCATAAGGGTACATCGTTCATATTTCACCATATTACACAAAACTAGTAAGTTATTGAGCAGTTAACCAGGAATTATACGGTATCACGAAATTATCTCGAGAGTACTGAAACAAAAACAAAAAAATCACAGTTAACCAAAATGTTCTGCACACGTAATAAAACATATTTTGAGATCTTGAGATTAATGACAGTAATGTAACACTTTACTGTTCCTTTTCTTTAATACAGAACAATGTTCATTATCATAATGTTTAATCACCTATTAATGTATCCCAGAAAAACCCCAAGAACTGAATAATTTTAGTAATAATTTTGTGCGTTATTTTAATTCATGTTAGTGTATGGGACAATGCCTGATCAAAATTTTTGTTCACTGCAACACTTAGTGTTCAAAGCTTGTTTTAATATCAAGTGTTAAAATGTACTTGCGAATCTTTATTCCTTAACATCTGCCATATTAATTCAAACATAATTATGTAGGTGAATATATACAAAACTACAATATCAGCGAAATTGAGAACAGTCTGAAATTCACATGTTAAAAGTAAGTAACTCCTTTATAACATTGAGATTAAATATTTCCAATTACTCGGATACAACTGGTTGACGAAAATGTAAATTTAAAGAAATGCCTATCGTGAAAGCATGCATATAATTTTACTTTGACGGAGATGACTCAAACAAATAAGGTTTCTGTGTGGTGAATCGCAATTTACGTGTTTAATCTCTTGTTTTGATGTTAGAGGTAATACATGTATTTAACATTATGTTCAGTTAAAAAAATGAGCTGCATGTCAAAGTGCTTTCAGAATATTATGTTTGGATGTAAAAGTTACATTAAACATAATTATGCTTCACAGTAAGCATTCTGTCCTTCCAGAGTGAAAACCTAAAACTTCACCTCATGGACAACTGTACTGGAATGATTATTCTAGCAGATGATAATTACAATTTTCATTAAAAAAATCTGGGCTGCATGTCCTTACATGTTTTCAGAATATATGTTGGGATGTAAAAGTTAACCTATGAAAAAATTATGCTTCACAGGAATCATTTAGTGCTTCAAAAGGTGAAAACCTAAAACTTCACCCCACTGTTCTGGAATTATTACTGTAGCAGATAATAATAAAAAAGATTATAAACATCTTGGCAGTGAATGTGTGTCGTTCGTTATTTTCATATTCTTGGTTGTTTTAATCAATCTGAACATAATTAGACAGGCCATGCAGCTCATTTTAAGAATATTTTTAAAAATCGACCAACCACAATGTTGCAGTGGCCTTAATGGATATACGTGTTGAGTATCCTTTTCACCGGTTTTATATCATGGCGTTATCATGATGAACACACGAACGGAGTTTTACCCTCTAACAATATGGTGGATTAGTCATTTTTGTTATTCGTACATGTACTTGTGTTAAAAAATAAATGTTCATAAAATACATGTTTTACTCGATCCGTACTCTCTTTTCTTTACAACAATTCACCCCACATTCACCTTTTCCACAAGTTCTCTGTCCTTGGCTTCTTCAGAGGCCACCTTGGGGGTTGTACACTCCCTTTCATTTTGCCCTTGCCCTTGCCAACAATTGATAAATTGGTGTAAGAGGAACCAGCTTCATGCTCTGCTGGGGGTCATCAGCTTCTTGGGTGGTCTGGTCATTCTCACTGCTGTCATCATGCCCATCAGTCTCAGTATCCTGGTCGGGGGAAGAGTATTTAATTCGTCTTCTCTTGGTTGGGATGCTACTTGTCCTTTAGAGGTCTGCAAAAGAATAAGTAAATCACTCGATCAACATCTTTTACAAGAAAGACACATGATGGCGATTTCTATATTTTGTTTAAATGTAGCTTATTACAGATCTTAATAAAATCAAATGCATATTTACCCTTCCCAATGTTCTCCCTTTCATCCTCACAATATGTCCCTCCAGGACGCGGAATATATTGAGAATCCACTGATCTCTCTCACTGTAAGGTGTGTCTCTGGTCCCCTTTCCAGACTTTGGGTTCGTCAGACGGCTGTGCTGTGTCCTCATAGACTTGAGGAAATTGTTCAACTGTTCAACTGAAAAAAAATCGAACACTGGGAATTTAGATCACATAAATTAATGGAAAGAAACAAATAACTTTATTAAATTCTTGTTTCTCATACAGTAAAGTATAGCTAACGGGATAAACGAAATGTGGGGGTCAAAGTTTTCAGGACTAAATATTATGCATGTCATGTTGTCAGTTGTTTACAGGATTTTCGATAATTATGGCAATCATAATCATAGTAGTAATTATGGTAATGAATTCAACAAAATATATTTAGCGAAACTCCGTTTTGCCACCAGAGCCCCCCCCCCCTAAATAATAGATATTAATATTCATCTTCACTTACCGGAGCACACCGGATCGTACTCCTTGGCCTTCTCTTCGATTAGCGTTGTCTTCTTTGCAGTATCCTTGTATGACTTTAGTCGCCTGTTATACAGACAATCGTGATCTCTGTACCACTCTGCTTATTCTACTTCTTGCTCTTCAGTGAATGTGTATGCAGTGAGGTGTTTTTCGTCTCTTCGGGGTGGACTTCTTAGGGGTGGACTTCTTGTTTGGGGTGGACTTCTTTGTTCTTTTTTTTCCGTCTTCCCTGGCGTGCCAGACGGAGAACCTTGCGAGTGGAGAAAAATGGGTTCATTTTCCTCCCCAACCAGTTCAACAGGCGAGGCCTGATGCTCAGTAGTTTGAGCTTGGACCTGGTCTAGTTTGGTGTCTTGTTCTTTTACCTGTCTCTGCTCGTCATTGATCTCCTCTTCCGTCTCCATTCTCTCTTCCTGCACTTCTTCTACTTCTACCCTTGTTTGGATGCCTGTCATTATTCTTTCGGTGTTTAACTACCTGAATGGCCACAACTCTTGGATCTCTTGGGTCGGGGCATATTCCTCTCCTATTTTTGCTAGTTGTAATAATACAGTGACAATGGCCGTTTTAAAAGTACGTGTACATGCGTGGGTCGATTAAAATGTGCTCTCATTTTAAAATATATATGGAAAAATATAGAATACTGGATATTCATTATTCAGCTGGCATGTCAATGTGCATTTGCAACGCAATCTGACTAAACTCATACGAAACTCGCTGTAACTCGGGGTGCTCGATCTGAACTCGCGCTAATCTCGCGGGGACCTCTCCTTCACTCGTAATACGATCGCAGTGCTCGTATCTCGCTCTAGTAAACTCGGAATGCACTCGCGTATACTCAAATATGGCGAGTTATTACGAGTTTATCTCGAGCTTCTTTCGAGTTATTGCGAGTACCGCGAGTATATAACGAGTCTAGCTGAGTTCAGCACGAGTTACAGCGAGTTAGCAAAAATTTTGAACATGTTCAAAAATTTTGGGACTGCTCACGACTTCAAGGAGAGTTGTCCCGAGCTTGAACGAGCTCCGCCGAGCCATGCCGAGTTGTCGCGAGTTATCCCGAGTTACATGGTGAGCTTCACGCGAGTTATCGCGAGTGCCTCATTTTGGCAACTCGCCTTAACTCGCCATAGCTCGCCATGTCAACTCGCCAAAGTGTAAACGCTGCTTAAGTTAATACTATGAGTTAGTACATTGATGACTGTAGTTTCAAGTTTGTTCATGGCAGAATCAGGGGTGCCCCCCTTGGGACCCAGGGGAGGGGGTGGGGAGGGGTCCTAATGGGGCCTAAATTATACATTTTCATATTCTTCTTGAGAACCCCATGACCAATTTTCACCAAACTTGGCAGGTAGCATCCCTAGGGGGTTAGGATCTCAATTTGTTAAAATGGGCACCATGCCACACCCAGGGGGGGGGGGGGGGCCAAACCCCCCAAAATGAAGGAATCTTTAAAAAATCTTCTCTAGAATCAGAAGTTATAGAGCTAAGATAATACTATGAGTGAGTACATTAATGACTGTAGTTTCAAGTTTGTTCATAACAAATCCAGGGGTGCCCCTCTTGGGGGCAGGGGGGGGGTGGGAAGGTCCAAATGGGGGCCTGAATTGTACATTTTCATCTTCTTCCTGAAAACCTCATGATGGATTTTCGTCAAACTTGGCAGGTAGCATCCCTAGGGGGTCAGGATCTCAATTTATCAAAATGGGCACCATGCCCCACCCAGAGGGCCCCAGGGGGCCCCCATCCCCCCAAATTAAGGAATCTTTAAAAATTTGGGCCCTTATTGTACATTTTCATCTTCTACTTGAGAAGCCTGGTCAAATTTTAGTAGAGCTGTGAATAATTTAGATTAGTGACTGCGTGAAAGGTGAACTTGCGATACTCAGGTGAGCGCTAGACCCGCGGGTCTCTTGTTTTTTTTTAGTGGCCTAAATCACTTAGCGATAATGGTATATACTATAGTTAACGCATCACGGTGTGATAGGAAATTATTTTCTGGCACGGGGTATATCCCTTTCTCATTTTCGCACGAGTGACATAGCTCATATCCCCCTCCTGTATTGAGAGTAGAGAGTGCCCCTCCCCCAACTGATACTTCATAAGTGATATCCAGAGTGCGTGATTACACGGGAGTGACGAGGTTCGTATCCCGCCCGTATTGAAAGTAGGGTGTGCAGGATTACGCGGGAACTTCAAAGCTAATTACCCCTCCTGTATGGAGAGAAGGGGCGCGGGAATACACAGGAGCAACAAAGGTCGTAATCAACTTGCCTGCATTGTGATTACAAAATGCGGGAGCACGCGGGAGCTTCAAGGGTCATTACCCATCCCCTCCCTTATTGAGAGTTAAACAGGGAGAGCGGGACTACACGGGAGCTACTTCCTTTCTTCTCATTTACATGACCACTTCCAGTGTTAATGCCTTGACAGACCACAGGCAATTATTGTAATTATCTAATAGGCATTCTTTGTTTTCACTTACCTTTCTCCTCACTTTCACGAAGAGTTTGTCGATATATCATTATTCTCACTTCCTTGACAGAATGCTTGCCCTTCTTGTAAGGTCTTGGTTCACATTTCCATCGACAAGCTCCGGATCTTAAATTTATATATTAAGTATCTGATGAACGCTATTAACGAAAGCTTACCTCTCTGCCACGACACGGAGTAATCATGCATTTCTTCATCTGGCAGCAAAATATTACATATGATACGGTAAATATGCAAATGATGGTTGTACACCCGGAAACTTGAGTCGTAACGTGGCAAGCAAAATCCTTGACGTTGTTGCAATATCAACTGTATATTGTAGATTTCATTGACATCCAATGAAATGAAAAGGGAAAGCTTGTCACATAGTTTCATAACCTTACTAAGTGTTCATCACGCAGACGAAGAAAAATTTGTCATCTGGGCAAACCTATGGTTGATAGAGACGTATACTCTGCTCACGTCAACATCCGTTACTTACCAATCTTTTTTTTTTTTTTCTGCTTCTCTTTAGTCTTCTTAACTCATGTTATCATCACAATAACTGTCTAAATCATCATTTGTTTTTTGTATCCTATACCTTTTGTGGGAAAAGCGATTGTCTTCTTTATCGTTCCCCTGAGCACCAAATAATTTCGTCATAAAACACACACACACACACACACAAAGAGAACAACAGTGAGGTGCTGAACGTCAGAAAGTCTGTTTATTGATTTTGCGTGGCTGTGGTGATCATAATGATATTCAAAACTTGATTTAAAAGATGCGTTCACTTTTTGAATTGTATTCACATATTCTGTACCATCCTTAATCTGATCAATCTTGCTGCTCTTCTCTGCGTCTTCTAGTATCATCGTAAATTTGTTTCCTTTACCTCTTTAATGTCCTTTCCGATAGGCGATAAGGCAACTGTCTTCTCTATATTTCCTTTGAGCACCAAATGTCTTCATCAGTCAAAAGAAGAAAAAAAAAGAAGAAGACAAATTGACAAACAGCGAGGAGCTCGATATGCAATTTATATATACTTTCTTGGTAGAATATTTGTTTTGGCAGGATATTGGTCCTGGCCATCACTATAATGTCTATTTCATGTATTTATGAACTGTGCATTCTTTTCTTCAAACCCACCAGTTATCAAACTCATTTTCTTTACTGGAGTAACAGTAATGTCGCATCCTTCCCTTGTTTAGACAGGATACAGAGGGGCAATTTCAAAGTTCGCACTCTCTATTCAATGGAGTGCTCTTCTGTGGTAAATGCGGGAGCACATCACTGATCTCACACTCCTTTCATGATGTTCAGAGGATGTTGAAGGAATGCGCAGAAAGTTCTACCAGCTCCACAATACTTTGGGTGCCAAGGATTACGCGGAAGACACAAAAGCTTGCACGTACCCCTTCCATATTCATTGTAGCGAACACAGGAATCGCGGGAGCTACGAATCTCGACTCCTCCCGCGTTCACAGGAGGTTCTGAGCAAATACAAGCATACACAAATCCATTCCAGAAATTTATTTTCTGTTACATTGGTCCTACATGGCCGCATTTTTTCGGGATTGTGGTACCGGAAATTTTATATTGTACTTCTTCCCATCCACAAGCTTTGGTTCTTACAATCATTTTTTTTTTTTCGGAAACTTTTTTTTTTAAAGTACATGTAATATAATATGGCAAACCTGTAAATCCATCAACAGATTACAAGTAGTTTTTGATTTGTTCTGCATTTTGATAACAGTAGAACAAAAATCCATGGGAAGAGGAAACTTGTCAAATGCAAATAGTATTCAGCATTAACCTTAAACAAACAAATGCGTTCATCTTTCGAACCGTATAATACTCACATCTTTACACCTGTTATCTAATCAGTCTTTTTCTGTTCTTCTTCTTCTTCTTCTTCTTCTTCTTCTTCTTCTTCTTCTTCTAATTACTGTCATTATTAGTATCATCACATCAACCTTGTTACTATATAACCTCTGTAATTTTCTTTTAGACAAGCAACAAACTGTCTCGCTATCTTTCCTCTGCATGAGCACCAGGTGTTTTCATTATTCAAGAGAAAAAAATCACAAGCGTTGCACTCTTAATCAATACTTTCTTGACAGAGTATTTGTTATCATGGCCGATTTTGGTACGGGTCATCAGTAATGAACATGGGAACCATTTTCTTCAAAATCACTAGAGATCTTATAGACATGAAGCAGGGAGGCGGAACTACTATAGAATTAACGCACTATACTATAGCAACGACTGTACTAGACATGCATATCAGCATTGTGGCATATTTTCTATTATTTCTGAAGTTAAATAATCTCGCATCTTTCCCTTGTTTAGACTAAACAGAGGAGGATTACGGGGTAATTCAAGTTCGCGCTCTCTATTTAGTGGAAAGCGCTTCTGCGGTAAACGTGGGAGCACTAATCTCTCACCCCTCTCGTGATGCTCAGAGCAATTAATTAGCAAACGTGATCAGCTATGGAACTGAATATGGTATTGATGTATAATGTAAATAATTTCAATCAAACTGTGATGATTTTAAAGGGATAGCTTAACTCTGTGTAAAAATAAAGCAAATATAAGGAAATTTTAGGGGAATTTGATTACCATGCCTATAATAACTTCACACAGGTACTAATAGCTGCCTCATATTCCTGTGTTTTTGATCATGTCAACCACCAAACTGACAACATACGATGAATACAGTGTACTTTGAACAATGGTCTTTCAAATCCATGTAGATGAATTCTAATTTAATGGCGTCATCATACTAGAAGTTGTGATTACAGGCAAGATATCAAAATCAGCGAAGATTATGTGTTATGTCTATGGGAGGGGATTTTTTTTTTTTCCTAACCATGCATTGACTTGATAACGCTCAAGCACCTTTACCTCACTTGATTTTGCTTCATTTCCTCTGAAACTTAAGTATATCGTAGCTCACACAATAAGCTGCAGTAATCATAATCATTTTTTTTTTTGCAAATCTTCTCATCAGGTTGACAATTTTGCAGCTTAAAACTGAAAATGAGAATGGAAGGTGGACGAAACGATTCCTGATTCATCTTTCACATATAAGCTTACGTTCCTCGTATTTTCTTGTCGAGACATATGACTGAGAGGTTAAAGGCGACGTCTCAGAGACGAAAGGTTGCACACGTGCGGGTTCGAACCCCATAAGAGCACGAAACAAAATACTTGTATTTTTTACTTTTTTTCTTCAATGGTGTATTACACATTCATCCATGTAGAAATCACGTTCGTATATAAACGCACCCACACACACACACACACAAAATATCCATTTGTTTTGTGTTGGAGACCACATTGCTTCGACTGCTGCAAAATTTTGCAGGCTGGCTTTGTCAAACCGATCATAGTATGTAATGATGACGAAGGAGGTGTTGTACTTTGAACAATTGTCTTTCAAGTCCATGTCAGTGTTTTGTAATTTGATGACGTCATCACTCTGAAAATTGTGATTAAAGGCAAGGTATCAAAAAAAAGCTGATTTTACATGTTATGTCTACACGACGTATTTTTCCCCAGTTGCCAGAAATGGCATAGCGCCATTAGTTGTTACAAGGCCTCATTGCCGTCTAGCAATACATTACATGTTCACGCGGCCACGTTTGTTGAGTGGGCATTGACTTTTCCCGCCTGTTATATCTATACATTGTTTTTTGTCTTGCCTTTTCTGTCGATGTTCCGTGGCCGAGTGGTTAGAGTAACGGTTTCCCATGCACGCATTTGAGGGATCGATGTTCGCAGGACACTTTTGCTTTTCATTATTGTTTAACTCTTTTCAGATAACGTTTCATATTCACATTGTTTTCGTTGTCGACCACGGATGACCGGTATCTAATATCAACCCAGCGTATCACCAACTCGTCTTCAGTGACGAGTTTCATGTCTCGTCTTGTACATTGGTCTTGCATGGTTCTTACAACCATTTTTTTTTTTCCGGAAACCTTTTTTATAGCTCACTTTGCTCACTTTTGCTCACTTTGCTCACTTTCCCACTAATAACTTATATTCTTTCTGGTCAGTTTATTCTGTCTTTATTTGTTACCAAATAATAAATAATCAAATATAAAATTTTATACAATGTATATATACATTTTTTCGGAAACGTTGTTTATAGTAATAAAAGATGGCAAATTAATCCCTCAAAACATGACAAGTCTTTGTTTTTATTTTTTAGTTTGATAACAGTAGTAACAAAAATCCATGGTTAGAGGGAAACTTATCAAATCACTCAGCAATATTATTCAGCGTTCACCCAATAAACAAACAAACAAAATAGCATGCGTTCACCTTTTGAACTGTATATATGTATGTACTCACATATTTTACACCCGTTATCTAATCAATCTTTCTCTGTTCTCTTCTTCTACTTGTTACTGTCATTATTAGTATTATCATAACAACTTTGTTACTATAACCTCTATAATTTTCTTCTGGACAAGCAACAAACTAACTGTCTTTCTGAATCTTTCCTCTGCATGAGCACCACGTGTTTTCATTATTCAAGAGAAAAGTAATCACAAGTGTTGCACTTAACCAATACTTTCTTGACAGAGAATTTGTTATGGCCGATTTTGGACCGGGTCATCGTAATGAACATGCGTACCATTTTCTTCAAACTCACCAGCTAGAGATCTTACAGACATGAAGTATAGGGAGGCGAAACTGTTAGAATTAACGCATATTTATTTGAGAAACTTCAGTATATTATAGCAACGACTGTATTAGTCTTGCATAATCAGCAGCAAAGTAGTTAGTAGGCCTATTTTCTTTTATTTCTGGAGTTAAACTTGATAATCTCGCATCTTTTACTTGTTAAGACTATTATACAGAAGAGGAGGGATTACGGGGTAATTTCAAAGTTCGCGCTCTCTATTCAGTAGAGAGCGCTTCTGCACTAAATGCGGGAGCACTAATCTCTCACTCCTCTTGTGATGTTCAGAGGAAGTTGAGGGAATACGCGGGAGGTACAAAAACGTGCATCCCTTCCGTGTTCATTGGGGCGAACGCGGGAATTTCGGGAGCTACAAATTTCAACTCCCCTGCATGTTCACGGGAGGTTCTGAGCGAATACGGTACACTAGTCAGAGGTAAAATCGAAACTTGTCAAATCATTATTGAGATATTTAATATTCACAAATGCGTTTACGTTCCGAATCATATTACATCGTCTGTGTCTACTCTTTGCCTCCTCTTGTAATCATAATTTTATTGTCTCCTCTCATTTTGCAAGGGGTCTGTGCTGTCCATTTACTCACTTCACTAATTCCAATAATCATTTATGTCATTATCATCATGACATCATAATTTTCTTTTAGCTCTATAACTTCCTTATGGATATTTCTAAGCAATACAACCATTGTTTTCCAGCTCTGTTTTTCGTATGAGCAAGGTGTGGTTCCCTTTTCATATATAAAAAGCAAGCAAATAAACAAACAGCGGGCCGCTCAACAAATTGTCGATCGCGCGTGCCAGCTGTTGTGATCGCATTTTTCTCGACAGGTTGAGAGTATCAGATGACATTTCGGGGAATACACATTCTTTATAGGGGCTACACGTGTTTTCATGGTTCTCTGATAAACTTTATTCTCTGACGTTCGTGGCATAAAGTTACGGCAAAAAGGCCCTACCTAAGTAAAGCAAACAAATGAAATTTTTTTTAAAATCTTTCTCGTACGTTGCCTTATGCTGTGACAGGGAACAGCTGATACGAAATAGCACAGGCTTATTAGCTCATACGGTACCAGAAACACATGGAAGACAACATGGTTTTTTTTTTTTTTTTTGTACTGCCAACCAATCGACTTGGCGGTCATACAGCACGGTCGGAGAACTAGAGGTGAGACACAAGCTAGGTGCGTCAGTTACCAGTGGGCCTACTTTACGTACCTACAGGAATACTACAATCGCGAAAAAGGCATCGTGCTGTTTTCATGGGACTGGAAATCAATTCGACGTTCTGCATTTGTCATGTTGCATTGATTCTTGCCGTTCGATGTCTCCTCGGGACTCGCATGAAATGAGAAGGTAACGATATTGTACCGTTGCGTTCATGGTCCAATGCGAATGTCTTCTAGTCTTTAATGATATGTTGCATAAATTTTACTTGGGTTTTGCTGGGATTAATTCCACATTTGTTTCAAATTACGCCTATATGTACTGTGATTACGCCACTCGTAACACATGTGCACATTGCGTCGTCAGGAACAGCACTACAAGCACAACGTTGAATCGCGCGCTGCTAGCTGTGCTGTGTGCATGCACGCTGCAATCGCGATCGTACAACTCGCACTGAACTGGAGTCTCGCTCGTGTGGGCGGGAGTTCCCTGTACTGTGCGGTATTGTTGCGATTTTTGGCGCCGCACATCCACGGACTTGCGAAAATTCTGTATGACAGAGCGCGGGAGGACACGGGCATATGCGGTATGGGAGTGACACGGACCCCCACAGGTTACCGCGAGCGGGACTGTAGATGCCCGTGATGGATTTTTCGACAAAGAACTCAAACTGAAAACAGAAGGACTAACGAGAAAAAAAAAGGGGGAAAAAAAAGTCTAATGTTCAATCATTGTGTTGGATCGAAATGTGTAACTATTTTTCTTGTTTATAAGATGTGTATTCACAGACTAAGTTAAGACAACTCATTATGACCCCTGTTTATATACTTGTATTGAAACTCACATTACATTGCTCGTATGGCATGATTTCATTCGTGCATTGTCATATTATCGGAAATGTTCACAAGTGTGCTAAAAAAAATATATGTATCCACGTTTAACAGCAGACAAGAAATGCAGTTTTCGTTCTCTCAAATTTGCCTTTTATCTTCCACTTTATACTCTGTATTCTTATTTTTTGTTTCTATGGTTACGATACGATGTATATGAAAGTTTGCGATACAACTTTGTTGGTAAAGACCAAATTCAAGTTTGCAGAGTATAATTGTATGAAGTTCATAAAGTACATTTTGATGTATTACTTTCTATCTTCACAAGTTGATGATGTTAGATATCCTTACACGCAAGTACATGTATAACACAGTGCATGGATTCATATTCCACTGAAGTTAGACATGTAGAACATATTGTTTCAGTTTATCATGACCGTATTTTGCTTGAAAATCACTCGTGACTGTATTCCGTATATTTCTATGTCTATTGCTCTTCCTTAAAACTCTTGGCTATCATTTCATTTTCAGACAACATAAGTGATGTGTTTCTTTTCCAAGAAGGGAAGGGATATTGTGTATGGCCCAAATTCACGAAGGTGGTACAAATGAAACCATGGTTTAAACCATGGACAAAAACCATGGAGCGCCAAGTGTCGCATGGAATATTTCGTTACGAAATTGGTAATTTCGTCGATGAAATGATTATTTTGTAACGAAATGACACCATTTTAACTAAATGAACATTTCATCCACGAAATGATAATTTTGTTAACGAAACGGTCATTTTGTTGACGAAATGACCAATTTCGTAACGAAATATTCCGTGCGACACTTGGCGCTCCATGGTTTTTGTCCATGGTTTAAACCATGGTTTCTTTTGTACCACCTTCGTGAATTCGGGCCCTTGTGTCTATCTATGCTGTAGCAGTGAACAGCATGTCTCATTCATTCCATAGTCATCCATCTCACCGCCACCCTTCCATAGTCAAGTTCTTATCGTTCTCTGGTTTCTTTCTCTCATCAAGATCTTCTGATACGCTGACAGCCACTTTCTGTTCCCACTTCCTTTCCGCTTCCCCTGTCATTTATCTTCACCTCATCACACGGTATCAGCGATGTAAATGTAAACAACACCGGAAAGTCACCGGGACATGTTTTGTAAATATGATGTACAGTGATGTATCAAATGCAAATGTGTTGGATTAATACACTGGAGAACAGTGAATAAAGAACACTTGCATTCTGACTCCAGAGCCAAGCAGTCATGCCTCCATTCTTCTCCTGAGTCCATATAAAGCATCCAACTAACCCCACGAAACATAAAAATACGTCTGAGGTTTTTAGATATATATTGTTTGCTGATGACACAAGTATTTTTATGTCTCATAATGATCCCCAAACATTACAAATGATAGTCAATAGTGAGCTTACCATAATTTCTGAATGGTTAAATGAATAAATTATCAGTGAATACAAGTAAAACACATTTTATGATATTCACCAACAGAAATGTTGATGCAAAGGATATATCTATATATTTAGCAGGATTTGAAATTAAACATGAAGTGTCTTTGCAATTTTTAGGAATCACAATTGATAATAGACTGATTTGGAAAGATCACATAAATATCATATGCAATAAAATTTCAAAAAATATTGGGATACTTTTCCGACTTAAATCTCTACCCACCGTTGTTCTTAAAATGATATACAATGCAATTATTGCGCCCTTTTTAGAATATGGTCTTTCTGTTTGGAGTTGTGCTGCAAATATATGTTTAGACAGACTTTTTAAACTACAAAAACATGCAATAAGGATTATCAACCATTCAACTTATTTATCTCACACTTCACCAATTTTTCATACCCAAAAGATTTTAACATTGTATGATAGATATAAGTATATTTTAGGTAATCTTATGTTTTTATGGCATAGAAAGCTTTTACCAAATTCTCTGCTGCATTATTTCACTTTGAATTGTCATATTCACTCATACCGTACCAGAGACATTGAGAATTTTCACATGCCAAAAGTAAGAACATCGTTATTTCAGAAATCTGTGTTTTATCAAGGCCCCCTTATATGGAATTCAATACCAGATGACATTCATAAAGCTACCTCTTTTAATGTATTCAAACGTAAACTTAAAGATAATATAAAGTTTTGGTATTACCTCAAAAGTTTCCCTGAATTTCCTTGTCTTAGTTTGTGTTTCAGGTTAAAGTACCTTTCATATATCTAACACTGTGAGACTTACTCGCCCCAGAGTGCTCTCATGTCTTAGTAATCATTCAATAATGGTTTCGTACCAGAGCCGCCGCCGTACGACGGCAGCGAGGTAGTACACGTATTGTGCGAGATAACTGCGACCAGCAGCGTGCAGCCCCATACGCATACTGTGTAGCTAACTGCGACCAGCAGCCCCATACGCATAGCTAAATGGGGCTTCGCATTGTAGCTTACAGGATCATGACAGATTTAGTATCACGGGTAAATATCAACCAAAAATCCAAAAATTTCTTCAGTTTGAAGACTTACCAGTTAAGTTGAAGTATTGAAAACAGGCTTTGGGCAACGTTTGGTTTTGCCAATAGTCCCTTTCTGTTCGAATTGATGACTGAATGTGACTCGGTCGAGATGACCTTGGGAGAGCTACACTGAATTGACAGCCAGCGCATGCGCACACAAACATCTTATCCATTCATGGATTTGAAATTTGTTCGCATGTGATGTGTGCGTATGCGCTGGTCGTAGTAATCAGTGTATGTAGCTCTCCCAAGGTCCTCTCGACAGGGTCACATTCAGTCATCAATTCGAACAGAAAGGGACTATTGGCAGAACCAAACGTTGCTCGAAGCCTGTTTTCAAGACTTCAACTTAATTGGTAAGTCTTCAAATTGAAGAATTTTGTGGATTTTAAGTTGATATTTACCCGCGATACTAAATCTGTCATGGTCCTGAATGCTACAATGCGAAGCCCCATGCCATTACGCTATGCGTATGGGGCTGCTGGTCGCAGTTAATTGCATGATTACTAAGAAATGAGAGCACTTTGAGGCGAGTAAGTCTCACAGTGTTAGTTATATGATAGATACTTTAACCTGAAACACGGAAATTCAGGGAAACTTTTGAGGTACCAAAACTTTTTATTATCTTTTAAAGGTAGGGAATCCCATTTGCATGCCTTAAATGAAGAGTTGTATAAACACAGTGGTATGTTGAAGAGAGTATCATTTTAGAAACTCCCATAAAGTATTGAAAGTGGAAGGTAACATTTAGTACATTTTTATTGACCGTTAGATTTTGAATTGAATTCTTTTTGGGGCTCACCGTAAATTCCAGTACATTGCTAGGCTACCTTTGCAGACCCATGCACTGCATGTGTGTCCATCATGTATATTTTGTGAATAAAGTTCATCAAAACTTACAAACATTTCTATATACATTCTTGCCACACACTCTATATGTTATTACATCAGCTGTTATACTTTTAGATTTGTGTTTATAGATAAAAAAATACAGAAGACTGCAACAAAAAGGCTTAAGTGTGGCTGACACACAGAATTACTGAGTAGTTGAGTTTTGTGCATTATTCAAATTGTAGATAACTGATGGCTTCCAAATTTCTAAGCAGTGGCCTAAACAAGTCCCCTGAGGTTCATATTTAATGATTTGCTGCATTTTGGGAGTTCTTTAAAAGGTATCCCGTACCTTTAAGGAGAATTTTATACAAAATGATCATTCCAACTTCTTGACATGCTTTGCTGGCATTATTTCATTTGCTGGCATTATTTCATTTTATCCAATGATTACAACTCATTTTGTGTTTGTACTGTCTTCGTAATGTAATGTAGTGTTTTGTTTATCATTGATGTATTTCTTTGTTTTGTTCTTACATCTGTATATTTGTTCATCCCTTGTTGTTTAAAAATATGAAAATGATTACCACCAATACATTTTTATTGATTATCCGGGTCGGCCAGATTTTAAGGAAACTTTTAATTCCTCATTGGCTGCTTCCCTTCAGCTTTATGTATTACATAGATCCGTTTTTACTTTGTGCTTGTTATGATCGTTAATCGTTGTTATTCCCTGTTGTTGTTTTTATGCTGAACAAATAAATTCAAATCAAATCAATCAAATCAAAAGCGTGAGATGGTTGTATTCACACTCCCACACATGTGCACATGAACACACCCTAACACGTACTACTAATTAAGCAGTAGCTTGGGGACTTTCACATCTGAACAATCTATAAGGCCCGGTCACACCGCCAGAACTTTGCTGGTTGTGTTCACACTCCCACACAAGTGCACATGAACACACCCTAACACGTACTACTAATTAAGCAGTAGCTTGGGGACTTTCACATCTGAACAATCTATAAGGCCCGGTCACACCGCCAGAACTTTGCTGGAGCGTTCCTGGAGCGGTGAAAAAAATTCATCACCGCTCGTAACCGTTCACCACCGTTTAACAGAAGTTGGTCTCTGTTAAGGCAACGCCGTATACGCTCGGCCACCGCTGATGGTCCCTCCTACCACTCCGAAAGTTTTGAGCTGCACAAAATATTGCGAGCGGTGAGGAGCGGGCAATTTTCCGCTCCAGCAAAGTTCACCACCGCTCCAACAACGCCCAGTCAAAGTTTGGCCCCGCTAGACGCAAGTTCGTGGACGCTTGGGTCCGCTAGGCCAACGCAGAAATCTTGAACGCTGGACCACCGCTGCTTCGCCAGCTTTGCCCGGGCAGTGATTAAACGTTGCACAAACTTTGATGGAGCGGTTGTATGCGTTTTACGAGCGGACACGGGATTGCTGGAACGGTGTCGGGCGTTGAAGCAGCGATCCATTGCGGTGATGAACTTTGGTTTGGCGTTGGTATGGAGGTGTCGGAGCGGGACCAGAATTTGGCTATAAATACGGGGAGAAATGGACCAGGAGCCCATTTGGAATCAAGCTGCCGTTGAGTGCAGACCTCATTTATATCGAATTTACTCAAAGTTACAGTGAAACTGTATTACCATGGATGCTGAGAGACTTGCTATGATTGGTGCACTAGTCCAGCAGCAAAATCTTCTTGGAGGCTGCTGCCTTTCCTTCTCCAGCCTTCCTCTTCTTTTGTCCACCGTGACGTGGCATGATGAACTTCAACTATCGACTTCTATCAAAAATCTATCAGAACTTCTATCAAAGCGATCCGTTCAGCTCTGTAGTCAAAAGCAGTATGCGGTATGCCGCTAAACCAACTTTAAACCCCCGCCGAGCCAACGCCCGCATGCGCAGAATGCCGCTCTATCAACCCTCGCGTCACCACTAAACCAACGCTCGCTACAGCTAGCTACCGTTAAACCAACGCTAAGGCAACATCGGCTTAGGTGCACCGCTAAGGTAACACCCGTGTTTTCGATTTTTTTTCCCCAATTTTGTGCGCGGTGACAAGCGTTGTCGAAATTCGGCCCCCTCTCCCTACCGTTCAAGGAACGCTCCAACAAAGTTTGGGTGGTGTGACCGGACCTTTAGTAGCTGTACGATGGCTTCGCAAATTTGCCCATAGTACATAGTGTGATGTGTTAAACTATAACTTGGTTATATGTTATATATCACCTCGGTCATACATCTTCTTAGCTTAAAATAGCAACTTAACAAATTGGAGTGAGGTAGTATAAATCAACCACCAAGTAACTGAGTAATGGAAATAATTGTTCCATGACTACATTAATTTGGTCATAACTGCCTCATGCATGCCACCCTTTGCCTTCTACAAATATCAATTTTAAAACACACCTTTCTTAAATAAATACAGCTCAATACTTTTATTGCAATGAGTGGTACAAGTCAAAATCTATAACATGATAGCAAAATGATGACATAAATGGTACTATAAATGGGGTACCAAATAAAAATCAGCCATTTTGTTGAATTATTTTTTTTTTTAAGTTGTACCCTGGGTTGCCATGACTGCAGTGTGTACACGCACACACAGTGCATGCATTTCCCTGTGGCTGTCCTCAAGTGGACGTGAGGTGGCGCTACACAACGTGGTACCAGGGGTACTACGGTACCCCAGGGTAAGGCATGATGCATCAAATGCCTGAAAGTAAGGTGGAAAATGGTATAAATTCTTACCTGGAGAAAGAGACGAGGAGAGATGATCTTGTTAGGTTGAGATGGCATGGCAAAGTGTGGCCACATCATCAACCCTCAGCTTCCACGTCATTCTTTCCTCTCAACATTCTTGACTCTTCTACTTTAGATTTAGGGGTGTGAGAGTCACATTTTGTGGGGTGGCTTTTTTTTTTGGGGGGGGGGGGGGGGCGTCATTTCTGTGGGGTCTCACACTACAGCTTGAGAATATGGTGACCTATATGGCCCTCATATTTTGCACATACATAGGACATAATACATGGATAGTTTCATAAAATAATGACTTCTGGATCTGCATTCTACACCATCTTGGCTTTGCAATTTAGGTCAATTTTCACTTTGGTGATGTTATCACTGAAAAAGAAAAAAAAAAGGCATTGATGTGAACCTTGTTAGATTGATTATTTTACATGTAATATCTATGGCGGTCATTTTTTTATGCCTCCGCCAGGAAGTGGTGCCGGAGGCATTATTTTTCATACACCATTGTTGATTATTTTACATCTAATATCTATGGCGGTCATTTTTTTTTCATACACCATTGTTGATATGTATACAATACAAGTCAAATCTGTTCTTTGATGAAAATCTTAAAAATTGCATGCCCAATCGCCCCCAATCACAAATTGAAGGATTACCTAATTTGTCATCTTTGACAAATTTCCAAGACTAGTTCATTTGTACTTTTATAAATGACCATTTATTTGTATCTTTTATCTTGTTATTAGGTTTGCAGTTGGAAACTTACTGCAGTCACACCTCCTTGATGTAGACCTGGGCCTTGATGCCTCTGTTCTTGGACGAGATACAGAGAATATACCAGGCAAAAGCAAGCAACCATCTTTCATCACAGCCTTTCCAAATAGTTCAGAATTACGCTTCAAACAGGACCCCTATTTTCATTTTTCTGTGAGTCTTTTCATGTCAACTCAAACATCATTCACTTGTCATCTATCATTTTTGTTGTTGTTGTTGGTGGTGGTGGTTTTTTGTCACACCTGTATTATTAGCTCGGAAAACCCGAAATAAACAGAGAATACAAGTGTAGTATGATTTGTGTTGGGTCTTTACTTTGCATTCACTGTAGTATTCTTTGATCAAACCGTTATTGAATATTCCCACATCTCCTCCAAGCTCATTATCAACAGTCCAGAGTTCCATAAAATCCATAAAATTCCAAATAATTTCACAGTTCAAAAGTAGTCCAAAGTAGGATCCAGTTTAAAGGGACTGTACAGTACTGGTTGAGGTACGGATTCATGTTTTGAACATTCCTAAGTGAGATAATGAAAAGCCTCTTATGAAATATGAAAGAGCATGTAATTTTAAGAAGGATTCAACGTTTATTTGATGAAAATTGGTTTTCAAATGGCTGAGATATCCCAAAAAGTGCTATAATAAAAGGCGACATGCCACAACTTTATTAGGATCTCTCTGTTTCACCTTGTTTTTGGATATCTCAGCCATTTCAAAACCGATTTTCATCGAATAAACTTTTGATTCCCCTTAGAACTGCATTCCCCCTTACATCTCATAGAGTGGTTTCTGAATATCTCGCAAAATTTTAAAAGCTAAATCTACACCTCGACCAGAACTGTACACACCCTTTAAGAGTTCATTGATATTTTCCTTGAAAATGCTCTTCCATTCTGAGTCCAGTCTTGTTTTTAGCTCACCTGAGCTGAAGGCTCAAGTGAGCTATATATTGCGATCGCTCTTCGTCCGGCGTCCGGCATGCGTCGTCCATCGTAAACTTTTTACATTGTAATCTCACATTGTAATTTTTACATTGTAAACTTGGCAGGTAGCATCCCTAGGGGGGGGGGGGGTAGGATCTCAATTTGTTCAAATGGGTACCATGCCCCACCTGGGGGGCCTCCAGAGGGTCCCAAACCCCCCAAAACTGAAAAATCTGTAAAAATCTTCTTCTCTAGAACAAGAAGTGATAGAGCTAAGTTAATACTATGAGTTGGTACATTGATGACTGTATTGTCAAGTTTGTTCATGGCAGAATCAGTGGTGCCCCCCCCCCCCCTTGGGACCCAGGGGAGGGGGGTGGGGAGGGGTCCTTATGGGGCCCAAAGTGTAAATTTGCATCTTTTTCTTGAAAATGCCATGATAAATTTTCACCAAACTTGGCAGGTAGCATCCCTAGGGGGATAGAATCTCATTCCCATCCATGGGCACCATTCCCAGACCTGGGGGCCCCAGGGGCCTAAATTAGGGCCTAAATTGTAATTTTTCATCTTTTTTCTTGAAAACTCCGTGATAAATTTTCACCAAACTTGGCAGGTAGCATCCTAGGGGGATAGAATCTCAATTCCATCAAATGGGTACCATGCCCCACCTAGGGCCCAACAACCCACACCTTCCAGTGAGGAATCAGTGAGGAAGATTTTCTCTAGAACCAGAAGTGATTGAGCAGTGTGATGGAATATACAAATGGACACCATGCCCCCAGCTCTCAAAGTTAACCCCCACCACAAGTTTCCAATGTTCTCAGATAAGAGTCTGCTAGAATGCATGGAAGGTGAACTTGTGATACTCGGGTGAGCGCGAGACCCCCTGTCTCTTGTTTAATTTACATGAAAATCTTGTTTGATTTAACCCCATTAGATAGACAGTCTCTTTGGTGGTTTTACAAGTCTTCTAGATCTTGTTCACATCTCCGTCACAGCTCTTGTTGGTGAGACCCCCAGCTTGCTCTGACTTGTCTGCTGGGTAGGCTGTTGGGTATCTGGCTCACCAGAATGATCAGGGCTCACTGCCTTATCACTGGAAGAGTCTGGCGCTCTGGTTGTCTCCGCTTGGTCCTGGATGGAAGGTCAGCACCTGGCCATTACAATGTATAGTATTATGCTCTGTCTGGACATGGTAGGGTCTTGGTTGTTTTGCTTTCTGGGTGATTTTCCCATAGCAAGACTGATAGCACATCTGAACCGAATCTCCTGGCTGTAGGTCTGGAAGCTCATGTGAGTCATGATGTCTGTTGTAGGTCATCATCTTATCTGACCGGTACTTCTCCTCCTCCTCTCTCTCAGATTTCAGGTCCTGCTGTTGCACTCATGGCAGCAGCATGTGTGGACTTGGGCACTCTTCAGGACGACTCCCTTGGTAGGGGTGCAGCTCCGCCGGCCCCAGGGAGCATTCTGCCCACTCTTGATGTCCAGGGTCAAGTCCTGTTTAATAGGCCTGGGTCGAGCCGTGATATCGGGTCCTCCTTGCTTCCTGGTACGGCCACGGAAGTGGTGTTAGCCAGCTATGGGTGTCCCGCCCGGGGAGGAAACATTCAGAGAGTTGAATTTCCTGTATGAGGACGAGCCCAACGTGGACGTCCAGTCTTGCTCCGCCTTTGCCACAGAGAATGCAGAGTCAATGTTTGGTACACACCAGATTGTAGGCGCAGACGCTCAGGCTCTGCTCCAAAAATATTGCTACAATTCAACATATATAAGCCACACCTTTGGTCAGAGGGTGCTGCCTGTAATGCTGTCTCTTCAACATACTCCATGAACAGTATGTGGCCCACATACATACCCATGAAAGAATATGTAGTGCGCCATTAAGCCTCCCTACCACTCGACATTCTCCTGCCACAGAAACCTTCAAAAATTTAAGGAAGAAATTGCCTATGTGGATATTAGTCAAAGTGGGTGGAGCTTTAGTGCATATTAGGCAAAGTGAATGTAGATGGTAGATGGTCACATCCACCTCAACTGCACTGCATTTCTCCAATCATTCAAGCCAGACACCAATATGTTGACACCGAGTCGACCACGCAGTATAGTTCACATCAGCAAACTAGTACACCTGCAATTGATGATGAGCAGCAACAAGCTGCTAGCGGCAAGGTTCAATGAGTATCATGAACAATGTACAACAGAACAATTGTGACCCGCTACAACAAAAAGGTCCTAAAGTCGCGCACTGTCAAAGTCGTGAAAATCGAGTTTGAAGTCAGAGCATCAAAATTGGTCAAAACTTACGATTTTCTGATTTTGATATATTATTGGAGTCTAACATGTCTTCTATCATCTGTCGAAATTTTGAAGCAAAATGATCAAAGGAAAGATTACAAAATAGCGTTTTTCTGAGCCATGTTTTTTGGCGTTTCAACGAAGCAGAAAATGGTTCGAAAATTTGGATTGAGCGCCACAGATAGGTTCGCCCCTAACAACAACCAGAGTGATCTCATCTCGCACACTGCCCAGTCGACTGGTGCACGTGCGGGCGGGGTGCGCTATGCTCAGCCGCTTCTGACATCCTGGTCACTGATTGGTTGGTGAGGAGACCGCCGACGCTGATGTGCTTGAATGAACTCTTTGGGGGTTGCTAGGGCTTACCCTCTGTTGTCCAGAGGTGAAAACTGACTTGCGTGTCCCTTGATCCCGATTGTGTCGAAAGGAAGACTTTTAGGGCTCTTTTCTCGAAACAGTGCTTTTCCAGACGTCTCGACATGCTCTCTTTTAAACATCGATATCTCCGCAGCCGATTATTTTTATAAAATGTGTTATATATCAATTTAAAGCAGAAAGATTAGGGGATTATATCATGCAATTTTCAAATAATCGACCTCGCCCGACTTGAGGATCATTTTGTTGTAGCGGGTCACAATTACTGTTAAGACTCAGTAAATCATCATTTGATAACCATCTGACTGTACAATATATTGTATTCAGATACCCCCATATGTTTATACTTGATGTGTACCTTCACTATATGATTACACATGTACTCGCTACAGATACCTACATCTGTATATTAGCAATCATTGTTTGCCTGCATGAGCACACCACTGTCTCTTGTGACTCAAACTATGTACATGTATGTGAATAAAACCACTTGTTTCTTTCACAACATGACTGTGCTGCTTATTATGTGTCTATAGACTCTATATAGACGTCTAAACTGTAATGAAATTGAACTAATGACCCTGCGACCTACTTTCAAACACAAGGCTTCTACATATTCGATCACTACTCACTGCACTGTAAGCACAACTTCTCTCACTATCAGTCATCTATTAACTAAGGCCAAAACACTCATTATAGACCTCCCGACAATTAAACTACCGTACATACACGTATTTGTAACTTTTTTCATTACAACATATATACAGCTTATTCACGTGTTACTACGATGCTTGCTTCATTCGAGCGAACGACCACTACTATATAATGTGCGTGCAATGCAATAAACCAACCACGCAATCTCCATACGCATCAACTGATTTTCCAACACAAATTTCTCACTCACACATAACTGTCATTTAATGTGCTTTGGCATATCGGATCGGGAATACTTGAATTTCTGGTTATTTACATTGTTGGGCTACTTACGACATTGAGCTTGTTGAAACTATCGAGAAATACAGCTGGATGCATGACAAGAAGTCATCTCCAATGACATGTGACTTTAAGCAGTGAAAATACAACGCCCTCTACGTGCCAAATTATGAAATGCGCCTAGGCCCTCGCTTCTAACATCACACGTCTCTTACAGTGAATATTTGACAAAGGAGGAATAGATGAAATGAAGATTATACGAACAAGTGATTAGACAATATGGTGTATTGACCAAATGGCAATTAATGGACTAATTGGATATAAGACATCATGGGCATAGCCCATCTGGTAACGAGAAGCTAAGAGAGAGCGAACCGACAGTTATGTCCACACTCCCATGGCATACTGTGCACATTGACTTATGTGGCCCCTTACCAAATGGAGGAACTCTCTTGGTGGTTGTTGACTACGCCAGTCAATGGCCAGAAATAAAAGTTATAGGCAGGCCCGGCGATATGGTGCAATTAACTCCGCGATAAGAGGCCAAAGCTTTTGAATTGTAGCGTTCATCTTTTAGCACTTCTCAAAGTTAAGTACAAAAAAACTCAAGATATCGCCTCCTCATATCTCCCTTATTTTACCACCAAATCCCTTGAAACTTCACATATATAACTAGAGAAGCACTCTGAGAGCGCAGACCTCCGCCAAGCATGCAGCTCATTTCCACCACTGATCTTGTTCTTCCATAGAGATATCAGTGATTTCCACCCATACGTACTTACAGCATCGTGTGCTGAAAGCCGCCCAATTTCCCAATATAGAAGCCTTTGTTACGTCATAAACCCTCAGCTGCACGGCGCGCCTCGCCCTAGCAGAAACTAGAGCACGCACTTTAGTGCGTGCATGCAAACCTCAAAAACGCGCAGCCTGAACTCCTAAGTTCATTGACCCTACCTGCCAAAATATCAAAAATCATTCATGAATTCCCACAAATTCTCGCATCACTACCAAAAGTTAATCGTTTGTTACTTGTGTCATTCTCAACCTTTCCTGCAAGTTTCATCCCAATCTGTTACCTACTTTTTGAGTTATTTTGCACACGGACAAACTAACTAACAAACGAACAAACAAACCAACGGTAGCGAAAACATAATCTCCTCCCTTGGCGGAGGTAATAATACAGATATATCATCCTCCATATACATTTTGGTTGAAAATACCGATGTATCTTTCCAGATATTTGTATTTTTCTGTTTGAGTCGATTGTGGGAGAAGGACTAGGATTATTTCCTGACACAATTCTGCTACAACATGAATATACAGTGAAACCCCATTATAACGAGTTCGGTTATAACGAGGAACCGCTTATAACGAGGTGATCGCGTCGGTCCCGTTTTCCTTTGCGTGTATACCTATGGCAGAACGAATCGGTTATAACGAGTTCGGTTATAACGAGATTCCGGTTATAACGAGGACAATTTCGGTGCATCATGATAAAGAAAAACATAAGCAATTTGATCGGATATAACGAGGTTCCATTTCTTGACTAAATTGCCGCTTTCAAACACGCGACAAACGAAACCCTGAAAACCGAATTCACGCTATCCACGTCTTTTTTCCGTTTTGCAGAGAACTGTTCCTTCCATGTTTTCTTCTAAATCACGCGATAAGACACAGGAATGCCTTCCGATGTTCCTACTAAATCATTAAACATAATCATTCGATTTTCTTTTCCGCGAGATACGCGTGCGTGATATTAGGGCAGACCACAACGCAACGAGAAATAAAAAAGATAACGCATTCAAAAACTTTTCATGTAGCGACACTTGTGGCCAAAAATGGACAATTGGAATGCGTGTGCAACTCATTATTATATCCTTTCCATTTTTAGTTCCGACTTCCAGTTCTTTTGCTGCTTAGCAAATATGAGTGTGGATGATTAAAGCCGTAATAATTAGTGAAATCATCGCGATCCCGTCGGATGACTGTAGCGTAAAAATAGTTGAATAACGCATGTTAACCTCCTTAATCGGTGTTCAGAAAAAGAAACGAACGCATTTATTAATTTGAATAGATCTGGATTTGTTCATTATCATTTAACAAATGATAATTTAAATATGAGTGTGTATGATTAAAGCCGAAATAATTAATGAAATCATCGCGATCTCGTCGGGTGACAGTAGCGTAAAAATAGTAGAATAACGCATGTTAACCTACTTAATCGGTGTTCAGAAAAACAAACAAACGCATTTATTAATTTGAATAGATCTGGATTTGTTTATTATCATTCAACAAATGATAATTGAAATATGAGTGTGTATGATTAAAGCCGAAATAATTAATGAAATCATCGCGATCTCGCCAGGTGACAGTAGCGTAAAAAAAGTTGAATAACGCATGTTAACCTACTTAATCGGTGTTCGAAAAAAGAAACAAACGCATTTAACAGTTCAAGGATGTACAAAACGCGAAGAGATTTTCGAAAGAAAATAAAGAATGCATTTTTAATCCCGTCGGATGCAACGATCATACATTGTATAAAATTACAGCCGAAATGATTCATGAAATTATCGAATTCCCGCTGGGCTCCAACAGCGTAAAATACCTCTCAAGTTAACGGTAAACAACGCATGTGTGTTACTCTGAAATTATCGCGATCTCGCCAGGTGACAGTATATATCGATAGCGTAAAAAATAGTTGAATAACGCATGTTAACCTAAATCAGAAAAAGAAACAGACGTTTTTATTAGTTTGAATAGATCTGGGTTTGTTCATTATCACAATTTTAACACTGCATTTCACAATGAAGATATTTCTTTCTTTCAGAATGGTCTATGAAGTACAGATTTGCGTAAAAAGGCTCACAACGTAACCTTCCACATTCAATCGTGTCGCATATTTTTCAAGAACGGATGTACAGGTACAAAACGCGAAGAGATTTTCGAAAGAAAATAAAGAACGCATTTTTAATCCCTTCGAACGCAACGATATTATATTGTATAAGATTACAGCCGAAATGATTCATGAAATCATCGCATTCCCGCTGGGCACCAACAGCGTAAAAATACATCGCAAGTTATGATAAACAACGCCTGTATTTTACTCTATTTGCGCTGGTGTTAGGAAAAATTAACAAACAAGAATTACAATAAAGAATTATCTCATTTCAACCCCTACTTTTTCGTCTAATTCACAAATAATTTCCCTTTATTATCTCAATAATAATGATCCATAATTGTGTAATAACAACGCAAAGGATGTTCTTAAGTTTCTTCCATTGATGGGTATATTCCGATGTCGTGCTTATGTTTTCTTTGTTTTTGATGCGTACGGTTATAACGAGGTACCGGTTATAACGAGGTAATATCGCCGGTCCCACGGACCTCGTTATAACGGGGTTTCACTGTAATATGCATTTGATTATATTGCTAGTCTGTATTACCAGGACTCACTACCTGCGAAGTTTTGTGTTTGCGCAATTAGTAGTTAGGTCAAAATCAGAGCAAATAGAAAACCAAGTTTCTGAGAAAATTCTGGACATGCACAACTAGATCATCCTTTTGCACATGCAATCTCTACTGGTCAGTGCACACTTAGCCAATCAGCAGTGTCAGGTTCGGTAACAGGGTTCGATTTTGGTCCACAGGGTGGTGAGAGATTGAAGTGTGAGAAGACGTGAGAGCCCCACAACACATGGTAACCTGGTCATAATCACTCAACCTTGACCTGACAAGTTAGCAACAAAGTTCGACCCAGAACCATGGACTGTCGTTGAACAAAAAGGACACAGCGTGGTAATCACTCATGTCAACATGCAGACCATGTGAGTCCATGAGGACTCAGAAACACAAACATTCAAAATGTGTTGAACTGTAATAAGAAACAGCAAAACATGTTGAACTAAGCTATGGACTGTAAAGATAAGCAGCAAACTATTTGATAATATATCATCTGTGTCATGTTATACAGTGTACTTCTGATAGCATTGCAAGTTGCAGAGCATTCAATGACCCCAAACTCCACTACTCCTTTGCATATACAGTATATGACTATACATCTTGCATCGAATTTGAATTCTTCAATCCCTTCATCTCTGCATCTTCTCTCTCTCCTTATCTCTTTCTCGCACATTTTCTGTGCTGAGCAAACAAATCTGTGAAAGATTGACTCATCTGCCTTTATCAAACAAAATTTGTGAAAAAGTGACTCCGACTCTGTTTTGCAAACGCCCATTGCAGAATGGAATTTAAAATTGAGTGCTTTACATTGTTAATATGCTAGAAATAAAACAGGAAAGGTTTGTTGTTGACTTTGGCATAATTTCTTTTATCTGCACATTCAGATTATGGTCATTTAGAACCAGTCATCTCATTGTTTTGTTTAAGTTTACTTTGAATAAGTTTTTATAATGTTTCCACATTCTTGGATTGATAGCACCCGAACGATATGTACAGGCACAGAGTGATGTGGGATTTTTGTAGCTCATTCTCTTTTCATATATTGTGAAGACAAGTACCTTGAGCATTTTTCTGCTGAGCGACAAAAAATTTGAGGCGATGCGAGGCGATGCGTAGTGATAACCTGGTGATGCACGGCGATGCACAGTTAACACCTCAAATTTTTCCTCGGTAGAAACACATCGGATAGTGGCCAATGCGCAGTGATGTGAGGTGCTCCATCGTCCACCTTTTGAGGTGGTCGATGCGCGGTGATGGGAGAATGGAATTTGAAACTGAATGCCTTACATTGTTGATGTGCTAGAAATAAAACAGGAAAGGTTGTGCCATCTTGATTGATGTTTACCTTCCCATACGACGCGACCTGCGAACACATCTGTAAAATATGCGACTTCCTGTTCACAGCAAGTTCTCTCGCATCTCCTCACATCACCGCAAATCACCGGACATTTATCGCTCAGTAGAAACAGTTCGAGTGGTCGTAAAATACGTGGTGATGCAAGGGACAACATTCACGGTGATGTGAGGTGTCCCCAGTAGAACATACTCATTGACTTGAAAGTAGACCTCCCGATTTCTGTTTTCATCTACAGGCCTATTGTGTAAACTGTCCACTTTCTTCAAGCCTAGCTTTCTTGTGACTTCTATTCGATCGGGGGGGGGGGGGGGGGGATATGTACTGTATATATGCACATACACTGCACTCTGCCATACTTACATTGCAAAAGACTTTGTTACATAATCTTGTACCATCTCACATTCCCATTCCAATTTGTCACTTTCTGGCCACTCTGTCCCATCGTTCCCACGGTCTTTCGACATGCCTATCTCCAGCTGCAACCATGTTTCGTTACACCTCGATCATCTACATCTGCCCCCAGAACCATCACTTCCTGTACCACCCAACCTCTTCATCCCACAGCTGTAAACACTGAGTGGTCAAGCCTGTTATATAATGTCCAGCCTGTTTGTCTTGAGTATTCTACACTTGCCGATCTGATCTCGCCCAAGCAAGTCATGATCATGTGTCTGATTAGTACCAGCAGTCTGTAGTTACAGTGATCTAAATGCGGTACCCAACAAATAAGACATAAAATCGACGAACTGGTAATGAGGCCAAGTGGCAGTTGGACTAAATGGTCATTAGACCGTTATGCATGTATATTTAGGTAAAGGTTTTATCTAATTTGTATTTTTGTCATTTGTGTGTGTGTATATGTTCATGTGTGATGTTTTCTTGAAAAATATGAAATTAATTGAAATTGAAGAAAAAAATGAAGATAAGTGATCCATTTGTATGTAACACTGTCAATCCACTTCAATAAAATGTAATGTAAGGCACTAAGTGTAATGTATTGAGTCAGTTGTAAGATCCATATGCATGGCTTATCATTGAAGTATCATACATGTTTCTATCTTGTAGGCATGTCCATCATCATTGCAAAAAAAGCTGCAGAGTCATGCATTGTCTGCAGGCCGCTACCATCCAGCTGTGCAAATGGTCATGACAAGCAGTGTCATCACAGAAGAGGACTACCATCGTATGTCACCATACTTTATGCCCTTTGGGTTCAAGTATCATGATGAGCTATCATATGAAGGTAATTTATGTGCCTTGACCCTGTAGGCCTTGAAATGCATTGTTTTCAGCAAGCTGTTTTGCATGATGTTTGACAGGGAAACTTACATCTTAGGCAAATGTAAATGAAAGCATGATGTACCTGCTGTCTCTGTATACTTACATTACAAAATGATATGCAAGGGAAAATCATTCAAGCGATGATATTCCCCTTTATAACTTTCATAATTGTTAAATCAGGATTTGTTTTTTTCCAGCACCAACTAACAAGTTTATGTAAATGATTAACTCAATATGAATTTGATGTTCATTAACAAAAATATTATAAGGTTAGATTGGTTAGGATACTGTAGTTCAGAAAAAAAAAGGACAGTCATTTTGAATTCATGGCATGATCCATCCACTGCTATTTATTGCTGGTTTATTCTCGTGATGACACTAACCCCATTTACACAAATTTGGGCCGAGGAGTGCTCCTGGTGCCCTTCGACTGATACGGTACTCCTCCGAGTGTGTTCATACAGAGAATAACTGCTGGCCGAGACCACACAAGAAGTGGCTGAGATAAGCATATCTTTTGTGGTTTTCAAGTACAAGTATTTACTTCTTACGTACAAAATAGGTGCGTCTTCATCAGACCAAAGTTCGAGTTAGCACACTATTTCGCAGCTTGGGAAAATAGCCCAATATCACAAATGTGTGTGTTCACCAGCCCAAAAGCAGCCAGCTTGGGAAATTAGCCCGAAGTTGACGCATGCATGCTGTGCATCTTTTCTCAGCTCAGCGTGTGGTTCAAAAGTAGTTTATCTGCACAAAATTTCCATCACAGGTAGCTACAGTTCCGTACATTCACTGGTGGCTGCACTGGTACCACTACGAGTTTTTGTGTTTTTTGTACCTAGCTCGTTGCGCTCACTGAGCACTCCGCTCACCCTAGCTATGCCCTGACATCTCACCATACAGTGCTCGTAGCAGGGTTATCTCGATATTCTAACATTCACATCTGTATGCAAATTGCATGAAACATGGGCGGCTTGGGGTACATCTTTGAATACTAAAGAGACAGAGGCTTCGCCATGAAACTTTACGTCGGCAACAGTTTTTAGCTCACCTCAGCCAAAGGCTCAAGTGACCTTTTTCTGCTCACGGAATGCGCAAAGTGGAACTACGAACTGGCTTATTAACATTTCCTCCTCCGTTGGTTGATCATTCCTATATTATGATTCTACTTTCTCCTCTCCCCTAAATAATAATAATAATGTTAGTAATAATAATAGTGATAATAAAAATAACAATACACTGAAATAATGATAATAATACGATAGTCCAATGCAAATGAATGGGGAGGGGGTGCTATGATCCATAACTTAAGAGTGGGCGGAAGAGACACAAACAGTACTGGATTGTTTTAATGTTTAAAATGAAATATCAATGAAAATGAAGCTATTTAAAACGTCTATCAGTCGATACACTCGGTTTGCGGTTCACCATGTGTTGGAATGACAGGAGAAAGGAAGAAAGAAAGGTCGGAGAAGAGGTAAGGAATTGAGTGAGAGTATTCTTTCTGGAGTGAGTGTAGTCCTGAAAAGGACTGTGAACCAAAGAGATAGATGAGCTTAGGAAAAAACTGTCTGTCCTCAGGAGTGAGAAAAAGCAGGAGATTTTTTCCTAAGCTCCTCTATCTCGTGCAGCATGCAGCGGGTACTGCGTAATTATTTATGTCGATGCAGGGCAATTTGTCAATCAGTTGCAATGAAAGCATCTCGATGGAAGAATTTCATGAATTTGAAAAATTACGCATTACCCGCTGCATGCTATAAGGATTAGAACCAACACTTGCTGTCAAGCGAAAGCTCAGTGGTCTAGTGGAGATGACGCTTGTCCGGTGATCAGGAGGTCGTGGGTTTGAGTCCCGCTCGAGTATGTACGCCCATGATTTTTTTATCATGGCTACTACTAAAACACTGATCAATTCAGTGCTTATTTACGTCAATGCAGGGCAATTTGTCAATCAGTTGCAATGAAAGCATCTCGACGGAAGAATTTCATGAATTTGAGATAAACGTTTTGGTGATTTAAAAAAAAAAAGGAGGGAGCAGTTAAAGATGAAAATATTATATTTTTCTCTCATAAAGTGGGAAAAGAAATAGGAATGAAATAAAAATGGGAGGCCTTGAGACCAGTCGTAGATTCCCTTGGGTGCCTGCATGGATGCCAGAACAGGGGGTATAATATCAAAGTCATAGTGTCAATAGTATCTTCTCGTTCCGATGGGAAGAATCTGTGGGCAGAACTTTCGGAGAATCTCATAAGCGTTTTTGGTAATTTTTCCCTGAATGTTTGTTTTTAGGTGATCCGAGTATCCTCTCGGATCACCTTCTGTTTTTGTACGGATTCTTTCTTCTTCTTCTTCTTTTTCTTCTTCTTTCTCCCCAAAAGTTGTGCATCGATTAGCTCAGAAAGACCTCTTCCTATCAATTTCAAACTTATACCATATATGTATCATCTCCCAAAGACGGCAATCGAACTAAAATCAAAGTGATCAGTCGACCGTGACGTCACTATGACGTCATTATATGAAAACACATTCTCAATCATATCTCATTAATGGAATGGAATTTTTCAATGAAATTTACGTCACATATATTTCAAGTCAAGCGCATTCTATTCATATTCTCAAAATTCATCTATACCTTAAAACGTGCGCGTACGCGCGCGTTGAAATATTTGTATGCTCAAATCGAGCTCAAATTTTTTTTGCACACGTTTCAGACCATTTAGAGCATTTTTTGAAAAATTGAAAAAATTTTACGGACGCGTACGCGCGCGCGCATATACGCACGCACAGCTCATATGCAATAGAAATTTCCCGTTTTTTCACACTTATCGCCTGTCTGAAATGTCAGGGAATATGTCTACCAAGTTTCAAGTCAATCTGACTCAATATGACGTCATACGGGCCCGTCAAAGTTGAAATTCCGCGCGCGCGTCAATGGCGATATACAGTGCAACAATGCCAAAAAACCGCCAATTTTAAATCCGATTTTACTCGTCAGGATGGACGGTGACCCCCCATTTTCTTTACATATTCTGAAAGCTGATGAGTTCTTCATGTCATTTCATGGGTTGGCGATGCTGGAAAAATGATTAAAAGATATCAAATTTCTTAATAAAATAAAAAGAGCAAATTTTCAAAATGACATCATCAAATTACAAGTTCACTCGAGCGTATCTCACTTATCCTTGGCCAATTTTCACCCAGATTTCAGTATGTTGCAGCTTACTAAATGCTCTTTCATTAATATAGTAACAACGTTTTGATTAGATGACGGCATCACCTCGTAATATTGGATTGAAAGTAATCTTGTCAAATTTGACCAGTTTACGTGTTATCTTAATGGGAGTGCAGTTTTTCTGGAAATGAAAATTGACATGACTATCTTTTTCGAGCACTAGCTCACCTATGCTTCGGTGAATTTCTCTAAGATTTTAATATGTTGTAGCTGAGACTTTGGGCTATCGTTATGTGCCCTTCATTTTTTCATACAGTATCGGGATCACGTCCAAAAACTTGGTTGAAATCAAAGCCTATCTTCGATGTATTTTCATATTTCTTTCTTTTTCCAACTTTCTTTGCAATAACTCAAGAAAAACATACTCTATCACCACTATATTTTGCACATGTTTAGTTCATATCACGTACATTATTTCATAAAATAACAACTACTTCATCAGACACCATCTTGGGTATGTAAATTAGGGTCAAAGGTCATAAATGTTTCATCCTGTATCTTGGTGAATACATGTTCTATCTTCCCCATATTTTGCACAAGTAAAGACCGTGTTACAAGGATCATTTCACAAAATAACCACTTTTTGCTCAGATGCCATCTTGTCTGTGCAGATCGGGGTCAAAGGTCATATGTACTTCTTTCTTTATCTTCGTTATGACGTGTTATCTCTATGGGAGGGAATTTTTCTAGATGTGAAAATTGACATGATTGTCTTTATCGAGCACTATAACCTTACCCTTTGGTGAATTTCTTCCAGATTTTAATATGTTGTAGCTGAGACTTTGCGCTATCGTACGTGTCCCCTTTGTTTTTCATATGGTGTCGGGATCACGTCCAAAAAAGTGGTTGAAATTAAAGATTATCTTCGATGTATTTTCATATTACTTTCTTTTTCCAATTTTCTTTGCAATTACTCAAGAAAAATAGCCCCTATCAACCCCATATTTTGCACATGTTTAGTTAATGTTACGTACATTATTTCATAAAATAACAACTACTTGATCAGACACCATCTTGGGTATGTAAATTAGGGTCAAAGGTCATAAATGTTTCATCCTGTATCTTGGTGAAAAATGTCTTATCTTTCCCATATGTTGCACACGCAAAGACCATGTTACAAGAATCATTTCACAAAATAACCACTTTTTGCTCAGATGCCATCTTGGGGGTGCAAAGTGGGGTCAAAGGTCAAATATACTTCATTCTGCTTCTTTGATAGTGTATACGGAATTCGGTACCCAAGATGGCAGGTCTGACTCCCTTTTCAAAATGAGAATCCAAACATCACACGACCAATGTCCCTAATCTCAAGTGAAAACTCGAATCATTGATTTTTAAAAAAAATCGGATCACCTAATTTGTCAGTCTTGAAAAATTCCGAGTCCAGTTTGTTTTTGTTTTTGTTTTTGTTTTTGCTTTTTGTTCTGCAGGGGTGGAAATGTGTGTGTATGTGTGGGGGGATGGTGTTCATTGGTAGAAGAGATCGAGCACAAGTAACGAAAGAATGAGAAAATTTTTCTTTTATTTCATCAATAAAAATGTGCAAAATCGTATATATGAGAAAAAACAAAAAAGGCCCTCAGACCCGTGGATTTCCACGGGTACTGCTAGTTAACAAATAATAGTATTAGTGTGTGAAGTATGTATGGCCAGAGATCATAGAATTGCAAGTAGCGAACGCTAAGCTTGAAGAAACAGTGGAAGGTATAGACGTCAACAACACCACAGATCTGCTAATACGCCCATAAATGCATGCAATGTTCCCTGTGTACTACCTATTAACTTTTATTTGCCTGTGCACTAGGAAATCCCAGGCCCATGCTCAGCTGATTGGCTCACTGGAAGTGCACGCTGTATTGTGGGATCGAGAAAAATCTCGAGCTGAAATGGACGCTACCAAAATGGCCCACTAATTCGTGGCACTATTTCACGAACTAGACCAAGATTTCTTGGGAAATTTTTCCCACCAAATACTGGATATTTTCGCGTGGCTAATTTTTCGTACTTGGTAGGGTTAGAAGAGTTTCACGTGTTTTTAATTCGCAGAATCAACACATCAAATACTGGAACATATGGCAAGCAAAAATATTTGTGTGCTTTTATTTTTGCGCAAATTTGTGGTTGAGCGAAATGAGTGAAATGCATGAAAATTTCAACACGGTGAAAATTACCACCTTTACAGTAGCGCGCTATTTGCATCTTCACTGCCCAAATAGCGGGCTAATTTGACTTCAGGAAATTTTCCCAACCGCAAAATAAGGCGCTATTTTGAAAACTCAGTTTGATGAAGACACATGTAATGTATACACAGTACACACCCTTTCAACTTCCGGAGCACTCTAACCATTGATGACCATTTATTAGCTCACCTGAGCCAAAAAAGGCTCAAGTGAGCTATTGCGATCGCTCTTCGTCCGGCGTCCGGCGTGCGTCGTGCATAAACTTTTTACATTTTCATCTTCTTCTTGAGAACCCCTTGACCGATTTTCACCAAACTTGGCAGGTAGCATCCCTAGGGGGATAGAATCTCAATTTGTTCAAGTGGGCACCATACCCCACCTGGGGGGCCCCCAGAGGGGCCCAACAACCCCCCCCCCCCCCCCAAAAAAAAAAAAAAATTAAGGAATCTTAAAAAATCTTCTTCTCTAGAACCAGAAGGGATAGAGCTAAATTAATACTATTACTATGAATTAGTACATTGATGATTGTAGTTTCAAGTTTGTTCATGGCGGAATCAGGGGTGCCCCCACCCCCCCCCCCCCCCTTGGGACCGAGTTGAGGGAGGTGGAGAGGGGTCCTAATGGGGCCCAAATTGTACATTTTCATTTTTTTCTTGAAAATGCCATTATGAATTTTCACCAAAGTTGGCAGGTAGCATCCCTAGGGGGAAAGAATCTCATTCCCATCAAACGGGCACCATGCCCCACCTGGGGGGCCCCAGGGGACCTAAATTTGGACCGAAATTGTAAATTTTCATCTTATTCTTGAAAACCGTATCACAAATTTTCACCAAACATGGCAGGTAGCATCCCTAGGGGGATAGAATCTCATTTCCATCAAATGGGCACCATGCCCCCATGGTGCCCCCGCCTGGCGGGCCCCAGGGGGCCTAAATTTGGACCGAAATTGTAAATTTTCATCTTTTTCTTGAAAAACCTATCACAAATTTTCACCAAACTTGGCAGGTAGTCCCATGGGGATAAGATTTCAGAGCATTTGAATGGGCACCATGCTTTCCTTGGGGGCCCCAGGGGGTCCAAACCTCCTACAGGTAAATCAATGATTATTCAATAATATTTTTCTCTAGTTCTAATCAAAAGTGATAGGGCTTTAAGTCTTTTTTATCCCAAGCTGCATAATCCAACATTCTATAAAGTACAGTGTACTTGGTAGGTATTTTTTACCAGTGTGATGGAATATGTAAATGGAAACCATGCCCCCACTCTCAAAGCTACCTCCACCATAAGTTTCCAATGTTCTCAGGTAAGAGTCTGCAAGAATGCATGGAAGGTGAAGTTGCGATACTCAGGTGAGTGCGTGACCCCCGGGTCTCTTGTACACAATTAAGAATGCCTCAGGAGTGCTCCTGGGCCTAGCCTCAAGAGGACATAACTTAAGAGTGCTCCAGGGCTGGATTGTTTGTTCATATACCCCATTTCATAAGCATACCAAAGTTGCTATCATAGCAAGTCTATATAGCAAATAGCCCAACCAGACGCTGTTAATACGCCGTGCGAATACAGCGTCTGACAGACAAGACATGCACCTTCAAAGTAGGAAACCACAACACAACTACAAAACTTATGAACATTTATACGTTTCTTATAAAAAATGTATACGTTACTCACGTTAAGTGTATGTTTGTATTACAGAAGGTTCATAAGTCCATAGAGAGCCCTCGCGATAAGTCCATGGAACAAAAAAAAAATTACACTTTCTGGCGCAATCCCTAACCATCGGGGTTCAACGTTGCAGAATTCAAATTGGCGCCTTGACCTCTGCAAATTATGCGCATGCGTGACCGGAAGTGCTCCAAAGCAAGCACGGCGTGTGCGCTTGAGAACATATCCATTACAGAACCTGTGTATATCGTATGTAGTACCCATGTATGACTGCCCAATGTCGTCTGCTGCGGAGAGATCTTTTGCGTGCGTGCGCTGCTTGAGTGTAGCAGCACGGTCAACAGCGCGACCTTTTGAAAGGGCATACAGATCATGTGACATCCCGATATTCAAAATGGCCTGGCGTGAAAGACGATGTACCGTTCACGCATGCTGCATGTAATCATCATTTTCGGTAAATTGTAAAATGTGAATTTCAATATTGATAGCATAAATATGAAGTCTCATTATTGAAGATTCGCATTAGATGAGTTTGAAGTGACAAAAAAAAATTATATAAAGTGTCAAAATTCAAAATGATCGCATGCGATCGCTGAACTCTCTTCGTGTTGTGGGTCACGTCAGTACGGCCCTGTCGCTACTTACAGCGACTGGGCTGTGTATAGTTATATAGCAAAGTACAACATGTATATATGCTAGGATGTCTATTTCCTATCATAGCAAAACTGCATTTCATAAAACTCTGAAACTAGGATGTCAACTTGATATCCTAGGAATAGTAATACCAGTAGGATGTCAACTTGAACAATTATGGACGAGCCTGATTCTCTGTGAAATCCCGTGCCACTGATCTCTACAGGAAACAGCAGAGATCAGTGGCACATGGCATGTGTGCACTTAACGCAGGGATAGTGTGTCTGTTTTTGTGTGTTGTCTGCTTTCACTGTGCATGTTGCTCGTGCACAAGAATGTGTAACATGGCATTGCAGTGGCCATTTGCTTTGTTCTTGTTTTTGGTTGTTTTTATGTTTTGACCAGTGGTTTCCACATACCGTATTATGCTTGATCTCGCCAGGATTGACCAAATACAGTGCACCTCTAATTGCATGCGCATCCCAGGTCGAAATTCCCATAGAAACCAGTAGAGCTAAAACCAGTAGAATTCTACTGGTTTGTACGGGTTCAGTGGAGACCGATTTTCTACTGGTTTCAATATGGAAAGTGAAATAAAACCAGTAGAAAACCAGTTGGAAATTTGTACTGGAACCAGTAGCAGACCAGTAAGAATTCTTATTGGAACCAGTAGAAACCAGTAGAAATGCTTGATTTAAACCAGTAGAATCCAGTGAAGACCAATGAAAACTCTCAATGAAACCAGTAGAAATTTCAACAAAACCAGTAGAAAACCAGTAGAAACCAGCAGGATTTTTTTACTGGAACCAGTAGAAATCTCAACAAAACCAGTAGAAATCTCAACAAAACCAGTAGAAATCTCAACAAAACCAGTAGAAATCTTAACAAAACCAGTAGAAAACCAGTAGAAACCAGCAGGATTTTTTTACTGGAACCAGTAGAAATCTCAACAAAACCAGTAGAAATCTTAACAAAACCAGTAGAAACCAGCAGGATTTCTTACTGGAACCAGTAGAAATCTCAACAAAACCAGTAGAAAACCAGTAGAAACCAGCAGGATTTCTTACTGGAACCAGTAGAAACCAGCAGGATTTCTTTCTGGAACCAGTAGAAACCAGCTGAATTTCTTACTGTAACCAGTAGAAACCAGCATGATTTCCTACTGGAACCAGTAGAAACCAGCAGGATTTCTTACTGGAACCAGTAGAAACCAGCAGGATTTCTTCTGGAACCAGTAGAAACCAGCAGGATTTCTTACTGGAACCAGTAGAAACCAGCAGGATTTCTTACTGGAACCAGTAGAAACCAGTAGGAATTTCTACTGGAACCAGAAGAATACCAGTAGAGGCCTTACTGAAACCAGAAGAAACCAACAGAATACCAGTAGATGTTGTACTGGCCCCAGTAGAAACCAGAAGAAATTCCTACTGAACCAGTAACAGCATGTACCAATGCATTTGGAAGAAGAACTTGCACTTCAAGTGACTCCCATTATAACGACATCTTCAGGACCGACAGTTTTCTTTTTGTTACATTAAAATGTTGTTACAGCTCAACAATGCAAGAAAGAACATTGTAAATGTAGTACAGTTGTAAATACAGATAATTTAAGGACCTGATTTTTTACTTTTTTGATACATTGCAAAAAAGTTTCCATAGAACCATGTCCAATATAATGGATGTGCACTAGTAGTACAAATTCTTCTTCAAATCAGCAAAAACAAACAAACAAAAAACCTATTTGTAATGGTGCCACCAGACATCAACTTATGTACATACTAACCAATTTTCGACTGAATGAGACATACCTGAATGTTCAAAATTAAGAATGCATACATGTACACAACACATGCCACACAAATTCACACTGCATTTGTATGCATACATTGATCAAAACATGAGACTTCTATCACACACTGTAAGTCTGGAGTAAATACAGTCTTAAGTTGAGGAAATTTTATTACAGGTCAATGGATGATAATCATATTACATGAGTACATTACATTTCAAAGTATTCATTATTCAGATTACTTTTTTTTTCACCATGTTGTTTTGCCAAGCCAAAGAATTTTTATTTCAGTTAACAAATTCGTTCAACTGATTATGTGACAGGAATTTTTGTTTTTGAAAGACAAATAAGGCCTCGACAGGTATTTGAAAAAAAAAAAAACCAAAAACATGTAAATTTGTATTACATCAAAAATACAAGGTTTACATTCCTGTCATTGAGCACTTTCCAGATGCCCCCATTTGTTTGTTAAAGCGAAAAGATGATTACCCTAATCATAGAAAATGTTCATCTGAAAGGATGCAAAACTCATACGTACACAAACAAACTTAATAATAAAGATATTAAACTGATGGCATGACAAACAAAACTTCACTTGACAAAATAAAATACAGCATTGGTGGTTAGCAAAGAATAGATATTCATAATTATGAATGTAAAATAAACCATGTTGTCTTGCTGGCATCATCCAGGTACATACATCTACTGTACATACACAGATAACACTAACAGCAGCGATCATATATAGTGTTAAAAAGGCGGCACCAAAATGGGATTGGATATTTTAGTTAAGAGGCAATGAGTAAAAAAAAAGAAGAGGAAAATAAACAAATAAACAAATTCATAGTCACATCTGAATGTAAGTTTACAGAATAGATTTCAATTACCAACATGCTCACGCATGCTTGGCAGCTCATTTTATGTTAGTTAACAGCCTTTCAAAAACATAAGAGAGCCTCATTATGTCAAGGACCTAAATACCACGATTCACCTGTAATTACCTTGTTTGAGTGTATATCACCTTTCTTACTATATTGTAATTATACACAGCCCTGTCCCTTTGCTGCACACAGCATTTGGTTGGGCTAGTTTCTTTCTATAATAGGTCCTTGTTCTGTCAGCTGGAAAGTGGTATGCACAATCTGTGAGGTTTAATGTCTAATAGTAGTCATAGATTTTTCACAATAAGTCAAGAGTCTTCACCTGGGACCTGTTAAAATCATCCATTATCATTTGCAAACTGGCAGGTCTGTAAGTTGCAAGGTTACACTAATTTAATAAAAAAAAAAGAAAGAAAATGCATCAAACTGAACATTACCCATTTGACCATTTAAAATAAAAAAGAAAAAATACAATGTACACTGTTGCATGATTCAATTACACAACTTTGAGCACAAACAACACAGCATGGACGCGGAAGGTTTTGCACTTCAGGCTCACACCCGTTAGTCTTTTTATCCGAAAGCAAGTACAGCTATACTGTGTTATTGCCCAAGTTAGTCCTCACCTAATCCTTTGCCATCAGTACAGCACAGGAATCTTCCCCTCCTCTACCAGCACAGCAACTCTCTTGTGCAAAATGATAAAATACTGTACATGAACTAAGTATATGCTGACTTTCTTGCAGTTTATACTTGTACCCATCATGAATGTCAAGATACACTGTAGCACAGAAGATCACCCAAGCCCAGTCATCTGGTTCTGACATACATGTATGTACTAAACTTGTACATTATACATTACGGTACTGTTCAAGTATTTCCTCATTTAAGCTGTCACCAGTGATGGAATAACACAGGACATAGTGACACTCCTTTTCCTCCAGTCAATCTTCAAAGTACATTGTCGCTAACAAATCTCTGCACTGATGATGATGAGTCTGGCTGAATATGATGGTTCTCTCAGTTTTACATTTCTTTCGCTCACATAATTCTTTCACTAGTGTGAAAATATCTTGAAATTTTCCTGAAATGACAAGCTGACAACATACACTTTTTGTAAGAGCAAATATTTGGCCAGGCCTCCCTGGTTGGGCCCATCTGGTGCTTGTATGACGATTTCAAAATGCTGAAGGCCCAAACTCTCAGTGAGGTCATCATTCTCTGAAGAAGGCAAGGGAAGATGTAGGGCCCACTCGTGGCAGTCAAAATACCAGGTACGTGGCATAACGGAGCTCCGCAAGTCGACCTTAGCTGGCTTCTTCTAGTCTTCGTCTCCTAATACTTAAAGATAAAACAAATAGAAAGAGAACTTTGAGTAATCAATCAATTTTCAATGTTTGATGTTAAAGTTATATATTGCACTACACGTTGTACGTAAATCTTGCCAAATTGAGAACATTTGTTTAAAAAATCAGCACATTTTTCTTCTTCATTGGAGAACATTCAACAATCATATCATTATGGTCAACTAGTGTTTCAGTTTGAACTCTTTATACATACATGTATGTACAACATATGTTACGTTTCTACGCCTGACTCTGTCAAGGGCATGTTATAGTTAACTTCACATATTCTGCTCAATGCACAAACCCGCCCCCACCAATCGATAAATCACTAGCACAGGGTAGACAGTGTTTCTGGCAATTCCATTTCTCTCACTTACAATGTACCGGTAACCGGTATAGCCTGTATTTTACTTGGTGATTGACTAGCAAGCGGTGTTCCCTACGAACTGTTGTTATATACTGGCTTTTTGTACACTTAAATGGTCACAGATTTGTCATACAATTTACACACACACATGAAAGCAAAGCTTGGCATTTTTTCTACAACTTTGCTCACTGCATGTCCAAAATACGATTCAACATAAATCTACAAGTTAAATACATGTAGATGAGAAAAACTGAAAATACATGTATTCTCAAATCATCACTATTTTGTTGGTGTCTAATGTGGCAAACAGAATGTTTCTATCATGGCACACAAACTGATATTGAGTGATAAAGAGCTAACTTAAATCCAACTTTGTAGTTAGCGTTAATAATACTTTAAATCTAGGCTAACAAGAGGTTTTAGAAGGCATAATACTCACTAACTGGCCAACACCGGTGCTCGGTTTGTCTCAGTCGGGTTCTTCATACACTTGCACTGCAGACGAGTACAGCATGGCTATGCATACAATTGTATCAGTGAACCTACTGCGTACTGGTGGCTGCAGCTGTTCCAGTGTCTCACAGTCCATTATCGGGCATTGTCAGTCTCCGACACGTACCACCACCACAACGGTAGTACAAGATACAGTTTGGATTCACAGTGGATTATTTCGTCAATTTTCACGATGTCACTAGCTCGCACATTTCAAATCGTTTGAACATACATGCAGTATGGTGTACGACATTTCTGAAACATACCGTAGGGCGTACTAGTACACCGAAAAAAACGTAGCGTTCAAACGTACGGCTTCGATTCCGATAGTCATCTAGTATGATCAGCTATGGTTGAATACGGCCTGGAAGCAAACTCGACATCAAAGTCACTCTCAAATGAAATAAAACGTCAATGTTTACCGCTAACTAAACCTTAGATTCCTGAGCTCATTGAAGATTCTCATTCTGAAACACAAATGCAATCGTAAGTGGAGTTTTCTCGGTATAATTGGCTGCTGGATGACAGAGTTCAACGGATTGCGACAGCGCAGTACGACGTACAGCTCAAGTATGAATGCGGTGGCGGCCGGCCGGCCACAGCCAGCCAGCGCAGGGCTGGGGATCAGGAGCGGACGGCGGATTGCGCTGCCCGCCAAAAGTAGCTCGTTTGCATAACGGCTAGCTGCGCGGTAGTACGTCATGTTGCCGTTTGAGACCCAGGGATTTATTGATGAGCATAACGAGTTTAAAGACAATTAGGTTATAACAATTACATAAGTATAATTTTATTTCAAAATATATGACTTGTATTTTTTTTTTGCAATTGTTAATATCCCCATGATAACAAAATTAACAAAATTTTTCGTAAAAGTTGTTCATTGTAACGCCGTTCTGTTGTTTGACAACTTCCAGTAGAATCTACCGGTTTCTATTGGTTTCTGCAGGCACTCGGTTAGTTTCTACTGGTTTGACTTGTTAGAAGTATTTTGACACCCCATTTTAAACCTGTAGAATCTACTGATTTCTGTCGGTTTCTACTGGTATTACTTCACAATTTTACAACCCTATTCAAACCAGTAGACTCCACAGGTACTCGTTGGTTTCCGCTGGTTTGACTTGATATTTTTACATCCCATTTCGATCAAGCCAGTGGAATCTACTGGTTTCTGTCGGTTTCTACTGGTATAACTCCACACTTCTACAACTCTCTTCAAACCAGTAGACTATCTACAGGTACCTGTTGATTTCTACTGGTTTGACTTGTTTGTTTTTCCATGTATAGGAGATGACTGGTTTGTACTGGTTACCACTGGTTGGACATGATATTTCGACACCCCATTTTAAGCTAGTGGAATCTACTGGTTTCTGTCAGTTTCTACTGGTATACGTAACTTCACACTTCTACTAATCCTCTTTAAACCAGTAGATTATCTACAGGTACCTGTTGGTTTCTACTGGTTTGACTTATTCGTTTTTCCATGTATAGGAGATTGACTGGTTTGTACTGGTTACCACTGGTTTGACTTAATATTTTGACACCCCATTTCAAGCCAGTGGAAACTACTGGTTTCTGTCGGTTTCTACTGGTATAACTTCACACTTCTACAACCCTCTTCAAACCAGTAGACTATCTACAGGTACCTGTTGGTTTCTACTGGTTTGACTTATTTGTTTTTCCATGTGTAGGAGATTGACTGGTTTGTACTGGTTACCACTGGTTTGACTTAATATTTTGACACCCCATTTCAAGCCAGTGGAATCTACTGGTTTCTGTCGGTTTCTACTGGTATAACTTCACACTTCTACAACCCTCTTCAAACCAGTAGACTATCTACAGGTACCTGTTGGTTTCTACTGGTTTGACTTATTTGTTTTTCCATGTAGGGGAGATTGACTGGTTTGTACTGGTTACCACTGGTTTGACTTAATATTTTGACACCCTACTTTAAAGCCAGTGGATTCTACTGGTTTCTGTCGGTTTCTACTGGTATAACTTCACACTTCTACAACCCTCTTCAAACCAGTAGACTTCTACAGGTACCTGTTGGTTTCTACTGGTTTGACTTATTTGTTTCTACATGTATAGGAGATTGACTGGTGTACTGGTATACCACTGGTTTGACTTGATATTTCGACACCCCCATTTTAAGCCAGTAGAATATTCTGGTTTCTATTGGTTTGTGCTGGTATTACTTCATCACAATTGTATGACCCTCTTCCAGCCATTACTACTGGTACCTGTTGGTTTCTACTGGTTTGATTTAATTCTTGTTTATACATGCAGAAAAGTGACTGGTTTGTACTGGTTCATACTGGTTTTCCCTTCTTTTAAAGCCATCTTCAAACCAGTAGGCTGCACGGGTACCTGTTGGTTTTTACTGGTTGACAAGTAATGTCTTAACATGTATAAAAAAAAAAATGCTGGTTTGTATTGGTTTGTACTGGTCTGACTTGTCTTTTTTCAACCCAGTTTTGAAACCAGTCGACTCTTCTGGTTTGTACTGTTCTCTACAGGTTTCCTTCTCCACTTGAAACCATTAAACAGTACTGATTTCTTCTGGATTCTACTGGTCTAACTTTGAATTTAACACTCCATTTGAAAACCAGTAGACTCTACTGGTTTTTATTGGTTTGTTCTGGTCTTTTGACCAGTTGAATCTAATGGTCTCTATGGGAATCCTACTGGAACCCTCTGGAAATTCCCATAGAAACCACTCAAATCCGGAAACCAGTAGAAACCAGTAGAAGGTCTCTACTGGTTTCTACTGGTTTCTATGGGAATTTCGACCTGGGATGGCATGTAGTATGCCGCGACCTCACACATTCAACATATACCCAACACAGATAAATGCAATAATGGGCCTTGGGCAGGCAAGCAATATACGATGTGTGTCATAAAAGTTCCAGGACTGGTATCATAAAAGATTTATTTTAAACCCAAACTTCAAACTAAGAGGTTTTACAAACTTTCAAAGTAACCTATCCTGGGGTCATGTTCCACGTCATCTAGTCCTTCTTTAAACCTCTTGCACCACTCAAAAACATGTGTGAATGACATCATCTCATCTCCGTACACTTGCAGCAATCTCAGCGCTTCTGACAGAGTTTTCCCCAACCGTACCAGAAACTTCAAGTTTGTTCCTTGCTCTTTGCTCATTGTTGAATGACCTGAAACAGATGATGTGTATATAAAATTATGAAGAAAAAAACTGATGGCTGCAGAGAGCTAAGATCACAGTTACATAGATTACTTTGAAGGTGAAACCTCTTAGTTTGAAGTTTGGGTCTGAAATGAATATTTTATGATAACAGTCCTGGAACTTTTCTGACACACCTCATATATTGACAGGCTTGTCTCGTACATTACGTGTTACTTATTGACTAGACCTAGGTGGAGAACTGATTGTGCCTAATACTATAGATACAAGAGCTAACAACATTTCAATCAGACGGGTTGTGTACCTACGTGAGTATCAATTTATGGGACTGATCAATCGACATGTTAATGGGATAATCTCCATAATGATTTGGTAGGGGTTTTGTTGGTGCAAGGCAAGTATATCTGCATATCTTAAACAATCTAGACGTTTGAAAATGTCAGCATATCAACAGTTAAGCGGTGTCCCATGTATTATGTGATTGAGATTTACTTTTAAAACATGTCAAACAGAGTTGCTGAGTTGCATTCGATTTCCTGAGAATACATTGTCAGTGACACATTGACAAGGCAACTGCAGTTAGAATCTACATGTAATTAGCAGCAAATAACTGTGGAACAGTGGCGCTCTCACTCAAACTAGAATTACTGAATAGGCTGTACCGGTACTAAAAAGTGAGTAAATTTATGTTCATGTATGTGGTGTAGGGTAAGCAAAACTTGCCTCATTTCTCAGACTTAATTTAGAAAGGCGCTGATATATGCTATGTAGAGCTGCACTGTTTTCACTGTAGTTCTAGGCCGACATGTGCTATACTAGCAGACAAGGATGAACAGAATGATTTCACTGTATGCCATTTCAGTCAAGCTGTCATCCCAGTCTATACTGTACGAGCTGAAATTTTCGCGGTGGTTTTATTTTCGCGAATTTCGCGAATCGCCTTTGAATCACGAAAATAACAACGCGCAAATAAGTAAGTTCAGTTAGACTCTCACAACCGCGAAATTAACAACACGCGAAAATGTCCTCGAAGGACCAATTCACGAAAATATCTGTTCGCGAAAATTTCAGCTCGTACATTATATGAGGTGTACCACTCTTGCAGGACTAAAACAATTCCTCAAATGTGTGTAGACCCACTTATCGTCATGATTCATGTCAATAGGTGTGGAGTCTATTGTCTAGGGGATTTAATCCGTCCTAAAAATTATCTCCCTCAGCCCCTACATTGTATCAAAAGCATAAGGTAGGCCATCATGGTTGTGTTGTCATATCACAGGAGACCACCGTTAAATGACAAGTTGTCACTGTAGCTTGTCCTGTGACAAATTTTGACACTAATACTGACCAGTATCAACATTTTTATTGCTCCAGTGACAATTTGACATCAATCATGCAACATCAACTTTATATGAAACACCCTGCATCATCAAGTTTACAATTATTTGATGCTGCAGGGTGGAAGTTGATGCTAAATAGGGGACTAGAGACTGATGCTCCACCTTTGTGAAACGGGGCCCCAGAGTACTCTAAATGCCCTGCATATATGGAATGTATGACATGTTAACTTGTGAACAGGGAACATGTTAAATCAAAAGTACATTTTGTAATGCATCATTCAAAGAAAATACCATAATTCAGGGATTGGACTGAGATATAGAATTGTATCTTAGACCTGCAGTTGCTAAGCAGTAGTACAGAGAAGCATAAAAGGGATAGTCAGAACTATTGTCAAGTGTTAATCTTGGAAATTTAGGGAGGTTATCAGAACTAAAAGGCAATTTATAAAAATGAATAAATCATCCACTGAGACAATTTTCATGTACTGCTGCATTTACACCATGTTCCCGGCGGCCACGGCAGTCACATTTTAGGCTACCATAGACGAAGTGAGATGGACTTGAGACAATGAGGTGGGATGGGATGGGCAAATGTGACAAGCTGTGATTGCCTTGGATGCTGTGTCAGATTTTAAACTGTCAAAAAATATGCCACGGCAGTCCCGTTGCTAATGAGAAGCCTTGTGGGCCATAATAAAATGGGGTGAACGCAGCAAAGTGTGAAAGCATGTAACATGCTGTAACAAAACTTTGAGGCTGTCTGTAGTGGGACCCAACAGAAAATGTAGTCTAGCCTGACAAAATTCTGTGAGAATGGCGTCTGATAGCAACATGTTCTCCGGAGTGAGGACTGGAATGAATAAACAAGACTAGAATACGAGAGGAGGAAAACAGGGAAATATCCCATCGACTCACAGCGTTTCGGACAAGTGGGGCTGCTGTGGCCACTATGAACATGGTGTTAACGTAGCATACCTTGAAATAAGCACTATTTGTTCCATTTACGTTATGAGTAGATTAAGAATGTGCACAACTGAAATACATGCATGACAATGCATCGATATTGTGTTTGTTGGAGTAATTCACGAAATGACAGTGTTCATCATCGTATGGGTAATTTGAAGTTCTTTTCTTTCTATGTTCCTACAGAGCTTTTGAAGACTTTACAGCTGCTGTCTGAAGAACAGTCCATATTTGACTTTGGAGATATGGGCAGACCATCCTGTGTCAAGTGCGCTGTGGTTGGAAATGGTGGTATGCTTAATGGATCTCGCAAAGGCGAGGAGATTGATTCACATCATATGGTATTCAGGTGAATGCAGTGTATGTCCATAGTGATTTCTATGCTTGCAGGTATTGGTTGATAAACAAATATACCATGCACAGAGAGTCGCCAAGTAAAATTATTTATTGCGAGGTGACAGAAATTACACTATTTTCTGAGGGGCACAATCCAAAGGAAAAGAGTCTTGTCACTGAAGAATCCATAATGTCACGAGACGCTTGAAATAGTGCATGTTAAATTTGTTTTATATCCTTTTCTTTTCAAGAATTGCAAAATGTTATCACTTGAAATAAATGTCACTGTTTAGTAGGTTTGGTTGTTAATTTACATACCGCTTGTACACTGTATTGCAGCATGGACATGCTTGCATCTTGTGGTGTTGAGGACCATGCACTTGAATGGTTTCTTGCTGTTCTCAGATTGAATGCATTTATTTATGGTTGTATGTCAAATCCAATCCCCTTCAACTGCAGTGTTCCTCAGGGCCCTGTGGATAGGCCCACCTCATTCTAAGTTTGTCCTTTCGACATAATTATGCAGCTTCATTCTGTCTATTATCAAGTGCAGATGACACTCCGGATGTGTCCTTTACACGAAACAAAAACAGTGCAGTTAATGCCTTAACAAACTTGGCAGTTCCACTCAAGGGTACATGACATTGCTGGTTGGTTGTGTTCACATTCCCTTTAAGACCAGGCGTCCACTAGGGCGCGGACAAGACCCAGGAAGCAAGTTTGGTATCCCGCACTCGTTCGGCAACCTCTCCGCAAGTTCCTGAAAATGTCCGTTCACTGTCCTAAACATGTCCCGGCGTTTCTGCATCTTCGGGAGAGAGAAAAATTTCCACATCCAAATTTTGGACGCCGAAATGAACTTCCTGACACCTTTGGCAACTTGTCCTTAGGACATCGTCAGGACATCCCGCCTGTCTGTAACCCTTCCGCTCCTTCCGCGAATGCTCCTGAAAGAATCCCGCAATGTGGGGAGACTTCGCAAATGAAAGTGGAAGACACCAGGAATGTTTTAGGACAGCGCGGAGCAGACGCGGATCTTTATATGCAAGTGTCCGGAGCCAATACGGACATTTTGTGATCAAGACATGAAAGAGTCAACACTTTCCATGAGCGAAATGATTTTGAAAGTTAAGAAAAAAATAGATCAATGCAGAATCATGTCAATGAAACGCAAAAAGACCAATGAGGGAGGTGAGGTCCCCATGAAAGCCCCACAGCCATGACAGCCAAACCTCTCTTCCACTGATTGGGAAAAAGGTAAATATCAGCATTTTTCAGTCCCAAATGAAGGAAGCAAAGCAGAAGGCAGTGGATATTTTGCCGCAGTAACTAGGAAAAAGAGGGAGCAGCATTCTCCACTCCTTTGTTGTTGTTTTTTTGCACTCTTTTCAGAAGTCATTTTCATTTGAGGGCCTTTTAATAGTAGGTTGCCATTATATTGTACATAGTGCATCATTTAGTTCGCTTTAAATATGACCGCCCAACTCAAACCCCACAAAAGTAGAACTACGTTATTTTTATGCCTCCGCCACGAAGTGGTGCCGGAGGCACTATGTTTTTGGGTTGTCCGTCCGTCCGTCGTAGCGTCCGTCCGTAATAAATTTTGTGGACAAGGTAACTTTCAAAACCTGTTGAGGTATCCTAATGAAACTTGGCATGTATATGTATGTATTAGGGGGTGAAGTTGTGCCTATCAACTTTTGGGTGCACATGCTCGAGGTCAAAGGTCAAAAGGTCAAGGTCAAATACATAAAATTTCACTATTTCCACCATATCTATTGAATGCCTGAAGATATTTTCTTGAAACTTAGTGTATACATGTATTACCCAATTAAGATTCTCTGGTGAAAGTTTGGGTCATGAGGTCAAAGGTCAAAGTCAAAAGGTCAGGGTCAAATACATAAAATTTCACTATTTCCACCATATCTATTGAATGAATCTATTGAATCTAGGTCAAGGAAGGTGAACATTCAACACATTTGTGACAAACTTGTCATTTCAGTATTTTGCCAATTTTGTGAAAATGTAATCACACATTGTCCACATGTACTATCTAGACCTATTGGGAAAATCATGCATTACATACATGCCAACTAGTAAGATTTTATCAGATTCAGTAAGATTTTTTACATTAAAAATAGCAAAATCAGATTTTCTGTCAGAGAAATCAGATTTTAAAAGAATATTTGGATATACCTTTTTATGTGTATTTTCTGAAGATTTGACCGAAAGTAAGATTTTTAACTTCAGTTTGCATAAAATAAGATTTTTGCAATCCACGAGTAAGATATTTCATCTTGAAATGTTGGAAGGTATGGCATTATGGCGGAAGCATACCAGTCGCCAAAGCGACATTTCTAGTTTTAATATATAAATAGGCATATATACTTATGTCAAAGTAGGGTCAATTATGTTATAAGCTTGAAAATCATTTAACTTGTTGATGACCATCCTAAGGAGACCAGGGCCAGTGCTCCTCCGTTAGTTTTAATATATAAATAGGCATATATACTTATGTCAAAGTAGGGTCAATTATGTTATAAGCTTGAAAATCATTTAACTTGTTGATGACCATCCTAAGGAGACCAGGGCCAGTGCTCCTCCGTTCGTTCGTATTTGTTTTGCTTCTCATATCAAATCAAATAAAAAATGAATTACATGAATGTGACAAATTTAAGGGAAACATAGCCAAATGACAAAGGAGCAACACAAAAGAGCAGTTTATGCTACATGCATAACATTTATAGTTACATATGTAATACAAATAAGATAGTACATTTGATTCAATAAGGAAGCAGGAGACTGTCAGCATAGGCATAGCTTGACTGGGCTGATGGCCTCATTGTGAAATATAATTCAGATTTGCCTCTCAGAAAAAGTACATTTTTTTTCTACATTACAATAGTATGCTTTAGAGGGAAAAGATGTGAGTGAGTGCTGTACGTGTGCAATAGGTGAGTTGAATGTTTGTTGTTTGGGCCATTTTATATTATATAATTATTCTTCAGTATATCAGTACAATACTGCGAATAAATTCAGACCAAAGCATAAACAAAATCATATCATTATTTTATATCGTAATTTCGTGAGAGATTACGTCATATATGAGAGATCCCGCTAGTGCGCGCGCCACTCAATTCGTTAGTCGCCGCCATCTTGCTTACACGCGAATTTCTGTGCATCGGAAAATTTGCCGGAATTGCACTTGAAAATTCAAGTTTCGTTCGAGTTGGATTGACATAATAACTAAAGTTACCTCAACGGGAGGTTTTGCCAGGTTTTTTATGGTTTTAACGATCATTCTTCAGCTGAACAGCAACGGTATTTATGTCTTCAACCAACGTTCCAAACGTGGGCGGCGCAGCCTCACCACCGCTGCTGACAGCAGTTGCGTCCCCGTCAGCCACCGGCGGGGGTCGCGGAGACCAACACGCACAAGAGTGCAAGCAGAAAACTGCCACAGCCAAAGGTAAAACGCCTACTAGAGCCGGCAAGGTAGGTACTAGTAATAGTACTACTGCAACTACAAGCAGTGCTAACCCTAGTGGTAGTACCGGTGCAAACAAAACAGTGAAACCACCTGCCAAACTGGCTTCTAAAGTTTCAACTTTGGAGGATAGACTCGGCAAGCTTGAAGGCCAATTAGCTGTGGTTGTTCAATTTGTGGAGGCACAGTCGGCAAAGCAGACACCAGCCCGTGAAGGCGGTGGCAATGGAAAGAGTGTCAGGACTCCTTCTGAATACTCCCCTTCAGACTCGGCAGATACTGACTGCCATTATGATGATGAATATGCGGCACCATTTTTGGGCCGAGATAGGGATGAAAACTCTGTGATTATCCAACCAGGTCAAGGGGATCGTTGTCAGGATGACAAATTTGATATTGAAGAAGGCGAAGTTCCCCCTCCTGTAGTGGAAAAAGTTCCAAACATTGCAGCCAAATTTGCTGTGGCTGAGGAAGTTGGTCCCCCCATTGACCCAGAAATTGCTAAGTCTACAGCCTACCTTCTGACCCACCAGCTTGAGCCCAAAGTGGTAGATGAAACGATCACTAAATACCCCATTCCCAGCAACTGTGAGCTGGTGGATGTGCCGAAAGTCAACCAAAGAATCTGGAATGGGCTACCTGCCTTTTCAAAGACACGAGACCTCAAATTTCAGAGACTCCAAAAGAATCTCACGAGAGGCATCAATGCCTACATACATACAGTGTCGGCACAGAATATTACTGAACAGCAACAAGATGCACTAGCACTTCTGTGCAGTGCGAACTTTGAGCTAAATTCCTTACGTAAGGAATTCATGAAACCAGACATTGGTTATCAATTCCAACATCTCTGCAAGCCCTCTACACCGGTCTCCAAATTCCTTTTCGGTGACGACCTGGGAAAGCAAATGAAAAACATAAGAGATGAACAAAAAGCAACTGAGGGTGTCCTCAGGAGTGAGCATAGCAGACAGTACAAAAAGCAGCATTTCAGCCCATATGACTATGGCAGAAGTGCATATGGCAAGGGCAGGAGCAAGATTACATCAGGAAGCTCGAATTTGCCCCAACAGTACCGCAACGCGGGCTGGACTACATCTCGTGCAAGCACAAGTGATGTGACTAGGCCTACAGGTGCAAAAGGACCGTGGACTGGAGCTACCAGCCATGCCTTTTTAGGCCAGCGCCCCAAGGGGAGGGGGAAGCCGCCAGCTCCCCACACCTTCACACATCCCAGCCAGCACCAACCGCACTGCGGCAGCAAGCAAGGCTCAGGGATGAAGAGAGCACGATAACCTCCAGTTCAACTGACGAGGTAAATATAACATCCTTTTCTAGTGATCATGCAAAGCTATGTCATCATGATAATGTAGAACCTGTGGTAGGAGGTCGACTGAAGCAATTCTTCCCAAAGTGGCGCAAAGTTACTTCAGACCCACATGTGCTAAATGCTGTAAGTGGTTACAGGCTTGAATTCAGTAAAGAGATGGGTGCACCATCTAGAACTAAACCCCCTTACATTTTTCGATGTGATAAAGCCGAAGAGGCTGATATTGATCTTGAAATTTCTAAACTCTGTGACAAGGGAGTAATTGAACAGTGCCAGAGGGAAACTGGAGAATACGTGTCTAATATTTTTACACGGCCTAAAAAAGATGGGGGTACACGCGTTATCCTAGACCTGTCTGATCTCAACAAATATCTCCAGTACCAGCATTCTAAGATGGAAAATATCCATACTGCTATTGAACTCATTTAAAAAAATAGTTTCTTAGCTTCAGTCGACCTTCGGGACGCGTACTATACAGTACCTGTGCACCCAGCACACAGGAAGTTCTTAAAGTTCTCCTGGAAAAATCAACTTTGGCAATTCAAAGTACTGCCTAATGGCCTGAGCACGGCGCCAAGGTTGTTCACTAAACTACTGAAACCTGCATTTACATTACTGAGAGAGCAAGGGCATGTAGTAATTGGATACCTTGACGATATCCTCGTTATTGGAGAAAGTGAGAATCAAACTTTGCAAACGGTTTTGGAAACCACTAGCATCCTTGCACAACTTGGGTTCTTGGTGCACCCAGATAAATCAGTACTATGCCCCACTCAAGAAATACAATTTGTTGGTTTCATTCTCAACACTCAGACCATGACAATTCGACTGCCTGATAACAAATCAGAGGAAATACAGTCCTTGTGCACTGAACTTATGCAAATAGCAAACCCCAGTATCAGGCAGGTGGCTAGAATTATCGGGAAAATGGTAGCATCATTTCCCGCAGTCCAGTATGGACAGCTCTATTACAGGGCTTTAGAAAGGGACAAAATCAAAGCACTCAAAATGAATAAGGGGCATTTTGACAGAAAAATGAGCCTATCTTTGGAAGCAAAAGAAGAGCTGCAATGGTGGATAGACAATGTGCAGTCTGCTTTCTCACCCTTACGACACCCTAAACCTATGCTCGAATTGTGCACGGATGCCAGTGGCAGAGGCTGGGGGGCATCTGATCATACCACCCATACAGGGGGTAGATGGAATGAAGACGAGCTGCAAAAAGCCAGGGAGAATAAGATTAATTATCTGGAGACCCTGGCTGCTGGCATGGGACTCAAGTCCTTCTGTTCTAATTCACAAAACATTCATGTCTTGTTACGGCTAGATAACAGTACTGCTGTTGCGTACATTAATAACATGGGAGGCATTAAATCCCTTGACTGTGATCGGGCAGCCCGAGAGATTTGGCAGTGGTGCGAAACTCATAAAATTTGGGTCACAGCAGCACACTTGCCAGGAAAGCTGAATGTGGAGGCAGACCGCATGTCTAGAAAATTCAATGACCGCACAGAATGGATGCTTGACCGCACAGTTTTCCAAGAAATAACCTCACGTTTTGGGACACCAGAAATAGACCTATTTGCCTCCAGACTTAACAAGCAGGTAGAGAACTATGTCACATGGCTGCCCGACCCACATGCCAAGGCTGTTGATGCCTTTACTCTCGATTGGGGAAAGTGGTACTTTTATGCATTTCCTCCTTTCTGCTTAGTTGCTAAGTGCATTCAAAAAATCAAATCTGATAATGCAGCTGGGATACTAGTAGTCCCAAAATGGCCAAGCCAGCCATGGTTTCCTCTCCTAAACAGGATGATGAATGAGGAACCACTTGTTATTCATAGGAGTGAATCCTTACTAACATTGCCAGTTTCTAACACTCCTCACCCACTTCACACTCAGATTGATGTTCTTGCTTGCAGGTTCTGTGCAACCCCTTCAGAGATGCGGGATTGAATGCACGGATAATTGCTGTAATGGCCTCTTCTTGGAGAAAAGGGACTAAAAAACAGTATGCCGTGTACATAAACAAATGGAAAGCATTTTGTGACAAGAAATGCAGCAACTACTTGTATTCAGATGTTCAAGCTGTCCCGGAATTCCTGTGTGACATATTCTTCGAAAAAGGGGCAGTTTACAGTGTCATAAACTTAGCATGGAGTGCTCTTTCTTCATTTGTGATACTTCGAGATACTATGTTTACAGTTGGAAACCATCCTTTTATCCAGAGGTTTATGAAGGGAGTCTTTCAGCTACGCCCACCCAAGCCTAGATACATGGAAACGTGGGACGTTAACCTTGTTTTCAATTTTCTTCGTTCTTGGTCCCCAGCGCAACTATTGGACCTGAAAAAATTGACGCTTAAATTGTGTGTGATTATTGCATTAATCTCAGCACAAAGGATTCAATCATTACACTACCTAAGCTTGGATGATATGGTGTTAAGAGAGAATGCAGCCACCTTTCACCTTCATGATCTCCTAAAACAGAGCAAGCCTGGAAATTACTCACACAGTGTCAAGCTCCAGGCATACCCACCAGACAGGAGACTTTGTGTGGTCAGGTACTTGCAGGAATACATCAAAAGGACCCACAGGATCAGAGCTAGTGAGCAGTACCTTTTTGTTAGCTACAAGAAACCGTATCACAGGGTATCCTCTCAAACGATCGCTCGCTGGATTAAGGAGGTATTGGAGGCTGCGGGTATTGATACAGGGATCTACAAGGCGCATTCTACTCGGGCAGCGTCTACCTCCGCAGCCAATAAAGGAAATTTCCCAGTATCTAAGATACTTGCGCAAGCCGGTTGAGCCAACGAAAGAACCTTTCGCAAGTACTACAACAAGCCCTGTCCTGCTGAGAAAAATTTTGTAGAAACAATTATCAAAAAATAGACTGTGAAGCCCTAAGATTTGAGCAGACATGTCTTGAACTGCCTGAACTTGTGAACTCTTGGAGACACAATATCTATGCAGCATTCAGCTTGAATGAGAATGGCAATGGAACCTCTATCTAAGGTATGCTCCCTACCCCTCTTCGGGGGGGGGGGGGGGGGGGGTTGCCTCGAGAATGTAACCACTGGCTTTGAAATCTCATATATGACGTAATCTCTCACGAAATTACGATATAAAATGGAAGATTAAACGAGAACTTACCGTTTGAAGTTTAATATTAATTTTATGAGTAATTGGAGGGTGAGATTACGTCCCACCTCACCCTCCCTCAATTTCAAACGGTAACTTAATCTCTCGTTATCTTCCTACATCAGTGGTCACATTCTTGCTTCTAATATTGAGTGGCGCGCGCACTAGCGGGATCTCTCATATATGACATAATCTCACCCTCCAATTACTCATAAAATTGAAATTAAACTTCAAACGGTAAGTTCTCGTTTAATCTTCCATTATACTTTATTTTACTAAATATATTGAGTTAAAATATATTTCTTTAAACTAGCTTTGAAAGAAGACAGAGATGTTGGTGTTTTAGGGAGTCAGGTAAACCATTCCATGTATCAAGACCGTGATGCCTCACTGACCTGTGAGCTATAAGTGCTATCTCAGCATCTCTCACAGCTGGTATTTGAAGCAATAGGGCACAGCAAATTTCGTCTGGTGTGACCTCCATGATGGCTAGCAGTCAAATGAGAAAAATCGAAAGTCGACTCCCAATTTACAACCTTTTCCTATTTCTTCGTACTGTCCGCATATCTAACTCTTGTTGTCCACAAGTCATCCTGATTGTCCTTGTTCATGATTTAATCATTCCTGGTGTAACCCTAGATGTTTCCGTGCTGCCCGGCTATGATTAGCATATTTCAGGGTATTTCATGCTCTTCCAGAGTGATTCCTAGGACACTCCTAGGACACTCCTAGGACACTCCTAGGAATGTCCCAGGACAAGCCGATTCTCACACTTTTTCCACATCCGACGCGGACAGGATGCCGAAATGACAGAATTTGCTTCCGCAACCCTTCCTAGGCTTATCCGTGCCCTAGTGGACGTCTGCCCTAATTGAATAATGAAAAATCAGAGTTTTATGATCTGGGCAAAATAGATGTTAACTCAGTCATGATTTCTGCTGCTCTCATTAAAGTCTCAGAGTCTTCTGAAATTGGTATTAAACTTTTTATCTCAATACAAGGTGTTTACCTCCGGAATTTTCAGCTGTTAATGCTACAGCCTTCATCAGCGGATGACTTGTCTTTGCCTTAATCGTGTGACGGTCAATAAGCAGGTCATAGACTTTGTAGTGCCCCTCGTCTTTGTTGAGAGAAGTTTGGTAGGGCCTGATGTAGATTGCTTCCTTAACTCCCCTTTCAAAGTATCGAGGTTCCCGGTCTAGAACCTCCACCTTCTCCAGGTCCACGTAATGGCCTGGTGGTTCGACGTGGATGTGTTGTGATAATTAAGAGGAGGTGGAGCTGGAGGGTCTGTGTTCAAGAACTCTGGTTGTAAGTGATCATTCTGTTTCGCCAATGTATGACTCCTGACAGATGTACCTTGGAAGGTCTTCCCTTGGCAAGGAATCCTATACATGGGACCAGTGATGTCATTCTCCTCAGTTTTCCTACGGCACTACTAAGCACTACTGGCGTAATGTCCTAGTGGGCGTGAAGTTCATCCTTATGCCAAACTTGTTGAAGTTTCTACGTAATGCATCAGAAGCTCCTTTGACGCAAGGGACTACGATCTGTCATCTTGATGGAGTAGTAGAGTTTGTTATGATACTGGACTCTTTCTTCTTGGGCTGGCTGATCTTATCGAAGGCCCATTGCGGATAGCTGCAGTTTGAGAGAGCCTTTTTGATGTGAAGTTTTTCTTTCTCTACTACTTGAGGGTCAGAAATGACTGTTTCAGCCCTATGAAACAGTGAATGGATTACTCCTAATTTGTGTTCCAGGGGATGATTAGACTTAAAGTTGAGATATTGATCTGTGTGGGTTGGTTTGCGGTAGATCCTTATGTTTGAAGATCCGTCTCGCTGGATCACTGTCAGTGTGTCAAGAAAAGCCAAAGAATGGTCAGTTCTCCCTCTGTTGTGAACTTGATGTCTGGGTCTAATGAGTTCAGATGATCTGTAAACTCTTTTGTGTATTCCTTCTTGAGTTTGGTATGCTTCATCGACGTATCGATACCACCATAACAAGGGGTGTGGTGCAGATTGGATAGCTAGTTGTTCCAACTGTTCCGTGTAGAGATTGCACACAATAGGAGAGACTGGTGATCCCATTGCCACACCATGGATTTGCTGGTAGTAGGTTCCATTGTAAACAAAGTATTTGCACCTCAAACAGACTTCAAGACGCTTGCTTACTTGTGATGCTGAAAGACGGGTTCTATCTTTCAACGTTGTGTCCTTATCGAGTCAAGACAGGATAACATCGAGTGATTTGTCTATCGGTACAGAAGTAAACAGTGCTGTATTAAATCATAAGAACAAAGTTCTTCATCATCCTCAGCACATTCACTCCTAGATTCAGCAAAGGCTTGAGAGTTGACCACATGATGTGTATCTTTCGTTCTATGCACAGACACCGTGTATACATACCGCGCCATTCAAGTGCAAGACATACTGACTTTGTACAATAGTAACTGGGTACATAATAGCTTCTGACCACACAAGCATTCAGAATTAAAGGTTTCTGGGACAAACACAGTACTAGGGATACCTCCCTCCTATGGTAAGGAATTTTGCAAATGGACACCATGCCCCCATAGAAGCCCTTAAAGCTGTCCCCCTCCCCCAAGTTTGCAATGTTCTCCGGTAGTAGTCAGAAAGAATGCATGGAAGGTGAACTCGTGCTAACATCGGGTCAGTGCGAGATCCCCCCAACCTCTTGTTCTTGATTACTTGAATACATACGCACACACACACATACACACACACACACATACACACATATATCTTTCAAATGTACAGAACATCATCTGTCAATCACTGCTTAAGTATAGACAAGATTTACAAAAGACATTAGAATGAAATTTCCCCAAGACTGAGCATAACTCGCATGTTTTTTATGTTACTGATGTGATTAATGAAAGACATTGTAGGGAAACATGCAAGTTATTTCATTTCATATCAGAGACAAACTTTTCCTCCAAAATTTCCAGTCTTTCATGTATTCCTTTGAAAATGATTATTCATTTCCTGAAGGACCTTGTAGCCCAGATTTAAGGTCAAAGCTTGATCATCATTGATACCCTATACTGCAACATTCTTACAATTGTAGTTTTTCTAGTTTGCCTGGTGTGCCTCTCTCTTATTTTATTCCAGACGATACTACTGAAATCCAGCTGAAAGAATTTTACTCAGAATCTGTTTACTGCTTTGAGAAATCATTTTAAAGTACATGTATTGCGATATCACCACAGGACAATGTGGGTGCATATGTGTTAATGTTGTTGTAGCATGTACCAATATTGAAATCAATATGTGTGTGACTGATAAAACTGACAGGAAACCATTGAATATGAAGTTCATATCATTTATCCAGTCAAACAGGATAAAAAAATCAAGCATGAATTCAAGGAGCACCTCAAAACATTTCTGTCTGAAATGAATGCTAATTTGAGCTGCAGGTAATAATCATATCTCTTGAATTTTGAAGATGCCAAAAGCAGATGTTAAATCAATCACTGGCCATTAAGTGCATGGCATGATTTGCACCAAGTTCATGAAAAAGAGTTATCATTGTGTCAATATTCAAATTATGTAAAATTCTTTATTCATTTGTATTAATGATATCACTTTAACCTGCTGTTAGTTCACTTTTAAAATGCACTGTGTATGTCATTTCAATATGAAATTCTTGTAGATTTGTGATAAAGTAAAAGATTATTTTCTCATATTCAATTAAAGGGTGAACCATTGCATCAGGAGGGGTCATGAGGAAGATGTTGGAAGGCGTACTACTCATTATGTATTCATGGACCGCTCACTGGTGCATACAAAGCCGGATGATGTACCCAAAGACAAGGTAAGGGTACTAACTGTGAATGTATGGAATGCAATTCAAACTTGACCACTGTCATCCTTGTAGCCCACCTGAGCCAAGGCTCAATTCAGGCTGTGGTCACAACCCCCCACCAAATCAGCCTACTCAGTGGCTGGGCGGCAAGCTTTTAGCCAGTTTCGACTGGTTACCGACTGGCGACTGTCCGGGCACCACCTTTGTTTAGAGCATTGCTTTTTTGCTGGTGCAGTTTTACTGCAGAATCAAAATTTCAGCTGTGCCGGCACACTTTTCACTAGGCGCCCAAAGTAGACTCAGTACCGCGTGACAACCTAATATAGCAGTCACCGGTGAGCAATTTATGAAAAAAAAAAATGGAAAAAATTACAAACACACACACACACACAAAAGCACAACCAAGGGACAAGGGGGAAGAGGAGCCAGGGCTGTTTGGAAGAGGCAGGGGAAGGGACACATGCAAGAAAGCCCCCACAATGGTCTTCCCCTGAGAAAAGAAACGAGCAGCTGCAGCTTCTACCTGACACGGGTAACCCACACAGAAGGGGACTCGGCTAGCAACATGCTGGACAGGGACAGCAAATTTGAGGCAAATGAGATGGAAACTGAAAGTTTGGGTTTTGGGGGGTTTGGATATAGTACGGTATGCACCATATATTTTATTTTTGTAAATTTCGTGATTTGGGTGCCATTCGCAAATTTAGTGACACACGAAATATTAACTCAATCTGACATGCACTCATACACTTTTGTGTTACATGTATTGTATTCCTGTACCCCATTACTATGAATTTTATTCCACTTGTGAATTAATTTGAAAGTCCTGATTCACAAAAGATAAGACTCGCTGAATATATGGCATATATATTTTTATGGTTTGGATTTTTTTATCATCTATTGAATAAAGATGTAATCAGTGAAAAGAAATAGGGATAATGGAAATATAGAAATAAATAGGATGTAGATAATACAGTAAAAGTAAAGTAACAATGATATTTAGGAAATTCTAACCTAGGAGAGATGAAAGATTTTTTTGTCATGATTTCTACTTCCTTTTTATTTGATTTCCTATTTTCCACTTGTTATTTATCTTTGGTTTAAAATCTATGAAGGTTTCTGTCGATATAGAATGTTTAGTAGTAGAAGGCTTCATGGTACACCACCTATTCCTGAGAGAGACATACACAAAGAAAAATATGCGGTGTCTTCTACTACTAAAGTAGCTTTGGTTTCACAACTAAAGTTGATAGTTTGTAATCTAATTGTTAAATTTTTATCTATAAGGCAAATAAAACATATTTTGTGAAGAATAAGGTACATGTGTAGAATGAAAGTCATTTGTTTATTCGCATGATACTATCGGGTTTCCTTTATGTGACTCAGTATACAAATACAATGCAGGTAGTCATCACAAAATCCTAAAATCTACAGGTGTATGGTTTCACAGTTTATCATCATGTGAGTGCTGGGCTTGTAGATCTTGCTGCATGTCATAGTCATTGAAGGGGAATCAGTTTGTCCTCATTGGTGGGTCAGATTCGAAGCAAAGGCGTTGTTTTTGGCCAAAAGGCAGTCAGATATATACCCACGTTGCTCTTGAGAAATTTCCTGCAGAGACCAGCGGGATACCGCAGATGCCTCGGCAATCACTAGCCGAACAATTTCCTTAAGTTATTTTTATTTCCCCCCACCCAAGTTTTGATCTGAAATCAACAGCTGACCAGTGGGAAATTGGCAGGGCATCACTTTGACATCACTGGGGCCTTAAGCCCCCCTTGACTTCTCCAAAAATTGCCTTATTTGCCTAAATTCTAGCAGCAACCAAGCAAGTTTCAAATTAGCCAGACGCTGCCCTGAGTTGTGACTGTAGCCTTAGCTATAAAATCATTTTTTTCTGTAATGCCTCCACCACGAAGTGACACCAGGGTCCCGTTGCATAAAAGTTACAATTATGGTAACTTTGCCATCCAATGGTAACTACCTTGGTAACAATGCTCAACAGCCAATCAAAATCAAGAATTCCATGGAAGTTACCATTGGATGGCAAAGTTACCATAATTGTAACTTTAATGCAACGGGCCCCTGAGGCATTATGTTTTTGGATTGTCCGTCCGTCCATCCTTCCGTCTGTGCGTTCGTCCATCCTCCCAGCCATCCATAGTCAATTTTTTGGACAGGGGAACTGAAAACCTGTTCGAGATATCCTATTCCTAATGAAACTTGGCATGTATATGTATGAGTGAACGAATTTGTGCCTGTTAACTTTTTAGTGCACAAGGTCAAAGGTCAAGTTCAAATGCTCAAAATTTCACTATTTCCCCTATATCTATGCAATGCCTGTCTGCCCAAAGTTTTGAACTTTAGAAAATCGACAGCTCACCAGCACAAAATTGGAAGGGCATCACTTCGGCATAAGCCCTCTTGACTTTTCCAAAAATTGCCTTATTTGCGTAAATTCTAGCAGCGACCAAGCAAGCTTCAAATCAGCCAGACACTGCCCTGAGTTGTTACTGTATCCTTAGCTATATAATCATTTTTTTTTTAATGTTTTTTTTTATGTTTTCAGGTTGTCCATCCTTTTGTCTGTCCTTCCGTCCGTCCGTAATACCCCCATCTCACTAGACGGCGATTCCGCTATGATCATCAAAAATCGACAAAGCGCGGCAGATCATGGCTTGATCGCTTTAAATCTTCTTCATCATATCTTGAGCAGTTCAGAAGCGAGGAGGGACGCCACCATCGCCATGGTTGGCGACCTCGCTACGGAAGTTTTGAACATGTCCAAAACTTTCGTAGCGAGGTCGCAGTGGTTTTAGAGCGTATCACAATCGCCTCACGAGCACATTAAAGGCGCCACATTCGTAACTGACGGGCTAGCAAAGCGTTAGGCGTAACTCAAGCGCATCGAAAGCGGCCCCCATCGCCCATGAAAATTACCACTGTTACTGTATTATGTAACAGGAACCAACCATGAACGATAGAAAGTGATGCACAGGCTAGGAAGGTGGACATGGAGAAAAACATAAAATTCATTTTTCCACGTATACTCAGTACGAATCTACTCTGTTTATTAAATTGTCTGTTTGTCATATACCATTCCAAGTCATTGAAAGTAAATTAAGCTGTAATCTTTTCATATATATCTTCATAAAATTGTCTCATTGTAGGATACGATTTATAGTTTTCTTGTAAGCTGGTTCTCTGATATTATACACATTTTACCCTTTTAATTGAATGGATGACTTAACTTAGTGCAATTTCACATCAACTGGTGTGTTCTAGAATGCTAAGATGTAAGGGTAAAACCCTATTCTGTGTATCCATGTTGGTTTGATACTGACATCTGCCTGAAGAAATTCAATCATAAAACCCATTTTATACCCTGATCACTTAAGATCATAGCATGAGCCCGGCGTAAAATTATAACTGTCGCTCCGATTGTATCACTGTTGTAGCGAGGTCTTGATAAGCGTACGAATATCGCAACACAATCGGTTTGATCGCAGAAGCAGCGCGTCTCGTCGGCCTGGAAATGCGGCAGCAACACGGCAAAGTCGTATTATCGTGGCGCTATTGCTTACAGTGCAGGTTCAACGTAGGGAAACTGTAGTGTAATCGCCTCGAAGGCCAAATACCGGTATGGAGACGGACGACCATCGCGCCACGATTTGTTAAATCGTCACAGATCGCCATGGTCGCCATGGTCGCCTTCCTAGTGAGATGGAGGCCTAATCAATTTTGTGGACAGTGTAACTAAAGAACCGTCTGAGGTATCATAACCAAACTTGGCATGTATATGTATGAGTAAGCAAAGTTGTGCCTATCAACTTTTGATTCCATGCTCAATGTCAAAGGTCAAGGTCAAATGCTCAAAATTTCACTATTTCCCTCATATCTATGCAATGCCTGCAGGATTTTTCTTGAAACTAAGTGTATACATGTATACCCCAATAGAGATTCGCTGGGAAAATTTTTTTGCCAAAAGGTCAAGTTCAAATGCTAAATTTCAGTTCTTCCATATCTCAGAAGTGGCCAAGGTATCATTATGAAGCTAGTTTATATTTATGCATGTACATTGTACTACCTGACATTAGAATTCTCTTGGAAATTTTAGGGTCAAAGGGCAGGGTAAAATGTTAACTTTTACTATTTGATACTGAAATTACTCACGGTATCTTCATGAAACTTGTTACATATGCATGTTCTGCCAGACATTGATTCTCTTGGGACTTTTTTTTGGACTATTTGATACTGAAATTACTCAAGGTATCTTCATGAAACTTGTTACATATGCATGTTCTGCCAGACATTGATTCTCTTGGGACTTTTTGTGTCAAGGTGAAAGGTCAAAGGTCAATGTCAATTTTTTAAAGTTTCACTATTTTCCCCCATATCAATGCAATGAATGCCTGAAGGAGTTTTCTTAAAAACTTGTATATACGTTTATTACCAGATAAAATTTTTCTGGGAAAGTTTTGGGCCATGCGGTAGAAGGTCAAAGGTCAAGTAAAAATGCAAAAATGTAACTTTTTTCTCCATGTTTCGAAAATGGCTCAAGGTATCATCATGGAAATTGTACTTATGCATGTTCTGCCTTACAGTGATTTTCTTGGGAATTTGTATGCCTTCGCCACGAAGTGGTGCCGGAGGCATTATGTTTTCGGGTTGTCCGTCCGTCCGTACGTACGTCCGTCCGCATTCGTTTACGCGATAACTTGAGAAATATTGACTGGAATTTTACCAAACTTGGTGCAAGTATAAAGTATGATGGGGCAATTATTTGATTAAATTTTGGGTGAAATCGGCCAAAGGTCAAAGGTCAAGGTCAAATCATGAAATTGTATCCGTTTACGCAATAACTCAAGACTGGATCGAGTAAATTTCACCAAACTTTTTCCGAGGATGATGTAAGATGGGACAATTACTTGATAAGTTTTTTAGTGATATCAGACATAGGTCAAAGGTCAAAGATCAAGGTCAAATCCTAAAATTATCTGTTTATGTGATAACTCAAAACTGGATGAAGCAGCTTTCACCAAACTTGGTCCAAGTATGATGTATGATGGGGCAATTAGTTGAGGAGATTTTAGTGACATTGGAAAGAGGTCAAAGGTCAAAAGGTCAAGGTCAAATGCTAAAAAGTTGCTATTTTCCCATATCTATGCAATGCCCAAAGGTATTTTATTGAAACTTAGTGTAGACATGTACTACTGCGTAAAAATTCTCCAGAGAGAGTTTCATGTCATAAGGTCAAAGGTCAAAAGGTCAAAGGTTAGGTAAAAATGTAAACAATTTCACTTTTCTCGCAAATGGTTCAGTGTATCTTCATGGAACTTGGTACATATGCATGTACTGACTGGCAGGGATTATCTAGGGAATTTAGGGGTCATGGGTCAATAGTCAGGGGGTCAAAGATCAAGGTCAACTCAAAATTTTACTGTTTCCCTCATATACTACCGTAGTATATGCAGTTCTTGCATTATTAGTTTTAAAACTTAATATATACATGTATTACCTAATGGAGATTCTCTGGGAAATTTCCAGCCAGAAGGTCAAAGGTCAAAGGTTAAGGGTGAAAGGTCAGGTTTAAATGAAAAAAATCTATTTTGTACTGTAATTACACTCTTTCTTCATACCTTGAAAATTACTCAATGCATAAACATATAACAGGGTCGGTCAGAAGTCAAGTAAAAATCCTTAATTCCCCAAATATGTGTACCTGCACTCTTAGACAATTATAGCAAACCCAGAAAGTGAACATTCAAGACATTTCTGACAAACCTGTCATATCAATATTTTGCCAGCTATGTGAAACTGTCATCACACATTGTGAAGACATTGTACTATACAACTATTGGGAGAATCATGCATTATGGCGGAGGCATCAGTCACCATAGCGACATTTCTAGTTTTGATCATTGGTGAAGGTCAAATTCTCTAAATTTAGCTATTTTCCCCATTACTATGGGATGCCTAAAGGCATTTTCTTTAAATTTACTCTAGACCTATTGAAAGAACCATGCATTGTGGCAGAGGCATACCAGTTGCCGTAGTGACTAGTGTATTAAAATGTACTGCTTTGATATCTTACTGTCCCCTTTTAACAGGTATGGATCACGGGGGACCGATATCTTATATCACTTAACTCGTCTTCATGTAATGAGTTTCATATCTCATTGTACTTGGCACCATATTTTTTCCCTGAAATTTGAGGGTTAGTACTTTATGTACAGAAGTCTTTTCCCTGATAAAATTTATAATATCTGATGAAATCCAGAAACCTGAAGACCATTATTTTTCTGGTATACAAGTATGGATTTATGAAATTTGGACATTTTTATTAATGTTGAGATGCTTATACACTAAAATGAGGAATGTTAGCATGCATTTTAATTTCACAAATTTTGCAATAGCCAATATTCACGAAATTGTAATGCATGCAAAAGTTCTTGTCTACAATACAATGCATATAAAAAAAAAAAAAATCTATTTTTGGAGGGCTGCTACTTCATAATTGTCAGCTATGGAGAGCACAATGTTGGTTGTTAAGAAAGGAAAATTCTTCCTCTTTCCATTGATACCTAATTGTGTAACAAATGCCATGCATGACTGAGCACAAGAACTTTAAAGACAACAATGACAAATTGCACTTTTTCCAAGTTATGAGTGTTATCGTGAAGGAACAATGAATGTCTCACTGAATGGGTGATATCTGTGAAAGTGATCAAATTAACAGGCCAGCCTGCGCAACTGCAGGTTTGTGTTTTTCTAACCTTTTATGGTCCAAAACCTTCAACATGGCCACGCTGTCAATAACTTGGTCAGCCCACAAATGTTAACCCATTAAAATGTATCCATTTTTCTCTTTGCATATTCATGACATGGTCTGTCGCTGTGAGCTATGGTGTTGAATATGAATACCAGTAGAGAAAAATGGACTGTGTGGGTTGGCGTTCGTGGGAGTGACCAAGCTATCGGACAAGTGGCCATGTTAAAGGTTATAGACCATAAAATGTTAGAACAAACCCTAATCACAAACCTGCATTTGTAAAAGCTGGCCTAGTTTTTTTGCTGCGTTCATCAACAGATCTCATCTATTCAGTGAGACATTCATTGTTCCTTCACGATAACACTGATCATACTTGGAAAAAGTGCAATTTGTCATTGTTTTCTTTAAAGTTTTTGTGTTCAGTCATGCATGACATTTGCCAACATAAAATCAAATGAAAGAAAAGAGTTTTTCTTTCCTCACAACCTTCATTGTGCTCTCCATAGCTGACAATTATGAAACAGTAGCCCTCCAAGCCAGATCACCTTCTTTTTTTCTTCTTTTTTTCTTTTTTTTTCGATATGCATTGAATGGTAATGGCAATTCCCGAAAAATTTCATACCGCGAAAAGGCTGTCGGGTCCCATTCACAAAAATTTCATACCTCCAATACATGTATATCTTGTTATAGTGTATAGTGGGACCAAATGTGTGCATATCAAATGTCATCAAATATGACAGATGGTAATTTCAATTTTCCCTAGTCCCATTAGTGTGTTCCTGCATGTTATGTTTAAATAAATTTTCAGTTTCTGCAAAATTTCATGAAAGTTTCTCAAATCATTGGATCTTGCCACACCAATAGAAACTATCAAACCTTTGAACATGATGAGAGTCATAAAAAGAAACGGAAAGCAATATTATCTGTATCATGATTGCTTATTGCAATTTTTGGTGTGTCATTTTTTCAAAATATACATCATTCCCAATACCAATACATTTCAGGGGAGGAAATGTGATTGCACACTTTCTTGCATTTGACTGAATTGCATCAGTTTTATTTTCTCTCTCATCCCATCCCTTCCTAAGGCAAGTCTTTGTGTCCTTCTGAGATGATTTCACATCCTTCACACTTAAACACCATCTTCACGAATACTAGCAGTGATCTATTTATGCATGTATAGCATCTTGTATAAGTGTCACGTGTGGATGTCTGTGTGTGTGAGTTGCAGTCATTCAGTTGCTGGGGAAAATATTGCACTCAAAGTTTTTGAGTTACAACTCTTTCTTCCTGCCATCTCCTGTTGAACTTGTGCTGTGTTGTCCATAATACATTTGCATGTTGTCTCTTCTTATTTTACGTTTCTTTGCACGATTAAACCAAGAGGTTGAAATAAGAGTTTTTGAAATGTTGTAAACCTAGAATATGAATACACAGATATAAGTATGTCCTTTTGTTTCTTTTTATTTTCACATAGGGAATCAAATGGCTGTTTTTGCCATGCCGGAAAAATGACTACAAATATATATCGGAGATAGCAGGTGGCAACAATCCAAAGCAAAAGCTGAAGGCTGAAGCCAAGGATATCCGTTTGTTCCATCCAGACTTTGTAAGATATGTACATAAAATGTAAGTTTGTCTTTGATATTGCATATTAGTCATTTCTCATGCTTTGCAAGGAAGATAAGCATCTCTGTATGAAACTTAATTATTTAGAATTGAATGTCAGTTACACTACCACCTGGTCATCCCACTGAGGTGGTCATTCTGTACCACATTCACATTCCTGATTTGGGGGGAAAGAGGTACATTTTAGGGGCTCAATTGAGGAAAAAAATCCCCAAAATGATTGAAATAGGTGATCTTGCTGGACTTTTTCCCAAAATATTTTTAATTAAAGTAGAAATTCAAAGTGAAGGCTCAATTTTTGCAATTAGACATCAGAAGCTCAGAAGTCATAGAATATAATGAGGTGACATTCCGTCACTTGAGCTATTCCAGAAGCGAAACGGTCACAGAAATGTGGCGTCTTGATAGAGCCTAAATACCCCCAATGCGTCAGGAAAGCTGCACATTTTGCCTGACGTCATGCACTGGATTTGCGAACTCTGCTCGGTGAATTTGTGTGCATGTCAATAGAAGTACTACATGTCTCTCTAGCTTTATATTTTCTTATTGAAAGTTCGAATGGGTCAATTTTAACATGTAAAAAATAAGCAACTATGGAGGAACCTTTCTTTTCCAATCTTTTATTCTACTTTTACTCATATTTCTCAAAATCAAGAGATTTAGACGACTACTGCACAGTCATTTTCTAACGTCTTTGATGTGAGTACATCATAGTTTATTCGAGTCATATAAACCCTCTTACACAAAATCATGAAGGTGCAAGGAAAAAGTTTGGTAACAGAACATGTAATGATATGTGTCGTGATAAGCAGACTTCCAAAAAGCGACAAAATATCAAATAAAGGGAGATTATTAGGACATATTCAACTGTGATATGTGATGCAGCTCAGGCAGCTCGCGATCCCATGTGGGCAATATTAATCCACGCAGTGATGCGGCTCTGGACTGTTCTGGCACAAACCAGCTGAGCGAAGTAACCCATTCTCCCTAAGCATGATGTGCATAACACGTGCTTGTATCAAGGAGGTGTGAGTCTGCAAACATGTAACGCACCACATGTTTCTACTCGGTGACTTGACTGAATCGAGTGGTGGGTTAGTCTCAATTCTCCGCCATGTTACTTTGTCTTGATGATATAAGAGGAGAAGAAAAAAACCCGATAGACTCGAGTTTCGAATAGGGAAAATGAAGTAGCAAAACATTTTTCTCTCTTCATATATGTCTTAATACCTTCATTATGCATTGAAATTCCCATATTCCAAGTTTTATTACTACCAAATTCCTATGAATGTCTGCTTTAATGGTGGTTTTCAAAATAGGGGTGGTGTGGCTTCTTTGTGTTTGCCCCGATTCTCACGAATGTGCACACTGTGCATGTTTTGCCACAAAGCATGCCAGGCTGACCTTCTTTCGCAGGGAAGTATATCTTCTCTGGTGTATTTATACCTTGTATACACAAAGTGTATAAGGGGGTTGTAGGAATCAGTGCGTGGTCTGTTGGGCGATCCATTGCAAATCGTGCGTCACCAACTCCTGCAGTTTTGAGGCAATTTTGATGAAACTTAGGGTTCATGATGACATTGAGGTGTAGATGTGGAAGACATGTTTTTTGTGTGTGTTGGAGAAAGTGTTGCCTGCCTTGCCATGGTAACCACAATTTTCTCAAAACATTGTGGAGCAAACTAAAATTGTACTTTCACTGACAGTTTTTGAGCAGTTTATTTCAAATTTAGTATTTATAATCTATAGGTGTAGTAATGCACGTCACTCTTTGTGTTTGTACCCAACAAGGCATTGCCATGGTAACTTCATAATTTCTTGAAAATCTTATGGAGTGAACTACTTCCACAATTTTGAAGCAAGTCAAATCAATTTTGGTGGGCATTATGGCATTGAGGGATAGATGTGGAATACCTGATTTTTGTATTTGCCACATAAAGTGTTGCCATAGTTGCCACAATTTTACCAAAACCTTGTGGCACGAAATCCTTCCACAGTATTTAAACTTAAAGGCATAATTTGCCATTTGTATATGAACCAGAAACCCAGCATTAGTGCTTCAAAATAGTTCTAAAATGTGAGTTACAGATAGAAACAACCAATGTAAAAATTTGAACCAGTATAATCGATTTTAAGTATTGTTAACTATACAAAATGTGAATAATAGTTATAATTAAAAAATGTTTCCAGACTAAACCGTATGCAGTTATGGTTTAATGAGAAAAATAGTGATATCTCCTTAGATTTTAGGCTTTATTGCAAAAAATCTTATGTGGTAGGATGTTTTATAATACAACTGACCTACAGAGATGCGTCAAAAGTGATATCTTGAACATCTTTTAAATCACTGCTCCCAAAGGTAAACATGACCTTTAAGCAATTCATATCTGGGCAGTTACCCCCTTGGCAACTACCCTCAGGATAACTACCACTCGAATAATTACCCCTGGACAACTACCCTTCTAGGGCAATCACCCCCAGGGCAATTTCCCCCCCCCCCCCCAGACAACTGCCTCTCCCCCCCCCCCACACACACACACTCCCCATAACTACCACCCCCCCCCAGAAAACTACCCACTGGACAAATACCCTCCCAGGACACTCTTTTTGTGTTTGATTTATTATCATTATAATACATAAGATGATAAACATTTAAAAATGAGAGTTGATTTCACTGCAAGTCATATTCCTTTATGATAAGAGAGGGGCTCTTGATATAAAGCCATAATTTCTGATGGGATCTGGGCACCGTTTCATTAAAGTTGTCAGTCTCTGATGATTACCATTGAAATGGCATTCGTTTTAGGTCCGTGTAGATCCATGGTAACAAGTCAGTGACCAGATCCTTCTCAGCCAATCAGAAACCAGCATTTTACTGAAATCATCAGAGACCAGAGACTAACAACTTGTGAGAGCTTACAGCTTTCATGAAACTGGGGTGGGGGCGGGGGATTCTCTGGGTGGTTATGGGGGGACGGGGTTATTGCCCTGGGGTAATTGTTCTGAGGGAGGTAATTGTCCCCGCCGAACGAGTTCGAGCAGGGGACTATGAAACGGGCTCCATACGTGTGTCCGTCCGTCCGTGCGTCCGTCCGTCCGTGTGTGCGTCCGTGTGTGATCAAAATCTTCAAAATTCTACTCCTTCGCCATTTCTAACCCGATTTTGATTCTGTTTGCTTTATATGATAGCACTACATGGGAGCTTTGAAACTTCTATACAGAATTTCAGTTGTGACCTTTGACCTCGACCTTTGACCTATATTGTACATTTTGCTTCAAAATGCTACTCCTTCGCCATTTCTAACCCGATTTTGATTCCGTTTGCTTTATATGATGGCACTAGGTGAGGGCTTCGAAACTTCTACACAGAATTTTGACCTTTGACCTTTGACCTTGATTTTTGACCTATATTGTACATTGCCTACAAAATGCTACTCCTTCGCTATTTCTAACCCGATTTTGATTCTGTTTGCTTTATGTGATGGCACTAGGTGAGGGCTTCAAAACTTCTACACAGAATTTTGACCTTTGACTTCTTTGACCTTTGACCTTGATTTTTGACCTATATTGTACATTTTGCTACAAAATGCTACTCCTTCGCCATTTGTAACCCGATTTCAATTCCGTTTGCTTTAAGTGATGGCACTAGGTGAGGGCTTCAAAACTTCTACACAGAATTTTGACCTTTGACTTCTTTGACCTTTGACCTTTGACCTTGATTTTTGACCTGTATTGTACATTTTGCTACCAAATGCTACTCCTTCGCCATTTCTAACCCGATTTCGATTCCGTTTGCTTTATGTGATGGCACTAGGTGAGGGCTTCAAAACTTCTACACAGAATTTTGACCTTTGACTTCTTTGACCTTTGACCTTGATTTTTTTACCTACATGTATATTGTACATTGGCTACAAAATGCTACTCCTTCGCCATTTCTAACCCGATTTCGATTCCGTTTGCTGTATGTGATGGCACTAGGTGAGGGCTTCAAAACTTCTACATAGAATTTTGACCTTTGACTTCTTTGACCTTTGACCTTCATCTTTTTGCCTATATTGTACATTTTGCTACTAAATGCTACATATATTACGCACCGCGTAATTTCTACTTTTCCTTGTTTTCCTGGTGGTAGTTATCCAGAGGGATAGTTGTCCTATGGGATAAGTTATTGCCAATCGCAGCGGACGACTATAATCAACTCCCCCGAAACCCACGAAACGTTTTGAATTTTCAACCGTCATCGAGGCAGTGCGAATCGGGCGTTCTCATTTTCATCAAAATTTCACCTTTTCATATCTCCGCTATACATTGACCAAAATCACTCAAACTTTCAGTATCAATGCAAAATGATGTTATCTGTCCACGTACGAAAAATCACGAGAAACAATTGAGTACTTTTTAAGTTATTCAACATTTCATGTTTCGCTGTCTCGGAAAACTACCCTCGATTATTTCCAGACACATCTGGTCGCACCACTAAATATTCATGAAACTTAACATACATATTCATAAGACATGGGCGGATGTTAGCAGAGTGCTGTTCGCTTTGCCGAAGACCTATTTTTGAAGTTACAAATGAAAATAAATGTGACCCGCTACAACAAAATGATCCTAAAGTCGGGCGAGGTCGATTATTTGAAAATTGCATGACAAAATTCCCTAATCTTTCTGCTTTAAATTGATATATAACTCATGTTATGAAAATAATCGGCTGCGGAGATATCAATGTTTAAAAGAGAGCATGTCGAGACGTCTGGGAAATCACTGTTTCGAAAAAAGCGCCCTGGAAGTTTTCCTTGCGACGCAATCGCGATCAAGGGACACGCAAGTTAGTTTTCACCTACGGACAATAGAAGGTAAACCCTAGCAACCCCCGAAATGCTCATTCAAGCACAGCGTCGGCCGTCTCCTCACCGACCAATCAGTGACCAGGATGCCAGGAGAAGCGGCTGGGCATAGCGCACCCCGCCCGCACGCTCCAGTCGACTTGGCAGTGTGCGAGCTTCACGCTTCGGTTAGCGGCAAGCAGCAAACTAACCAATGATATCACTCCGGTCGTTGTTAGGGGCGGAGCCTATCTGTTGCGCTCAATCCAAATTTTCGAACCAGTTTCTGCTTCATTGAAACGCCAAAAAACATGGCCCAGAAAAACGCTACTTTTTGGTCTTTCCTTTCATCATTTTGCTTCAAAATTTCGACAGATAATAGAAGACATGTCAGACTCCAATAGTATGTCAAAATCAGAAAATCGTAAGTTTTGACCAATTATGATGCTCTGACTTCAAACTCGATTTTCACGGCTTCGACCGTGCGCGACTTTAGGACCTTTTTGTTGTAGCGGGTCACAAATGAGGTATCTTGTCAGAAATCTCAAATTGTGTGGGAGCAGCAAACGAGAATAATGATGTCATATTCTAAGAAAAACTGATTTGCGCTTGCGCAATGAATGAACTTTCCCATGCTGCTTCGATCCAGCGAGCTGACTGGTCGATGCAGCATACTGTGTGTGCGATGCGAGGTGGCTGCTGCGGATGCCTACTAGTACACTGTACATGCATGATGAGAGTGGGCCGCGGGGTGTCGATAAGTAGCTGTGTGCTGCAGGGGACTTTGCCACCTCATAAACAAGCACTTACTTTGTCAGAACTGGCCTACTAAAAAAAAGAAGCAAAAATGTGAATATCTACCAGCTATGATACCACTTGTACATTCATGACATTGGATTATTCGGACTTTACGCAGATTTTACTGCACTAGTGAGTAACAATACAACTACGAATTCCCGGTACGAGTTACGATCAGAGTACAGGTGATTTGAGCGCCACAAAGATGTGGGTACGTGGGACTTTAAAGTTTTTTGTTGTTCACAAAGTCAAAATGTGAAATTTTAGCAACGATTTCTGACAATTATTTTCCGTTTTGAGAGTAATGCTCCATTTTGGAATATTTTATCGTCGTTATTTAAAGAAGGTAACAGAATGGTAGGTTAAAGTGAGGTTTTTACTTTTCATAACCATTTCGATTATCAAAAATATGAATTAATAGTAAAGTTACAGCAGTTTTGCTGCGACACTTTCCTAGCGGTTTTCGTGCGAAACGTGTTCATTCAAGAGGAAAGCGAGGTCACGTCAAAATGAAAACGGTAAGTTAATTGCACCCGTCCGCTGCGACTGTTACTAAGTTATTCATTCGTTCATTCAGTCGGGGGGGGTTCTATCTCCAACATAATTTGTAAATACATCTTTTTTATGCCTCCGCCACGAAGTGGTGCCGGAGGCATTATGTTTTCGGGTTGTCCGTCCGTCCGTACGTCCGTACGTATGTCCGTACGTACGTCCGTACGTCCATCCGTCCGTCCGCTTTCGTTTACGCGATAACTTGAGTAATACTTACTGGAATTTTACCAAACTTGGTCCAAGTATGAAGTATGATGGGGCAATTATTTGATTAGATTTTGGGTGAAATCGGCTAAAGGTCAAAGGTCAAGGTCAAATCATGAAATTGTATCCGTTTACGCGATATCTCAAGACTGGATGGAGCAAATTTCACCAAACTTTGTTTGAGGATGATGTATGATGGGACAATTACTTGATTAGTTTTTCAGTGAAATCGGAGAGAGGTCAAAGGTCAAAGATCAAGATCAAATCCTAAAATTTATCTGTTTACGTGATAACTCAAAACTGGATGAAGCAGCTTTCACCAAACTTGGTCCAAGGATGATGTATGATGGGACAATTAGTTGAGTAGATTTTAGTGACATTGGCAAGAGGTCAAAGGTCAAGGTCAAATGCTACAAATGTTGCAATTTCCCCCATATCTATGCAATGCCCGAAGGTATTTTCTTGAAACTTAGTGTGGACATGTACTACTGTGTAAAGATTCTCCAGAGAGAGTTTCATGTCATAAGGTCAAAGGTCAAAAGGTCAAAGGTTAGGTGAAAATGTTGCAATATTACTTTTCTCGCAAATGGTTCAATGTATCTTCGTGGAACTTGGTACATATGCATGTACTGTCTGGCAGGGATTATCTAGGGAATTTAGGGGTCATGGGTCAATAGTCAGGGGTCAAAGGTCAAGGTCAACTCCTCAAAATTTTACTATTTCCCTCATATACTAGTATATGCAATGCTTGCATTATTAGTTTCAAAACTTAATACATCCATTACTTAATACATCCATTACCTAATGGAGATTCTCTGGGAAATTTCCAGCCAGAAGGTCAAAGGTCAAAGGTTAAGGGTCAAAGGCCAGGTTTCAATGCCCCACCCCCTAAAAAAAAAATCTATTTTGTACCGTCATCACACTCTTTCTTCGTACCTTGGAAATTACTCAATGCATAAACTTCCCCAAAATCCCCCAAATATGTATACCTGCACTCTTAGAAAATTATAGCAAACCCAGTTCAAGACATTTCTGACAAACCTGTCATTTCAATATTTTGCCAGTTATGTGAAACTGTCATGGATCACACATTGTGAAGACATTGTACTATACGCGTATTGGGAGAATCATGCATTATGGCGGAGGCATCAGTCGCCATAGCGACATTTCTAGTTTTCACATAAAATATAAGTACATATGTATGTCAACATTACAAAATAATGACAAATTAATCTATGGATATTCAAATGATAGGGTGAAAAAAAGAAAAAGCACAGAGAACATTCTGAAGTTTAGAAAATGCAGGAGATGGGGAGGAATGCTTGAGAAGCAATGCTTGTAGGGTGCATTCCCCCCAAACGTAGTAAAACAAATATACAAATTATATCATTGATCTTCTACTCTTTATATGAAACTCAATTTACAAAGTGAATTGCATGAACTATAAATAAAAATCTAACTAGCCCTAGACAAACACCCAGACAAATCAAACACTACAGTTGCTGTCGACATGCAGGAAAGAAAAGACAAGAGAGATGAAGAAGAACTGATAACATGGTTGGAATTTTTTTTTAAATGACGATTGTGAAGACAAGAAGTGATGAGTGAACGGAGTCTCTAAGCCATACTCATAACATCAAAGAAAAAAATGAAAGTGAATATTCCAGTACTTCTACAATCATTGAAAAATCAGCAAAATTTATCCTTTTTTAATTTGAGTATAAAAAAATATTACATATTTGTAAATGATGATGTTCAAATTTATTTTTATATATATCTGAAAAAATTTCTTTGACTTGACTTTAAAACAATTCAAACTTGGGGCCGTTTTTTAATTATCACTATGGCTATTCCAAAATTTTAGTCCAACATAAGTAAATGTGGATTGGGTAGATATTGTCCTGGTTAAAGGCAAATGAAATTCATTAGAATGGCAAGTTAGGTATCTGTGGAAGGAGTTGTTTTTCACAAATGTCCCGGTAAAAGTGGGAGGTAATAAATTGTTACTGAATTTATATATGGATTGACCAAGATGATAATTATAAAGATCAGTTACCTTTAAAATCTTATTTTCAAAAAATAAAATGTCAGTATGAGATCTCCAAGATACATTGCAAATTATTCTGGGGTGGGGGTAGTTACTCTAGGAAACTTGAACTTGAAGGGTATGAGCCGTGGATGAACGAAGAAATCTAGTTGGTTTGTACTTATGGAATAGTTCCTCAAGGTAGCTGGGTGCTGTGCCATGTAAAGAACAGAAAACCAGGATCAAGATCTTGTAGACAATTTGCTTGTCAACTGGAAGCCAGTATAATTTATGGAGGACATGAGAGATGTGTGAAGTTTTCTTTGTTAGAATTACTAATCTAGCAGCAGAGTTCTGGAGCAGCTGGAGGCGATGTATTTGGTAGTTTGGTAGGTTAATCAGGATCCCATTTGCAAAGTCAAGATGAGAAGATATAAGAGAGTGTGTAGCAGCACGTACCCTGTTAGTTTGACAATATGCCACCGGCCGAGAGAGGGAGCTATTTCAGTCAGTATTATAATCATGTTACTCTCTCTGGACACTCCCCGATGGCAAAAAGAAACAAAAGAGGTAATTTTTGCTGACCAGTCCTTTGACCACAGTTATGTAAAAAGGTACACGTAGGCTTATCCCATAATACTTGCCACGTAGCCCCCTTTTCCCAACATGAAGCGTGGACGTAACTTTTACTCTCACTCTGGCTCCACAACCTCCAAAGGAGATGGAAATAGACCATCGCTCTCCTGCGTCCACTACAAAAAGGAGAGGCAATATTACTTTCCAGAGTCAATTACATTCCTTATTGAGGCGGTTTTGCTATAATTCTTGAAGTTCATACATGTATATTTTACACCACATCGGTGAGGTGCTTGGTTCCAGCAACGTTTAAATAGCTTTAGAACAATTATTATGGAAGAGGAGTTGCCTTCCTGTCAGACATGTGGACGCTGAGGCTATTGCATCAGAGCTCGACTCGCAGCTCCTCTCATTCGTCAACCCCGCAGTCAATGACTGAGGGTGAACTTTATCCATTTCTAGCTCATGACGAATTAGCGTGAATGTGAATCTCCAAGATGGGATCACATCATTAACATCGCATTAGTGTCAATGATATGCATACATGCCAACTATTATGATTTTGGCGTAATCATTACGATTTTCCATTATAAATTCCGCGTTACGAATTACTGTTCTAAAATTACGATTTTCAGACTTTGTAGATACACAATGCCTGTAACGGCTGAATGAAACCTAACACGCCCATGTGCCATGTATTGTACACTGTGTTGAAAAGACGTTCATATTTTCCGTAGTATCTATATGGCAAAAAGTGTACTAATCTCTTGTGTGGACGACAGAAATGATACAGTACTGTCCATGCTGTGATACATTATACAGAGCTGTTTCAATGCCTTGCCCACCCACAAACTACGGTACGGAAAAAATTACAGTACTCCGATCACCTCGAAAAAAACGCGCTGCGAACACACGTGTTTGGACAAGTAGACAATGCACCCATAGAGTTGCACGTGGATTCACCACCGTGTACAGTTACTGTACTAGTACTACTCCGTGGGACCCTACTCCGTATCCACGCTACTAGTAGTAGACCTACATGTGTAGTGCCAGTGCTGGTGAGATCTGCAATAAGATACGTATATGGACAGCATGCAGCTATCGCATTCTACATTGTCTACAGTATAAGGAAGGCCGAGCAAGGTCAAGGAGGTATCGTACACTGGACTAGAATCATATCTTGCTTCAGAAAACCGCCAAAATGAGCAAATCTACAAAGAAACCTGTTCTCCAGAAATATCGTGCAGAATACTCACAAACGTTTCCTGTAGTGACAAGCTCTAGATTAGGAAATCACCATGCCTTTTGCAAAGTGTTGTGCCAGCGATTTCAGCATTAGTCACGGTGGACTCAATGACATAGAGAAGCACATAAAGACCAAGAAACATCAGGCGAACAGTGAGGCAACCCATGGGAGGTCTCTACAGGACTACTTCACAACTGATTCTGATGTGAGTGTGATAAATGCTGAAGTGCTTATGACTGAGTTTATCGTGGAACACAGTTTACCACTGTCTGTAGCTGACCACTGTGGTAAGCTTTTCCGGAGAATGTTCCCAGATTCATAAATCGTGAAAAAGTATGCATGTGGACGTACAAAATCTTTGTACATCGCTGATACTCTTGGGAAGGATTCGCTGAAAAAAATTGTGGACGTCATCAAGGCTTCACCATTCAGTATGGCAACTGATGGGAGTACGGATTACGATGACATAAAACTGTACCCGATTTGCATGAGGTATTTTGATCCACACGAAGGGCGTGTCTTGTCGGTTATTCTTTCCCTTAAAGAGTGCAACAAACCATCCACTGGGGAAAATATCTTCAGTCTTCTGGAAGCAGAACTTAAAGAACATGACATTCCTTGGGAGAACTTGGTGTCATTCTCTGCGGATAATGCATCTGTTATGTTGGGGAAGATCAAGGGAGTAGCTGCATTCCTTCTCAAACGTGCTCCTTCTGTGTACATCTGGTGAGTCTTGTAGTTGTAATTTGTACAGATACAATTATTATTGTATTCAGAAAAGAACTAGAGTCTAGGCAGATTTGCCGTCAAACAAACCAGACCTAGATCTAGAGTTGATGCTGATGAAGAAATACTGAGCACTGATGGTGACTTTCTGGCAAGAGTTCCCGTTAAATGTCCCCCACTATTAATTTTGCCAACCACTCTAGATCTACCTACATCATTCTAGTCTTCTAAAGTACCAAAGTATTTATTGTGGAGGTTCATGCACAGCTGCACATAGCCTTTAAACAAGGCGACTCGCTCTGCGTGCCCCCGTATAGCGCGTTTACCCCACAAACCTGTTGGCCGGCGAGTGGAGCGAGCCGCCTTTATCCACTCATTCAGGGATGTGTACTTTTGTCGTTATTGTTGCTTTATATTCTTTGACAAATTTGCGTACAAATTTGCCGCAGAAAATACACACGGCACCAAGGCAAGCCTCGTTAATATTAAGTAACTATTCTTATTCTACATAGTTACTTAATATTAACGAGGCTTGCCTTGGTGCCGTGTGTATTTTCTGCGTCAAATTTGTACGCAAATTTGTCAAAGAATATAAAGCAACAACAACGACAAAAGTACACATCCCTGAACGAGTGGATAAAGGCGGCTCGCTCCACTCGCCGGCCAACAGGTTTGTGGGGTAAACGCGCTATACGGGGGCACGCAGAGCGAGTCGCCTTGTTTATAGGCTAAGCTGCACACTGTCCCATGCGCCACCACTTGACAAGTGTGTGTGTGCACGCATGCGCTGTACATAGGCTATCCAAGGGTTGTTAAGGGGGTGGGGGATTGGTGGTTAGGTTGGATTTATGGACATTATGGATTACCTGGTAGAGTCTATTATGAATTAGATGTAAAAAAAAAAAAAAGTTAGGATTTTGATCCATAATTCAAGTAGGTTTATATTTTAGTTTACTACGGGCATTCATGTCATGCTGTCCTTTCATTTGTCTATTTTGTATTCTAAACAGGTATATGTCGTATTGTCTTTTCATTTTGCTATCTTTTACGATTAAGCAGAGGTTTTTTTTTTTTCCAGTTTTTTATAATGTGATCTCGGTGATGTTTGCATTCGTGTCATTATGAAAATGGTGATGACATCAAATGTAATTCCAATAAAAACATTAAAAACCAAGTGTGGAGTGGTGATATGGCAGAAATTAGTATGGGTATGTAAGGAACTCTGTCATTTTTTTTTCTTTTGTGTTATTTCACTTGCAAAATATGACTGAAGCTACAGTCCACGATGACGAGAAAGAACTTGAGTGTCAAGTGTCAAATAATATCCATCCTGCCTGAGGAATGTTTCGTGTATATTGGTGGCAGGAATTTCAGTATTTATAACTTGTTACACATATGACTGGTTACACATATAAATTGGGGTTACTGTAACGAGTAAATTAAGAATTATAGATTTATAATTACCATGTCTTTGCTGGATTTTAAGCTTCCTTCAAAGTCAAGTAAATGAACTGACATTCAGAATGGCTTCCTTGGACAACTTTGAGGGGAATATATTTAAGTTTTTCAACCATTACATCCAAAAATTTGATTAGGTAAACTACACAGTTACAACACAAATTTTCTTCTTTGTTTTTTTTAATAAGGAAAATGTAGCGTGGGGAGAAGATTGAATTGATTTATAGTCACTGGCCACTGGAATACTCAATTAGGGCAGGCCTGCTCGAATAAAATTGTTTTTTGGCAAAGATAATGTGCATCAAAGTGTATTCGTGTACGCTCATGGGTAAACATGCAACCCGAAGTTGAGATTCTTTGGTTGCATACATATATGTGCTTTGTAGTATCAAGATGAACACAATCGGTTATGGAATTTCCAAAGCCAGCCTTCCCATTGCATGGTCCTCAATGCTACGCAGATGTTCAATTTTTAGTTTGGAAAATATTATAGTGTTTCACACTTGTATCATTCTCCAATACCCATTTATTTTGCTTCTATTTTTCATACATTTTAGGCTGCCCATGCCATCTAATGCACATAGCAGCAGAAAGAGCAGCAAAGGAGCTACCTGTCAAAGTAGAGGACTTGCTAATAGACATCTACTACTATCTAGAAAAGAGTAGCAAGAGGAAGCAAGAGTTCAGATCCTACCAGGCAGATGCAAATCTTCCTCACCACAAGATCATCAAGCATGTGAGCACACGGTGGTTGTCGCTTGGACAGTGTATCACTCGACTCCTTGAGCAGTGGAATGCACTCTTCCCTTTCTTTGAAGGAGAGAGACAAAAGGCCAGTGGGAAAAAGCGACAGAGAGACACATAAGACAGCGAAAGAGAAAGAAAGAAACCAAAAACGATCGCAGGAGCATCTGCAAGTTCAGCCACAGTTGCCAAGAAAAGAACACCAGTTCCTCCAGCAACTGTTCTAAAGTCTGGTAGTTCCAGTGGTCCATGCAGATCACCCCAGTTATCAGCATCAAGTTCTGGTGCCTCTACTGCCAAGAAGAGACCTGCTGCTCCTTTGATTTCAGCAAGCATCAAATGCATTCCAATTTTAAAGACTGGAACTGTTTGTGTGCATGCTCAACCAAAAACATCGAGTTCAGCTAGAAGTACAGTCACCAGTAAGGGAACTTCAGATTCTTCTGCAAACCCTTTCTTCACAAAGTCATCTGCAAAATCAACTGCAAAATCAGCCGCAAAATCAGCTGCAAAGAAGACAAAACCTCAAGATGCAGGCACAAGGTCTGGTAGTTCGCTGCCATGTGGTCCTGTAAAGTCACCTGGAAAATCAACCGCAAAATCAGCTGCAAAGAAGACTAATCCTGAAGTTGCTGGAGCAACTGGAGGTCTACCATTGGAGTCCAAACCCGAGCACGTTGTAAAGATGATGATGGACCCCAATGTGAAACTCTACTGTCTCTTCCTGAACAACACTGTGGACTGTGGAAGAATGGACATGCTCTCAGGAGACACACCATGCCATTCTACCGTGCACTCGAAGGAGCTGCTCAGAAAAGCCAAACAAGTAGCATCATCAGGCCTTAGGGCTTGAAATTTGTTGGAGCCTGCGATTGCTCTCGGAGGGTAATTGTCGGGGGGGGGGGGGGGGGGGCTAGTTGCCCTAGGGGATAATAGTCCTGGGGAATAATTATCCACATGGTGGTTTTCCAAAGGGTGGGTGCCACTGTTAAGCAACTGAAATCAAATTTGGTAGACATTGTGGCATTGATGTATAGATGTAGAGACCTGATTTTTTTTTTTTTTTGCCAGACAAAGTTGCCATGGTAACCACAATTTTACTAAAACCTTGTGAATCGTATTACTTTCACAGTATTCAAGCAAGTAATGTCAAATTGTATGTGTGATCTATAGGTGTAAATATGTAAGACACCATTGTGTTAGTGTCAGAAAAAAAAAAGTGTTGCCATAGTAACCATGCATATTTGTATCAAACTGAAGCATTTAAGCTGTTACACACATGCACAAACAGAACCCTTTATCAAACACTGGTTCAATTCTTTTTAATAAAAGTCTGAGCTGCTGGAGCAGGGGTATTATCACCTTTAGCGATAGTTTAAAGGACAAGTTCACCTTCACAAACAATGATTGAGAGAATGCAGCAATATTAGTAGAACACATCAGTGAAAGTTTGAGGAAAATTGGACAATCGATACAAAAGTTATGAATTTTTAAAATTTTTGTGTCGGAACCGCTGGATGAGTAGACTACTAAGGCTCGTGATGTCATATGAGTACAACAGTATGAAGAGAATGTAAAGAAAATTCAACATATTTTCACTTTTTCGCATAATAAAAGAGCACTTGACTTGCCTTTTTCTAAAGACAATGGGAATAATATTACCCATAATGTATGTCAGTAACGAGTCAAGGGAATGTGCACTTTTTTCAAAAGATGAAATTTTGTGAAATTCTCTTTATATTTTCCTTATATTGTTGTACGCATGTGACATCATACACTGCAGTAGTCTTCTCATCCAGCGGTAACTGCACAAAAACTTCAAAAATTCATAACTTTTGAACGGATTGTCTGATTTTCCTCAAACTTTGAATGATGTGTTCTACTAATATCGCTACATTCTCTCAATCCTTATGTTAATGAAGGTGAACTTGTCCTTTAAGTCAGCATGAGAAAGTCTCTTAAGACATTCCTGTCCATGCAAGGGCTTAAACTATGGACACTATTCACCTTGAAACTCTTCCTTTATTTAGGAGTAATTTTGCTTTCTTCCCTTCCACAAACCTGTAATGTGGGTAGATATCATGGCTTCCCTTCTAAAAGCTTGTGATAGGGGATAACAATCCTCTAAGAATGTGGACCAAGCATATACAATGGTTGACTGCCTGAGTTTAATAAGTAGCAATTTCTTCAAGCGCAAGCACAAGCTTGTCAGGCAAAAGATCAAGCTGATCATAGTGATTGCTTAAATCCATATGCATCACCTTTTGCTTGTTCTCGAACCTTTTGCTTGCCCTGAACATTACCCCCGTAAAGCAATTCTCCCTATCGCATATAATATAGCCGATATCAAGTGATATCACCTCGCGATACCAATATCTGATCAATCGCCTCTGGGACATGTACTTCTGGTTTTGTAGTTCTGGAAGATTGTACCATACGAAAGAACCTACGTAGTGTACCCTGATCCTACATTCAAAACACACAGAACTCGTCATGCACAAGCAAACATGGATTGACCTGATGACCAATTTCAGAGAATGTTTCTGTCGCGATTGAAGGACTTGGGTCTTGGCGATGCTCGCAAACCAGCCCAGGTCCATCGGCGCTTGGATGGAGCACTTCTCTCCCTTCGTGCTTCATCTTGTCCGATATAGTTCCAGTAAGAATAGTTTGGTAGGGCATTTGTAATGCCATCTGCTAAAATTGCTCCTGTCTGGAAATGTCTTGAACAAATATCCGAGTTTGACTTCATGTCGAAGTGGTCCTTCCTGCGAAGCAGATTTTTCCACGCTCTGCTGAATTTTGTTGGGAACTTCACCTACATCACATCCTTCATCTATGGATATTTTCCATAATTTCCTTGTTTGGCATCATCGGCCCAGCATTGGCCACTTCGCAGAAGAATCCCATTTATCAAATGTAAAGTTACAGATTAGAAAATAACTCTATTATTTGCAAGATTATAAGACAGAATTTGATACGATCTATGAATGGTAGTACTTCGGCCTTCAATGTGCATAAAAGTGTACATTTACACATCGCGCATTCATAACCGGAGGTTTATATCCCATGAATTAAGGGTAAAAAAATTAGAGCACCACACGCGTTCAGATTCGGAGAGCTACATGCGATAGGGAGAATTGCTTGAGATTTCAACAAATGGGACATTATGCCTGTGTGTACACAAGAACAAAAGCAGGTTTTGTGTTTGAAAGGGCATGTGTGTGCAAAAACCATTTCCTGACATAACAGTAGAACTGTAAAATGACAGCCATAAATGCACACACACACAGACACAGACTACACACAAACACACACACACGCACACACATACTGGCTGATTCCCATCACTTCCCTCAGTGCTGCTTGGTAGCCCGGATCTGCCAGGTTGCACTGAGAGAGCTCTCCATGCTCTCTGCAGATGTCATTTACATCCTACCCATTTCTCGTCACATTTTGTTTGCTAACCACCAGACACTCCCCTCGTTGAAACAAAAAGGTTTCCAATACATCTATTAAGAAATTTCTTGTTGATTTATTCAACCCACACCATTGACCTTATTTTACAAACAAGAACATGATACTTAAAAGCGAACATTCCAGTTAAGTGAAAGTTCAAGCTCGTTTTACAGAGCTTGACAAAACGTAAGCAATTGTTAGCAAGAACAAGCAAAAGGTCTGTTTTATGCTTACTTTTTTATACAAGTGCTTGGTCTCTTAGCAATTGCTCACAGGCAGGAAGCAATTGCTTATCTTTATGAATATGGCACACTGCTGAACTTGAAAGGCTATAGAAGCGCATCAATCCTACAATCTTGCTGTTCCATGCATTAAGGCTAGAAGAATATTGTCTGTTGAATAATCAATGCTATTTATAGTGGCATTATCCATATTTTTGATATCTTGATTACCTCATGTCCAAATGTAAAGGTTCGTGCATTTTTTTCACAAGCACTATTCTTCATTTTTTGATGGAGAATGTCTCCAGGATGTTTTGCGTGGAACTAAATGTCTAAATGCATAATAGGCCTATACTGCACACATGATTATATTTGAACTTCCTCCCAAATCCTCACCAGCTCAGTCGCTGTGCTCCCCTGCTTGCGCTTTGCCCCATATAAGAACATGAGTTTGTAATTATAATTAATCCTATATTATAATCACGTAAGGATCGCCCCCATGCCTTCCCATGCCTTCCCATGCCTTCCCATGCTTTTTTGTGCGGCTATCTCCTCTGAAGCCGTCGGCTCCGGGCCCCCGAGACCGGTGCCGTCGGCAGCGGGAGGGTCTCTTCTATTCCCGGTGCGGGTTTCGTCCACGCTCTGCCTCCATGTCGACGTCGAGAGTGGCGCAAAAAACAAAGAAAAACAAAAACATGAAGCGATTGCACTGGACTCCTACTTCAGTGGGATAACGGGGTGCAGCGAAAACTGTTGGATCATCTTTTGTGATCGCCCAGCTGACTGCTCGCAGAGAGTGTATGCACGGTAATACATTGTACATTTATACAGTACACGGGAGCTTGCCTATTTAGGCCGTTACGCATTATGCGTGGAGTTCTGTTGTCGCACAGCGGGCTTTCGGCGGCTTTTCTCTCTCGCTGATCGGTGGCAGAGACAATGGATTATATACGCACTATGCATGGGTACATCGGGTACGGGCAAAGAGATTATCACGTAGAGTGACCTGTAATTACGTTGCATATCATACGTTCTCGGTACACGGGAAGCTACGAATGCCGTATTTTATTTTGTACAACTGATCCTCTGCACCACAGGTGAGTCAATGAGTTTACTCTCACATCAGATGTCATTGTACACAGACTGCTGTATGCATTAGTGTGGCTTTAATGTGTTTGCCTTTCATGAAAGGGATTGCAATAATGATCACGCCGCTGCATAATCCAAACAGAAGAGTCCATGCATTAGTGTACACAATACTTTGTACTGTATGTGGAACGAGCAGCCTGGCCTGGGTCAGCCAGTGAGAAAGTTGCTTGACATGAATTGCAAATCTAAGCGTTGGTATTTTATCAAATTTTAAACAAATCCACAGAATTATTCACTAAATATATACGGATTTTGTAGTGACGAGCATTAGAATCTTGGTGCTGGTCGGTACAGCTGTCTGTGTACGCATGATCTGAGACTTGCGAGATTTTACTCGGTGATTCGCCTGCGTGCTCCGGATGGATAGTGTATACAGTAACATTGTATGAATATGTACACACAGGAAAGGTGTGAGACGACTCCATGTATCACACGTCGGACATGTCGTCGCCGGTCACACGAACCGACGAATCACTCGATTTTGGGTCAAATTTTCGATTTTGAGATTTTCAATCATTTCGATAGTAGATATTCCATACTACATATTCTGAAATTCTCAGTGTGTAATTCGGTGTAATTTTTACGTAGTTATCACTTTTGTGGAAGTATGTAATTCCATTTGTGAAAATTATTTGTTTTCCCCATAGACGCGTGTGTTAAACAATTAGGCGATTCGACGGTTCGGTGACCGCGCGTACTAGTACGCGCGGTCACCGAACCCGACGAATCAGTGCGCATTGACTTGCGTGTAGTTTTTGAGATTCAACAGTTCATTGACCGCGTGCACAGTGCGCGTACTATGTAATACATGTGTTGACAATGACAACGCTCAATGTACATGTACATATGGACACACATGGAAAATGACAACGTTCTTTGCAGACCGAAAATACATGCATGCGGCTCTTTGACGATTTCCCGCTTATTTGTTAACAATACAATTCGATAAAAACTTCACAAATTAGAGCAAGAATTGGAGTCTGATGTACTACAAAAATAATTGGAAATTATAGACATGAAAGTGTAGCAACCATTAGTGAAAAATGGGTTAACTTCAAACGCGATTTTCTCGAATTGTCATTCTTACGCAAACCTGAGGGATTCGTCGGTTTGTGTGACCGGCGACGATGTGTCATGGACGAATTAACTTTTTTTTTCTTCCCTTCCCTAAAATAATTATTCCTCCCTTTAAAATACTTTTGTTCTCTTTTTTTTTGTTGTTGTTGTTTTTTAGGCACATCCAAATGCCTCTTGGCCCTATTCCTCCACTTAAAGGGGGGTAAAACAGAAAAAAGAAATGACAACACAAAACAAAACATGAAAATTAGTAAAATAAGGAAATAGAAAAAAATAAATAAAAATTATTTGGAAGTCAAAAACAAACAAAAAAACGGTGACTATCCGAGTCAGATTGTCAGGTCATTTTCTGAAAGGCCTCTCTTCGTTGATGCAGACACTTTTTCTCAAAAGGGCCGGGAAAAAATAATGCTATCAGAAAAAAAAGACAGAGAAAGAGGACAGAAAACATTCTCTGGAAATTTGTCCAGCTCTCTCTTCCTCTCCCTCTCTCACCGTCTCTCCCTCTCCCTCTCTCACCCTCTCTCACACTCTATTTCTATCCTGTACAACCGAGCAGTGGAATAGTTAGCGTACTTCCAGTGACAATCCTATAAATGCACACACAAACACCACAATTTTTGATGAACACAAACAAATATGAAATATATAAAAAATGAAGTAAAAAAATACAACAAAAGTCTGAGTCACATGAACGGGTGGTTTAATGAAAAGTCTGATTTTGTCTATATAGACACATGTTCTAGAGAGGGAATTAAAGAACATCAGAAAGAAAGAAAGAGAGAGAGAGAGGACAAACGATGAATGATCCATCAAATGCATTCCAGGAACAAGTTTTAACCCTCAGATGAGATTGTCATCGGTTGGAAGGGGCACAGATGGGTTTTTCACATAAAAACGTGGGAAAAGAAATGTAAATGATGATATAACCAATTTGCATCTTTTTAATGAACCGAAAAGGTGTATGTGTGTGTGTGTTTATATGTGTGTGTAATGATCGAGCAAACAAGTGTATCAACATTAGGAATGGACGACAACTCACTTAATTAGATGGGATTGCGTTGGGTGGGAAAATCATTTTTTAATGAAAATGAGGTAAAAGAAGTATGAATCATGACATACAATGTAAGCTACTTTCAAGCTTTCGAATGAAGAGAAAAATGTGTGTCTGTGGGGGCCAGAGAGCTCAGGACTCATGAATAAAAAAATTTAAAAAAAACAAAAAACAGGAGGTTCTTTCTTTTTAACTAATAAAATGGGGCAAAAGAAATATGAATAGATTAAAAAAATATGAGGCCCTCAGACCCGTGGATTTCCACGGGTGCTGCTAGTTGTATTATAATGATAATCCTGTGTACAGCCATGCAATGTTCATTCAATTATGAATATTTCATAGGCTTAAACATACATAAAAAGTAAGAACAAGATTGGACAGAGAAAATCGAAACAATAACAAATAAACAGAATACAGGATGACTCTTAATATGAGTGATGTAACATGATTGATGTAACATACATCACGCATCTTGTGTTTGTCTCCAAACCATCTATTGAGCATTGGTATTTTGTGCTCTGTTTGCAGCAGTGTTTTGCTGCAGTGATGATGAGAGTGGTCCTGAATGTTTTGTTAAGGATCAAAATTGTATGAATATGGATAATTGAAATGATACATCACTATCCCCCTCGGGTAAAGGAGCCGCTTCGTACAGGTGTTCTATGGAATATGAGGGTATGTGGACAGGTACGGACAGAGTAAGTTGCCCGCACTTCCCCGCAAGTCTAAACTCCTAGATTTGCTCAAAAGCCCAGGCACTCATATGGCTGCTTTGACACTGTATTTCATATCAAATCTCCTAATTGTCATTTATTCAAACTCCCCCATCATCTATCGCTTGTCATAAAGAAAATTAGATTAAATCAATCCTCTGAAATCTTTTGCTAAGTCAACAAACCAAAACAAACAAAACAAAACCACCCTCTGGATAACTACCACCCGGATAATAACCCCACCCCCCACCCCCACCCCGACAACTACCCTCCTAGGCCAATCACCCCCAGGACAATTCTCCCCTTGGACAACTACCCCTGGATAACTAACCCTCCAGATAACTACGATCGGAACAACTACCCTCCTGGGGCTTAAATATAATAATAACTTACCCCATAGGACAACTATCCCTCCGTGGACAACAACCGTCCAGATAACTACCACCAGGAAAATTACCCCCAGTACCCCAAGGCACTAAACCCAAAAAGTCGACAACTCACCTAAGTAGACACAGCAGAAAAGTCCTGAATTTTCCTTTTGTTATTCCTTGAGAATTTCCTTGCCTTAGTTGATATTTATAAGTCAGCAAATCAGTTACATCGACAGGAATTTTTAGTGCCAATTCAATAGAAATAAATATGAATTCACTCACCTAAGTCGACAATCCTGTGCTCAAATTCCTATATTGCCATACCACGTACTGTGAAAATAGATTGTTCTCGATTTCTGATTCGCAGCATTACCGCTCGCCACAAAAGTGCGCACTAGCAAACCTTTGGAATTATGAAACCTTATTTCATTTCTGGATTATGGAACCTTTGAAGTAAAAAACTTTTTATTTTTTTCATCCCAGTCTCACTCCTTCTGTCACCTGGGCCCCGTTTTATCAAAAGATAAAATTAACATTAAGTCAAGTATCTATGATTAACCTCTCAAATTAACTTCCAAATCAACTTCGAGTCTGTTTTATCAAGAGACCCAAAGTTGAAATCAACTTTAACTTCCTCCCAAATCAACTTTAAGTTTTCACAACTGCTCCAAATCCATGATAACTTTATAGTTGATAAAAAATCAACTATAAGTAGAGACAGTCTAAGTAGACTCAATTGTAAGGCAATTTACAGAAGAAAGATGAGTGTCATGCTTTTCTAGTCTAGCTTGGGTCTTGTCACAAATCTTTGTCTGTTAACTGCTCACTTTGGTCTCTTCCTTGCATGAAATTCACGATAGGCATGCATTGCTTACGCGACTGCTGCACGCAAACACCCAGACATCAGTCTCAATCCCACCCTGCGCACCTGGTGCCTCGGCCCGCCCGCCCATCAGGCCATCGCCAGCAAGGGCAAGTAACCGAGCGCTGGAACTGCGTCTGTATGCAATGCATATCTTGCCAAAGAATATGCGAGGAAACCAGTGATTTCTGACGTGCGTAGGCATATGTAGAGCTAGTTCGTCAATAGATACTAATTAGTAGTTTAGTAGGCCTATACAGAAAGTTGAGTTTAATTCTACATTAAGTACAGCACCGAGTACGACAGTATAAGATTTATCTAACCAGTTAGGCCTAAGTAATGTTATAGCGGGGTTGTTTGTACTAACCGTAACACTGCAGACTAGAGCGTCTATTAGGTCTAGAATTTCGACATGTAGACTTGCGATCTAATCTTTACAAAGCTGAGCTGCGCCGTAGAGGTAAAAACAAGCTAGTCACCACACTCTCACAAGTTTCCATAATCCTACACGTAACACACAAGACTTGAAACAATGCATACCTTGGACAGTATGATTAGCACTACAGCCGCTGAATTAGAAGTACAAGTTTGCAACAGAACCACAACGTTCCCACATGACCACAGACAGACATCCACACACACACACACACACACCGCACGCACACGCACACGCACACACACACACACACACACACAGAGCAAAGAAGAGCAACAACAAGAACACAGACAGTGGAGTTTTATCTCCTCGTGGTCCGATTCGTCCCTAGCAATCCAGCGGGACGCTATGTAGGACTAGAATGGCACTTGGCCATATGTGACTGTCGTTTGAGGTTATATGATAGGAGTAGGACAAGTTATTAAAGGGGAAGGCTAGTAACTGATCAGTGGGAATCAGTGGAAATGCTTGGAGATGATTGTTCCAATCCTTATGGGATTCATTCAAGAGTTCATTGTATATCTATTGTTGTGTGAAAATGATTTGCTTCAGAACTGTCTCATATTCAAGTAATGTGCAGATTAATGCCCCGTCACTGACCAGGGACGCTAACCTGGAAGCATTAAACTGCACATTACTTGAATATGAGACCATTCTGAAGCAAATCATTTTCACGCAACAATAGATATACAATGAACTCTTGAAGAATCCCATAAGGATTGGAACAATCATCTCCCAGCATTTCCACTGATTCCCATTGATCAGTTACTAGCCTTCCCCTTTAAGTAGGGCCATGTTTGTCTGATGATAAATCCATCCCTCGTCTATCACATATACGGTATATGTCACTCGCGGCCCGAACTCCCCCGGACCTCGATGCATACTGTGGCACACTAACAGACTACACTTCCGTGGCCGTGGAAAACGATCATGTTATTCGTGTTTTTGTTTGTTTTGCTTTATGTATTGTATTGTTTTTAAGGAGACAGTACTGGAAACCAGCCTCGTCCTGTGTTTTTTGTTTTGACTAAATCAATAATTAAGTCATGGTGATCAGCTACAACTATAATCGACTATTAAGTTTCTTCGTAAAACGGAAACTTAAAGTTGATTTAAAGTTATAGCCTACTTTAAGTTGATCAAAGTTATAGTTGATTTCACAATCAACGCTAACTTTATCTTGATAAAACGGGGCCCAGAACATGCACACTGTACGGGCTCCGCGTTCAAGTTTGTGCATTTTAGATGTGGATTAATATGTCAACTTACATGAGGTTGCCTGTAATCCAGTACAGGTCAGATGAGTGGACAACAATCCAGAGGAAGAGGAGGATGCATGTCAGCACTATAAAGTTTTTTACTAGTTTTGTAAACGTGTCTCTGTCATACCAATTCTGAAGTAAAAAATCGGTCATCTGCTCTTTATCTTCCTTTGGTTTTTGGTAGGTGGCTGAAGACCAAGTCTTTTCGTCCAAGCACAGGAGCTATGATGCTATTTGCTGCACTCCATGGAGGATGCGATGAGGTCAGCGTATATGGCATGGGTTTCAACAAGGCATACACGGAACATTACTATGACACTAAGTTTACTGTCTACAAGAATGTCAAAGGCAGTCATGACTTTGCTCGGGAAATTGCCATTATGAAAGAGCTGGACAGATCAAACATCATTCAGTGGTACAAGAGAGATGTGCCAGAGTTCATTTCATAACGTGGAAGGAGGAATATCATTTAAGGAATTGGATAGATCAAACATTTAACGGTACAAGGGAGATGTAGTAACTGATGGCAGTTTATCAATCAGTTGCTATATTCATTGATTGAGCACTTTGTCAATCAGTTGCAATAAAAACAACTTGACACAAGAATTCATCAGAGTTGAATAAATATGCAGTACCCACTGCATACTATAAGGATTAGAGCCAGCACTAGCCATTGGGCAAAAGCTTGGTGGTCCAGTGGATGCAACGCCTATCTGGTGGTCAGGAGATCATTGGTTTGAATCCAGCCTTGGTCAATCAGTTGCAATAAAAACAACTCGATGCAAGAATCCATCAGCTTTAAAAAGAGATGATGGACTGCAGTTCATAATATGCATGAAAAGGTATATTTGCGTTTGTGACAGATGGAGAAGATTGTCTCCATCATACTCTTGAATAGCTCAGACTTTACCTTCTCTGTAGCTGGCTAAGAATTGTCTGAAATGGAAGGAAAAATGTAAAAGTGGCTTTCTTAACAAAGGTTGTTTCGATTGTTTTAAAAATGAATAAATGGAAAGTGAGCAGTGCAATATTATGCAAATGATGCAGAAATGAGCATGCGCTGCATCTCCACTGATGTTGCTAACTTAAACCTGTGTATTTTTTTGTTTCATAAAATGGGTCTATGAAATATTTATTTACTGTATAGGTAATAACCAATCGACTGCATGTAAAACTTGCTCAAAAGCCATGATGTCTGAAAAGATGTTCCAAACACATGAAACACCAACTTAGAAAATATTTATGGTATTGTAAGTGATAGAGCCCGCACTTGTAACTTGAGTACATGCTGTGAAATTATGTACATTGTGACATCATCGAGAATGCAATTTACTTTTATGTTGTGCACTATTTACTTTCTCATGTATTGGTGCAGAAATGAAGAGCACACAGATGACTCATTTCATGGCTTCTGTTTAGCTACATTCCTGTATTCATTTTATACAAGGCTGGTATGACTGACTGTCTGAACAAAATTTGATCAAATAAGAAACAAATGGAAAGGTTATTGTCATGGGCACAAACCCCCAAAATTAACAAATTGTTCAAAATCATCTTCTCTAGAACCAGAAGTGATAGAGCTAAGTCAATGTAATGAGTAAGTACATTGCTGACTGTATAGTGTCAAGCTTAATTGTTCATTGTGCAAGGCTCCAGGAGTCAGTTCCCCCCCCCCCCTTGGGCTCTGTGGGGGTCCACATTGGGGCCTAAATTGTACAATTTCATCTTCATCTTAAAAATGCATAGTCTGATTTTCACCAAACTTGGCAGGAATAGAATATGTCTCAGAGCAAATGGGTACCATTCCCCACTTGGGGGCCCATAAGGGCACAATGTGGGGGGGGGGGAGGGGAGGCTGAGGGGCAAAGCCCATGAATTTAATAAATATTTTGGAAATCTCTATCTCTGGAACCAGAACATAATTAAGTTAGTGATATGAGTATGTAGATTAGTGACTATAGTTTCAAGTTTGTCTGGGGTTAAATAGGTGTGTCAAGTTGGGGCCCAGTTTCAACATTTTCATCTGTACTTCTCTAAAGTGCCCAGCCATATTAGAGCCTCATTTTTACATTTTCCTCTTCTTCTTGATATTACATTGTCAGATTTGTCTCCGACCATGATAGACATTCTTACTAGGGTAACAAGAATGTGTATTTAACATACAAGGACCCCCACTAGGAAATCTATACACACACACAAAAAAAAATGTTTGAAACCAAAATTACATTAGTACATAAATACATTAGTGAATGTACATTCAAGGGTTATTTTTGGTAGATCCAGGGGTTGGGCGGGGACAGAATTTGGAGCAAGTTTTTACATTTTGATTTTTTTTTTTTTTAACTGCTTAGTCAATTTTTTGTCGGGCCCACCGGAGGTGTTGGGAGACTAAGGGATCCCCTGCGGCATCTGTCCGTCCATCGTCTGTCCGTTGTCTGTCCGTCCGTCCATCCATCATCTGTCCGTAACGCTACAAAATCTTGAATAATTCTCTACTGAGGACTTCATTTTCAATCAAAGTTGGAGGGAAGAGTGGTTATACAAAGGTACACATTTAACCAAACATTAAAGGGATCGTATAGTTTTGGTTGAGACCTAATTTCAGGTTTCTAACATTATTTGGTGAGATAATAAGAAACCTCTTATGAAATATGAAAGAGCATGTAATTCTATGGTGAATTCAATGTTTATTTTATGAAAATTGGTTTTGAAATGGCGGAGATATCCAAAAAAGAGCTATTCTTATAAAGTGTGGGACCCACACTTTATTACACTATTGCTTTGTTTTACTTTGTTTTTGGATGTTTCAGTCATTCCAAACCCAATTTTCATCAAATAAACTTCGAATTCCTCTTAAAATGGTATGCTCTGTACTATATCATAAGTGTTTTCTTGGTATCTCGCAAAAAGTTAAAAGCCCAATTCTCATCTCCACCAATACTGTACCATCCCTTTTTAAGGTCACCTCAAGGTCAAAGGTCACAGGCAGGGGTCAATGAACTTTAGGGCCCAATGTTAAGTTTTTATGCTGCGTTTTGATTATGGCTCAAAGCTTTTGATCCATATGTCTGTTTGTGACCAAACTTGGATGGTAGATGTCCCTTGGGGAGTTCAAGGTCACCACACGGTCAAAGCTCATAGACAGGGGTCAACAAACTTTTAGGGTCCAAGTTTTTATGGCGCGTTTCGATTATGACTCATAACTCTTGATTCCTATGTCTGTTTGTGACCAGACTTGGATGGAAGAGGTTCCTTGGGGAGTTGAAGTTCATCACAAGGTCAAAGGTTTCAGACAGGATTCAACAAACTTTTAGGGCCCAATGTTAAGTGTTTACAGTGGGTTTCGATTATGGCTCGTAACTTTTGATCCCTATGTCTGTTTGTGATCAAACTTTGATGGTAGATGTCCCTTGGGGAGTTAAAGGTTATCACAAGGTCAAAGGTCACAGGGGTAAACAAACTTTTAGGGCCCAATATTAAGTTTTTACAGTGGGTTTCGATTATGGCTCATAACTTTTGATCCCTATGTCTGTTTGTGACCAAACTTGGAATGGTAGAGGTCCCTTGGGGAGTTGAAGTTCATCGCAAGGTCAAAGGTCATAGGCGCGGTCAATGAACATCCGGGTGTTAGAAAAACATTAATTTCTTCTACGCGAATGGGCAAGACACATTTTGGCACTTACCTTGTTTTTAATACAGTGTCCTTAATGGCAGGTATTTTACCAGTGTAGTGGAATAAATGGACACCATACCTCCTGGATCGAGGCCCTAAAAACTTTCAATACTCGCGTGAGCACGAGACCTCTGGATCTCTTCTTTCATTTCACTCAACATTTACCCAGGGTATGCACATTATTATATTTTTTTTTTATTCTTTTTTGTAGAGGGCAGTGCAAGTAGATTGTGACCAAACTTGGCAGGCACTAGTAAGCATTACAGGGCCCTGTTTTATGAAGAGTTATAATCAATCATATAGTTGATTTCTATGCTAGGTCTATGGCAGCCTGTGATAAGGAAATTTATAATCGATTATATCTTTGATAAAACGGGGCCCAGGCATATAAACAGTACTGCATCTAAATCATTTTAGGCATTATAGATGGACATAAATATTGATGTTAGCCAAAACATGTCCCTATTTAGTATGTTGTACTCTCAAACATGCAGTGAAAATAACCTGTAACATATTTGATGTGTCAGATGTTGCACAGAAATGGAGATGCTGCTAAGGCTGTTTTCAGTTATCAGATGATTGGTGCCCCTGCATTGCTCATCAACCATTAGTTATGCAAATGCAGACAGGGCTCGTACGCGTCAGGGAATTTCTGGAAAGTCAGGGAATTTAAAAATACTTTTTCCAGACGCAATAAGTCAAGGAAAGTCAGGGAATCCATCTGTTTCTTCTGGAAAGTCAGGGAAAATCATTTTTTCAAGATATTTGTTAAAATGGTATTTGATTTCTCTTATCAACAAAGGAAAAATAGTTTGTCAAATTTGTGGTTTCTCGTATTGAGACCGTTTTTGTAAAACTCCACGCATATATTGTGTCTATACTGCGTCCTTCATGTGCATGTGCATGAGTACTTGTGTGTATGACTATCAACTTTCAGTGGTGTAAGGTGCCGGGGTGCCTTTGTGTGCACATACATGTATGTGTGACATGAGCGCTGCTGGTGATGTGATTGGCATTGTAAATTGCGTTGCATGATCGAAGCGTACGGTACGGCGCGCGGTATGATAAGTATGAACGTTCCAGTGCAGTACCAAAGTCCAAAGCTAAGGCGCTATATCATCTTCGAACTGTTGAGTCGCCACCCTACGACCTTGAAATCAATGTGCCGATTAAAATAAATTTCCTCTTACCACAAATACCAATTGACATTGAAATATAAACATATTTCTTCCGATAACCACAACTCGGGTCACACAATAGTGTGCAAGTTTGTGTACAACTACGTCAGTAGTTACGTACCAGGTCGGCGACTCAACAGAGCGCAATTGTTGAGTCGCCATAAATGTCGGATGTTTGATTGTATAGGAACCCTATACTTTTGGAAATGAAAAACAGTAAGATTCAGCTCCGTATGGTGCTAAAATTAATATCAGATATTTTGATTTTGCATTCAGAAATTGAATAAGGATAACATTCGGCTCTGGAAGATGCTGAAATAAATATCAAATGTTTGCTTTGATGTTCGGGAATGAATAATAATAGTATTCAACTCCGTAAGATTATTAGATTTATAAATGTCGGATGTTTGCTGATACTTTTGGAAATGAGTAACGATAAGATTCTGCTCCATTCGGTGCTAAAATTAATGTCAGATATTTGATTTTGCATTCGGAAATGAATAAAGATAACATTCGGCTCCAAAACATGCTGAAATAAATGTTGAATGTTTGCTTTGACGTTCGGAAATGAATGGTAATAATATTCAACTCCGTACAATAATTGAATAAATGTCGGATGTTTGCTTATACTTTTGGAAATGAATAATGGTAAGATTCAGCTCCGTTCGGTGCTGAAATTAATGTCAGATATATGATTTTGCGTTCGGAAATGAATAAGGATAACATTCGGCTCCGGGAGATGCTGAAATAAATGTCGAATGTTTGTTTTGACGTTTGGAAATGAATAAAAATAATATTCAACTCCGTATGATTATTAAGTTAATGTCGGATGTTTGCTTTTACGTTCGAAAGTAAATAGCAATAACATTCAGCTCCGGAAGATGCTGAAATAAATGTCGAATGTTTGCTTTGGCGTTCGGAAAAGAATAATAATAATATTCAACTCCGTACGATTATTAATAAATGTCGGATGTTTGTTTATACTTTTGGAAATGAATAACGGTAAGATTCAGCTCCGTTCAGTGCTAAAATTAATGTCAGATATATGATTTTGCATTTGGAAATGAATAAGGATAACATTCGGCTCCGGGAGATGCTGAAATAAATGTTGAATGTTTGCTTTGACGTTTGGAAATGAATAAAAATAATATTCAACTCCGTATGATTATTAAGTTAATGTCGGATGTTTGCTTTTACGTTTGAAAGTAAATAGCAATAACATTCAGCTCCGGAAGATGCTGAAATAAATGACGAATGTTTGCTTTGGCGTTAGGAAAAGAATAATAATAATATTCAACTCCGTACGATTATTAATAAATGTCGGATGTTTGCTTATACTTTTGGAAATGAATAACGGTAAGATTCAGCTCTGTTTAGTGCTAAAATTAATGTCAGATATATGATTTTGCGTTCGGAAATGAATAAGGATAACATTCGGCTCCGGGAGATGCTGAAATAAATGTTGAATGTTTGCTTTGACGTTCGGAAATGAATAATAATGATATTCAACTCCGTATGATTATCAAATAAATGTCGGATGTTTGCTTTGACTGAAACTGCCCATAAGTCATTCTTTTCTTGCTTATCTCTCATAAAATAACATTCTGGTACACAACAATATTGCTGATAAGTGGTGCACATGTTTAATTTAAAGAAATTTGGAAATAAATTGCCATGTTGATCAAACACCAAGCCACCAACACAGAAAAGCATATATGGGACTTAATAAAAGGAGAATATCTGCGGAGTGGCGTACTCTAAATTTAAGGCCATGTTTTAACTTCAGTTCTACAAATATTCAAAACATTCATGGAACAATTCAAATATAAGATTCTTTCAGGTGGGAAACAAACTGATAGGAACTCTTTCAAAAGATTTTTCAACATTGTGGATACTCCAGATTACCTTTAAGCAATTGCCATAATTTGTACTTTACTCAATTTGTTGTAAGTACTAGAAACCAGCCTCTTTATTGCTTTAATATTTTCATACTGGTTTAGTTTAGGGGAAGCTTCCGTAGGCATTTGTGCAAAGTGAGTGAATAAAATTTGGATTAACCCATCAAGAGATGTGATTTTTTCAGAGTTCAGGTTAATTTCTTGTATGCCGACCTCTCAGGTGGCACTATGCTAATATTTGTGACGTCACAACATGACAACTACATCTATTGGAATTGTACACAAATTTCACGAAATTTTCACTTTTTATGGAAATTCATCTTCACTCTACATTTATACTTGAGGATATTAGGGCTTAGATGATTGTGCATACATTTATTATTGAACTTGATCACCTGGATTATTGATATCCAAGAAAAAAACTAAAATTGTGAAATTCTATGTACAAATTCAAAGGAGAGTTGTCCTCTTGTGATATCACATATTCTGGCATAGTTCCGTCCAAAGAGGGCAACATACACAATTTTGCATAATTCTTGTTAACAGGTTATCAAAATTTGCTCAACATTTTACTGTTGGGTTTCTAAAATTGTTTTCTATTCACCTAATCCACATTGTTGTTGGGGGAAAATTCCCCTTTAATGAGCCTTTTCAGAACAAAGCATAAGTGTGTATAACCGAGTATACACACTTGTTTTGTGTTTTGCTTCCTAGTATTATGATGATGTATTTTTACACACTTAAGAATAAGATGTGTACATCGTGTAAAATGGTCATGGAAATTTACATTTTCTGCTCTGGAAAGTCATGGAAAGTCAGGGAATTTTGAAAATGTGGAAGTGTATGAACCCTGTGCAGAGCTTGTAAGTCTTTCTGATTCTGCAGGAGGCTTCATGACAGCTTAGATATCTTGTGTCCTTACAAGAGAATATAAAAATTGCTCTTTTGAGTCTCCCTGACATTGATGGATGAATGTTGGCAGCCTTGCAAATGTATTCAACTTGTGTTTGTGGTCCACATTAGGAGCCCTATAGCAGTGCTTCAATTGTCCCCAAGGGGACTGTCTGGAAAATTAACCATTATTTCCTTCATTTCCTCCAAAAGGAGCGTCCGTCATGCATCATGCTTAAACTTTTTAGATTTTCATCTTCTTCTTGAAAACCCTTTGATGGATTTTCACCAAACTTGGCAGGTAGCATCCATAGGGGGTTAGGATCTCAATTTGTTCAAATAGGCACCATGCCCCCCCCCCCCCCCCCCCCGATAACTTTGGTGATAACACCCTTACTTGTTCCATTTTTATACACTAAAGAGCTTGATATTTTTCTGTTCTGGTTTTGTGCACTCTACCAGCCACATCTATGAATAGATTTTGTTCAAATTTTGTACACATGTTTTTCATTGTCAAATATCAAACCCTATACTTTTTTGGTGATGCTGCAACTAGTGTTCTGCCTTTTACAGGGTCAAATATCGCCACCATGTTATATTTCTTGTGTACGTCCTCCCATTCACATTTCTTGATCAATTTTCTTCAGCGCTGTAGAGTATATTTACATAGTCGCTGCACTGCACAAATTTGTCTAATTTAACTCATATGGATATGCATCATGGTGAAAGTTAGACTCCCTGTTTTGGTGATACTGCATCTTTTGGTGATAGCATCCTCACTTGTTTTGTCCACAACTGCACTGTAGGCCCCACAGTGGACACCCATTATAAAGAAATCCTCAAGACTGGCAGTTTTCTGTCATTATAACCGAACAAATAATAAAAATCATAGTGCGTATAATGTTTATGATTTTTTTAGGGTCTGCTTGTGTATGTTCTGCAAGCCACATTTCTCGAAGGATTTTGTTCATATTTATCATGAATTATGAATCATTTGTACAGATGTAGGCCTATATCATTAGTCAAATCAGGGGATACACAGTTTTTGTTGTTTAGCAATGTGCATTTTTGTACATGTGTGTGTGTATTGAAAGTAAATTGTTAATTACAGTATGTTTTGTGATGAGATTGTAAAGCGCATAGGGGACATTCATTTGTTTTATGCACTATGAAAATTTAATTATTATTTCTAGTCAGGGTGTGATTATGGAACATTTCATTATAGATCATGAAATTTTAGTGACATGTTAGTGTTGGTCCTTGGAGGTATGCATCAGTGTAAATGTATTTTTTTATTAATTCCTTGATTACCATCAGAGTTTGTGCCTGATGTTAACTTTTTTTATATGTTTTTATTGCATATTTCTGTTATGTAATTATGTGTATCACTCTTTGGAACAATGGGATATTGTGAATAAAAAAGTAGCATTTGCATTTGGCATGTACAGAGTAATGATGAAGCTTGTGTGAATGGTGTACCATTTGTAGGGAATTTACTCAATTCTTGCTTAACGTGCAATTCCACACCATTGTCATGTTAGTTTTAGTGAGCAAAGTCAAGTCAGACAAGCATATGACGGAAGTTTCTTCAAACTCAGACAGAATGTTATAGAATTCTACACTTTCACATATTTTAGTGAAAACAGGTACTTAGTAGCAAACATACATGCAAATTAGATGAGGTTGAAGCTCTCATCCCTTTACAAGTTTCCCACTTACGCAAGCAAATCTGCACTAGATTTCCTTATACGACATGAAATCATAAAGAACTAGAAATATCACTATGACGACTGGTATGCCTCGGCCATAATGCATGGTTCTAATAGGTCTATAGTACAATGTCTTGACAATGTGTTCACATAACTGGCAAAATACTGAAATGACAGGTTTGTCACAAATGTGTTGAATGTTCGCTTTCCTTGAACTAGATTTGCTATAATGTCTAAGAGTGCAGGTACATGTATTTGGGGATTTGAGGATTTTTACTTGACTTTGACCCTTTTATAAGTTTATACATGGAGTAATTTTCAAGGTATGAAGAAAAAGTGTAATTTCAGTATTACAAAATTTTAGCATTTTAGCCTGGCCTTTGACCCTTGACGTTTGACCCAGTGACCTTAAAATTCCCAAGAGAATTACTGTCAGGTAGAACATGCATAAATATGTACTAAGTTTCATGATACCTTGATTCATTTTCAAGAAATGGAGGAAAAAGTGAAATATAGCGCTTTCACTTGAGCTTTGATCTCTTGCCAATTTCACTAAAAAACTAGATTAATTGCCCCATCTTATGTCATCCATGGACCAAGTTTGGTGAAATTCCCTTAATCCAGTCTTGAGTTATCATGTAAACGGATACAATTTCAGGGTTTGACCTTGACCTTTGACCTCTGGCCGATTTCACCCAAAATTTGCACTTTTGCACTTTGCACTTGGCGCACATCAAGTTGGAATCTCCCGTTTGCAAGGGGTTGAGGCGGGAGAATCTCCAGATCAGAAGGTGCTTGGGGTTGGAGTCTCTGATGAAGTAATTTCCTATTACACTTAATGCTTGGACCAAGTTTGGTAAAATTCCACTCAATATTACTCCAGACCAGTTATCGTGTAAACAAATGGGGACGGACAGACAGACGGACAACCCAAAAACATTATGCCTCCATCATCCTTCGGGCGGAGGCATAAAAATTATCCAAAGCATATTTTTTTTTTTTTTTTGGGGGGGGGGAGGGGCAGGGTTTAGTTACAATAACTTAACAAAGATGAGGGGTATTTTGCAAACTAATTGGAAGGTAGTAAAAGTTGATGTCACCACCTCAACTACTGGGTATACATTATACAGAGAATGTACATGTATTAGATTACAACAAATTTCACCACTGTCAAAACAATTTCATACCTTTCCCATTTTGTGTCATATTTTGCTGAATCTTCTACCATTCTGGTTTTTACTCTCTTATTATGCCTCTGCCCAAAGGGTGCCAGAGGCATTATGCTTTCGGTTGTCCATCCATATGTCTACGTACATCCCTACGTCCGTCCCCATGTCTACGTACATCCCTACATCCGTCCCCATTTGTTCACGTAACATGAGTAATATTTAGTGGAAATTTACCAAACTTGGTTCAAGTATAAAGTGTGTTGGAGCGATTACTTGATTAGATTTTGGATGAAATCAGCCAGAGTTTAAAGGTCAAGGTCAAATCATGAAATTGTATCCATTTACGCGATAACTCAAGACTGGATTAAGGGAATTTCACCAAACTTTGTCCAAGTATAAAGTGTGGTGGGGCAATTACTTGATTAGATTTTGAGTGAACTCAGCCAGAGTTCAAAGTCAAGGTCAAATCATGAAATTGTATCCGTTTACACGATAACTCAAGACTGGATTAAGGGAATTTTACCAAACTTGGTCCAAGGATGACGTATGATGGGGCAATTAATTAAGTCGTTTTTGAGTGAAAGCAGCAAGAGATCAAAGGTCAAAAGGTCAAGGTCAAATGCTCAAAATTTCACTATTTTCCCCATATCTTTGCAATGCCTGAAGGTATTTTCTTAAAACTTGGAGTATACATGTACTGACAAATAAAGATTCTCCAGAGAGAGGTTCAGGTCAAAAGGTCAAGTGAAAATTCTTTTTATTTTTCTCCACAGCTTGCAAATGGTTCAGGGTATCTTCATGGTACTTGGTACATATGCATGTACAGACTGGCAAGAATTAGCCAGGAAATATAGGGCATGGCCGGCGCAGCCGTGGGGGCTGTGGGGGCTTGGGCCCCCACAATCTTTGTGCACCATACAAAGGAATACATAAGGTGTCATCACTTTGGGCCCCCACACTTTTTTTAACCCAGAAGTACGTAAGTGGCACTAAAATAGAAATAGATAGGGATCTTGAAGTATGGCGGCGGTAAGGTTATGTTTTATTCTCTGAAGACCTTTTTTTTTTTTTGCTTGTCAGCTGAAGAAACTCAGAAACTTGGAAGTGGACGGGCAGAGATGAGCTGAGGACCTTTTTCTTTTTTCTTTTTTTTTTTTTTTTTGCTTGTCAGCTGAAGAAACTCGGAAGTGGACGGGTAGAGATGAGCTGAGGTCCTTTTTTTTTTTTTTTTTTGTCCCCGCCGAACGAGTTCGAGCAGGGGACTATGAAACGGGCTCCGTACGTGTGTGTGTCCGTCCGTGTGTGCGTCCGTGTGTGATCAAAATCTTCAATTTGCTAGTTCTCTGTCATTTATGAGCCAATTTTGATTCTGTTTGCTTTATATGATAGCACTACATGGGAGCTTTGAAACTTCTACACAGAATTTCAGTCGTGACCTTTGACCTTGACCTTTGACCTGTATTGTACATTTTGCTACAAAATGCTACTCCTTCGCCATTTCTAACCCGATTTCGATTCCGTTTGCTTTATGTGATGGCACTAGGTGAGGGCTTCAACACTTCTACACAGAATTTTGACCTTTGACTTCTTTGACCTTTGACCTTGATTTTTTGACCTGTATTGTACACTTTGCTACAAAATGCTACTCCTTCGCCATTTCTTACCCGATTTCAATTCTGTTTGATTTATGTGATGGCACTAGGTGAGGGCTTCAAAACTTCTACACAGAATTTTGACCTTTCACCTTTGACCTTAATTTTTGACCTACATTTTGTTGTACATTTTGCTACAAAATGCTACTCCTTCGCCATTTCTAACCCGATTTCGATTCCGTTTGCTTTATGGGATGGCACTAGGTGAGCGCTTCAAAACTTCTACACAGAATTTTGACCTTTGACTTCTTTGACCTTTGACCTTGATTTTTGACCTATATTGTACATTTTGCTACAAAATGCTACTTCCGGCGGGGACATATATTACGCACCGCTTTTCCTTGTTTTTTGCTTGTCAACTGAAGAGACCCGGAAGTGGACGGGGAGAAGAGAAACCCGAAAGTGGGCCCCTACACTTTTTAAAACACTGCGCCGGCCCTGTAAGGGTCATGGGTCAAAGGTCAGGGGTGAAAGATCAAGGTCATCTTCTCAAAATGTTACTATTTCCCTCATATTTATGCAATGCTTGCAGGATTTTTATGCCTCCGCCACGAAGTGGTGCCAGAGGCATTATGTTTCCGGATTGCCCGTCCTTCCGTCCGTCCGTCCATAATGAATTTGTGGACAGCGTAACTAAAAAACCTTTTGCGATATCCTCATGTAACTTGGCATGTATGTGTATTAGGGGGTGAAGTTGTGCCTATCAACTTTTTGGTGCACATGTTCAAGGTCAAAGGTCAAGGTCAAATGTTCAAAATTTCACTATTTCCCCCATATCTACATGTATGCAATACCTGAAGATATTTTCTTGAAACTTAGTGTATATATGTATTACCCAATTAAGATTCTCTGGTGAAAGTTTGGGGTCATGAGGTCAGAGGTCAAGTAGAAATGTTAAAATTTCACTTTTTTCTCCTTATCTTGGAAATGGTTCAAGGTATCTTCATTGAACGTAGTACAAATGTATATACGCATGTACTGACTGGCAGTAATTATCTAGGGAATTTAGGGTTCATGGGGTCAAAGGTCATGGGTCAAAGGTCAAGGGTAACACTTAAAAATTTTACTATTTTCCTCATATTCATACAATGCCTGGAGGATTATTTTCTTTTTAAACATGGTGTATGCATGTTTAACCCAATAGAGATTCTCTGGGAAGTTTTTTTTTTTTTTTTTTTTGCCAAAAAGGTCAAAGATCAAGTGAAAGTGCTGAACTTCACTTCTTCCTCTATATCTCAGAAGTGGCTCAAGTTATCTTGAAACTTAGTACATATTTATGCATGTGAGCTCTGCCTGACAATGATTCTCTTATGAATAAGGCCAGATGAAAAAGGTAACAATGTATTATTTAATACAGAAATTGCACTTTTTCTCCATACCTTGAAAATTACTCAATGCATAAACTTATGAAAGGGTCAAAGCCAAGTAAAAGTCCTAAAATCCCCAAGTACATGGCGATTGCTCTCTCATTCATCCAATTAAGCATAGGTCAAGGAAGGTGAACATTCAACTCATTTGTGATAAACATGTCATTTTAATATTTTGCCAATTTTATGAAAATGTTATCACACATTGTCCACATGTACTATATACCTATTAGGAGAATCATGCATTTTGGCGGAGGCATACCAGTCGCCATAGCGACATTTCTAGTTCTTGTACATGTATTACCTAATGGAGATTCTCTGGGAAATTTCCTGCCAAACGGTCAAAGGTCAAAGGGTCAAAGCCCAAGTAAAAGTGCTATATTTCACTTTTTCCTCCATATCTTGAACTATGAAAGTGACTCAAGGTATCATAAAACTTAGTACATATTTATGCATGTTCTTCATGACGGTGATTCTCTTGGGAATTTTTGAGCCATTCGGTCAAAAGTCAAGGGTCAAAGGCCAGGTTAAAATGCTAAAAAAGTATTAATACTGAAATTACACTTTTTCTTCAGTGTTGAAAATTACTCAATTCATAAACTTATAAAAGGGTCAAAAGTCAAGTAAAAATCTTCAAATCCCCAAATACATGTACCTGCACTCTTAGACAATGCGTATAGCAAATCTAGTTCAAGAAAAGTGAGCATTCAACACATTTGTGACAAACCTGTCATTTCAATATTTTGCCAGTTATGTGAAACTGTCATCACACATTGTCGAGACATTGTACTGCAGACCTATAAGGAGAACCATGCATTTTGGCAGAGGCATACCAGTCATCATAGCGACATTTCTAGTAGTTTTGAATATTATAGGTATACAAGATGTCAAATTGAACTTTATATATAGGTTTTTTCAATCAATTTCATACTTTTTTATTGCAATTCATGAATGTGCATTAAAATTCACACAGCTCACGCATGCGAATGTATTCAGGCATTCAAATTTAGAATCCAAGCGATCAATTTCATATATGGGAGTTCTATTTTGTTTTCGTAAAATCACATTCATGCTTGGGCTTTCAATTTCCAAATGCGAGCATTGCATTTCCTACTTGGGCATTCAAATTCACGCGATAGTCATGTGATAGTCCTGATGAGCTTGTTGTCAAGCGATCAAGTTCCTACTTCATGCAATCAGTTCAACAAGTAAAATGGAGTACGAAAGGGCGTACACAACCAGTGAAGGTGTTGGAAGTTAGGCCTCGTGACATGTTGTATGTGACAAGATGTTATTATCGTCATGTAACAGGATTGCGCACCAAACACACTCTCATCATACTATACAGCCATATTCCAACTTCCCAAGCTGTGACTCCACTCGATTTGCTAATAACGGTCGTTGACAATTGAATATTACGTTCAATTGTTAAAGGTAGGGGATACCTTTTACAGACCTCCCAAAATGCAGCAAAACATTGAATATGAACCTCAGGGGGCTTGTTTAGGCCACTGCTGAGAAATTTGGAAGTCAACAGTTATCTACAATTTGAATAATGCACAAAACTCAACTACTCAGTAGTTCTGTGTGTCAGCCACACTTAAGCCTTTTTGTTGCAGTCTTCTGTATTTTTTATCTATAAACACAAATCTAAAAGTATAAGAGCTGATGTAATAACATATAGAGTGTGTGGCAAGAATGTATATAGAAATGTTTGTAAGTTTTGATGAACTTTCTTCACAAAATATACGTGACGGACACACATGCAGTGCATGGGTCTGCAAAGGTAGCCTGGTAATGTACTGGAATTTACGGTGAGCCCCGAAAAAAATTCAATTCAAAATCTAACGGTCAATAAAAATGTACTAAATGTTACCTTCCACTTTCAATACTTTATGCGGGTTTCTAAAATGATACTCTCTTCAACATACCACTGTATTTATACAACTCTTCATTTGAGGCATGCAAATGGGATTCCCTACCTTTAATATACTGTATGTCCAAAAAAAAAAATACAACAGGACCCTCCGCAATGATAACTTTAAATAGAGTGAATCAATCCAAATACCATTTCAGGGTACGAAACTATAACTCATTGCCCACATCTTACAGAAAACCCCATTTGATTTGCTTCAGTGGTCAAAGAGAAATGAGGAATTTTGTAGAGCATGTCAGGAATCTCTTCCCTCCAAGTTCTGTCAGTCTATTGTGCTCACACACAAGAGCATCCAAGTGCTAAACTTGGAAGAATCAGACTCATGACATGCTTTACAACAATCCACATTTCTCTGTGACCGCTTAACCAAATTGAATGGGGTTTTCTGCAAATAGAGCTAAGATGTTATATTCTAAGACTCTGAAGTAGCATTTAGACAGTTTAATCATACTGTGTGTTGTCAATGCGAAAATCTGATTGTAATTTTTTTGGGGGACATACTGTACATGTTTTATTGTCGTGTACATTATGTATCACATGCAGGTGATAATTATGGGGTGTTGGCAACAGAATTATTGATTAACCAGTGAGTTGATCAAACAACTATATGCAAACATAACAGCATCAGTTGTATTTTGCTCAAACTAAGGTTTTAAACTTGCGGGGACATAATAGTTATATTACGAGATGTAAAGGAGCGGCAATTACAAATAGGTGTGTTATAGAGTTTGATGTGCAGTATTCACATCTTCTGTTGATATTAAGTTAACAGCGCCACCTTGTGGTATAATGTGGCCAGCAGTGTAATAAAGACACGTATTCCCCTCGAATGCCGATGTTGGACAAACGTAATTACCCCTGGCGAATATGCAACGCGAGAGGGCCCACTCGCGCCAATTTCAAAAATAGCACGCACTGCGCGTGATGCATAGGCAGCATGCATAACGTGCAGCGTAACACACGTTGCATATGAGTAGCGCGCAGCGGCACTGTAAGAACTAGCAGACGACGTCGATCAGTCTCACCGATGACTCACTTTTTTATGTCACTGGGAATCCCAGAGTGGTTTCCAAACTCTTCTTTCAAATGAAATTACTTCCAAAATACATGCACTACCTACATAAGAAATCATCACATTCAAATCAACTTACATTTTTGGCAAGCGGCATTCAAAATTGGTCCCTGCCGGCGGCCACTCGATCTTATGTCCGGCGTTATACGAAAACAAGCAGTCATACGATACAAAATCACTATTTTTTACCTCTTTGTGTTGTCATTTTGTGCTGCTTTGTGGTATTTTTTTATGTGTTGATCCATACTTCTTTGGAATTGTGAATGTTTTTGTGGTAAGTTTCATGTACTTCTGTTCATCTTAGAATTTTTTGTGAACAGCTATCTATCGTTTTGTGTAGCCCTCTCTTTGTTGTCAGTGTGAGCAGTTTGTGAGAATTTGTTGAGTTCTTTAACGTGGAGGGCATGGCTTATCACAAGCAGTGCCTTTCTTCACTGTGTAGATTCTGTGGGGAGAGGGTAATCAAAGGAAGAGAGGGCCATGCCTACAAAGTAGCAAATTATGCAAACAAAATTCAGTCTAAACTGCAAATTGACATAGAGAAAGACTTATCTGACATTCACTCTGAATTCTTTTGCACAAAATGCTACTGCCAGTTAATGACAGAAAACAAATACAAAGCATGGGCTCCAAAGAATGATTGGCGTGACCATAAACGCAACGCAAATGTTGAATGCACTACTTGTACACTTTTCCAGACCTCAATGAAGCCTGGCAGGCCCCAAAAGAGGAAGTCTTGTTGTGGTCGCCCTTCTACAAAGAAAGCAGTAGATCAAACGTCACATTTTCATTCATTGTATGATTTGTCACTGCCACAGGAAAAGTGCAAAGTTAAAGTGGATGGCTCATTTCAGTTAGATGTTTCAAACGATTTTCTTAAGTGTAACCTGTGTGACTGTGTTGTTACGTCTCCTGTTGAAACACCGTGCCATCATCTCTTCTGTGTTGACTATTTGTCACTTATGTTCTCCAAAGTGTCTGTCAATTGTCCTGTCTGTAACATCAATGTTCACTATGCACAAACATGCAAACCAGCCACATACATTGTCACAATACTGGACAACCTACATCTTCAATGCACATGCACAATGTCACACATCAATTCACCATGCCAAAGCATCTCATCACACATGCCATCAACATGATCACACATATCACAAATTGCCGGACTCATCACAAGCCGTAAGCCACAGACAAAGGCAAGAGATTGCCACAGCGTATCTGCAAGAGCAACTAAAGAAGTCAAAAGATGGCATCTCTGCTACCTTTGGTGTACCTGGTCGTGGAAAGGTGTTTAAAGCAATATTTCTCATATTGATTTACATACAATTGTATTACCATGTATAGAGGTCTAGAGTTCATAATCATACATGACATTCCTCTGTTCTAATAGGCCTAATAATATCAAAATCTACTAGACACCTAGTTTACTACAAAAATCTGGGAGTTGGTCATTATTGTCTGACATCATCCTTTTACATGCATGACTAGAAGTATTTCCAGAGTACTACATGTATTTTCAATCTGGCACATTAAAGTCACCGTGGAAGCGTATTAATACTTATGGGTAATGTGATACAATGTCTTGTTCAAGGGACTTTGTGTACACTGTAGCACCAATGATCAGGCCTGATATCCTCTCCCCCTCCAGAGCTGAATGATTGGATACCGGTATGTGCATTTCAAATAAATTTACTAACTATGTTTTAATAGGAAAGTTCCACTATCAGCATGAGAAATGTGGTAATTTCATATGATTCAAAGAAGAAAAACATATCCCCATATACACTATGTGTGAGTGGGGGTATAATAAAATTGTTAATAAAATGAAAATAGGCCTACAGCCCTACTCCCTTTACATTCTTATGTGATGCTCATTGCCTAAGCAAAAGGTATTATTTGCAATTACCGTAATTCTTATACATCCATACAATATTTTCTGAAACAACTGTAACCAGGTTGTCTTTCTGTCATACTTGGGGAATGCTGTAAAAGTGGAATTTTTTGGTGTTGAAATTTTTTTGTGCAACAAGAAACAAGCACGAAAATAAAAGCACATAAATATATATATTTGCTTGCCATATGTTCCAGTAGTTCTTGATTCCACACCATTTAAGACATGTGACACTTGTCTTACCCGGCCTTGAGCAAAATTAGTGGCGCAAAAATATCCACTTTTACAGTATAACATTTCAGTGGTCGAAAATATGATTGCATTAGCATCCATGAACATTATCATACCACCTAAATCATATCCTAAACAGCCAATCAAAACCACGAAAATCCTGGCAGCATTAGTATCCAGCCAGCAATGTTCACAGAATACAATCCGCAGACGAACCCAATACATAAACCAGCTTCGAAGAGATCTTTCAAAAGATGAGGGGGTGGACATTCAACAGCGAGATGAGTTACAACAAGCTGGCCTGCAGCACATCATCGGCACGGGAATAATGATCCCAACTGCAGACATTCTGGAACTGAAATCCTTCTTCAACTTGAGTTGGCGAACTCTCAGGAGACTAAAAAGGTAAAACAATATAAAACATGACATCTTCACAAAAAATATTACTTTTTGAACTGTAATTTATAAACAATTTTTTTTCCCCGATACAATGCTGAATAAACTATAGTCAACGTGGCTTAAGTCAATCTCTCGTAAGTCAAACACTTGCCAAGGTCGAAGGTCTTTTCAAGTCCATTTTTCTCTATATTCTATTGATTTTAATCACTTATAAGTTGACTTTTCTCTTAGGTCAAGCTACAATGTGTTTCCGCAGTCCAAATACATGTAACTTGAAGTTAGGCAAGACTGACTGCATGTTACAAAAAAGTATAACAGAACACTTGCAAATTTTATTGGTTGTATGACATTTAACAAAAGAATAAATGACAGTATATGTAGTTTAAGGAGTAAAAGATTGTTGTAATTTGTAATTTACCAACAGATGGCTCAAAGCAAGAAATGTCTCCACTGGAGGAGAAGGGGGTGTAAGAGCCCTGGAAAATAGAGTGATAAGTGGCAACCTTCATGGGGACATACTGCCTCTTCAGGGAACGTGTGACATCACCAAATCATCGCTGATACAGGAAGCCCCACTGATCCAAGTTTCCAATCTCCAAACTCTTGCATTTGACTTGCTGGAACAGTATGATGAGTGAGTGTTTAAATGAACCATAATCATTTCATGAACATTATGATTCACTTTGTAATGTTAGGTAGTGATGGCTCATATATCATTTACAAGAAAAGAAAAAGTAATTCATTCATAACAATCCACATTTGGTAGCTTGCTCAGGGGTTCCTCAAAATCTCACTCTCGGGGAGAATTTCAGTGAAGAAATCAATAGGTAAATACAGCAAGGCAGTGTTCCTCTAAATAGCTTCTATTTGAAAGAAGGAATTGAAATGAAAATTGGGCAAAAATTATAAATGATTGCTCTATTTCCATAACTACCACATTCACCTTATGTCTCGATGTACAGTCTTGATGAATTGACCTGGCACATGGGGAGCATTCCAAATGATGAGGTGTGGCTGAAGCTAGGGGGTGATAAGGGAAGAGGAACTTTCAAAATGATGATCCAGCTAGCCAACCTCGAGAGACCCAACAGCCTGTCCAACACATGCGTCGTTCTCCTCTACCCTGGAACAGACACATCATACAACCTGGATGTTGCACTCAAGTCCTTTGCAACACAAGTTGAAGAGTTGGCGAGGTCAACGTGGAGGTACATAGATGAAGAACTTTTCTACAAAATAAGACATATAAAGAAATGCCTTACATTTCAAGAGACGTGATGTAATGTTGTTTGTTTTTTTTCATTATTCAACATCTGAGAACTTCAATTTAAAAATAAATTATCTCTTACTTTTGAACTCTGACATGGATTTGGCAGTCACCCTGCAAAGTATTTGGTGAATATGCAATATCAATGTAATGGATCTCTTGGAAATAATATCAATTCCTTTCATCTTTTTTTTTTCTCTTTATATTTCAGAGGGAAGAAGATGAAGCTGTTCACCTTTGGAGATTACGAATTCTTGACAAGGATGTATGGACTGACGGGTCCCAGTGGTAAGACATACATGTACAAATTTCTAGGTCATTTTAGAAAAGGGAATGAATGATACTGAATGTACATTTCCAATACTTCTCCACTTAACTGATCTGTGATTACAATGATTCACATCTGTCACATCAATAATCATGTAACATTAAAAAAAAAAATGTCATTGCATGATAGGTGGATAAGCAGCATTGATTTAACCCTAAAGTGAAAGATACCCAAAATATGTTTCAATTTGAGATAAGTAATTCATTGACCCTTGATTTCTGAACTCATCCAGGACGACATTACTGCTTGTTCTGCAACGTCACCAAGCAGGAAATGGCAACTCCACCCATGCAAAGAGCAGCCACTCATCCCCGCACACTCCAAAGTAGTCCCGAAGGAAGCAAACAATGTTGTTCGCCAGCCATTTTTCGAGATTCCAATTGACCATGTAAGCATTTTTTCAGTTTTAGTTACCTACATGATGGTTAATCAAAATAAGTCCAAAATGAAAGAAAGAAAAACAAGGAATTTCAATAAAATAATTACAATTCCAAAGCGCAAGATATTACAGCATGAATATTAGTCACATTCGTCATCAGTAGCCAGGATGTGACAAAATTAACTTACCATTCATCAGGAAAACAGACCTGTTTCTGAATCTCACATGCAAAACATGTTTGACCCTGGCCAGACAGATCTTTATACTTGCCTTAAATCACCATCCTGTCTGTTTTAGGTTTGCCCCCCTGGCCTGCACATCTCCCTAGGGATCCACCTTAAGCATTTCGTCTCCCTATCCAAGGCATGCCACCTGCTCGATCTGAAGATAGCGCAGCAGCTTGCCAAAACGAAAGGTGAATTGGAAGCTGCGCATCAGTCTTTCAACAAGCAGGTGGAAAGGTTGGTGCTTCAGAGTAAGGCTGACGAACTGGAGGAGGATGTAAAAGAACTGATCGAACAACACACCATGGTTGGGTTGCTGTATCCGGAAAATGAGCCACCAAGAGTGATGCTTGGCATGGCCACTGAGAAGAGGAAGGAGAAAATCCAAGTGGTTAGTCTCAATGTCTAATTTAGCCAATTACACAATTATTTCTTTTTAAAAAAGTTGATGTGAAATCATTTTATCATTCATTTCTTTTTTTTTTAATGGTTTAATGACTAATAATTGCACACACATGTTTACCATTCTTTGTAGTAACTCACATATGCTTTTGTGTCCACAGGAAAAAGAAATGTCCAAGCTGCCAGAGCTGCCTGCAGGCACTGGCCCAGTTTCGCAGCAACTGGAGCACGTTCTGCAAGCCATGAAGGTTTGCAGGCAAGCGTACTATGGAGGGACATTTGTTGGGAATCACGTTCACACCAGTCTCCAAGTGAGTGTTGAGTAAAACTAAATATGGTGAAAATTTCGAATAAACGCTCTTCTATCAGTAAACGTGATACATGCATTTATTACTATAAAAGTTAACACATTCAGAGGCCTCTTTACAGAAAAGTAATTTACTGCACAGTCAAAAAAAAATAAATTTCATTATTCAGGCTTAAAAAATGAAATCAAAGATGCACTACTAAATTTACATTACATATACTGTACATGTATTTTGTTTCTTCAATAGCCGCATCACGTTGATGCCATGACTGATTGTCTAGAGGAAGTCATCAATTCGACATGTCCAGAGGATGAGCAACTGAAGGCAGAGGCAGGAGTGATAGTTGGCAGTTATAACCAGCTTTTCCACTTATTTGGCGCCTGCCACAGGGGCATCAATAGCGGCACATTCCTTGATGATGCAGCCATTGCAAAGCTGGGTAAGATTATGAGGAAAAATTTGAATCAAACAAATAAATGCATGCCCCCCCAAAAAAAAAAAACAACAACAACAACAACAACAACAACAGCAATCAAACAAAAACAAAAACTGATCAATTTCATTAGATACAATACATCGCGAATGACATAAGCTGTAAAAAAAAGAATGAAAATATATCATTACATGGTGATTCAATTCAAGATTCAAGAACAGAAATTATTTCAAACTTCTCAGTAGTGATGAAATTCAGAGGTAAAACTAGAAAAATATGAAGGGGAGAAAAAAATTACTCTTGATACAAGTTTCATTTATTACTTCCTATATGTGTCCAGATGAGAACATTCGAGACTACATGGCTTACTTTCGGCAGCATTTTCCGACTGAGACAGTGACCCCTAAACAACACATACTTGAAGACCACACGATTCCTTGGATGAAACAATGGAAGGCATCATTTGGAATGATGGGCGAGCAAGGGGGCGAGTCGGTCCATTGCCAGGTAAATGGAATCATGAGAGATATCCGGGGTTACAACGACAATTTGAAGCTCTACCTCCAGTCTGTACATGCACAATGGATAAAGAGCAGTCCCCCTGTTTACCACCAACGAACACAGGAACTGCAATCAAAGAGAAAATAAATGGTCATGAAAGTTATGAGCACATGACTACACTACAGAACTATGTATTCAAGCATATTCATGATTACTTTTGAGCAGTGACTTGCATGCTGTGCAGAATGTGTCAAAAGAAGTGTGGTTTAGATGGGCAAGCAAGTGGCAAATAGGTCCATCGCCATGTAAACAGAATCATGAGAGATCTCCAGGGCTACAACGATGTGAAGCTTAAACTCCAGTTTGTACATGCGCAGTTGGTCAAGAGTAGTCCTTGTTTACCACCAACGAACACAGGAACTGCAATTGAAAAGAAGATAAATGGTCATGAATTTGATATTTGAGCACAGGATTACACATGTGTACACTACAGAACACTGCATTCAAACAAAATGCTACTTTTGAGCAGTGACTTGTATGCTGTGCAGAATACGTGTATGTCAACAAGAAACAGAAGTGTGGTTTAGAGGGGCGAGCATGTGGCAAGTAGGTCAATTGCCACATGAACAGAATCAATTTTTTTTTTTTCAGGAAGGTGAATCATTATAAAACTTCCATTGTCAGGAAGAAAATAAAGGAAAAGAATGCATTTCAAGGGATACACTTTCATGAAAATTTTGAAATAACAATACAATGTATTCAGGTTTACGTCTGCATGCATGCATGTAAATGTGGTGATAATACTGATATGAATTCTTCTGCCCTACACTAACACTAACAGTCTCGCAGAATATCTACAAATATATATGGGTGAAGAGCAATGGCCCCAACAACATATCGAGAACTTAGGAGCAGTCTGTTCTGTGTGTTATGTGTTTACAACAAACAGGTCTTTACCTGAAGATGTACATCATTACAAATTATTTATTACCTGTATCTCTTTTTTTACTTTTGGACTTGATATGTTCACATTAAAAATCTGCCACGCATTGTCTTCCACTGGCAGTGCATGGTGGTGCTCAAAAATTATGGTGGACTGAAACTTGAAGACGTCTTCGTACCAGTCTAGTTCCAGTAAGTATTAGGTCGTAGATCCAGTTCTACTTCGATCACACTCACTCACTGGTAGGCGTACTGGTCACAGCACAGTTAAATTTACCTAATTTCTAGGGCCTACAGCGATGACAGCTTGATTTTATGTTTGATTTTTCTTTTTCTCAGTAAATTATACTAAATATTTCCTTTTCTATCCTACTTATTGTTAGACTGTCAATTTCCGTAATTCCATGACCCCATCCTGATTTCTATCCTACTTCCTAGGCTTCTACATGTTACCTGTTACATATTTTAATGTAGTATTAATTTTATATTGAACTATTTTTTCGCGAAGTCTGGCTCTTCTTTCACCAGGCCACTACTCACTCAGTCACTGTTCTAACTTCTATAGAAGCCATTTAATTTGAAATTTACCTCAAATCTTCTGGTACGTTATCATTGTTTCCCGTCTCGACAACAATATGACCAGCTATTAATTCCCCTTCGATTTTTGAGGAATTTTGTGGGTGAAGTTTACGAGAGAGTAGCCGCGGCGAGAAAATGCTGCTGAAATTGCGTTCTGAGGAACGACACGGGACTGATTCACACACCCGACGCTCTCGGCGCACAATGGAGTAGCGTCGCGATGAAATGTATTTTCAGCTGCTCTGTACAGCCTACCGATTTTAACCCTCCTCTTCAATCTACAAAGGAATTTACAAAACATAGGTCATTTCAGCATTAAATAATGCTGAACATTGCAAATCAACCATAAATGTGGCAATAGGATTACGTGAAGGGTCTAATTGGTCAATGAATCGCAACCTCCAACATTTTGCGCAGAAAAATGGGAGAAATTATCTGATTTTGGCAAACCTCGTGGGCATCTAACCATGAGGGAAAATTCTAAGATAGAAAAAAAGTTAATGATAACCTCGTTCACATTCTAAATTTTAAGAATATTAAGATTTCCGCGCAGAAAAAAATCTCGGCCCCATATGGCAAGAAATTTAAAATACCCTTACAAATTTGTTATAAAATTGACTATTTTTAAAAGTTGTTTTGTCCAATTTACATTCTAAATTACATAATAATCTTATCAATTTCTACAACGAAATTGAGGATTTTTCTAATTCACGTATGCATAAATATCTTATGAATATTCAAATTTATTCTCCTGCAAGACATGTGATTGGTTTAAAGAGAGATCGGAGAATTTGTAAAATTATGCGCAGTGCGTCGTCAAACATGGCTGCGCGCATTACGTGTCCACACACTGACATACGTGCACGTATGTGCGCTCGCCAACGGCTCTGTAGAAACTTAGCGCTCTGCGCCATACTGCAGGGACTGGTCGAGAGGTGGCACTATACACTTTAGTCTCGCGTGGGAATGAAAAAAAAAATCTGGGGAAAGGGGTGGGTCTTCAGGCCTATTAAAAAAAAAATTCACAGACCAATGGAATTTCAGAAACATACCCATGCTCACTTGAACCCTTCTCGTTCACGTAATACATTCAGTACCCCCCAGACCCCTGGTTATTTGATACAAAACCCGATCGTACGTGGACGACACGTCCTGGCGTACAGTGGGGTGAGCGTTTTTGAGTTTTTAAAAGACAATATTTGTGAGATTTTCTGACAATTGTCACTACATATTACGTCAAAGTTTTTAAAGCTTATTGTAGTATATTTTCTGTAACCATTTCTATTCAGTAAATTTTTTTTTTCCCGGTGTCATTTTCCCTTGATTCTACCCGTCATCACACATAAAAACACGCCTCCCGCGGACACCACCAAGTTACGCGTGTTGTATACAATAGACGTACGTGATGCACCAATCCGGGGGCAGTAAACAGGGGGGCGTTGCCGGGGTGGGAGTGGGGTTGGATGAGCACACGGCAAACTTGAAAATACTTTGTAGATTTGTGGGGGGAGAGTATCAAAATATAAGAAATCTTTCAGTGTGATCAAGTATGGAGACCTAATCAAGGTCGTCACCAGTATCTCTGTTGTAGATGACGTAGATGGAGTTCATCCAACACAATTTTGCTTGGGATGTTACGCTCAAATTCACAAGAAAAAGGGCAAAGATGTACACTGGGAACCACCTGCACAGTGGAAACCCCACAGAAGAAACAAAAGCTGTGAAATCTGTTGTGAGGCCCACAAACTGTCCAAAGGAGGGAGACCATCAAAGAAATACCATCCAGGACGTCCCCCTGTTGACCACTCTCTTGAAGCAATGCTGAATGCAATTGCAATAAGCTTTAGTGGTGTGACTGAAGTCAATGAAGACAAAATAAAACAAACTTTAATGTTGGGTGACGGACTGGCTAATCTGTCTTGTCTTGTGTGCAGTTTTGTTCTTGTGTTTCCTGTTTGTACGCCATGCGAACATGTGTTTTGTTTTTCTTGTGTTCGTCGTTTGTATACCTGTGACACCAAAGTTCACATCACCTGTCCAGTCTGTTCTAGGGAAATTCACTACAAAGAACTTCAGGCAGCGCCTCAATATTTCCAGGACATTCTCAATGCAACATCGTCAACATGCATTACATGCGAAAGACCCATCACATATCACGACGCACACAATCACCAACATCAAGACCCAGAACCGGTTGCACACGACCACACATATGCACAAAGAAACACAACTACATGCACTGCACCAGCTCACCCCACAACAAAAAGAAAAAATTGGCACTGCTCTCCTGCGAGAAAAACTGCAATGCTCTTGAGACGGTGCAACAGCAACCTTCAGGACAGGTGGACAGGTAAAACACAAAGTAGGGCACTTGTATCGATAGATATTCAAGAATTGTTGCAATCGCTTAATCACAACTTTGATATTTATGCTTTCTCTGAAACGTGGTTTGATGAATGTGTACCAAATGTGTTTCAGATCTCAGACTACCAACTCATATATAAAAGTCGGAAAGGAAAGAAAGGCGGGGGAGTATGCATGTATTTAAACCCAGACCTACAGTTTAAAGAACGACCCGACCTTCAATTTTCAAACGATAGTGTCGATACGATTTTTGCTGAAATAGAGCAAAGGTCCTCTAAAAATGTGATAATAGGAGTAATTTACAAGGCCCCAAATTCCAACTCTGATGCTTTCATTACCGATTTACACGAGTGTTTACAGAAAATAAACTCTGAACACAAGCTGTGTTATTTGACTGGGGATTTCAACTTTGACTTGCTTAAGCATTCATTCCACGAGGACACAGGCAAATTCTTAAACACTTTGTTGTCACATAGTTTTAGACCATTAATAACTAAGCCGACTCATGTAACCCCCCATTCATGTACTTGTATCGACAACATTTTTTCGAATGATCTAGATAGGCCCACTCAATCTGGTATTTTGTACTCTGATGTTTCTGATCACCTGCCAATATTTCAAATTACTCAAACTAAAGAACGTTTTAGATCTGTCAAGCGTAAGTCCTATGGGAGGGAAGTAGTTGACATGCCATATTTTTTAGAAGAAATAAAACACGCAGATTTCAATAACATTTTATCCAGTACAAGTGTCAATGAAGCTTCCGAAAATCTTGTTGATACCTTGCAAAGTCTTCGCAAAAAATCTACTCAGACCAAAAGATTGAAAAATACGAAACGGGACCCCAAGAAACCGTGGATAACTTCTGGCATTGTACGCTCCATAAATCAAAAGCAGAGGCTTTATAAGAAATATTTATTTACCAAGTTGCAAAAAGACAGACTGCGTTATAAAAAGTTTCGAAACAAATTAGATAGCTTGATTCAAACTTCTCGAAAGATGTATTTTGAGAAATTATTTCAAAATTGTCGCTTTGATTTAAAGAAGACATGGTCCATCATAAATGAATTGATCGGTAAGAAGAAATCTCGAACTCTTCCAAATTACATTACCGTCAATCAAGAGAAAGTGTACGACAACCAAAGCAGGGCTGAAGCCTTTAACCATTTCTTTGTTAATGTTGGGAAAAATGTTGCTACAGAAGTTGGCCAATCTGATATCGATTTCAAGACTTTTCTTTCTGGAAATACCCCAGTAAAGTCTTTTTACATTTACCCTACAAATGAAAAGGAAATATGTAATATCGTAAGCAAAATGAAATCTAGTTTTTCTACTGGAATTGATGGGCTCAGTTCAAACCTTTTGAAACAGATCATCCCGTATATACAAACTCCATTCACCTATATTTGTAACCTTTCGATCTTTTATGGAGAATTCCCGACCGCCATGAAACTAAGCAAGGTCATCCCCGTGTATAAATCAGGCGATGCAAATACCCTGAACAATTACCAACCTATTTCTCTTCTCCCTTCCTTGTCAAAAGTCTTAGAACGTATTGTCTACGATAGGCTCTACAGGTATCTCACTGCCAATGCTTTCATCACTCCCCAACAATTCGGCTTCCGTAGAAAGCACTCAACCGAGATGGCGCTTCTTCACGCCACAGAACTCATTTTGTCCTTTGTTGAAAATAAAAAGAAAGCGTTAGGAATTTTCATTGACTTAAGCAAAGCATTTGATTGCCTTAATCACGACATACTTCTGCAAAAACTCTCTCAATACGGCATTAGAGGCTTGGAGCTTCAGTGGTTTACATCCTATTTCAAAGATCGAAGACAATACGTTCACTTCAAAGATTCTCATTCTGCTACAACCCTGATAACCACAGGTGTGCCACAAGGGAGTATCCTGGGCCCTTTATTGTTCATCTTATACGTGAATGACCTTGTGAATGCGTCTGATCTTTTTTCGTACATTTTATATGCAGACGACACAACGCTATTTATTTCCGATGATAATCTTCAATCACTTGTTACAAACTCCAATAGAGAATTAGGGAAAATAGCAACCTGGTTTCAGGCAAACAAACTACTCATGAATACCACAAAAACCAAATTCATGACATTCAATCCCAAAGGAAGTAAACAGCCACTCTATGCCAACATTGAATTACACGTGAACGGCGTTTCAATCCCTCAGGTTGAATACACCAACTTTCTTGGATTGCTCATTGACAACAGACTAAATTGGGACTCTCATATAACTCACATTTCAAAGAAAATTAGCATGGCAATAGGCATACTGTGTCGTGTGAGGTCTTTTTTGCCAACTACCACCTTATATTCTCTATACAATGCCCTGGTAATACCCCACTTAAATTACTGCAGCCTTGTCTGGGGCAGAGCATCTCAAAGCCGATTGCACAAACTTATTATACTTCAAAAAAGAGCTATACGTGTATGCACAGGTGCACATTTTAGAGCTCATTGCGAGCCGCTCTTTACGACACTTGGGACTCTCCCTCTTACAAAACTCATATTCTTTAAGACAGGCATATTCATGTACAAGTTCAAAAATGAACTCCTCCCCATCCTTTGCTCAAACTCAATCGATAAAATACCACGGCGCCATGTCTTGGAACAATCTAGAAAGTTCGCTCAAGTCTCTAAAGCTCCCTATTTTTAAGAAGACATTAAAGATGTCCCTCCTTTGCAATTAAAGATGAATAGGCACATTACCATTGACACTGTATATATCTTTACTCTGTTTTTTGTTTTTGTTGTTGCAATGCTGAGTAATTCTTCATGCGAAGTGCCCACTTTATTATGATTTCTCATGCAATGCAATCTGATCTTCATCATTTCCAGTCACTGTTATTACATGTACGTGTATATTAGTTTATTGTGCTGTATGATTAATTGAGTTTATATTATTATTTGCTTCTATTTATATTTTCGTAATCAATATGTCCCATTAACAGTGGGTGTAGACATTTGTATAGTCTCATCATCATTATGCATGCATTTCATGTATTCTATAGCTTCACATAGCTATGATCTCTGTGCAATACTGTGCTTCGTTTTTCCCTTGGTTGCAATACTGTGTATAATTCTTAATGTAAAGTGCCCTGTTTACTCTGATTTATCATGCAATGCAATTTGATTTTCATCATTTCCATTCACTATTATTATATTATTATTTTACTACGCTGTATCATTAATTGAGTTTATTTATGTTCATTTGCTTCAATTTATATTTCCGTAATCAATTTGTCCCATTACCAGTGGGTGTAGATTTTCATAAGACTCATAAAGTAGTATCACATTGTATGCATTTCACTATTATATCATACTATACTTTCACATTGCTATGATCTTTGTGCAATTGTGTGCTTCGTTTTTTCTTCTTCTTATGTTTACCATTCTGAGTATAATTCCTAATGTATTATTACCTTAGTTATTATAATTTATCACTTCATACAATATGAATTTTAACATTTCCTTTTATGACAATTATTTTAGTTTATTGTGCCGTATCATTAACTGAGTTTGCATATTTATTTGCCTCATTTTACATTTCCGTATTTATTTGTCTCATCATCAATGGGTGCAGATATTCTTAGTGCCACAATAGTATTTCATCACATGCATTTTACGTATTTTACATTTGTTATTAGTTCACATTATTATGATCCTTGTGCAATACATTGCTTTGAATTCACGTGCCATCATATGATTTCTTCCGATTTGACTCTGCAACAAAAATCAACGTTTCCAATCTACACTTCCTTTTTATCCGGCAAATGATGATATGAAATACTGACTAATTGTTTTTTACATGATAGTAAGCATGCTTTAAAAAACTGACATTATATTTCATTTGTATATGTTCGAATAAGTATTTGCTTTTAATATTTGCATGCTATATTGTTCTTTTGTGTTACTGTTCAAAGTTCATTTTAATAATTATCACTAGATGTTAGTGTTGATTAACATTAGTATTGATTATTTTTCTATAAAAATCAAAGGAATTATACTATTGACGCTTATAATTTCGAATGCTGATTGACTAATTGAATGATTTTTTACTGTTTATTTGGCCTCTGTTTAACTTATCCAATCTGATATCTCACATCTTTTGAGTCAACGTACGTTTCAACCAACATTACTTTTTTTTGATGCCTCACTTACCCGATATCCATTATTTTTTTTTTATTTGTTGTCCTTGTGAATGTATTTTGTATGTATGTACGCATGTATGTTTTTTTATTTTTAGTCGCTTTTATGTTGTATGTTATATCATTATTTATGTTTATTACTAGTATACAGTTGCAATAGGGTGCACCTTACCCGACAAGCGTTTGCTTCTTATAGGTGTCACCCAAATGAATCCTTGTAATATTTACCTTGTTTTATATCCGAAATAAATGTGAATTGAATTGAATTGAATTGAATTGATATGGATGAATTTTTATTGCACAATAACTCCAATAAATATTGGAAATATGTATGCCTAAATATTTCAAAATAACTGCAGTAAGTATGCAGGTGGATAAAAATACATGTATTTTTTTATAACTTTTCTTTATAATGCTGCCTGGTACTTCCATCATTTAGGTCCCACTATAACACTAGCATTAGTTTCATTCTGTACTTGAATATATTTTCTTATCTTGGATTCAGAGACTCCAACTCTCCCGCTTTCGACGGGAGATCTCCCGCCCAAAGCCCATTTTTACAAAATCTCCCATTCTCCCGCTTGAGAATTAATTTCTCCCGCCCTGGCTCTGTGTCTCCCGTTTGAAATGATTTCTTCATTTTTGTTTTTGTTTGTTGAAAAATAAGCTTTAGATAGCGTGAGAGAGCATCAAGAACCGTAATTATTAGGACCCCGGCCGCAAGGAACTTTGCGCTCGTGATTATGCGCTTCGCACACATCAAGTTGGAGTCTCTGTGGATTTACTGTATGTATAATTCAAAAAAACTGCAGCAAGTATGTAGGTGGATAAAATTACATGTATTTTTCTATAACTTTTCTTTACAATGCTGCCTGGTACTTCCATCATTAGGTTCCACTGTAACACTAGTATTAGTTTCATTCTGTACTTGAATACATTTCTTATCTTGGCTCTACTGTATGTATAATTATAAATCAATGAATTATGACTACAGTAGCTATAAGGGTAGCTTGTTAAAACAAACAAACAAACAAAATCTTCTTTGCAATATTCAGTATGATAGCCTGAGATAGAAACCAAAACAAGAAAGAGATAGGAATAGTGGACTCCCATTATATCTCAAGTCCTCGCGACCGGCAGTTTTCTTTTATAACATATCAAAATTTTATTATAACTGAACGAATAAACAATAAAAACACACAGAGAGAATATTGTTGAGGCCTAAATTTTTACTTCATTGTAACCAGATTTTCAATATAAACGCCTTTGATATAATGGAAGTGCACTGTAGGCCAATTTCTAATATGAGATTTCTAGACTGAAGAAACCTTCGCTACCTTTTAAGCATGATACCAACAATCTATAAGTGCATTGATAATTTTGGCACAGTACAGATAAATCAATGTTAAAAATGTCCTTTCTCATAAAGCCTCTGGTGGCCAAAGTAATCCCCTGTCCATGGATTGCCAGTGAACGCTGCTGCAAGGCAAGCTTGAGAAATAGGAGCCGCACAATATCACAACTGAGAGAGAGACCATCTCTGCCAGTCAGCTAAAGCATGAGATTGCCACAGCTCATCATCAGGGCAAACTGGACGACCTGCTTCCAGCCACCCTCAGAATCCCGGACGGGGATCTCGTTGAAGTCAGGTGCATGCTGGGCCTAAGTTAAAAGAAGACAAGAACACTGAAGAAGTAAGAAAACAATTACAGGTATCTTGAAAATTCATTAATCCAGTATGAAAATGCTACAGCTTTAAGCTCTTACATGTACACATAGGTACATGCTAGGCTTAATTAATTTTACTTGATATGGCCCTAGGTAATCAAATCTTAGATTGATTTTTGTTTCATTCAGTGATTACCCAGCATTATGACCGCAAGAAGTGATATTAGCTTTACTCTGTTTCACTTATCAGGTGGCTGAAAGAGAGAAAAGTCCACACTCAGGCCGAAAAAACATGTTCCAGCAATTGAAACACAAATAGTGGGCAACAATCTGTCAGCAGAGTGGATGCCACTTCAGTTCACAGATGAAGACACTAAAGAGATTGTCATCAAGAAGGCTCCAATGGTTGCAGTCAAACATCTGGAGCTTAAAGCATTCCAGCAGCTGGATGAGTACGAAAGGTTGGTTCATTTGATTTTCACTTCATATCTCTAAGAAGTATCCAACGATAAAACAAGTGCATATTATTCAAAAACTCTATGTGGAAAGTGTTTGAATATAAAGTATTATATATCCATGTATATATATTTTTTTCTACCCCTCCAGACAAAACCTGACATTTGAAAAGACATCAGGGGAAGCGTGGCTTAAGTTAGGAGGAGACAAGGGAGGCTCGACCTTCAAACTGATGATGCAGATCGGAAATGTGAGCTGGCCTAACAGCCTAAGAAATACAATTGTTGTTGCGATATTCAAAGCAACAGACAATACGTACAACCTCAGTCTCGTCCTCCAGAAGTTCTCCATCGAAGTGGACAAACTGGCAGCCAAGACTTGGAGGTATGGGCAGACTAAGCACCATGGCCTTCACTAGATTAGCATGATGAATACTCACTGAAGCTGTAAAAAAAAGAAAAGAACACTTTATCATTGCAAGTGGAAACATTGTGTGTGTTGGAACACGACAATAGCCAGTAACAATTGCAAATCTGATGAAATATTGTTAAAATTACTTCTTCAATTCTATGTTTATTTCCAATTCATCTTCCACTCAGAGGCAGACCAATCCGGATATTCCACTTCGGGGATTATCAGTACTTAACAAGGATGTACGGACTCACTGGGCCAAATGGTATGTTATCAAAGCTAACCTTTAATGCATGCTAAAGAGGAAAATGTGGCAAAAGTGATAATGATAATGATAATAATGTATATACATAGACCAATTAGAAAAAAATGCTGACAACTTAAATGTCACTTAATAGATTGAAATGCAAGTTACTAATATATCTATGCTCTAATTAAAATAAACATGTCAATGTGAAACAGCTCAGTAGGTTTTTTAATGTTTGGCACCAAGAGGAAGCCAATAATTCTAAAATGAAATCCTTAACCAAATGCAAAGACTTTGAAAAGTAGTGATAACTTATGCAATCTACTTTATAAATATTACTTGGCATACAGGACGCCATCCTTGCCTCTACTGCGAGATATCAAAGAGGGATATGGCCACCCCACTGGCATAGAGAGGACCAAGTCCATCGCGATCTCTCCCCAACCTCCATGAACAACTCAAGAAGTTTGAAGAAACACGACAGGCCAAGGCTAAGGACTATACATGAATGTCATCAGGCCCCCCATTCTAAACATCCCAATAGACCAGGTATTACAGGGAAACCCTGTTATAACGAGGTCCATGGGACCGGTGCTATTACCTCGTTATAACCGGTACCTCGTTATAACCGTACGCATCAAAAACAAAGAAAAACATAAGCACATAATCATATAAGCGTATACCCATCAATGAAACTTAAGAGCATCCTTTGCGTTGTTATTACACAATTATGGATCATTTTTATTGAGAGAATAAAGGGAAATTATTTGTGAATTAGATGAAAAAGTAGGGGTTGAAATGAGTTAATTCTTTATTTTTCTTCCAAAAACCTCTTCGCATAATAGTTGCACATTATGTTCTTGAGAAGTATGTGCCTATATGTTATATTCATGATTCTTTCTACACCTATCTCTTCCTTTTGTGTTGAACCATTCTGAAAGAATGATATTTTTTCATTTGTGAAATAGTGTAAAATGATAATGAACAAAATGAAATTGTATAAAATGCGTTTAAGTTTTTCTAAACACCAGCGCAAATAGAGTAACATACATGCGTTGTTTACCGTAACTTGCGAGGTATTTTTATGCTGTTGGTGCCCAGCGGGAATGCGATGATAATTCGGCTGTAATCTTATACAGTACAATGTACGTGTATGATCGCTGCGCCCGAAGTTATTAAAAATGCGTTCTTTATTTTCTGCCAAAAATCTCTTCGCTTTTTGTACAGCCGTTCTTGAAAAATATGCGAAAGGATTGAACTTGGAAGATTGTGATCCTTTTTATGCAAATCTGTACCTCGTAGACCATTCTGAAATAAGGAAAAATCTTCATTGTGAAATGCAGTGTTAAAATTGTGATAATGAACAAATCCAGATCTATTCAAACTGTTAAACGCGTTTGTTCTTTTTCTGAACACCAATTAAGTAGCTTAACATGCGTTATTCAACTATTTTTACGCTACTGTCAACCGGCGAGATCACAATGATTTCAGAGTAACTTACATGCGTCGTTTACCGTAACTTGCGAGGTATTTTACGCTGTTGGTGCCCAGCGGGAATGCGATGATTATATTTTCATGAATCATTTCGGCTGTAATCTTATACAATGTATGATCGTTGCGCCCAAACTAAATGCATTCTTTATTTTCTTCCGAAAATCTCTTTGCGTTTTGTATATCTGTTCTTGAAAAATATGCGACAGGATTGAATTTGGAAGGTTGTGATCCTTTTTACGCAAATCTGTACCTCGTAGAACATACTGAAAGAAAGAAAAATCAGCGGGAATGCGATGATAATTCGGCTGTAATCTTATAACAGTACAATGTACGTGTATGATCGTTGCGCCCGAAGTTATTAAAAATGCGTTCTTTATTTTCTGCCAAAAATCTCTTCGCGTTTTGTACAGCCGTTCTTGAAAAATATGCGACAGGATTGAACTTGGAAGATTGTGATATCATCCTTTTTATGCAAATCTGTACCTCATAGACCATTCTGAAATAAAGAAAAATCTTCATTGTGAAATGCAGTGTTAAAATTGTGATAATGAACAAACCCAGATCTATTCAAACTGTCAAACATGTTTATTTTTTTTCTGAACACCAATTAAGTAGCTTAACATCCGTTATTCAACTATTTTTATGCTACTGTTAACCGGCGAGATCGCGATGATTTCAGAGTAATTTATCTACGTCGTTTACCGTAACTTGCGAGGTATTTTACGCTATTGGTGCCCAGCGGGAATGCGATGATTTCATGAATCATTTCGGCTGTAATCTTATACAATGTGGTACTATGATCGTTGCGCCTGAAGGGATTTAAAATGCATTCTTTAGTTTCTTCCGAAAATCTCTTCGCGTTTTGTACAGCCGTTCTTGAAAAATATGCGACAGGGTTAAATTTGGAAAGTTGTGATCCTTTTTACGCAAAACTGTACCTAGTAGACCATTCTGAAAGAAAGAAAAATCTTCATTGTGAAATGCGGTGTTAAAGTTGTGATCATGAACAAACCCAGATCTATTCAAACTGTTAAATGCGTTTGTTTCTTTTTCTGAACACCGATTAAGTAGCTTAAACTATTTTTACGCTGCTGACGCCCGACGTGATCGCGATGTCATTAATAATTTCGGCTATAATCATACACACTCATATTTGCTGACCAGCAACAGAACTGGAAGTAGGAACTAGAAATGGAAAGGTTATAATGATGAGTTGCACACGCATTCCAATTTTCCATTTTTGGCCACGAGTGTCGCTACATAAAAAGTTTTTGAATGCGTTATCTTTTTCTTTTTCTCGTTGCGCTGTGGTCTGGCCTAATATCACGCACGCATATCTCGCGAAAAAGAAAATTGAATGATTATGTTCAATAATTTAGTATTATTATTATCATTTATTCGGCAATTGCAAAACAATACAAGTGACAACAGAGAAACAAATAAAACAAGCAAAACACAAGAAAACAAAGTGTCAGGCTTTCCCTGTTGAGCTTCCCTAAGGAGCCTGGTTGGAAAAAAGCAATCAAAATCACTATGACCCTTGGGCCTCTCCAACCAACTTAAGGAAGCACATCAGGGAGTGGTTGAACATAAAAGAAAACAAACAATACAATTTCAAATTGAGCATGTAAACCAGGTGGATTATTGTACAAACTAGAAATATCATTATGGCGAATGGGTATTAATTCCACCACCCCCCCCCCATAAAAAATAATAATCCAGTGTACAAAAAAGTGTTATCAGAGTACATCTTGACATTGGAACATTGGAAGGTATTCCTGTGTCTTATCACGTGGTTTAGGAGAAAACATGCAAGGAACGGTTCTCTGCAAAATGGGAAAAAGACATGGATAGCGTGAATTCGGTTTTTCATGTTTCGTTTGTCGCGTGTTTGAAAGCGGCAAGTCAAGAAATTGAACCTTGTTATATCCGATCAAATTGCTTATGTTTTTCTTTATCATGATGCACCGAAATTGTCCTCATTATAACCGGAATTTAGTTATAACCGATTCGTTCTGCTGTAGGTTTACATGCAAAGGAAAACGGGACCGACGCGATCACCTCGTTATAAGCGGTTCCTCGTTATAACCAAACTCGTTATAACGGGGTTTCACTGTATATCACTCAAACAAATGAAAAAAAAAAAACATGAAGAAATTTGTATTCATATCTGTTGCCCTACATGCCTGAATTATCATTCACAATTACTAACAAGATGCACTTTTATATTTTGCTTCAAAAGGTTTGCCCCCCTGGCTTGCACATTACTCTGGGACTGTTCCTGAAACACTTTCAGAGTTTGGAAAGGTCATGTGAAGCATTGGACAGGGTAGCTGCAAGTCACCTTGCCAGGAGAGAACATCCAACTGAACAGCAGCTCTCAAAGAGTATGGCAGCTCTTGTGCAGAGAGAGAGAAGATGCTGAGAGTTCTGAAGGAGATGGAAGCAGAGAGAACCGACCTGGCAGAACAGCTGGCATGCTTTCTTCTGCTTTATCCCGAGGAGTCAACCAGCCAGCCGGTAGCACTTCTTCAGGAAGCTGTTCGGGAGAAGAATGCCAAGATAAAGAAGGCGGTAAGCAAAATAAATTAATTTCACTCACATATGTACACACCAAATTGTTTTATGCATATTGAAACTAGAAATGTCGCTAAGGCGACTGGTATGCCTCCGCCATAATGCACGATTCTCCTAATAGGTCTATAGTACATGCAGACAATGTGTGATTACATTTTCACAAAATTGGCAAAATATTAAAATGACAAGTTTGTCACAAGTGTGTTGAATGTTCACCTTCCTTGACCTAGGTTCAATTGGATGAATAGGAGAGCATGTACTTGGGGATTTAAGGACTTTAACTTGACTTTGACCCATTCATAAGTTTATGCATTGAGTAATTTTCAAGGTATGGAGAAAAAGTGCAATTTCTATAATGAAAAGTTCATTGTTACCATTTTCATCTGGCCTTTGACCCTAAAATTCATAGGATAATCACTGTCAGGCACAACATGCATAAATACGTAGTAAGTTTCAAGATAACTTGAGCCACTTCCGAGATATGGAGGAAAAAGTTAGTTCAGCACTTTCCCTTGATCTTTGACCTTTTGACCTTTGAGGCAAACAAAAAAAAAAAGAAGAAAAAAGAAAGCTTCCAGAGAATCTCTATTAGGTTATACATGCATACACCAAGTGTAAAAAAGAAAAGATAATCCTGGCATTGCATAAATGAGGGAAATAGTAAAATTTTGAAGTGTTGCCCTTGACCTTTGACCCCTGACCTTTGACCCATGAACCCTAAATTCTCTAGATATTCACTGCCAGTCAGTACATGTATGTATACTATGTTCCATGAAGATACCTTGAACAATTTCCAAGATACAGAGAAAAAAGTTAAGTTTTGATATTTTTACTTGACCTTTTGACCTTTGACCTCATGACCCCAAACTTTCACCAAAGAATCTTAATTGGGTAATACATGTATACACTAAGTTTCAAGAAAATATCTTCTGGCATTGCATAGATATGGTGGAAATAGTGAAATTTTACGTATTTGACCTTGACCTTTTGACCTTGAGCATGTGCACCCAAAAGTTGATAGGCACAACTTCACCCCCTAATACACATACATGCCAAGTTTCATTAGGATACCTCAAAAGGTTTTTTAGTTACGCTGTCCACAAAATTCATTACGGACGGACGTACGGACAACCCGAAAACATAATGCCTCCGGCACCACTTCGTGGCGGAGGCATAAAAAAGTTTGAATGAACTGTCCTTTAATTAACAATCGCCTAATACCAGGTATCTTTCTTTTATGATTAATTATGAAAATTATATGTGTTACAGAATGATGACTTGATGAAGCTGCCAAAAGAAAATAGTGGGTCAGGAGAGATTACTGCCAGCCTCGATGGAGCACTGCACGAAATGACGATTCACAGGCAGGCGTATTACAGAAGAACGTTCGTTGGAAACCATGCACACAAGTGCCTTCAGGTATGAACATATCTTTAAAAAGTTACACTGACTATCCGAAAAATCTGGAAGAAATATCATTCTATTTTTAGATAAATGAAGCTAATATTTAACCAGCTGACACAGATATAATGATTACTTGTATGTCTGAAAGTTGATGTTGTACTGTGGTTAAAGGATAAAGCATTTCTTATATCTTCCAGCCCAGCAATGTCCAAAAACTGACCAAGAAGATCGTGGAAACGACAGCACGAGTATGTCCTGGAGCTACAGCGGTGATAGGCAAAGCAGAAAGAGTAGCCAAGCGGTATGAAACTCTTCTCCTCCTCTACAGCCGCTGTCACATCAGAGTGAACAAAAGCAGCTTCCTGAAGCAAGAGGAGATAGATGAACTAGGTATCAAATTTTCACTTGTGAAAAAAAAAAACAACAGCAACACACAAATGAAATCAGATCAGACCTGCCATGTAAATTAAACAAATCATCAAAAATCAAATACTGGTGTTGTGACCAAGTGTATGCAGTGCACAAAAGTAAAATATGCTAATCAACACAATGAATCTTGATAATAGAATATATTGGTTGGTCTTAAATATACTGACCTTTCTGTATTCACTAATGTCTAATAACTGTTAATTTTTTCCCCACTTTTTTTTTTTTAATTCTAACAGAGAATGACATCCAAGCATATACTACATTCTTCCAAGTCAATTTTCTGAACGAATCCACACCACCGAAGCTTCACTTAGTTGAGGACCATGTTGTCCCATGGCTACGCAAATGGGGGGCATCTCCTGGGATGATGGGGGAGCAGGGTGGAGAGAGTATGCACTCACAGCTCAACAACATCGAGCGTGATCTCCGTGGCTTCTCCAACGATCTCGACATCCTTCTCAGGAGCATCAAGGGACAATGGCTGGCCTGCAATCCTGTGGCATATGCAAAGGATAACTAGGTTTCACATCCAATAACTCTCTGGTGTCATTTATTATGAACAGCAAAGTTTTTTGTATTTAATGCAGTGATAATGATACACATATTTGTGTCCTGTAATCATCTCATACTCTTCTATATGTGTACATCTTAGAAATTTTTATATCACAATCTGGATTTGGTTTTTTTTTTAATGCATAAGCTAACAATAGGGAGTGTGTATCACTTTCCACTATCTTGATGTGCTGATAGGCGCTAAGTCAAGAGCAAGGTGATGAATGATAATTCTTTCTTCTTTTTTTTTTTTGTCATGACTGCTTCAAGAGAAGGTAGTGCATTCCAATCTTTCCCAAATGCAATGTATCATGCCCTGCATTGAAAGAGCTCCACGTGTTGAACAAATACTAACACATATATATTTGTTTTGTTTTTCATTTAAAAAAAAGTCCAAGATAATAATCTCTTGATTTGTAATGGAAAGTTATTCCATAAATTGGGAGTTGTACATGTAATTGCAGAAGCAGATGCTTGATCATCTTGTGTCACTTTCCATTTCATACGAGATTTGCAACAAAATAACAAAGAACTTCTGCCTAATGTCTGTGTTTGTAAGACTGATGTACAAGATTCAAACTGGAGCTTGAACAAGTGCTTCATTTGTGCATTTGATATAGCTTTTACATTATGTAAGCATTTATATATAGGGCCTTTTATAACACATCAAATCAAGAGGATTTGATTGTCATTTGGTGTGCTGAGCACCCAGTGCAGATGCATGTCTCACTGAGGGGGCATTTTCAGAACTTTGGGCAAGGAACGGTATTTGAGGGTCTGGCATATAATAACTTGAACTAACGCAACTTACAGTAGAGCCTAGAAAATGCTCCTACATTACAGTACAGTATCTGTCATATTTGCATTCAAACAAATGTTTAATTTGCACCAGTCTGATTAACGTGCATGTGGGCCTGCATAAGGTTTGCCTATTTACATACCAGTAATTATTTTGTTACTAGCATCGATACGCTCCTACTCTTATAGATGATGTGCCGTAAAATAAGTGTACCTAGTAGATTAATTTGATATCTCTATTCATGCTTGACATGCTGTCATTCATAGAGCTTGTAACTAGAGCTCTCGCTAATCGAATCTTGCAGCTCTCGTTTTGTGTTCACAATTCCATAGGCCTAAAGAGCAGTGACATTGCAGATGACAACATAGTTGTATCATGTACCAGTACAAGCTCTTACATACCGTAAATCTTGTCAACCGAGCCTTGCATCTGCAATCTGCAGCTCATATTTATGACAGCAATAAGCATGGACATTTTGAAGGATGCATGGCACAAATCAGCACTGGTACTATTAATGCCACTTAATTCAGTCTCTAAACCTTGCTGTGTTGATGTAAATTTAATGTCATTACCTCGGGTACGTGTTATCATGAAATTATGAAATGGATGTTTGTTTCTACTGTAGCCGAACCAGATGCTGTGTGAAGCACATAGTGACTGAACTGTACATACGGTAGTTATTTCTACTGGTTCCAGTACTGTACTACTGGTACCAGGTACTGTGCTTATACCGGTGCATCTTTGTGTTCATAGAACATATATTCAATTTCCTTTGTGACAGCAAGGAAAACTTTGCTTCAGCTCAGGGTAGAACTCGTTCTTATTCTAGGTGTACCCCACATGACATGACTAGCTCAATTTAACTATAGCATTTTTTTTTTTTTACTCTCTCTCTCTCTCTCTCTCTGAGCTGGCACTAGACTATATCTAGTACGGGTACCATGGTACCGGTTGGTAATATGAATAATCAATACCCAGGTAGAGGGTCTAGAATGTCGGCTTGTTTTAGGCTACCGGTATCGTACCTTGCTTGGTGAAGTTTCGTACAAAATAGATTATCTAGTGAATAAAATGCGAGGTTACCATGCTGGTTACTGACACTCTTGAGCATTTGAGTCTCTGTTCTGTCTGTAAATTATTTCAAGTTAGATCACTGCATGACTATTGTAATGAGCCAACCTCGTTACGAACAGTCAGTAAGTTTTTAGTCGAGGTTAAAAACATTCATGACCTATAGTTGACCTATCCCTAGCTCAAATTGTTTTGTTCCAATTTACCAGGTACGTGTATATAGTCTATACATATTAGCAAACGTACTTGATGCGCCATAAGGCATTGAAAGGATATAGAGAATATCGTTTTATTATGAACTGTCGGCGAGGATATTTTGATAATTGAAGGATTTAGTATGTGTAGCGAATATTTGAGTGGTAACTTACCAAATGTTGACAGGAATATGAAGGAATATGGAATTTGAATACGATATCTTGTCTTTACGAAAGATCCAAAACACTGCCGGTAGATGCACGTACCGCGTAGTGTTCATTCAGGATTACAGACCTTCCCTCGTTCATTATCTTTAATATTTTTGGCTGTTCATTTCAATTCATATCCAAAATTCCTTAAATTCACCAGCTCTCCGAAATATAAGTTGCAAATATCAATACATGAAGAATACATTGGTGATAGAAATGAATTTTATTACTCCTCAGAAGCTAACTTGCAAAATGATATAAGTTTGCATGTGAGCTTTGGCTTCGCATCGCTGTTATGACGTAGCCACGTCAGCGTGTGATTTGGATCCTTCGTGTGTGACAATTACTGCTATTTTGTTGATTTCGGTCAATACTAGAGAAATTTGGTTCGTTATATGTATCTGGTCATTTGGTAAATAACTCACAATTTATTGTAACACGGAACCCATACTATGGAAAGTGATATTTGTTGAGATAATAAGACATTTGCGACGTCAAACTAGCGCAAAATCTACGGAGTGTACAAGTTCAGCGCTTAGCGCATACTGTAGCTACCTCCGCGTAGTGATTCCCTTGACGTCCGCATCAAGCCAATATAAGCAGTAAAAATTTTCAGTTCAGGAGGAGACTCCCGGAGTCCTTCTCCAGGTAACGAGCTACTCTCTGCTCACTCCTCAACACACCCCATAACTATAAACTTCCCTCCTTCCCTCCCCCATATATTAGGAGACTCCCGGAGTCCTATTCCCGGTAACGAGCTACTCTCTGCTCACTCCTCAACAACACACAGTATAACTTAAACTTTCTTCCTTCCCTCCCCCCTATATGTAGAGGAGACTCTTGGAGTTCTACTCCAAGTAACGAGCTACTCTCTGCTCACTCCTCAACACACTAGTATAACTTAAACTTTTTTCTTTCCCTTCCCCTATATGTAGAGGAGACTCTTGGAGTTCTACTCCAGGTATCGAGCATCTGCTCACTCCTCAGCATACCAACTACAACCTCCACCCCCCCCCCCCCCTTATGTCCTCATGTAAAATTTCAACTTGTGTTTTGGGATCTTTTGGCAAATTCAAATTCTACTAGAGTATAAGAGACATGCTTTGTATAAGGAACTTAGGCACATGTACAAATCAAATATAGAGGATTCTATATTAGAATGTACGAAGTGGTTTGTATAGGCATGCATGAATAACTTGAAGATAGTTTTAATTACTTCAGGCGTTTAGTCTCATATATGTGAATGAGTATGTAACAGTGGCGATCTAGTTGGAACTTTGTAAAAAAGAATATTAAACTTTGATTTTTGTTTTTGTTGAACCTGAAATCTGAGTATTACAACCTTGTGTCTTTCTTTGTGTCTGTGTACGACTCACTTGACTTAGTTTCTATTTTCACACACCACACAACCCATACACAACATAAACATCTATTACACACACACACACACACACACACACACACACACACACACACACACTGCACATACACTCCTCCCCTTGAATATTCCATCTTCCCTCCTCGGTTATATACTTTGACCTAAGAACTCATCCCCACCGAGACTTAGTAGTTTCCGAAAGGTCGATTAACTCTGTATATGTTTTTACTGCTCGGACATTTGGGCTTACATCTCGCCCACAGAGTTGATCAGTCTTTCTGGAAAACACACACAACATCTACACTACTAATAGTAATACATCTCGGTCATATTATATTCTCTGTGGTGGCGACAGCGCCCTCGACGACAAACAACCAAAGAAGGCGCCACAACAATCAGCTTGCCCGCCACACTATCAAACAAAATTCCTACATATCATTAGTCATACATACTCATAGTACAATAGTGAATATAACATTGGCCATTCGTGTCGAATGATTCAATTTTACAAATCCACTTTAAGTGCTATCGTTAGACAGCCTAGTGTTCTTCATCGACGTGATTTTATCATGTAAAAAAGTTGAATTCTCTAGTGCTAGCTACAGTAAATTTACTGCAGCTACGCTACGTAGGTGCACATCCCCTGCACCACCTATTTACTGTAACGTTATATTATTATTCAGTGTTTACAAGGTAAGCCAGGATTCAGTAAATACAAATGACCATACACAGCATGTTCTTGTATCTATGTATACATAAAATAACATACACTGAATTCTACAAATGGGGCTGTTAATGAAACCGACATTTTCATTACCTCGGAATGATGAAATTGATTTTCTCAGTTACTTTGAACAGTTCTTGCGACGAGGGAAAAAAAGTTTACGTGTTGGTCGAAGTACCAAGGAAGTCATGAGAATAGGCTGTATCCATGACACTTGTCGGGTAATATAGAAAAACTTTTATTTAGCTGATATTTAGACCTAAAAATCAGAGAAAAATAATAATATAAATCTTTTTTTTTTTTTTTCAATTGCAAGGTCTTTTTGTTAGCAGAATGAATAGTCAAAATGATTTATTTTTTCAACTTGTAAGATATATTTAGATAATTCAGTATTTGTACCAGCCACATTGGACTTCCATCATTCTTAAAGAGGGCGTGGTTTGGGGTTACACTACCAACACTATTCGCGATGCTTTGACAGTGAAAACGCCGTCCTTTACTTGTGGTTTCGTTGTGATTTAGTCGTGCAAAAGTCGTGCTTTTGCACTTACATATTGTCCCCGTGGTTTTGCCGTGATTGCGTTGTGATTAGGTGGTGAACGAGTTGTGAAAATGTGCTGGAATCGACGTGAAATTACCGTGGATTAGTAGTTGTTACGTCGTGAAAAAGTCGTGCTTTTCGGGCAGAACAGTCACCGACATCCTGCCTCGCCCCCTCGCCGGCTAGAGTGACTCTTTTGTTATGCAGCGTGAAAATCGAACAAAAGACACATGCTATTCATGGTGATAATCCGCCGATTGTTACATCGGCTTTTGTCCGCAGCTCTTGGGCTCCAAAACCACGACTTTTTCACTACCAGTTCACGGCCGAAGAACGATCAAATCATGCTGTTTCAGTGCTTCTGGAGCGTTGCAAAGTTTGATAATCCGCTGATGATCTTGGTTCCAGCACCTTGTTTATCCATTTCGATACAACAAACGAAGCTCTACTTGCATTGTTCATGTCGTTTGTAACAGTATAGTATGGTTTCGTCGATCGACGCGAGCACCTAGAATAGCATGAAAAGACATGCAACGAAGCATGTGTATTCGTCTTCGTAAATCCCTGTGTTCGTCTTCGTAAATCCCTGCGTTCGCTACCACATTAATTACGACAAATCGCATGCGTGTTTTACTATGTACGTTACCATGCAGGTTCTTCAATGCGTTATATCACGGCAGGCGCATACCACGTGTCGTGTTTACCAAGACCATAATATTAAAGAAGTGCAAGATGCCTGAGCGTGACGTGAGACATGTCGTTTAATATTCATTCAGCTTCTAATTTTATCGTATCGTCCTTATTTCTACATCGGTATTGAAAGCCTAAAACAAACAAAATTGTATTAAAAGCAATCATCCAATTTTACTATTATTTTAGCACCTTACGGAGCCGAATGTTGCCGTTAATCATTTTCAAATGTAAAAGCAAAGAACCGACATTCATTTTAGCATCTTACGGAGCTGAATATTATCCTTAGGCCCTATTCATTTCCGAACGTGAAAGTAAACATCCGCTATTTATGTTAGCACCTAACTGAGCCGATAGATACCGTTAATCATTTCCAAATGTAAAAGCAACAATGTGTTATTTATTTTAGCATCGTACGGAGCAGAATATTACCGTTATTCATTTCCAGATTTAAGAGCAAACATCCAACATTTATTTCATTATCGCATGGAGCCGAATGCTATTGCTGTCCACTTCCGAAAGTGAAATGAATAATCTGACAATTGTTTAGCATCGTATATACGGAGCCGAATGTTACTGTTTTCATTTTTGAACGTCAAAGCAAACATCAGACATTATTTTCCCATGCAACGCAACTAAATGTTACTGTTATTCATTTCGAAATGCTATAGCAAAATATCTGACATTTATTTCAGCATCGTATATTGCAGAATGTTACTGCTATTCACTTCCAAACGAATGTAGGCCTAAAAGCAATCATCTGATATTTATTTTGGCATCTTCCGGAGCGAATGTTATTGCTCTTTACTTTCGAAAGTAAAATCAAACACCCGACATTTATTTAATCATTGTACGGAGTTGAATATTATTGGTATGCATTTCCGAACGTTAAAGGGATCTTTCGATATTTATTCTAGCATCTTCCGGAGCTGAATGTTATTGCTATTTACTTTCGAACGTAGAAGTAAGCATCCGGCATTTATTTTATCATCATACGGAGTTTAATATTATTGTTATTCATTTCCGAACGTCAAAGGGATCATTCGACATTTACTTTAGCATCTTCCGGAGCTGAATGTTATTGCTATTTACTTTCGAACGTATAAAAGCAAACATCCGGCATCTATTTCATCATCGTATCCGGAGTTGAATATCATTCTTATTTATTTCCGAACGGCAACGCAAACATTCGACATTTATTTCAGCATCTTCCGAAGCCGAATGTTAAGAATCCTTTTCATTTCCGAACGCAAAATCAAATATCTGACATTAATTTTAGCACCGTACGGGGCCGAATCTTACCGTTATTCATTTCAAAAAGTATAAGCAAACATCCAACACTTGTTTTAGTATCCATACGGAGTCGAATATTCCCGTTATTCATTTCCAAAGTTAAAAGCAAACATCTGACATTTTTTTTTTTTTTTTTTTTTAGCATCTTACGGAGCTGATTGTTACCGCTGTTCATTTTCAAAAGTATAGGCAAACATCCGACTTTTTTTAGTGGCCCGATCGGGCCACCAAAATCTTAATTTCTGAAATTTTAGGGGCCCGACGTGTGTTTTTGGTGGCCCGGGCCACCGTTAGTGTCGAGCCCTATGACGTTGAACATTTTTTTAATGCTTTTGATGATGATAATGATAGATCGAGGGCGCTTGTGATAATGATGAAGACGAGGTGTTACGATAATGACAGTGATATATTCGGCCCCTATACAGCGTGCAAATGCGGACGAAACTTCCACGCAGAGCAGTGGCAAACTGAAAGTCTCTTGCGATTTCTCTTTCAGATATAGAACCTTGTTGATAAAACAGCCTACAGACAGAACAATTTCCGTAGTTTAAATCATGAAGCTTAAAACGCTGATATGGATATTCTCTTAAAGAAAATTATATATCTGCTCAAGAATCAGAAGTGCTAAGAAGTTGCCGCTCATTTCATCCAATCATTAAACTTTTATCGAGCGGGATATCGTGAACTATGTCATAATTATGTACAGTATAATACGCAGGGCGAGTGATTGTGTCTTGGCCCGTTCAAAATATGACGGAGTATTGTTACAAACAACATATTATACGACATAATATACTGCACGCGGAAATAACTAAGCGGCACTCGTTAGTTATTATAGCAACATTCCGTATCATTAACAGCAATATTACGATTCAGTGCAAGGTAAATTATCGTAATTACGGCATCATGAATTCCGTTATCAACAATAATGCAATTCTGTCCTTAACAAAATTTGATAGAATTAATACGGGATAATCTTCATGTTATTATTCTTTGTGGATAGATCAGATTTTAAGTGCCCATGCATGTCCAGTCAAGTAATTTTCATTCAAGTTGTATTCACGAATTCACAGTTTACGTCGATATAAAACAAATTTGAATCAGTTGTAATGAAAACAATACGAGGCAAGAATTTCATTTATTGATATTTTCGAGTAATATAAACAACATGATCATGACAATGCAAAACCCATACGATCTCACGTTTTACCGAATTGCATGTAATAAACTGCTTACGAGATTAAAGGGAGTTAAATTTTGAACTGTGAAATTACTCTGAATACTACTTCGAGGATTTGGTGATCAACAGTAAATAACTGTTAGTCGTTTTCTGACGACGAAGTGTACTATAATGTCCATGTTACCTTACATCGAACCAGGGAGGTGGAAAAGATCCATCTCCAAACCGACCCATTATATCGGCACAGCTCGGTCATCGTTGGTCATGCATGCGCAGCTCAGCGACTCAATGCCGTTCCACCTTTTGATATCATCATCAAGCACAAAAGCTTCCAGCCGCAAGGAGTTGATGAATATCCGGGTCATTGTTAAACAACCTACGATAGGGCAGGGAGCACCTTGGCTTTTATGTCAAGAAACAGTTTGTATACGTTTGTAATTAAATGCAAACAAAATAGAAAAAAAGAACATCAGGCTTTACAAATCGGGGTTGGCCCCTATAATTATGAGACCTGAATTATCTATGAACAGTTCTTTTTATTAGTGACCCGACTGATGTGACCTCTATGGTAAGAGCTTAATTTAAGAGAGTACCTATGGTAATTGTTACTTATCTACGCGGTTTTTTATTCATATAGCGTAAGCAACATCTGGCGGAAACTCCATGTAACGATTGCATTATTTTTTGGGGGTGGGGGGTGGGGGTTAATCATACCCTCGTATGAAACAGTGTCCAAAGATACATGTAACAGGTATAGGCACTATATCCATATTTACGTGTGCGGGAGGGGAAGAGCACGTAATCGAGGGAGAGCTGGAGCATAATAGAGAGCACAGAGCTTGTGACAGACCATCACGGGTGCATTTGTATTTTAGATATGGTATTCAACACCATTTTTATGGAATTCATCATGAACACATTTTTTTTTTTTTTTATTTTTTAGAAAATGTAAGAAATTTAATACTCTGGGGCAGTGGGTATGGCTATAAAATTGTGATTTTTCTGTCACCTCGTGAGTCCCGTGCGCGTCTGTCACTGTGTAAGAACTTTGATGATCAAAGGTGCGAGGAAAGTTTGTATCGAGATTTGAATTTCAACGATCTAATTCACACTTTGTTACAATATTTTTATTCTTTTTCAACAAAAAAAAAAAAAAAAAACAAGAAAAAGAAAATGTGTACTGATCGATCGGGGAACAATGAGAATGGCTACAACCACCTTCTGATGGACGTGTGCGTCTTTCACTGTAACCAACTTTATGTGAGTGAAGAGAAGTCTATAATGTGTGGAGAAGGGGGTGTCCCCCTCTCACACGGGGGAGCTTTTGCATTTTTAGAAATGAAATACAACAATCTGGTATAGACACTTGGTGGAATATTTGAAATATTTTCTAACGATGTTTAATATTCTGAAGAGGTTGGCAGGAAGCCTACAATGTCTTCTTATACACGCATACAAATTCGCAGGTTACAAAACTCGGGAGATTGTAATCCGCTAGCGAACTTTTTCGCACGTAAGAAAGACACACGACACAAATATTGGCGCGAACAGCATGCTAAACCCAAGAAATCTTGCTGCCCCGCGGTGACTTGTGAACGGTCGACCAAACTGCGTTCTTGTTTTTTATTCCATCATTAAAAAGAACGTTTCAACGGCATACGCTCCACACCACTGTGAGGCACAAGAACGATAGTTTAAACTGTATCGATTTATCGATAAGCAATTAGCAGGTTACATTTGTTCTTATAAATGGTTTTTAAAAAGAAATATTACTCAGTTGCCTTGGAAATTCCCGAAATTATTGTCTGAGTATAGAGCAAGTTTGAAGGTTCACGACGAACGAACGCTCTCAGGCATGCATGCATCATGATTAACATGTGAAGCTCATGAAATAAACCTTCTCGACGGTTATTACATTTCAGACTTCGAAGAAAGAAATGGCAGAAGAATACACGCCCTGTCTAGTAGTATGCGCGCATTCCTTACGTGCCAAACATGATAAACAAGACACACCGCCAGTTCATGAACTTTAGTTTCTGAGGGCCGTGGGAAAGGCAATGAATTAATATTCGAGAAATTATAGCTTCAAGTTAAGAATGTATTAAACTACAATGTATTAAACGAACGCTAACAGTATTCTGATTGTTTGTTTCCCACCCCCTCTCTCTCCCTCTTTCTCTTTGTGCGTGACAAGAGAAACGAAATTTAAGTTTGTACTAGTATTCCATCGACTCATGAGAGTAGTATACTTCGGAAATATAGGCCTACAGACCCCATATTGGAAGTGAATAAAAAGGCTGTGCTGAAATTCTTATCCATGCAGGCATAATCAGTGTGAATACTAGTCATCTTTTAAATGATTTGTGATCGACACTAAGTTACCCGTCGCGTCGATCTCGTCCGGTCTTCTCATCCATGTGGAAGGAGTTTAAGGTTCACGCCAGTGCCATATATAAAGAGAGTCTGGCCAACTGCTAATTTGGACGCCATGTCGATACCGCGCGTATTACACGTAACAGGGTTAGCGTGTACGCTCAGACGTAACAAAATAACCAAACCAAAGGGGTCGTAAACACAGAGTTCTGTGGTCGTAAACAAGTGGGCACTGCATTATGAGCGCACTTTAGTAACGAAATGGCGCCTGTAGATCATGGGACCAGCTTTTGACCAATCACAGGCTTCAAAACACATAAGCCAAAAAGCGAGATGGCCACACTCTTTATACGGCCCTGCATGGTTCACGCCAGAGTATCAGGTGCACGCATCACTTTGTACAAGTGCTCTGCGCACCTGCACTGACTGCTCACTGGTAGTGCGGACGCACGTGGATGCATGGCAACGCATTACTCTCATGGACTCGTGTTAGTTACAATGTATGTAGTGTGGCGTGGTAGGGTACATTGATAGAGGTTTGCTCGAAAGTAGTTTGTGACAGTCATTCGGATTCCGCCACACGGCATGGGAGAAATGAGATGTTTATCTTTCGTTTCGTTTCGTTTCGTTTATTCATTTCCATTTCAAATAAAATACAACAAATACAATGCATAAAATACACTTACTGTAATCAAATCTTTCTTACAATACGAAATTATGCCATCGATTAAAGTGGAAGTGAAATGTGAAATAAACAGAGAACTTGAAAGAAGGCTCAGAGGCCTTGTGGGGGAAAAGTCCTCTATACAACATAATGTAGGCAAAATCAACAAATTACATTAACACATGCACAATACAGAACACACATGATATCACAAACAACTGGAGGAAATGGTGGAGACATTAAATAATCAGTATTTAAGCAGGAGTTTTTTTTTAAGAGACTTTTTGAATAATCTTAAATTTGAGCATGAACGTATCTCACTTGGTATGGAATTCCAAACAATGGGAAAGCTAAAGCGAAGAGATCTTTTTTTATCTGAATTTTAAATACCCTCATGACAAAATACGAACGATCACGCTTCCTACATAATTTAAATGTTGATAACTCTCGCTGTACATCAACATTTATCAAGTGGCATAACTATACACAGCCCAGTCATAGTAAAAATCACATTCGTGCGCTTCTATACTCTTTCGTAAAAACACGGCGTCCGATCGGGGCTAACATGCCAATGACCTTGATCAGGGCTCCACACTAACTTTCTGGTGGCCCGAAAGAAAAATCAAGAAAAACTTAAGAAAAACTACATCGGTCCTACTACAAAGAAAAACAAATATCAAATATTACTGAAGTGCGTCATGTCGAAAATCAATGAATAGAACATTCAATCATCTTACTGTTATTTCTGAGTTCTACGATTTAGCAAATAGGCTTATAGATTATTATGAATGTTATTGCAATTTACTTTCGAACATAAAAGCAAACATCAGACATTTAGTTTATGGGTGCTGTTATTCCGAAGAATAGTTAATCAGAAAATGAAATTCGGAACAACACCGGGAACCTTGGGAATAACGAATCTTCGGACCGAAGAGCCTTCAACGAACCTTCGGAATAACGAGCTGTAATCTATTTAACAAATCATCGTACGGAGTTGAATATTATTGTTATTCATTTCCAAACGTCAAAGGGATCATTCGACATTTCTTTTAGCATCTTCCGGAGCTGAATGTTATTGCTATTTAATTTCGAACAGAAATGCAAACATCCGGCATATATTTTATCATCGTACGGAGTTGAATACTATATTGTTATTCATTCCGTACGTCAAAGCAATTAAACATGAAACGTTAATTTTACCATCGAATGCATCTAAATGTTACTGTTATTCATTTCGAAATTTAAAAGCAAACATCCGAAAGTTATCTTAGCTTCGTACGGAGCAGAATATTACTGCTATTCACTTTCCAACGTAAAAGCAATCATCATGACATTATTTTATTTTAACATCTTCCGGAGCCGCTATCTACTTTCGAAAGTTAAAGCAAGCATCCGACATTTTAATCATCGTACGGAGTTGAATATTGGTTTTTCATCTCCGAACGTGAAAGTAATCATTCGACATTTACTTTAGCATCATCCGGAGCTGAATGTTATTGTTATTTACTTTCGAACGTAAAGGCAAATATTATATCCGGCATTTATTTTATCATCGTACGGAGTTGAAAGTTATTATCCCTTACCGAAAGTCAAAGCAACCATTCGACATTATTTTATTTCAGCATCTTCCGGAGCCGAATGTTATCCTTATTCATTTCCGAACGCAAAATCAAATACTAGTATCTGACATTAATTTCAGCACCGTACGGAGCTGAATCTTACCGTTATTCATTTTCAAAAGTATGAGCAAAGATCCGACATTCATTTTTGTATCATACGGAGTCGAATATTACCGTTATTCATTGCCAAAATTGAAAGCAAACATCTGACATTTATTTCAGCATCTTCCGGAGCTGAATGTTATTGTTATTGACTTTCGAACGTAAAGGCAAATATTATATCCGGCATTTATTTTATCATCGTACGGAGTTGAAAGTTATCATTATCCCTTACCGAAAGTCAAAGCAACCATTCGACATTATCTTATTTCAGCATCTTCCGGAGCTGAATGTTATCCTTATTCATTTCCGAACGCAAAATCAAATAGTATAGTATCTGACATTAATTTCAGCACCGTACGGAGCTGAATCTTACCGTTATTCATTTTCAAAAGTATGAGCAAAGATCCGACATTCATTTTTGTATCATACGGAGTCGAATATTACCGTTATTCTTTGCCAAAATTGAAAGCAAACATCTGACATTAATTTTATTTCAGCATCTTCCGGAGCTGAATGTTATTGTTATTGACTTTCGAACGTAAAAGCAAATATCTGGCATTATTTTGTCATCGTACGGAGTTGAAAATTGTCGTTATTTATTTCCGAAAGTCAAAGCAAATATTCGACATTATTTTATTTCAGCATCTTCCGGAGCCGAATGTTATCCTTATTCATTTCCGAACGCAAAATCAAATACTAGTATCTGACGTTAATTTCAGCACCGTACGGAGCTGACCGTTATTCATTTCCAAAAGTACAATGTATGAGCAAAGATCCGACATTCATTATTGTATCATACGGAGTCGAATATTACCGTTATTCATTGCCAAAAATAAAGCAAACATCTGACATTTATTTTAGCATCTTACGGAGCCGATTGTTACCTCTCTTCATTTCCAAAAGTAAAGGCAAACATCCGACCTTTTTTGGTGGCCCGATCGGGCCATCAAAATCTTCATTTCTGAAATTTTGGACCACCGGGCCACCGTTAGTGTCAAGCCCTGCCTTGATACATCGGAATATTCGGTAAGTCATTTTCAGTACCATTGATGTTCTAGACATTTTCGTTACGGCGACAGGAACGGATTACAAACTCCATCGAAGTGAAATTTGGAGTGGAAATCGATGCAGAAAGGGAGAGTTTACAGATGTTTTGAGTGAGGCAGGGTGTTTACTGTTTCTCCGATTTTACTGAGTTCACGCTTTGCGTTGACATTGCGTTCACGGAGGTCTTATAAAACGTCTTTACGTAAAATACAAATGATTTTGTTGCACATTTTACCATGTAATTTGCGACGGAAAATAAGCGATCGATTAGATGCATGTTTTCAGAATATACCTAGAGTCTGATCATGCACTTTCGCTAAAGTTTATATCTTTTTTTTCCGTCCTCACTAAATGTGCACTTCGCAGTCGAAGCGATTATCGTGTGCCCGGGCGGCAAAGCGCGATGAACTGAGGGAATTCAAACAATGTAGTACTAGTAATCTAACGGTAAGCTATGGTAGTAATCTAATCCACGCGACTATAGAAATTTGCGGACGGCTTGCTGCGCTATAACAAAAGCTTTCGAGAGTCCGATCAAGACACCCTCGCCTGAACTGTGCTTTTGTTCCGATTGTTACATTTTCTGAAGAGGGCGAACAAAGATCTATTAACATGACAAAGGGGCTACCTCATTATCTACCTCATCGATTTCACAGCGATATCACAATAAAACCACGACTTTTTCACGACGAAAGCACAACCATAGGACGACTAAATCACGGTGTAAGGACGGCGTTTTCACTGTCAAAGCATCGCGAATAGTGTTGGTAGTGTTAATGGTTAACAAAAGTCAACCCAAATATGGTCATATGATTGACTGGAAGGGGACGAACATAGAGCGGGTGCGCATGCGCGAAAATACATCTGGCGAAGGGCCGCTAAAATTGTAGCGGACACATCGTCGCTGAATCCACGAACCGGCACAACCGGCCAAAATCGGGTAAATTTTCGATTTTGAGATTTTTGCATATTATGATAGTATATACCGAGTTCTACAACCTGACAAATTTTTGAATCTCAATCTCGAGTAATTACGTAATAATAACGACTGTGCCACTTCGTGAAAACTCCGACCGGTCCGTCTAGATTTTCACGAAGTGGCACTATCGCGTGCGTACACGCCGGACTTCATAAAAAATCACTGATCTGTCAAACGTCCTCGTACGCGCTCGTCCAAAATGGCTGCGCCCTGAGCAACGGAAAAGAGACAGATGAAATCGGTAAAGTTACATATAGCTCTGTATTGACACTTAAATTATTCGAATTTTCACTTTATTGAATGTAGATTTGTGAATAAGGAATTAGAATATAAAAAGAGTGTAAATGTGTACTCTAACAGGTCACAATGACTTAGTTTGGCTCTGTCCTAGCTTCGTACTGTACGTTTGCAGTCCCACAGCTATTGTTCGGTGTAAGTAAAGAATAGGGAAAATAGGGTTCAAACTAGTAGAGTCAAATGAACTCGTCTCACATTTGCATCGAGTCTGTAACGCACTAAAATGGTGATATATTGAACAATTCTATTGTTGCCTGTAATACGAGCTCAAGTTTGTAATGCTACGGCCTACTTCTTCCCAGCTAATTTAGCTCTCTTATAGATCCTCTGAACCTTCCAGGAAGTATCTAACGTTACAGTTCTTCTAGATCTAATTGAGATACTAGTAGTTAGACTCTAACTGTGTTACAGTGTAAAATTATTAATACTGGTAGTGCTCGTGAATACCGCATGTGCAGGTATTCTGTGATGTTATTTCGCTGACTACCCTTGAAGTCTCAATGGAAAAGAAATGATTTAAAGCTACTTATACTAAAATGTAATTGAGGAAGGTCCTCCTCCCACCTCATTGTCTAAATTGAGGTGTTAAGAGCAAAAATAAGGTTCGTTAATGCTCAGTACCTGAATTCACAAATTGTTCTATCATGCTATAGGCCTAAAAGTAAACATTAAAGCATGTGCCTGGCAAGTAATTTTGCCTTAGTTTGTGGTTTTGCTTGCTTTGATTTTCTACAATCTATAGTTCTTTGAAACACAGTTGTTGTTGTTTTTTTTTTTGTGTGTGTGTGTTCTTTTTTTTTTTTTTGGGGGGGGGGGGGGCTATGAGGATTCAGAACTGTGCAAATTATAATATTAGACCAGAGTGATGTTCTCAAACTTCAGATTCTAATAAGCCATTATAATGTAGACCTGAAAAGGAGGTGGGGAAGGGGGCAGGGTGATGTTTTGCAAATTTGTGGCTCATATTGTTAGTAGTGATGGAGTTTCATGTGACTAACATCTTGCATTCATCTTCCATTCCAAACAGATATTGAGGCAACGCAACAACTTGCAGACTGGACTGAAATGAGTGATGTTCTTCGATGATGGGCTACTTTACAAAATTGTACTCCGAACCACATTCCTGTAGATTTCTACCATCATCACAAGCTTGAACAACAACCGTAAGTTACATTACTATCTGACAAGGATTTAGACAAACCAGTGTTTGCTAGTACAGGATGCAGGAATACGACTAATAATTTGACTTTTCACATAATGAAATGATTGTGTATCTTACTCTTTTTTTTTTTTAAATTACAACTGTATTTTGTAGTTTAGATGGACGTGAAGCACTGACATAACATGGAATCCGACATTTTGACATCTAATTACCTGCAGTCATGCTGCATTTTGGTATAAAGGCAATGCTGTCTCTCAATCTGATCTTGATATGGTACCAATATGCATTTCTTCAGTGTCACTTATCTTTCATTACTGTTATAACTGTAGTTGGTTTTTTTTTTTTGGTTTTTTTTTGCTATGTGTGTGTGTGTGTGTGTGTGTTTTTTTTTTTCTTTTTTTTTTTGGGGGGGGGGGGGGGACAATGGAGATGGGGAATGAGCAGCTCTCTGTGCTGATATGAGATGCCATCAACTTTGCAAAAGTCAATGGTACATACTGTATGACAAATACTTGGCAAAGACGATGAAAAGGAAAGGTCTCAATATGCATTTAAAGCTTCATTCATATTAATGTTGGGTGTTTTTTTTTTTTTTTTTGCTTTCTACACTCAGAAGTCAAATGTTGTAAGAATCTGAGACTTTACTTAATACATGGGGTTGACTGTGTCACTGATTTTCACTTGTGATGTTCTGCTTTCTTTATTCTTTGTCTTATTCTTTACTTCAGTTCTGCTCCTGATTCTAGTCAACAATGTGTTCATTCACCATTTCGTCTGGCTTAGCATCCTCTTCTTACTGCACTCAAAGGTTACATTGTGCACTGAGCTAAAGGTGAGCAAGATATAAACGGCAATCAGTGCAACACCTATTCATGTAGTATTCGGTTTTATTTTGTCATAGATATTACTCAGAATATCCAGTGTCATTGGACAATTAGAAGTTATCCTAGTATAGTCTTGTTATGTACATTATCACATTGATTCAAACTTATAATTCAACAGAATTGCATTAGCACTTTTGAGCAAAACACTACCAAAGTGTTGATATGAAAGGAACACTATTGTATAATACTTTTCTCAGGCAAATCAAATATAGTTTTACAGATGTGGAAAATTGTTTAAGTAGTATGTTATGACTGTCTTCTCAAATAATTATCATCATTCCCCTCTGCAATATAGAAGTAACATTGTCTTTGAAAAACAATTGTTCATCTTTGCATATAGGGAGAGAAGCTGATGACAACTGTCTACTGGATATGTCGAAGTGGAGAAAGCCAAGAGAAACCAGGAATAGCTTCAAATGACTAGGGTGGCTGAGCTGAACATCTGCACCAAAGTCCAAGCCAGGGATCATTATGGAAGGAGATCATAGCAATATTTCACTGCAATCACAGAGTTGCTCCAGACAGCGAACTTTTCACAATGTGTGTGCCTGATGAATGGGCAGTCAGGTTCTGGCAGAACATTATCTCGATATTCTGCGTAATGTCGTATTTAATGACTTTGGGTTGTGTGTGTACAGAAAGGGGGGGGGGAGGGGGTGGGTAGTGTGATTATAAAATATGGCATCATTTTAATAATAGCAATAATAATAATAATAATGATACTGCTACTACTAATTATAATAATAATAGTGATGGTAATAATGATAATATCAATAATAATAATAATATAAATGATAATAAAAGTAATAATAACAATAATCAACAGTGCTTATGTATAGCACATAGAACATTCTGTGTTATGTCCGTATGTGCTCAAGGATTAAAATGATTACACAAAAACATACAATTGCTAATAACAATAATACCTTGTTTCATGTTTAGACTGTAATGAAGGCATTCCCAAGGCAGACTTAGGTTTGTTAACATTTGTAAATTATTTCAAATTCTGGGGTAGATTATTCCATATGGTAGAGACATGACAAGCAAGTATGTATGTTGTTGCTTTTTTATTCAGCATAACAAATAAGTCCCTGCCTTTCGAACAAAGGTTTCTCTCTGGTGTGTCTCCTATTTAAAGTAGTTCTCTCAAATAGTGTGTATTCAAAAGTTAATATCAACATTTTGTACTGAATATGAATTTTGACTTGAAGCCAGTGGAAGCTTCGTAGAAACACTTAAATTTGTGTTAATATGTTGTTGTTGTTGTTTTTTTAATTTGAACACTAGTCTTGCAGCAGAGTTTGGGATAGCTTGTTATCTCTGTATCTGTTTGACTGACAATCCACAAACTAATTAATGATGAAATCAACATGTCAAATGAAGAAACAATGAACTGAACGTACTGCTATGTGTTTATCGATGGAGTCGCACATTTTCCAAATATTGTATGTGAAAGAATCAAGGGGACATTAAGGGACATTAATCCTAAGTACTGTATCTTACACTGTCACTTTATTCACTGGCATTAATCGTGATAACAATCAATCCATGGGTCTCTCCACACAGCTTTGTCACAATGATGCCTTCCTCAATTTCCACTGTAATATGCTTCCATTCTCTTTGGCTTAACAGTGCTTTTCACAACAAAAACTTTACAAGTATCAAAAGCCATATAAAATGTATTTTCTTTTACCTTGTTTTTGAACCAGCTCACCTATCAAACTATTCATTTTGCCTCCTTTAGCCAGGCCGCCATTAGGCCAACCCCATTAACGATTCTCAGTATTTTTTTTTTTTTAGCATGCCTACCCCAGCACCTCGGATACCCACAGCAGATGTAAATTAAATTAGGACTAAGCTTCAAGTCAAGTTGTGCGAGCTAGAAAGGTATTAGGAGACTGCAAGAGGGTTATAAGTAATTGGATGCCTACATTTTCTCTGTTTGCTCTCATTTCGCTTCGAGAATGATTAATAAACTTTGACAGATAATGTTTAATTGGATGATACTTGTACTGCAGTACACAGCCATATTCTTGCAGTCTGTGTCCACATCAGGACTTATAGCATGGCCGTCATTACCTTTTTATATTGAATATTGTTGTGGATTTCATTTTTTAAAGGAAAAATGAGAAAATGTAGGTCTGATATGTTAGCAGTGTAATTGTAAACAGGTAGAGTAACAGAAAAAAAAAAAACACTGTCACCTAGTTTCATGGTGTCAATATTATTCACAGAAACATGTGCAGAAATTATATACAGAAATATTTGTGACGTAAAGAACCACAGAAATGTAAAAACATGTAAAATTTGATTGCGTTAACGATTCTGAATGTGGAAAGTGTGATACTCGAAAAGATATCAAAACTGATTAGTTCCGAGTAAATCTACAGTAAAAATATCAGGTAGATATTCATCTGTATGAAATCTTTTTAAAGAACATTACTTGTGTAGATAACTTTGTAAAGTGTTTAACGATATCTTTATAGTGTTTAAAGAAATGTTTACTTTGAAGAGGTTAGACTTTATTCCTGCAATCAAAATAAATCATACCAAAACAACAGCAAAGTTTAAGAAGTAAAACTTATCATTAATTCGTGTATATGGAATATCCAGTGACTGATTTTGGAGCAAGATACGAGATTGATATTATGCCGATTTGGAATGAACAAACATGACATTTCTTTCGGCCAGAGAGCTGAAAGCGAACAATGAGTTTTATAATCGGTTCCGAAAAAGTAGAGATGACTAGTATTTGATTTGATGATAAAAAAATTATTCCTTCATTTTTTGGTCAGAAATGGATATAAGAAATACTAAGCAATATTTTATTTTATAAAGGTAAAGGAATATTATGTAAAGGTACAATGTAATATATTTCTATTTCATTGTGATATGGGTTCCTCGAAATTGTCTTGTTCATTAAAACGTATATGTTAATAACGTTAAGATTCTTTCATTACGGGAAATATAGTTATTTAAATTATGATTGAATGAACTACTGTCCATCCTCGAGATAATACACAAATCTCATTTTAACAGCTTCTTATTTAGCAGCAGTTTTGCTTATATATTTGTCGTTACGGAATACCATAGTAATGAACTTTTAATTTGGCTGAAAATGAAATGTGGAAATCCGTTTAATGAAATGTACAACGTATGATACTTGAAAACAATACAATATAATTATAGTAATGAATGTAAATATTCAAACGATTATTTTTCCTACATTTCTTTTTTCTTTGCAGTTGTGCACGAATTAAATGTTGAATATGATCTAATAAAAATAAATGTCATTTGTTGAAAAAGGAATGTGTATTTCTTCCTTTAATGAATGATTGAATATAATACAGGACTTGAGAGAGTTTGAAAATGTCATTATTTCTCGAAGAAGACAAGTGTAGAGGATGATGATGATGATGATGATGAAGATTGAAAGAGAAGGAGTGATGGAGAGAAGAGGGGAGTACGAGGAATTTGTGTGAATTCTAATTGGATGTTAATGTACGTCTGCATACCTACTAAAATAAGTCGGGAATTTGTTCATTTTCGTAAGCAAGCAAGTGCATGAAGATCATAAAATATAAAAGGCTGCCTTTCTGTTTAAATGAATATTGAGAATACGTAATGAAAAAGAAGAAAAAAGAAGTAAAGATCTAAACATGAAGCTCCATGATCTAAAAAGAACAACATAATTACTATTCTACAGTACTTTTATCCACGGATATTAGATTAACAATCCCAAGAGCACAGTGCTAGTATTATACTAGAAGAGCTAATTGAAATATAAATTTTCTTAGTGAAATAACCTTAACCAGAAATAAATTTGAAGGCCATGTGCCGTTTCGTGATTTTATTGGGTTCTGTTCGTTATTCCGAAGGTTTGCCATTCCGAAGGTTCGTTATTCCGAAGGTCCGTAATTCCGAAGGTTCGTTATCCAGAAGGTTCGTTATTTCGAAGGTTCGTTAATCCGAAACACACAAATTCCCTATAACTAGACAATCATTAATCCAAAAATGAAGTAGGGTTCAATAATCCGAGCATTTGTGGCGTTATTCCGAAGGTTCGTTAATCCGAAAATGAAATAGGGTTCTCTATTCCGAAGGCTCGTTCATCCGAAAATGAAATAGGGTTCGTCATTTCGAAGGTTTTAATCCGAAATGATAGGGCATAGGGTCCGTAACGAACCTTCGGAATATCTAGTTTTGTTTCATTTTCGGAATAACGAACCTTCGGAATAACGAACCTTATTTCATTTTCGAATTAATGAACCTTCGGACTAAAGAACCTTCGGAATAACGAGCGGTAATCAATTTATTTTGCCGAGAATCCTGAACGCTATGTGCGGCACAAGCGCAGTGTGCCGGTTCGTGGATTTATTTTGCGGAGAATCCTGAACGCCATGTGCGACACTAAGCGCTGTGTGCCGGTTCGTGGATTTATTTTGCGGAGAATCCTGAACGCTCTGCGCGACACTAAGCGCTGTGTGCCGGTTCGTGGATTTTTTTGGACCTAGTCTGGAGTTTTCACAAAACGACACACAGCTTTATAGCCTTACTGTGTGCAAATTTTACAACGCTGGGAGTATTTTTATGTATAGCAAGAAAGAGCAGATTCTTCTCATACGTCACAGTGAAATTTATTGAATAGCAATTCCATTAACATATCTTACTGATAGTTTGAAAAAACAGAAATCTTTAAATGCGATTTACTCGAAATGTACTTCGCGCACCGGCGGTGCGCGTGTGCCGGTTCGTGGATTCAGCGACGACATACGTGTGTGATAGACGTCCTGGACTGGAAGGGCAAACGCAAAACGGGTATCTACCGTAGATCTACCGTAGATCTGTAGATACCCCGGTTGAGGGGTCTAGATATCGCGCACAAAAGTTTGTGATGCTCTTATAATAGAATTATTCCACAATCATACCTGAATTTCTCAATAAATATCACGAAAATGCAGAAAAATCACCTCCCAGAATCTCCTGATGATACGATGACGGAGTAGTGCGCTGTCGCCGTTTGTATGTCGGACTTACTTTTATGCGTTCAATTTCTCGGGGTATGTAAAGGTCGCGCAGCTGCCCTCTGTAGTTTCATGCGTGAAAGTGTCTGCCCCTCTGCGGCTGTAACGTGCTTTTTTCGGCTTTCGTAGAATATTTTTTCACTTGATATCAAATTTGTCCCTGTTATTGTTAAGCAATACGTAAACGATCGATCGAACAAATTACGAATTCTTTCAGCTACAAACGAGACAAGCGAGATGACACATCTAGGCTACAACATCCTTAAAACAGATTTTAAGCTAAAGCTAAGGTAGGTAACTTACAAGGTAAAAAATTGGAAATTTAGTGAAAAAATTTGTTGGAAATCAAAATTTCTTACCTGCTTCCTTCTCATGTTTAGCGGTTGTCAGGTATATTTATTCCATGGGCGTATTGGCAAATTTTGCGCTTAGTCCCACGCGTAATATTGCTTGCTATACGCAGTTTCGCCATGCGCGGCCATTAAGTCCCTGCGCGAGATCTAATCCCCTTACTATACTGTAGTGCCGTCCACAGGTGTACTGTGCGAATATACTTGACAATTACTTGATAATTGACAATGCACACAAACCGAGTTGTGTTGTACGAAGCTTTTTAGAAACTTCCATAGACATTACATTACGATTCGGTTGAAATATTCATTCGAAATTTTGTCCTTGATTCAAACCATTAATGAACAGTGAATTTTCGCATTTTCCCACATATCCTCATCAACAGTCAAAGCCAATCCATTTTTATGTGCTCTGCGCGCAGTGCAGTGCATACTAAGCATTCTGTGCGCCAATACTACGCGGTCGGTTTAAAAAAGGGTGGTTGATATGTAGCAGAGCTACCATATATTGTGTAGTGTAACTGGTGGGACCTACAATGTATAGTAAGGGTACTAGGTCTCGCGCAGGGACCTAATGATCGCGCATAGCGTAACTGCGTATAGCAAGCGATATTACGCGTAGGACTAAGCGCAAAATTTGCCGATACGCCCATGGAATAAACATACCTGACTTACCGCTCAACATGAGAAGGAAGCAGGTAAGAAATTTTGATTTCCAACAAATTTTCCACTAAATTTCTAATTTTTTACCTTGTACAAACCTACCTTCCCTTAAAATCTGTTCTAAGGATGTTGTAGCCTAGACGTGTCGTCTCGCTTGTCTCGTTCGTAGTCGATAGAATTCGTAATTTGTTCGATCGATCGTTTACCACGTGACGTCATCATACACAACAACAATGTATGCTGCCAGCTACGCTGAAATGCTGTTAATAAATGTTGTTTTAAGTCAAATTTTAACACAACGATTATAAGGAATAAATATTTCAGTCTATCGAAGTTGAAGTGTGAGTTCAATTTGAATTTGCTTGTGATTTCTTGCGCTAACTTGTGATATATTTGTGACAGGGGAGGGCCATAATGATACTGAAGAAAACAAATTAGATGAGAGTGTGACAAATGGGTGACGAAAATGAGAGGGTGACGAATGGGTAAGCAAACACACAAACACACACACACACACACACACAAAATATATGTTCATATTTTACTATTTTCCATTTTATGTTACGTGTATATTATTGGTTAAAGTGATTAGAAATATTGTAAGAAAACTTTATAAATGAAAATCATTAACGATTATGAAAATATCAATGATGAAAATAATGATTATAAGAATGATAAAATGATGGTGGTGGAAGTGATAACAATAACAATGAAAATGATAATGATGATGATTATGATGATCGATGATGGTGGTGGTGATAACAGTAATAATGATAATAATAATAATAATAATAATAGTAATAATGACACATATGATGATAATAATAATAATAATAATAATAATAATAATAATAATAATAACACATATAATGATAATAAGAATAACATACACAAGTTAGGTAAAACTGCTGTTGCTTAACAGGGACAAATTTAATATCAAGTGAAAAAATATTCTACGAAAGCCGGAGCACGTTACAGCCGCAGAGGGGCAGACACTTTCACGTATGAAACTACAGAGGGCAGCTGCGCGATCTTTACATACCCCGAGAAATTGAACGCATAAAAAAAAGTCCGACATACAAACGGCGACAGCGCACTACTCCGTCATCGTATCATCAGGAGATTCTGGGAGGTGATTTTTCTGCATTTTCGTGATATTCATTGAGAAATTCAGGTACGATTATGGAATAACTTCTATTATAAGAGCATTTCAAATTTTCGTGCGCGATATCTAGACCCCTCAACCATACAAAGTTGGTTCACTTTTTAGTGGGTCCCCCATCACCATCCTTCACTTTATTTATCACCAGAAAACTATTTTTCAAATCCCCATAAAAGGATAATGTACATCCTATTTTGTTGATTACCGACAGTACCTGTGTTGATATTTCTTTACTTTCTTTCACATTGTGCTTACATGTTATTACCTCCGCCAAGGGAGGAGCTAGTTATGTTTTCGTTTCCGTTGGTCTGTGTGTCCGTTTGTTAGTTTGTCTGTGCGCAAAATAACTAAAAAAGTAAAAGGATTTGGATGAAACTTGCAGGAAAGGTGTAGAATGATACAAGTAACAGATGATTAAATTTTGGTAGTCATCCAAGAATTTTGGGGGAATTTATGAAGGATTTTTGACATTTTGGCAGGTAGGCGGTCAATGAACTTGGGAGTTCAGGCTGCGCGTATTGAGGTTTGCATGCGCGCACTAAAGTGCATGCTCTAGTTTCTGCTATGGCGAGGCGCGCCGTGCAGCTGAGGGTTTATGACGTAACAAAGGCTTCTATATTGGGAAATGGGGCGACTTTCAGCACACAATGCTATAAGTACGTATGGGTGGAAATTACTGACTCATGTATCTTTATGGAAGAACAAGATCAATGGTGGAAATGAGCTGCATGCTTGGCGGAGGTCTGCGCTCTCAGAGTGCTTCTCTAGTTGATTATGTTGAAATGGATGAAAATAAAATAGGAGGTATTATCTGTAAGCACTAGTCCTCCGATTTGCATTATTTGTATTTGTGGGATCCCCCCTTCCATGGATGGCTGCAATCGCAGATATGTACCCTCTGATAGATGTTATGGCTAGATTTTTTGTGATACAGATGAAGAAGAATTAGTCTGCGATCTTTCCTGTACAAGTTGAGGTTGGATCTGTTTCGTTGCTCTTACAGGAAAAAGGGTCTGAGCATTGACAAAGTAGAAGCCAAACAAGTAGCAGAGAGGAATCTCATCCGTGCAATCCAGAAGGAAGCCTTTCGTGAAGAAAGAAAGCAACTCGACAAATCAGATTCCCTAGCCATTTCGAAGTCCAACTCACTGAGACAGCTTGACCCGTTCCTAGATGACCACGATCTGCTACGGGTGGGAGGTCGGTTGAAGGCAGAAATGATGTATGGTGAAAAAATCCTGTCATCCTACCAAAGGATAGCCACCTCTCTAAACTTGTCGCCTTACACTACCAACGAAGAACGGCACATCAAGGAAGGAATCTAACCATCAATGCTATTCGCTCTAGTGGTGATTGGATCACTGGTTGCAGATGCATCGTCTCTTCTCTTATCAGCAAGTATGTTCACTGCATCAGATTCCGAGGCAAGCCAAGAGGACAGATGAAAGCCAATCTACCACAAGACAGAGTAGAACCTTCACCTCCTTTCACATACTGTGGACTTGACTGTTTTGGTCCCTTCACCATCAAGGAAGGGAGAAAGGAGTTGAAGCGATATGGACTCATTCTTACCTGCATGTCAGTGAGGGCTATACACATTGAAGTGCTAGATGACATGTCTACTGACGCATTCCTCAATAGTTTGAGATGTTTCATTGCAATCTGAGGAAACGTTCACCTCATTCGTTGTTGACCAAGGATCAAATTTCATGGGTGCAAAGCACGAACTAAAAAAGGGCCTCAGTGAACTGGATGAAAATCAAATAGCTACCCAGTTACTGAAGCTCGACTGTGAGTTCAGGATGAACCCTCCGTCATCGAGCCACATGGGAGGAGTCTTGGAGCGGCAAATCAGGAATGTCAGGAACGTCCTAAATGGTATACTTGATCTGTCGGGCACTCTACTCGCAACTTCTTCTCTGCGAACGTTCCTGTATGAAGCAATGGCAATTGTCAACAGTCGACCCCTGACCGTCGAAGATCTGGAGTGTCCAGACGGCCCACTCCCATTGACTCCCAATCATGTCCTGACAATGAATAGGTCTCGTATTGCCCCCACCAGGACAATAGTCCAGTCAATCTAGTGCTTTTTAGGGGGTAACCCACCACTAATTGCAACAGTAGGAATTTCACTGCAGTGCAAGTCGTTGAGGCCTCCTGAACACCATACTAAAAGTCCCAAAAAATCCAGTGGGGCAACATAGTAAAATTTGCATAATATGCAAATTAGCACCTATAATGAGAGAAAATTGACAGATCTTAGCTTCCCTTTATCCAATTTTAAAGATTTAAGTGTATAAACTTATATTTTGTAGGTCAATGAACACGATGGATGCCTTTTCGAATTGGTCATACAAAAATAATTTACATAAAATGCAAATAAGCAGTAGCTGTAAGAGTACATTCATAAAAACAGTACTCACGTTGGCATAATGCACGTTTTGCATAATGGGGACGCGGGGTTGAGGGGGTAACTTTGGGCACCTCCCAAGGGGCCACTTTACATGTGCACCCCTTTTTACTACACAAGTATTGTAAAGCAATGTATCCTGTATTGATTACATTGCATTTCTTGGAAACAAAAGTACCCTTGCTATAAGGCATGATCAAATTTTGACAGCATGTACGTTTGGAACATATATATTTGCGTTATATGATATTATATGTTTTTTATATTGCCAAGTGAATAAAGGGCATTTTGGGGGCACACGCCACAGGATCGCCCTTCAATAAGCACCCTCTTTATTGTGTAGATCTTGTAAAGCAAATCTTCTTCTATCATTTTCGTGACTTTTCATTTATATAAGAGTGTATTTGCTGTATTGCCGGACCTACTTTTAAAACCACTCACGCTAGAACAACTGTATTTGGGTTGCTAATATCTGTATTTTGTAATAAAGGGCGTGTGCGTAGGTGTGAATTTAGACACCTCTCCAGAGATAACCTTTGAATGTTCACCTTTTTGACAATGTAGTTATTGTAGAGCAATGTTTCGTCTACTAATTAGTTGCATTTTTTGGAAACAAAAGTGCCTTTGCTATAAGGCACGATGGAATTTCGAAAACATGTACGTTTGGAACACATATATATTCGCGTTATATGATATTATATGTTTTCTGTATTGCTGTGAGGGTGGATTATTTTTTGGCACATCCCACAGGGTTGCCGTTTAATGCGCACCCTCTTCACTGTATAGATCTTGTAAAGTTAAGTCTCTTCTATCATTTCCATTACTTGTCATGGATGAAAATTGTATTTGCTGTATTGCCGGGACTACTTTTACAACCATTCACGCTAGAACAACAGTATTCGCGTTGCTAATATCTGTGTTTTGCAATAAGGGGGAGTGAGCGTAGGTGTAAATTTGGACACTTCCCAATGGATTACTTTTGAATGTTCACCCTCTTGGCAATATAGTTATTGTAGAGCAATGTCTTCTCTATTAATTAGTTGTATTTTTTGGAAACAAACGTGCCTTCGCTATACAGCACGATGGAATTTCAAAAACATGTACGTTTGGAACATATATATATTTGCGTTATTATGATATTATAAGTTTTCTATATTGCTGTGAGGGTGGAATATTTTTTGGCACATCCACAGGGTTGCCATCTAATGTGCATCCTCTTCACTGTATAGATCTTGTAAAGTTAAGCCTCTTCCATCATTTCCATGACTTTTCATTGATAAAAAGTGTATTTGCTGTATTGCCGGGTCTACTTTTAAAACCATCCATGCTTTATAGAACAATGGTGTTTGCGTTGCTAATATCTGTGTTTTGTCTTAAGGGGGCGTTAGCGTAGGTGTAACTTTGGACCATTCCCAAGGGATTGTCTTTTAATGTTCACCCTTTTGACAATATGGATATTGTAGAGCAATGTCTCCTTCATTAACTACAATGTATTTTTGAAAACAAAAGTGCCCTTGATGTACGGCACAATCGAAGTTTGGAAACATGTACGTTTGGAACATATAGTATATTCGCGTTAATATTCAATGTTTTCTATATTGCCATGAGGATGGTGTACTTTGGGGCACATCCCACAGGACTAACATTTAATGTGCATCCTCTCACTGCATAGATATTGTGAAGCATGCTTCTTCTATCATTTCCACGACAGTCATTGATATAAAAGTGTGTAGCTGTAACAATATTGCCGGAACTACTTCTAAAACCATGCACTAAAGACATGAAAGAACGTTGGTATTTGCGTTCATAGTATCCGTGCGTTGTAATTACGGGGCTTGAGCGGAGGTGTAATTTTGGACACTTCCCAAGGGATTGCTTTTGAATGTTCACCCTTTTGACAATATAGTTAATGTAGAGCAATTTTTCTTCTTGTAATTATGTTGCATTTCTTGAAAACAAAAGGGCAATTGCTGTACAACCATAACGACTATATGAAGGCATGGAAAATTGGAACATATTCGTGCTATATGGTAGTGCATGTTTCCTATATTGCCCTGGAGGTTGGCTGATTTTGAACACATCCCACTTGGTTGCCTTTGAATGTGCATCCCTTTGACTATATGATTATTGTAAAGCAGTGTCTCTACCATTTAAGAATCATGAAAAGTAAAGTGTCTTATGTACCACCCGCCAAAACGACTTTCTACATGCATGTTCAACTGAGTTTGCTTTGGCACATAATGCATGTTTTGTTAACCTGTTTTGGGACCACGACGGTCAGGGTAGGGGTGATCTGTGCACTTCCCAGGGGCTTGCCTTTGAATGTCCACCTTTTTGACAAAATAAATATTGTAAAGCAACGTCTCCTATATTACCTTAATTGCATTTTAACTAAAATAAAAGCGTATGTGCTATACAGGTGGAAGAACTTTTCAGAGGCATGTACCCATGGAACATATTTCGCAGTTGTATATATTGCATGTTTTTCACTGCCTTTAGGATACATAGGGTTACTTTGAGCACCTCCCACAAGGTGGTCTCTGCAAGTGAACCCTTTGTACTGTATAGATATTGTAAATCAATGTTGTTATTTCATCTTTACTCCAGCAATTTTTATAGAAATAAAAGTGTCTTGATATGGCAGGAATTAATTTCAATACAATAAATCATTCAATTGAATTTTTATTTCATTTTTCGACAAGAACATAATATATTATAGACATCACCTTTTGTTTTGGAACAGAAAATGAGGTGCGTAAAACTATGTAGGATGAAAAGAATGTACAATGATTGTATAGTACCTTACAATATTTATACATAATCATAAAACTCAAGTGACAGTCATAAAACTTTTTGAGACATGCACTTTTGGAACTACATGTAATTGCATTGGTATTTGCGTTATAAGGGTCATGTATAGAGGCAATTAATGTGGGCACTTCCCATATAGTAGGCTCCCTTCCAATGATCACCACTTTAACTATGTCAGTGTAAGTCAAAATTGCAGAGCATTATATCTTCTGTTAACCTCATTGAATTTCATTAAATAAAAGTTTCTTTGCTAGAGGACCAGAAAGACTGTTTAAAGGCATGTACCCATAGAACATCGTATTTGCATCGGTACATGATTATTGCATGTCTTAGACTGCCTTTGGAAGGGGTAATTTTGGTTACACTCCACGTGGTTGCCTTCGTATGTGAACTATTTTCACCTTATAGATATTGTGAAACAATAATTCTTCTATAACTTTCACTGAATTTTAATGGAAATGATACGAAAAGGACGTTATAGAGGTTTTTTGCTTCAGACAGCTGTATTCACGTGCGTATGATTATGTTTTGTACCGGGCCGTAAGGGTATAGGGATAAATTCGGGTACGTCCCTGCGAGTCGCTTTGACTGTGCACCTTTTGTTTAAAAAGATATACACATTGTAGAAAAATGTCTCCGCAGTCAGTGCCAATTCTATTTCATGGAAATAAAAGAGTCTTTGCTAGACAGCCGAACGACTTTAAAAAAAGAATCTTGTACACTTAGAACAATGGAAATCGCGTTGGTTGATGCATGTTCTGTAAATGGTCGTGGGGATAATAATTATGATCGATGGGGTTACTTTGGGCACTACCCACAGGGTTTCCTAAAGTTGACTGTGCCATCTTCAATATCTCAAAACCCTCAAGGATGCAAGAGCTGAATCATCCAGATTCGAATAAACCACCCTGTTGCGACACGGATTGTCGCCCCCGGCTCGGGGGCGACAATCCTTGACGGAGTTGGCGGCACGGATTGTCGCCCCCGTCACGGATTATCGTCTGGCGACAATCCGTGACGAGGGCTGGCGGCACAGATTGTCGCCCGCCCTCGAAGCACATTTTGCTGGGTAATATCGTTCTGGACATAGTCATTGAAATAGGTACTAACACATAACTTACATGGCTACATCCATGCAAACATGCCATGTAAAAAGTCATGGTAAGGTTTCAAGGAAGTGTGTATGTGCGCGCGCACATGATAATTTAGTGTCCGTTTGTGTGTGTGTGTGTGTGTGTGTGTGTGTGTATGATGGAAGAATGTGTTTATTATGTCAGCTTTTTGCGTATGTGTTTTTTAGCTGCGCGTGGGTAGGGATACCTAGTAAGCTGTTGCTGGCATAAACGTTGATATTGATTTTATCAGCAGCTTTGACTTTGATGAGTTTGTTTGGCGGATTTGTTTATGAATTTGGAGTGGTGCTTGCGTGCGGGCGGATGCTGCTTTTCTGCATACGGTCCAACATTTATCAACATTGGGAAGTCGTTTCATCAGGAAGGAATGTGGTATCGGTACGGGTGTGTGTGTGTATGTGGGGAGGGGGTTACATTTCGTTATTGCAAAAGTTCGTTATTCTGAAGGCTCTTTAGTCCGAGGTCCTCTATTCGAAGGTTCGTTATTCCGAATTTCATTTTTGGATCAACGAACCTCTAGGTACAGGGAATTGTACAGGGGATGCTGTAGACGATTACGTCCTTCGACGTTTTCTGTTTTCCACTCGCATGGGAACACAGAGACGCGTGGGAAGCCACACAACTCGTGTTGCCAAGCTGCAGCAAATTTACCTTAAGGAATGCTACAACACACTCGGAGCGGTGGAGAGGCAGAACCGCAAAGTCAAGTTACAAAATTTCTCCCACAAATGGTCATTTTAGGTGGCACCCATATACGCATGACATCGCTTGACCATTGGTGCTTAACACTTTTTCCTTGTACTATTTGAATGTATATTTTTCGAAACTCGAAAGGCAATTTTAGGTTGGGGATGAGGTGACAGCATTTTTTTCACTTCTCTGGCCGGGAAGGTGTGGGACAGCGATAAACTATATAAAATGGGAACGAATTTATTATTTCCCTATAGTCTAACCCACTTTACGCTCCATGGATATTACATTTTTTTTGTATTTGGGTGTGGGAGGGGTGTCCGAATGTCCTAATGTTTTGGGTTTTTTTCTGGAAATGTAATAGGCATTGCTTTATTATAACAATCTCCTTAACATAACCCAGAAAGTCATGAATATCGCTGCACAATAACAGAGTAACCACAGTTTGTCTATTCCATGACTGTAAGTAATATTTTCTTACTCTGTTTAACTTATCAATCTGGATTGTATTCTATTTGTAGTATAATTATGTTATGTAGTCTTCACATTTATGATGTTTATCCATATTTGAGCTGCACAAATAAAATTCAAACTTCAAGTTCAAAATTTCATATATCTTTTATTACTGTAAAGCAAATTAAAGAAATGCGAAAACTTTTCACAACTTGTACGTAAATTGTTTGTTTGTTAATTTCCATCTGTGAAGATGGCTGGATAGCCCATATTCAGATACGTTAAGCTGGTCTTCCATGGGGTCCAGTTGGATGTGAGGTGGGACCACTTCCCCGGGTTAGACACCCTGCTCTTTGCGATGAATGAATGAAGCGGGATCTTTTACGTGCATGAGTTATTACTCTCTCATACACGGGACCTCCATTTTATGTCCTATCCGAGGGACAGAGTGTTTGCCTCTTGCTAGAGGGGACGGTATGTTTACACACAACATTGCTTAGTCCAGACTCGGGTTCGAACCCGGGCCGCGTGATCGTGAGGCAGACGCGCTACCGACTGAGCCAACTCACCGCCCTATCGGATTCAATTTCAGTTTTCCCCAGTGTACAATGTAAGACAGTCCAATATGTGATAAATTTGCTGTCATAATACACTGACTTGGCAGGGATCGTCATATTGTACATAATTATTTATAACAATCTGTAACTATCTGAAAATAACCGCAACTCTCCGTAAATAGTCACAACTCTCCGCAAGTGTTCCGAACTATTCGGAAGTTTATGCAAGTTGAAAGAACAAAATTACGTGCCAATTCGTAAGAATATCAGCAAGTGGACGCAAGTATTCGCATTTCGTCGCATCTCTCTGTATCGCCCGCATATTTTTTCCCTGTATGTTTTGTAAAAATGCTCTGGTGACAGCAAGGGATCCGCGGGTGTCCGCAGAAAAAAAAAAGACTTATTTGGACGTAACACCGGACGCAGAGCATTATGTGACTGGGGCCTTACGTAGACACACAAACGCTCACACACAACACACATACGTAGGGCCTACGTAGCCCACGGACACCAAACCCCTCAGATAATCATGCAGGCACAAAACTGCGCCCACAAACATGCACCATCACATACCCTTTGATATATATTATACTCCAAACACACACACACACACACACACACACACACACACACACAACAATACGGAAACTCATACACAAGTCACTTATTGTACGCACCTACAAATCATACACAGCACATACCATGCAGCTCACAACAAATACACACACACACACACACACACACACACACACATACGCATAACTTACCAGTCATACCCATCCCACCAAAGCTTAACACAGGACACAGGAGCAACCACCCTGAGCCCGGGGCGACAATCCTTGACGGGGCGACAATCCATGTCGCAACAAATTTTTTGCCATCATGGATTGTCGCCATCGAGGTAAAAAATTGGGAACTGCACAAGCGTCACGGATTGCGTCGCCAGACGACAATCCGTGACGGGGGCGACAATCCGTGACGCCAACTCTGTCACAGATTTTCACCCCGAACCGGGGGCGACAATCCATGTCGCAACACCCCCTCCAAATAGAGTTCATTCATTACAAAATTGGACAAGTTATAGATGTTGACACTTGTTTAATTTCGTACTTTGATTCTACGTAATTCATTATCATTATATGTCTGATAACAAACTCTAATTTGCATAATATTATTCATGCTAGGTTACTAATGCTGTAGAGTTTGTTTTTGGTGAAGAGAAACTGAAATATCATATTTGAACACTCTTAATATGCTCATATGCGGCACAAGTATTTGAATATTCTGTTGGCTCGGTACCCTTTCCATATCATGCAAATGAGGGCCAGATTGCCTACATGGAAATGTTTGCATCGCACTAACTGACATTGTAAACATAGGTTTCAACACTTTCGGTGTTCCAATCTGAAACCTAGAAGAATAGTTTTCCTGGAAACACTGTATTTTTATCATTATGGGAGCTAATTTGCATATTATGCAAATACATGTGTACATGAAAATGTTTGCATCGCACTAACCGACATTGTAAACATAGGTTTCAACACTTTCGGTGTTCCAATCTGAAACCTAGAAGCCTAGTTTTCATGGAAATAGTGTATTTTTATCATTATGGGAGCTAATTTGCATATTATGCAAATGAGGGCCAGATTGTGTGCATGGAAATGTTTGCATCGCACTAACTGACATTGCAAACATAGGTTTCAACACTTTCGGTGTTCCAATCTGAAACCTAGAAGCCTAGTTTTCATGGAAACACTGTATATTTATATTTATGGGAGCTAATTTGCATATTATGCAAATTTAGCCAATTTGCCCCGCTGGATTTTTTTGGACTTTTAGTATGGTGTTTAGGAGCCCATAACAAGTTGCACTGCAGTGGAATTCCTACTGTTGCAATTAGTGGTGGGTGAAACCCTATTTTGACTGGACTACAATTCATGAAAGAAGATCTCTATCTCCGAAAGAGGTGGAGGCGTGTCCAATACTTAGCCAACCTCTTTTGGGTACGCTGGAAGAAAGAGTATCTTCACACCCTACAAGCAAGAAAGACTTGGCCACAGCCACAGCCAAACATTGAAGCAAACGACATTGTCATCTTGGAAGACAAGAGTCTCTGCAGAACGGACTGGAGAATTGCTAAGGTCATTGAGACCATCTCCAGTGACGATGGCTTGGTTCGAAGAGCGACTCTTCTCATGGCAACTCCAGATCTAGACAAGCAAGGCAAGCCACTCCACAAAAGAACTGTAATTGAACAGACTGATCGTTCTCATCAAATGCATTAGCATAGACTTTGCACGTAAAACATGCATCTACTACGGAAGTGAATACGGGTCTCGCACGGCAACGCAGTTCACCAGCACCGAACTTGAAATGAAGAAAATGATTATCCCTAGGGGATAGTGTTAGTCAATGGGGAAAAAGCACGTACACCGCTAACACAAACGGCGGAGCTCGGTTCAGCAGACGACATTCAACACCAAGCCTAGCACCAACTACCGGAAATACGTCATAATTTTGAGGTCAACTCCCAACACCGACGTGATTTCAAGCTCGGTTTTTATCGCCGGTGCTAGTGCTGAGATAGCACTAACACTAGCACCGAACTTGAAATCACCCATTGGGTGTCCGGACAGGTTGTGGGACCGGACGCGTACTGTAAAGTGCGTCTGGTTTGACAATAGACGCGCCTACGTACTAAACAGTTGTTTGTCAGTGAGGAGCTGTGCGTAAATGCGTATTCAAAGTAAAATAAGTAAGTCAGTACGCGAGAGTCTTGAGTGTCCGGACACCCAACCCCCCATCCTACATTAAATGGACTGTACAGTACTGGTTGAGGTGGGGATTCATGTTTTGAACATTCCTAAGTGAGATAATGAAAAGCCTCTTATGAAATATGAAAGAGCATGTAATTTTAAGAAGGATTCAACCTTTATTTGATGAAAATTGGTTTTCAAATGGCTGAGATATCCAAAAAAGTGCTAATAATAAAAGGCAACATGCCACAACTTTATTAGGATCTCTTTGTTTCACCTTGTTTTTGGATATCTCAGCCATTTCAAAACCGATTTTCATCGAATAAACTTTTGATACCCCTTAGAACTGAATGCTCTTTGACATCTTTGAGTGGTTTCTGAACATCTCGCAAAACATTAAAAGCTAAATCCTCACCTCGACCAGAACTGTACACACCCTTTAAGCAACGAAATCTTTAAAGCAGGGAGGTGCTAGAGAAGGAGAGGCAACTAAAGCTCTCCTTTGAAGTCATGCGCGGCACCGCCGAGAAGTTATGCGTTCAACTACAGGTGTTACCCATGTGCTTTGACAAAAGAGAGCATCAATAATCGGGACTAGCACTCTCACATCTAGAAATATTTGTTCCTACTGCAATTCGCTCTCTCTTTCAATGTGATGGCAACAATGAATTTGAGTATCTGAATATAAGAACGACCCAAGTCCATGGAAGACCATTTCGAGTAAACTTAAAAAAACTTCATATCTTTTTTATTTGTCCAATAATGGGAAGGCAGCATTGTATATTGACCGATTCTGTGACGCGCTATGTGTATTTTTGGCATGGGCAGCGCCATTACGCGGTGTCTCAGCCGACCCCCCCTTCCCACTCCCCACCCCTCTCCCTACATTAGCACGCGCGCAGAATGAAAAACTGATGCATGGTTGCTTTAGCCAATGGGCGTCTCGTACTGAGTGCGCGAATGCTTGCTTAGTGCGCGAACCTTTGTTACAAGTGCGCGATAAACATGTTACCTGGGGGGTGGGGGAGAGCAGGGGGGGTCGGCTGAGACACCGCAATTTGAGCTCATGGCTGCGCCCAGTGCCATAAAATGTCTGCTGCCCTCAACGAACCCGAATCGGTCAATACAAATTAGAACATATATCATTATGACAATTAACATTTACATTAATTGTGGAGAGGCCATTGTGTGTGATGGACTTGGGTCGTTCTTTGATTCATATACATGATATTCTGCTGTAGAGATGAGAGAAGGACGAGTCGGTCGGTCGGTCTATTGCAAAATCTTGCGTCGCAAACTCCTCCTACAGTTTTGAAGCAATTTAAATGAAACTTAGGGTAAATTATGATATTGAGCTATAGATGTGCAAGACATGTTTTTTGTGTTTGTCGGACAATGCATTGCCATGGTAACCATAATTTTACCAAAACCTTGTGGATTGAATAACTTCCATAGTATTTAAGCAATCAATTTCAAAATTGGTATCTATGATGATCTATAGGTGTAGTTATGCAAGACACTTTTTGTGTTTGTACTTGACAAAGCGTTGCCATGGTAACCGCATGTTTTCTTCAAAATCTTGTGGAGTGAACAACTTCCACAGTTTTGAAGCAATTGAAATCAAATTTGGTAGGCATTATGGCCCTGAGGCATAGATGTGGAACGCAATTTTTGTGTTTGTCGGACAAAGCGTTGCCATGGTAACCATAATTTTACCAAAACCTTGTGGATTGAATAACTTCCACATCATTCAAGCAATTAAGGTCAAATTTAGTATGTATGATGATCGGGAGGTGTAGTTATGCAAGACACCAATGTGTTAATATAAGAAAAATGTGTTGCCATGGTAACCACTCATTTTTTTATCAAATTGAACCATTTAATCTATGAAGGTGAAATTTGGTGTGTCCTTTATATTTGTATCGGACAATGCGTTGCCATGGTAACCGCATTTTTTTTTTAAATCCTGTGGAGTGAACTTCTTCCACAGTTTTCAAGCAATTGAAACCAAATTTGGTAGGCATTATGGCCCTGAGGTATAGATGTGGAACACATAATTTTTGTGTTTGTCACACAAACTGTTGCCATGGTAACCACAATTTTACCAAAACCTTGCAGATCGAATAACTTTTCCATCATTCAAGCAATTAAAGTCAAATTTAGTATGTATCATGATCTAGAAGTGTAGTTTTGCAAGACACCAATGTCTTAGCTAGTTTAAGGAAAATGTATTGCCATGGTAACCACTCATTTTTGTATCAAAATAAACCATTCAAGCTATGAAAGTCAAATTTGGTGTGTATGATGGTCTTTAAATGTACATTGTAGTTATGCAAAATGTCCCTTGTGTTTGTATCAGACAATGCATTGCCATTGTAACCACACTTTTTACCCAAACCTTGTGGAACTCAGTGTCAACTCTGTACTTGTACAGTAAACTGAAATTATTGTTTCCAATTCGACAAGTGCACAAACTTGGTATTAACATCATTGCCCTCATGACATCACATACTATAAAGCGACACTAGGGGCGGGGGTATTATCACCTTCAGTGATAATTCTAGTTCATACTAGTTTCAAAGACTCACTCTGCATATTCATTTTTCCGACCTCTCTCAACCCCCTCCTTTTTCAAATGCATGACTCCTGTATTTCTTCCCTTCCTCGATCACTGCTTGAATTCTCATACAATTTATTTGTTTTTCATACTCTCTCTGTCTCTCTCCCTTCTCTCTTTCTCATTTTAAAACTTTACAATCTTTCTTTACAAGACCGCTTTCTACTCTCTACATTGATCAGTTTGTCTAGAAACATGTACAGTCACATGTATGAAGGAAAATTACACCACTATCGCATGAATTCATTATGAACTTTATTCACTTTATGTTCAAGCACTTTTCTTTTCATGAAGGTATAAACAGATGTAATCTGATCCTCCAATATCCAAGAAGTATTGTAATATAAACTAAAACTATCACTCAATGTGATTAACACCCCTATTAACACTGAGGCAGTTAGCTCAACTAGCAATGATTGCTTTGAATGCTTTTCTTTGAAAAAAAAAAAAACCTATTACCATGACAATTTATTGTTCAACATTGAATAAATGTGTTATTTTGCTCACTGATAGTCACATGTGCCATATCTCAAGTTAAGTGCTCAAGACCTGAGTGAGTAAAGTAAATAAATTAGCAATTTCTATGATTTTCATTAAAAATATTGTTACCATGGCAACACAATGTTTGACATTAAGAAAAAAATGAAGTTTGCACAACTATCATAGCTGTCACATGTGCCAAATTTCAAGTCAAATGCTCAAAAACTGAGGGAGTTAAGTGAATTCACAATATCATTGTATGATTTTCATTCAAAATAGAATTATGCTGTCACCATAATATTGTGTAGAGCCCACTATATGTCAACAATATGCGACCTCTAATGTGGCTGTCGTATCTTCAAGCTGTATGCTTATTTGACGACAGTCTTCTGCATTTACACTCCCAATACCATGTGCCATAATTCAGTCAGATCATTTGATTTTCTTTATTCCGAGTGGTTCCCAATCGACGTGTTCTCTTACTCTTTTCTTTAATCTGTACACGTATATCTCAGTTTTATATTCGGTTGTACACACTGTATGTTCCATTCTCTTGAAAACAATTAAAGAAATGACACTGTGTTTCATTTTTGTAATATATGATCGATGCAGAAAATTCCTAATAAATTCATTTGAATTTGGATTGTGTAATGTCATAACGACCACTAATGTCATAAGACGTCGACGACAAATTTCATAGCGACCACTAATGTCATAAGACGTCGACAACAAATGTCATAACGACCACTAATGTCATAACACGTCAACGACAAATGTCATAATGACCACTAATGTCATAACATGTCGACGACAAATGTCAAAATCGGATTAACCACAAATGTCATATCACGTTGAGGACAAATGTCAAAATTCCCATTTTTACTGCAAATGTCATAATACGTCGACGACAAATGTCAAAATCGGATTAACCACAAATGTCATAACACGTCGACCACAAATGTCAAAATTTCCAAATTAACTGCAAATGTCATAACGTGTCACAGGGGAGGATCCAGGAATTTCGTAAAGGGGAGGCGCCTTTACAAAATCAAAGGCTGGCACGACCCCCCCCCCCCCCCCATTTTCTTCTTTTTATTTCTGTTGCTTTAACAAAATATAGAGAATGGGCACCAGAGATTGATGCGCCCCCTCTTGATCCACGATTGCGTCAACCACAAATGTCAAAATCGAATTAACCACAAATGTCATAACACCTCAACCAGAAATGTCAAAATTTCCAAATTTACTGCAAATGTCATAAGGCGTCACAGGGGATGATCCAGGAATTCTGTTAAGGGGATATGCGCCTTTACAAAATCAAAGGCTGGCGCAACTCCCTCCCTTTTTATATCATTTTATTTCTTTTGTTTTAAGAAAAAATAGAAACGAGGAGGTGCGCCGCACCCCACTCCATGATCCGCGACTGCATCAGCCACAAGTTAATGGCAGAACCCATTGCTTGCATTACAGGGATTGATCCAGGAATTATTCCGTAGAAGGGAGGCGCCTTCACAAAATTATTAAAGGCTGCCAACCCCCCCCCCCCGTTTTTTATTTTTATTTTTTTTGTTTAAACAAAACAAAAAATAAGAGAGGGGGATGTTCCGCCCCCCCCCCCCCATCGATCCGCGATTTCGTCAACCACAAAATTATGTCAAAAACAGATTAACCACCAATGTCATAACACGTCGACCAGAAATGTCAAAATTTCCGAATTTACTGCAAATGTCATAATGCGTCACAGGGGATGATCCAGTAAAGTAAAGACTGCCGCACCTCCTCCTCCATTTTCTTTCTCTTTCTTTTTTTCGTTCAAGCAAAAGAAATAAAACGAAAACAAAAATAAGGGGGAGGGGGTTGCGCCAGCCTTTCATTTTGAAAGGTGTCTCCCCTTTACGGAATTCCTGGATCCGCCCCTGAAATGCAAGCAATGAGTTTTGACATTTGTGAATGACGCAATCACGAATCGAGAGGGAGCGCATCCCCCTCTGGTGTCCCCTTTCTATTTTTCTTAAAACAACAGAGGTAAAAAGAAAAAATGGGGGGGGGGGGGTTGCGCCAGCTTGTAGTTTTGAAAAGTCGCCTCCCTGTAATGCAAGGACTGGTTTTTGCCATTGACGCATTGGTTGACGCAGTCGCAGTTCTTATAGAGGGGGGCGTGGCCTCGGCCCTCTCCGTCTCTATTTTTGTTAAAACAAAAAGAAATAAAAAGAAATAAAAGCAAGCTGGTTGTGTCAGCTTTTGATTTTGTAAAGGCGCCTCCCCTTTATGGAATTCCTGGATCTTCCCCTGTGACGCGTTATGACATTTGCAGCTTAAAACTGAAAATGAGAATGGAATGTAGACGAAATGATTCCTGATTTATCTTTCACATATAACCTTACGTTCCACTTATTTTTCTCGTCGAGACGTATAGCTGAGAGGTTAAAGGCGACATCTCTTGCGCCAGAGACGTGAGGTTGCACACATGCGGGTTCGAACTCCATAAGAACACGAAACAAAATACTTCTTCTCTTTTACTTTTTTTTTCTTCAATGGAGTAATTACACCTTCTACCATGTAGAAATCACGTTCTCATGTAAACACACTCATACGCACACACACACACACACACACACAAAATATCCCTTTGTTTTGTGTTGGAGACCACATTGCTTCGACTGCTGCAAAATTGTGCAGGCTTATAGAGTTTGTCAAACCGATATTATATAATGACGAGATGAGACATAGCCCTTTTGGTTATGCAAATAATGGTCAAAGTTCATATTTGAAAATACAAATGTTAAAGTGAAGGTGACTCATAAAACTTTATCGCCATGTTTGATTTGTTTTGTTTTTGATTTTTTTTTACATTTTGAAGACCTACTGGTAAATATTCAGTTACATCGCCTGTCTAATCGGCTTACTGTACTTGCACACGCCGACACACGTATGAAATTTCCACTTGGTTGCACGACAGAAACAATTTGATCTGAATTATGTAGGACTGTAGAAAGAACTGGAATTCACGAATGTTTCTCAATATAACTTCAAGTCGCTATATCACATTCTTTTTGTTGTCGATCACAGATGACAGACATCTGATGACCCCCAGCGTATCACCTAACTCGTCTTCAGTGTGACGAGTTTCATATCTCGTTTTTATTCTTCTTTCTTTCTGGACAATTTTGTGTTGTCTACCTGGTATATCTCAACAATGACATGATGGAATAACATGAAACTTTCAGTCAACATATCTCATAACATTATCTAGCGATAATAACATTTTCATGATGATGACATATCTCTGACGTCATCTAGGCGCCATTCTGTGATTTTTAGACAATGTCACATGATCGATCATAACTTCATAACTAAATGCCATTTCTTCATCAATTTTGGTAGACATAAAGTTCAAGTCACGCCTAATCGTCCAGTAATGCTATGCTATGAACCCATTGCAAGAAGTTGCACAGCACCATCATAGAACGATTGTGATTTATCTATGCAGCTGCATACCACCTTGATCGAACCGACCGACCCATTGCTAGAAACCCGCTCTGCTAGAAATAGCATAGCGCCATCAAAGTCAATCGCGGTCACTTGAAGATGTATTCCCGGCTGGCAATAAATTGCACAGTGCATGTCCGCGTCAGTGGTTCATGTACGTGGGCACGTTTGATTTTTGCTCTATATCATTTGAAAGTCAAATATGTTTTAGCTGAGACAACAAATCTTCATAATTTGGCATTGAAATATCGGTCAGACACACTTATCAGGGCAAAAATTTAAATATCACAGTAAATTTGTGTTGTAAATGGTATATAAATTTAAGTTTTGCTTCCGATCTTGGGGAGAGCCGTGTGGCTCAATCGCTTAGCGCGCTGCATGTTCATTATGCCAGACCGGAGGACGAGAAGTTCCAGTCCCGCAGGACGCTATTAATTTTTTTCTCTCTTTTTCTTTATTTTTCTTTTCTTTTTGGCAGTTCAGCTTCACTCCGATGTCATTTATCGTATTATTTCATCAAGTATACACACCCCACGAACACAGCCACTCTATTTCCTTTGTTTTGTGTCGGAGGTTGGAGATTGGATTTACTTCATTTATCACACGTAATGTTGTAAATTGATCTTGGTACAGTGCCCAGCTTGCAACCTTTCGTTTTCTCTTTCCTTTTCTCTATGTTTGTTCCTGTTATACTGTCACAAGACAGGTCGCAAGATAATTTACATAACTCAACTGGAGCAGGAATGGCAACTGAATGAATTAACTCTAGGCCAGGTGTATGGCGTCTCGCTCATCTCTTTGAAATACCAGGTTGTTCTTTGACCCAATAACGGGAGTTATAGACAGGCAGAAAAGGAATGGGCTTGATATTGCTTTTTATAAAATGGGTTCAAGAATGTAGCCAATTGGAAGCGCTGAAATGAGTCACGTGTGCGCACATGATTTTCTTACTAACATGCACGGCCGTGCAAAAAGTGTGCAACGAAAAGTCATAACAGCACGGCGTGCATAATTGCAGAGAAAGCGTTTTAGTAACTGCTCAGTCACTGACGTCACAATGTTTACACTAGCAGTGCACACTCAATCAGTTGTTACAAGTGCGTCACGCGCTACTATACGCGCTGTCAATCCTGTAAACAACTTCTAGTTCGGGCTGCCAGCCGGCCTTTCTTGTGCATAACATGTGGTGTACGTATACTCTTATTCGTACTTATATGTGCGGGATTTCCGAGTGCAACGTGCGTAAATGTTTGGGACGAACATCTTCGGACATCTTGACTTTTGAGCAAGTACATATGTAGCTGACTGGTATTGACCCACAAAGGTACATGAAAAATGCTGTTAGTTTTCGACCCATTTTATAAATCAAATAATACGCAGGTTTAAGTTCGTGACGTTAGTGGAGATGCAGCGCACTCGAGGGTATTTACAATTGTGAAACATGCACGAGGCGAAGCCAAGTGCATGTTGCACTACATTGTAAATACCCGAGTAAACGCACTCTCACCTGTGTATTATTTGTATAATATCATATGAGGTATTTCGTGGCACACCCTGCCAAGTGTAGTGCGTATGACGGGGTTCTCTGTCGTTTATTTTCGTCATGGCTGTTTCACTAGTAGCCGTAGGTGATATGTATTGTTGGCATCTGGGACAATAGAACAGATCAGTATCAAACTGGAATCACCCTGAGCAACGTGGTAAGCGTTCAATTTGATGCTTTATCTTTCTTCCTTAAAGTCAGTCACTACCGATCAAATTAAACAATATAATATGGCACGTTCCACTGGTAGTTTAGGCAAAGGGAGGGTAATGCATGATGAAATCACATGTGCATGAGTGCTACCATTGATTTCAGAGACGTCATTGTGGTCTGGTAATGGTGGTGGTGGTAAAGGAATCATTGCTTTTAAATTAATGAGACAATCATTTTCATCAAGTTGACTGTAGTCCCGCCTAGCAATACAATGCATGTTCATGCGGGCACATTTGTTATCCTGACATGGACATTTTCTTTTTCTTTTCCTTTTATTCAAGAATGTTATATTTAAAGTTGTTTCTTTCCCCTAACATTTTTTTTTTTTTTTTTTGGTGGATGTTCCATGGCCGAGTAGTAGAGCAGCGATTTAAGTTACGGTTTTAATGCATCTTGTTTAGCTTCTTCTCTTGACGTTAAATTGGTTTTTAAATTTGACATTGTCTATTTGTCTGTTTATGCTTAAAAAACACTGCTATAACATCTAATACATTTGCTTCACTTGTCACACGCAAGGTTATAAATTGCAGTTGTGCAGTTTTCCTTTTGCCACCTCTTGTTTTCTCTTCCCTTTTCGTTACATTTGTTTTTGTTATACTCTAGGTGGGAATGTGTGCATATACATAACACCAACTTGAGTGGGAATGAGAACTGCATTAATTAACTCTAGGCCAGGTGTATAGCGTCTCGCTCATCTCTTTGATATTTCAGGTTGTTATTGTTTGACCCAATAACGGAATTGTAGACAGGCTTTATGTTGCTATAGAGGTATCTCGTGCCACATGAGTGGAAGGCATCACTGTTTAGTATTAGTAATGAACTTTTTCATGTCCCTCCCTGCCAATTATAGTGTGTTTGAAGGAGTTGTGTGTCGATCTGCCAAAGAAAAGGCAAAACTTTTATTTTCGTCATGTCTGTTTCTCTATACGTAGCCGTAGGTGATGCATGTTTTTGGCATCTGGGCAGTGAAGAACAGAGTATCTGGCTGAGTTATACGTGCTAAGCGTTCAATTAGATATATCTTTCTTTATGAAGTCAATCACTGCTGATGGAATTACAGAATTATGTTATTACACGTATCACTGAAAGTTTATAAAGCAAAGTTTATACACTATGCAAGCAATGGTGCATGAGTAATACCATTCATTTCAGAAGCAAAATTATGGTATGTCAATATGTAAAGGTGTTATGGCTTTGGAATTGCCAAGACACTAAACATAATATACTTGGTACTCCTTCCACTTCAAACTGTCCCCTTTGAATGTGTCGGTCACAGGTGATCGTCATGATTTATCTTTCACGTATAAGCTTACGATCCACACTCTTGGTTCAAGGAGACCTATACTTACGTGGTTAAAGGTGATGTCTCTTTCGAGGGAGCCGTACGTTGGGCCCGTGAAGTTTCGAACCTCATAGGATGCAAAGCAAAAATTTTTTCTCTTTTTTTTTCTTAAATTGAGGCAATGCCACTTGGTCCAGGTATAAATCACATTGTCATGTTAACACACACACTCGCTTTATTTCCCTTTGTTTTGTATTGGAGGTTTTATTGCTTTTACTGCTGGAAAATGTTACAGGCGTGTAGCTGTAAGAGATCTCCCAACTGATATTCTATAACTGACAACAAGATTAGATATAGCAATTTTGGTCATGCAAATAAGGGTCAAAGTTCATATTTGAAAAGACTGATATTAAAGTCAAGATGATCTTTGAAACACTTTATTGTCATGTTTCAATTTATTTGTGTCAAGGACGACATGGTACAGATACACTGTACTCACACACGCAGACACACCCACGGGATCTCCATATGCTTCGTATGATAGAAACAATTTGATCGCTATTAAAGACCGATATTAAAGTCAAGATGATCTTTGAAACACTTTATTGTCATGTTTCAATTTATTTGTGTCAAGGACGACATGGTACAGATACACTGTACTCACACATGCAGACACATGCACGGGATCTCCATATGCTTCGCATGATAGAAAATATTTGATCTGAATTATGAAGGTACAAAAAATTTGATTTCACGAACATATTATCACAATATAACTTCAGGTCGCTATATTACATTGCTTTCATTGTCGATCACGGGTAACCGATATCTGATGACCAACCAGCGTATCACCTAACTCGTCTTCAGTGACGAGTTTCATGTCTCGTTTTAACTTGTTTTTGACTGCAAATCCGAACGGGTATCGAGCTGAACAAGCGATAGGGACATGCAGGTAAGCATCTGTTAGGTTTATGGATGCTGCCCATTCGTTTGGTTTTAGAAGTGGAAGGATCTCGGCAAGACTCTCCATTTTGAATGTAGAGTTTACTACATGTTCATTCAGTCTTTTTAGGTTTGGTACCATGCAATATCTGCCTGTCCATTTGGGGGTCTGAAATACTGGGGAAACCACAAACTTTTGTGTTTTGTGCCCGTTGGGTATTCTTTTTATGGTCATTTTGTAGATTAAAGGGTGTGTACAGTTCTGGTCTAGGTGAGGATTTAGCTTTTAACATTTTGCGAGATATTCAGAAACCACTCTATGAGATGTCAAAGAGCATGCAGTTCTAAGGGGTATCAAAAGTTTATTCGATGAAAATCGGTTTTGAAATGGCTGAGATATCCAAAAACAAGGTGAAACAAAGAGATCCTAATAAAGTTGTGGCATGTCGCCTTTTATTATCAGCACTTTTTTTGATATCTCAGCCATTTGAAAACCAATTTTCATCAAATAAACGTTGAATCCTTCTTAAAATTACATGCTCTTTCATATTTCATGAGAGGCTATTCATTATCTCACTTAGGAATGTTCAAAACATGAATCCCCACCTCAACCAGTACTGTACAGTCCCTTTAATGTTTCTATCTCCTGAAGTAAGTTTTTGTGGATCTTTTAATAGTTTTGTTTTTCTGATTATGCTTGAGTGAATGTGTGACTTTCTTACTTTTAGGGCATACCCTTTCCGGACTATGGACAAAATCAGTTTGTCTGATGTTATTTGGGGTCCTACCGTATGTTGGGCAAATTTTTGCAGTCTTCCCCCTACCTCAGGTTGCCCTGTTTGTGTATTTTGATTGTCACAATTTGTAGGAATGGCTGTGATGGTTGGTCTTTAGTGGGGCGGAGTCCTGGCCCTACGGAGATCTGAACAAATAACATGAGAGAGAAACCCCCACCCCCCCCCCCCCCAGAAATTGGACAATGAGAAACCTCATCTGAAGTCTCAAAATGATACTTCAGTTGTAAATTAAAAACTTGGCACATGAGTGGGTAAACAACAATCGCAACTATTGTGCAATACATGCAGAGATACTTGTTTATACAAAGTGTACTGCATATGCCATCCATGTAAATGTGCTGTCTGAATTTGAAGAGGTCATGTGCCATCGTAATCTGGAGAAAAAAAAAAAAGCTTTGCCCAGACTCACTATTCTCAATACACAACTATTTTGCAATATATGCAGAGATACTTGTTTATACTAAGCGTACTGCACGGGCCACCAATGTAATTGTGCTGTCTGAGTTTGAAGAGGCCATGCACCATCTAATCTGGGGAAAAAAATAAGCTTTGCCCAGACTCGCTATTCTCAATACACGTACCTTAGTGTTAGCTCGTAGGGTCTCTTCATTGTCAGTGTATTTTTTTCTTATCAAAGATAAACAATATAATCAGTGGTAAGACAAAATTTATAACACGAACAAGACAACACACTTGAATCTCAAAAAGATATATGAAGTAAATGTATTTAAACAGTCATTTATTATGCTGATGTACTATATGTACTGCGTGTAAAAGAGCACAGAGAGAAATATAAAGGAAACCTATGGAAAGCTAAAGCTTGTTGGATTTGCAAAAACTGGATAAAACGAATATCAGTAAAAACAAGAGACCCGGGGGTCTTGCAATCACTTGAGTACAGCAAGTTCACCTTTTATGCATTCTTGCAGACTCTTACCTGAGATGGGGGGGGGGGGCAGCTTTGAGAGCTGGGGACATGGTGACCATTTGAATATTCCATCACTCTTGTAAAAATACCTGCCAAGTACACTGTACTTATAAAGTTGGACTATGCAGGTTGGTGAAAAAAAAAAAGAATTAAAGCTCTATCACATCTGATTCCAGAGAAGAATGTGATTAAATATATTTCTTAATTTTATAGGAGGTTTGGAGTCTCTAGGACCCTCAGGGGGAGCATGGTGCCCATTCGAACACAATGAGATCCTATCCTTCCAGGAATGCTACTTGCCAAATTTAATGAAAATCCATTATGTTGTTTTCAAGAAGATGAAAATGTAATGTATGCCAGCATTTGGATCCCCCCCCCCCAAAAAAAAAGATTCAAAGTGTGTGTGGGGGGGGGGCACCCCTGGAGATCCACCATGAACAAACTTGGAACTATAGTCATCAATGTACTAACTCATGGTATTATCAAACTCCACTTTATTACTTCTGGTTCTGGAAAAGAAGATTTGTATATATTCCTTGATGGGGGGGGGGAGGGTGGTTTGGGCCCCCTTGGGGCCCCCCGACGTGAGCATGGTGCCCAGATAAACAATTTGACATTCTAACCCCCTAGGCATACTACCTGCCAAGTTTGGTGAAAATTCATTGAGGGTTTTCAAGAAGAATATGAACATGTACAATTTAAGTCCCTACAGAGGACCCATCCCAACCCTCCCCTTTGTCCCAAGTGAGGCACCCCTGATTCCACCGTGAACAAAACTTGAAACAACAGTCATCAACAAGCTAACTCATTGTATAACTTAGCTCTATCTCTTCTTGTTTCTTACGGGAATGGCATGGTGCCCATTTGAAGAAATTGAGATCCTATCCCCATAGGGATGCAACCTGCCAAGTTTGATGAAAATTGGTCATGGGGTTTTCAAAAGAGAAGATGAAAATGTACAATTTAGGCCCCCATTAGGACCCCTCCCACCCCCTAACCTCAATCCTAAGGGGGGGGGGGGGGCACCCCTGACTCCGCCATGAGCAAACTACAGTCATCAATGTACTAACTCATTGTATTAACATAGCTCTATCACTTCTGGTTCTAGAGAAGAAGATTTTTTAAGATTTGGGGAGTTTGGCCTGCCCCCCCCCCCCTCCCCCCAGTGGGGCATGGTGCCCATTTGAACAAATTGAGATCCCATCCCCTTAGGGATGCTACCAGTCAAGTTTGGTGAAATCTGTCATGGGTTTTTCAAGAAGATGAAAATGTAAAAAGTTTATGCATGATGAATGGCGGATGATGGACGACATACGCGTACATGTACGATGCACGCCAACTGGAGGAAGAAGAGGCAATCGAAACAGCTCACTTGAGCCTTCGACTTGGGTGAGCTAAACAAGAGACCCAGGGTCTTATGTCTCATGCTCACCCGAGTATCGCAAGTTCACCTTCCTTGCATTCTTGCAGACTCTTACCTGAGAACATAAGAAACTTGGGGCGGGTGGGCTGGGGGCTGGGGGGGGGGGCAACTTTGAGAGTTGGGGTATGGTGTCCATTTGCACATTCCATCACATTGGTGAAAATACCTGCCAAGTACACTGTACTTTATAAAATGTTGGACTATGCAGTTTGGAAAAAAAGACTTAAAGCTCTATCACTTCTGATTCTAGAGAAGAATATTATTGAATATTCTCCAATTTTGGAGGTTTGTTCCCAGTGGGGCCCCCAAGGAAAGCATGGTGCCCACTCAATACACTTTGAGATCCTATACCCCTAGGAATGCTACTTGGCAAGTTTGGTGAAAAATCCATTACAGTGCACTCCCGTTATTATGCACTCCCGTTATAATGAACACGGTTGTAACAAATTCCGATTACAACGAAGTAAAAATTCAGGCCAGAACATTAGCAGCTCTATGTTCTTTTATTGTTTATTTGTTTGGTTATAACGGAATTTCAATATAATGAAAGAAAACTACCGGTCCCGAGGACTTCGTAATAATGGGAGTCCACTGCATGTTGTTTCAGCAAGAAGATGAAATGTACAATATAGTCCGCATTTGGATCCCTCCCTCCCCCCCTCCCCCTCCACTCATAGTAACTTTGCTTTATCACTTCTGGTTCTAGAGAAGAATTGTAATGGGGGCGGGGGGGGGGGGGTTGGGCCCCCTAGGGCTCCCAAGGGGAGCATGGTGCCTTGTTGACAAATTGAGATTTTAACCCCCTGACATGTTACCTGCCAAGTTTGGTGAACATTCATCAAGATGTTTTCAGGAAGAATAAGAACATGTACAATTTAGGCCCCATTTGGACACATCCCACCCTACTCCCCTGAGTCCCAAGGGGGGCAGGGGGCACCCCTGATTCTGCCATGAACAACTTGAAACAACAGTCATCAATATACTGACTCAATGCATTAACCTAGCTCAAGCACTTCTTGTTCTACAGAAAATCTTTAAAGATTCCTTACCGGAAGCCCTCCCCCCCCCCCCCCCAGGTGGGGCATGGTGCTCATTTGATGGAATTAGAGATTCTATCCACCAAGGGACGCTACCTGCCGAGTTTGGTGAAATTTCATCATGGGGTTTTCAAGAATATGAAGAAAAGTACAATTCAAGCCCAATCAGGACCCAACTCCCCCCCCCCCCCCTGATTCTGCCATGAACAAACTTGAAACTACAGTCATCAATGTACTAACTCATAGTATTAACTCTGGTTCTAGAGAAGAAGATTTTTTTTTAAAGATCTGTTTATCTTTTTTGGGGGGAGGGGGGGGGGTGGGTCCCCCTAGGGGGCCCAGGTGGGGCATGGTGCCCATTTGAATAAATTGAGATCCTATCCCCCGAGGGATGCTACCTGCTAAGTTTGGTGAAAATTGGTCATGGGGTTCTCAAGAAGAAGCTGAAAATGTAAAAAGTTTACCCACGACAGACGAAGACCGATCGCAATAGCTCACTTGGGGGAGGGGGTGGAGGAATCATTAAGTCTGCCCCAACCATGAGTACTACCCTTGAACCCCCCCCCCCCCCCCCATACATATACACTCACTTACTCACTTACTTTGGCATCAACGAATAGTAGTATCATCTATCTAAAGTGAAATATATCTCAAATAGGATTAATAACTATCCCATCATTGAGCATTGCCCCAACCAGGAGTACTACCCTTGAACCCCCCCCCCCCCAATACATATACACTCACTTACTTTGGCATCAATGAAGTAGTATCATCTATCTAAAGTGAAATATATCTCAAATAGGATTAATATCTATCCCATCATTGAGCCTTGCGCCAACCAGGAGTACTACCCTTGAACCCCCCCCCCCCCCCATCCCACACACACACATATACATTCACTTACATTGGCATCAATGAAGTAGTATCATCTAAATTGAATTATATCTCCATAGGATTAATATCTACCCCATAATTTTCCAGTAATTGAGTGATTTTCACCCCCTGTCAATGTTGGACAATACATATACAGTCAACCTCGCGTAAGTCGACATATCGGGACTGAGAAAAACACGTCGACTTATGCGTAAGTCGACATTTTGTCGACTTATAAATGAAAACTAATTTCCCCTATACAGAGTGAGATCACGATGCGAATCGCTACCCAATCTTACTCCTTTTGCCGCCAAAACATACCTACTAACATTAAAAACAATTATGTTTTAGTTCATGCATAAATCTCGTGCGGATTAGTAATGACAACGCACAATTCCCAAATCTCTAGAGAGATTTTGAGAGAGCGGGATCGGAAACCTGGGCCCATTTCTAGACACTGTACGTTTTAAATTTGATTTGAAAAATCAAACGCATATTCCCCAAATTGCATGCAACTTTGCGATTTAAATTCAAATGCGTTGCTGCGAAGATATGCGTGTGAATTTGTATGATTCTGTCGCCATCGCCATATTTGTTTTGCTTAAATTTCTATTGCAATACTCTGAAAATGAATTGTTCTCGCGGCTCCGATTCGCAACATTACCGCTCTGTACGGCCGGGCCAGTCTGAAATAAAAAGAAGAAGGAAAAAGTTTGTTAATCCGAAAACGACATCTTTCGGATTACTAACCTTCGTAAAAACAAATCTATTCCGTCGGACTAATTTAACTTTGGTCTGAGATTTAAACCTTCGGCATAGCGAACTGTAACAATAATTTGCTACTTTATTTTCATTGACATTTTGTGAAGCAGCATGCGTTTCGGTAGTTTGAAACGTGTAAATGTTGCGATGTCTTTCCCTGCTAGTGCAGACTAAGTTCAGTCATGGCGAAAGTTCCGTTACGAAATGAAAGATAATTCAAGTCTTTTCAACAATAATGCACTTCCGTATAGATTTTTATGCGTTTAAACGCAGTTTCTAGTTTCGTACAAAAACTGCAAGTCTTTTACTGCAACACTCTTGCGTTTTAAATACAGTGTTGGTTGTGATTTGATGGACTGCATTTGATTTTAGAATTGCGTTGAACGCAATTGAGTTTAAGTTAAGTTTTGGATGATTATCAAACGCAAGTCTTTTCAGCATTTTGTGTGATTTGATGGACTTGCATTTGATTTCCGGGGTTGGTTTAATTTTTAATTTTGCGTACGAAATGAAAAATGATGCAAGTCTTTTCAAGAATAACGCACTTCCGTAGATGTTTAGAGATGCGTTTAAACGCAGTTTCTTATAGTCTCGTACAAAAACTGCAAGTCTTCTCTGCAACGCTCTTGCGTTTAAACACAGGGTTGCGTGTGATTTGATGGACTTGCATTTGATTTTTAGAATCGCGTTTTTTTTTAAAAAGTTTCCTAAAATTTTCTAGTTTCGTATGATTATCAAACACAACTCTTTTCAGCGTTCCTGTTGATATGATGGACTTGTAATTGTATTTGATTTTCAGAGTTGCATTTAATTTTTAATTTTGCGTACGAAATGAAAAATAATGCAAGACTTTTCAACAATAACCACACCTCCGTAGATGTTAAGAGAAGCTTTTAGATGCAGTTTCTAGTTTCTTTACGAAAACTGCATGTCTTCTCTGCAACGCTCTTGCATTTGAATACAGCGTTGCACGTGATTTGATGGACTTCATTTGATTTTTAGAGTTGCGTTTAAACGCAATTGAGTTTCAGGTTCGTACAACTATTTTCTAGTTTCATATCTTATGATTATCAAACGCAAGCCTTTTCAGCAATGCACTTGCGTTTATGTGCAATGTTGCACGTGATTTGATACACCTGCATTTGATTTTTAGTTGCATTTAATTACATGTAGTTGCATTTTAATTAATTTTCTAAAAATGGGCCCAGATTTCTAATACCGCTTCGGACTAATCAACGTAAGAATATTTGGATAAACGGAAACACCTATTTTATGTTCTGATAATGATTCTCTACTAGGACCTATAGGTTTACAAAATTTGTGCGTTTTGAGAATAACGAGAAGGAGAAAAGGGGGAGAGTCAGTGGAACTACTTTGGGTACCACGTGTAATTCTCCAATGTACTAATAAATGAGTGTATGCCCTTTCTATTCTGGCGTACAAGACAATGGACGCATAGCGCGAACGCTACCGCGCCGTACACTAGCGAATTACCGAGTAGAAATGCTGCGAATCGGAGCGGGAAAACAATTCTTTTTTCAGAGAATGGCGATAATATTTTGAGCAAAAAAAATTATGTCGACTTAGACGAGGGAATTAACACGTATTTTAGCTCAGTTGGCACTCAAAAATCAGGTCAACTTACGCGAGTTGTCGACTTATAAATGACTAAGACAAAGAAATTTTCAAGGAATAACAAAGGCAAAAATCGGGACCTTTTTATCGTGTCGACTCAAGCAAGTTGTCGACTTATGCGATGTCGACTCAAGCGAGGTCTACTGTATGTGTATAATAGAGTTACAACCCCATCATGCATACCTAACATACTGTATCACATATTGTACAGAGTATACACGTATAACTCCTTAAGGATATTGAGCTATGGCAAGCAGGAAGGGAATTAAATATTCTACTATTTGTCTTTTAGAAAACACTTCATCTAGCTGTACACTCATTTCATTAAAAAAACTTTTCCACTTTCACATACCGGTACCATTTGTCTTTTTTTAAGTATTCATCTATTTGCAAACCTTTCATCTTTATCACAATTCATCTTACAAACAAGCGTTCGTCTAGCAAGATATTATTCAGAGGGATGAAGGTTCAGGTGTGAGTTTTGTCAATTTGTCTTCAAATACAAAATGAAATTTGCAAAGGGAGACAAATTGAGCTAGCTGTGCATGCAAAGCATGCAAAGATGAGCGTGTAGTGTACTTATGTCATTTTACTCAAGCAAGCAAAGATCTGAATGTTATTGTAATTTCCAATCC